>NC_057348.1:18215000-18840000 GCF_016509475.1 Prionailurus bengalensis | reverse complement strand
TGGAGCCTGCTTCAGATTCTGTGTCTCTCTGCTCCTTCCCTGCTCGCACTTTGTCTCTCTCTCTCTCAAAAATAAACATTAAAAAATTAAAATTAAAATTAAAAAAAAGAAAGCAGCCTGGCTTTTCTGTGGCAACTACACAATCACAGCCCCAGAGCCTCACACAAGCCACCTGTGCTAAGTGTTCACTCTTCCTGTCCAGAGAGAGGAAAATGCCACCAGCCCCACCCTGCGTCGCTGGGTCACCGCACAGCAGCCCTGCAGGCCGCTCTGCCCTCAAAGCACCCCACCCTTTGCCCTCAAAGTCCCTCTGCCCTCAAAGCACTCCACCATGGGGTCTCTCCTATCTCTGCCGCTTCCTTTTCTGGCGCTGCCTTCAGGCAGGGAGTCTGGAGGCTCCTCACCTGACCATCACTTCTCCCAGCTTGTGTTCTGCTCTCTTTCTAGAAGGTCCTTTCCTTAAAACCCATTCAACCTTCAAAACCCAGCTCAAGCACTCTGTCCTCGACAGGGCCTTCCCCAGAGCTCCCAACCCCGGAAATTCGCCATGCTTTTTTGCAGACTCCTCCAGCCCCAGGCAGGACAACTCCTGTGGGAGCCTCTCTGGTCCGGTCTCCCTCTCTCCCATCCTCTCTCCCCTCCAAGGCCAAATGCCCAGACCCAGAGGGGGCCAGTGCCGAGCAAGTGTCCATCTACAGAATGCAATTCTTTATAGGGCTTGTGTGAGAAAATCAGAACAACAAAGAATGGCATCTAGAGATGGTAAGTGAGACTCAAGATTCCAGCAGGAAAAACATACCCTCCTCTAAGTAATTCCCCCTGTGACATTAAAGGATATTTAAAAAGAAAGCCACCCAGTACCCTTCCAGCCTTCAACATTATTGCATCCATTGTTCTACCTGCCCTGTTAGACCTGTTGCAGACAAATGTCCACGGACTGTGGCTCATTTTTTGTTTGCACCAACTCCGCAGTCTTTACCCTGCAGTTTTGCTCACCTCTCACTTCCTATGGGTCTAACTCAGAAGTCTGCTATCTACCTGAAGCACTTTGGCTCCTGCCTCTCCTCCCTTACATTGTGAGGATCCAGAAGGTGCTGGGGGTTCCTTTCAAGATCCCTCTTGTGGGAGACTCACCTGTCAGCCCCTCGGGGAGCTTGCCTCCCACTATTAGAGATTCCCCAGCAAGGTGAGAGGCTGGAGGACTTCCTGCAGGAGGTGTCCCCCTCACCACTCCTACTTCCCATCCTCCCCTCCTGGCTCAAGGGCTGATGCTCACTCCCCCCTCACTGCTCAGCCTGTTCGGGGGGAACTAACTCTCTCAGGAGGCCCCACAGCCTAGTCTAAGGCCCAAACCCCCATCCAAAAAGCATTAGTCCCTTTCAGGAGGCTAGAGCCACCTTTGGCCAGGAGAGATCCTCCCTCTGGCCAACCACCAGCAGATTCCCTCTGCTATTCTCTTCCCCTTCCTCCCCTTTCCAGGGCTCTGTGTCTGGGCAACAGAAGGTCAGGGATGCCTGTGTTCCTACCTGACACATTTTCACATGTTGAGAGCATTAAACTCAGCTGCTCGGGCTTCAACACCATCAAGATAGATGTTCTCATAGGGAAAATACCTGCCTGTGGGTCTGAGAGTGGTGATTAAGAGCTGAGAAAAAAGCACGACAAGACACCGTGTGAATGTGGCGTGTGCACACGTGCTCGCATGTGTGTACAGGGCTATACACCTTCCGGTCTGTGCGTGTGCACATGCACACTCACGTGAGCACATGTGAGCACCTGTGATCACACTCTTCACGGCACATGGCGAGCCATTGTGTAATGAGTAAGACACTGTCAAGGAGGCCAGCTCCCAAGGGGAAGGCCAAATGCCCTGAGGGACTAGCCCAGCCCTGAGTCACAATGCCTAGACTGCCTGGGCCAGACTGAGCCAACAGCGGGGCCAGGGTCACCCCAGCCTGACGGAGAGCGGTGCCAGGTGCACAGTAGGCACTGAGGAAAACATTAGCCCTTCCTTCCTCCCTTCCTTCCTTCCCTGGCTTGAAGCAAGGAGAGTGGGCAGGAAGCCTGGGATTTTGATGCCAAAGTCTTTAGGGAAGTGGGAAGTAATAGAAGCCCAGCATTGCTGAGGGAGAGACAGAGGTAGAACCATATGGCCTATGGCTGACAGGACAGCAAAGACCCAGGTCTGAGGGCCAGGCTTGTGTAGCAGACCCAAAGACCCCCTAGCTAGGGGCAGCAAGCAAGTGAATGTGAACCTGGACGCCTGTTGCAGGGTGAGGGCAATGCTGTACTCAGGCATAGCCAGGCTCTCACTTGGCAGAAGGTGGAAAGAACGTCTGGGGAAGGTGCTGGGGGTCCAGGGTAGTTTGGGGTTCCAGAGAACAGGGTGGGGTATCTGGGATAGAGGATGCGGTGAATACAGGTCCAAATACAAAAGGGAGTGACAGAAGGGATTAGGGCTCCAATGGCAGCCAGAATGGCACAAGTGGGAGGCTTCGGTGAACACCAGATCCTTATCAAGAGCTACAGGGTGCCTGGCACTGGACGCACTAGAGACACTGGTTACTAGCAGTGAGCAAGGCAGACAAGGCTGGAACTTGCCTTATGGTACAGGAGACAGGCAAAGACCAAGATAAACAGGTAGGTCTGATTTATCCAGAGTATAATAAGAACAAGGAAGTATACTAAGAAATAAGGAAGGAGAAAGACGACGCTGGTGAGTTGGGGGGGGGGGGCACTTCTGGAGGAGGGACACCTGAGCAGAGTCATGCAAACATCCTGGGAGGGGCCAAGCTGAGGCCCAGGGAGGGGCATCCCAGGGGAAGAAATGTCAGGGGCTTAGGCTTTGTAGCGAGTGTGTGTTGCAGGCAGGGAGCCACCAGCGGGCCACTAAGCCTGGAGGGAGGGGGATGCGTAGAAGTCGGGCTGGGAAGCCTGGTACGTGGGAGCAGACCCTGCTTCCAGACTCCTTCCCAAGCTTTGGCATCCCGTCTCAGTGCCCATCCATGTGTCTTCTCAGGCTGCTGAGATGCAAGAATCCCTGTATTCTATTCACAATAGCCAAAAGGTGGAAGGAACCCAAATGTCCAACAGATGAAATGTCAACAGATGACAAACAAAATGTGGCATGTACACACAATGGAATATCATTCAGCCTTCAAAAGAAATGCAATTCTGAGGCTCTTGGGTGACTCGGTTAAGCGTCTGACTTCCACTCAGGTCATGATCTCACGGTTTGCGGGTTCAGGGCCCCGCATGGAACTCTGTGCTGACAGCTCAGAGCCTGGAGCTTGCTTTGGACTCTGTCTCCCTCTCTCTCTCTGCCCCTCCCCTGCTCACTCTCTCTCTCTCTCTCTAAGAATAAATAAACATTAAAAAAAAAAAAGAAATGCAATTCTGACACATGCTACCACTGGATGAACCTTGAGAACATTATGCTAACTAAGATGTCAGATATAAAAGGACAAATATTATATGACTGCCCTGATATGAGGTATCTAGGATAATCAGATTCACAGAGACAGAAAGAAGAACAGTGGTTATCAGGGGGTGGGGAGGGGTCTGGGGAACTAGTTTAATGGGCACAGTTTCTGTTTAAGAGGAAAGAGTTGTGGAGACGGATGGTGGTGGTGGTTACACAACACTGAATGCACTTCATGCTGACGAATTGTACACTTACCAATGACGAAAATGGTAAAAAAAAATTTAAGGCTTATTTATTTTTGAGAAAGAGAGAGACAGAGTGCTAGAGGAGGAGGGGCAGAGAGAGAGAGAGATACACACAGAATCCGAAGCAGGCTCCAGGCTCCAAGCTGTCAGCACAGAGCCCAACGCGGGGCTCGAACTCAACGAACTCTGAGATCATGACCTGAGCCGAAGTCAGATGCTTAACCGACTGAGCCACCCAGGAGCCCGTGAAAGTGGTAAATTTTATGTGATGTATAGTTTACCTCAATAAACAAAACAAAAGGAATGAAATACTACAATGCTACAATGTGGATGAGCCTTGAAAACATTATGCTAAGAGAAAGAGGCCAGACACAAAAGGACACATATTTTATGATTTCATTTATATGAAACATCCAGAAGAAGTAAATTGGTAGAGACAGAAAGCAGACTAGTGGTTGCCTGGAGCTGACGGCCAGAAGAGATGGGGAGCAGCTGCTTAATGGGTATGGGGTGATGAATGTATTCGAGAACTAGGTAGAAGTGGTGGTTGCACAACATTGTGAATGTACTAAATGCCACTGAGTGGTACACTTTAAAATAGTTAATTTTAGGGGCGCCTGGGTGGCTCAGTCGGTTAAGCGGCCGACTTCGGCTCAGGTCATAATCTCGCGGTCCGTGAGTTCAAGCCCCACGTCGGGCTCTGTGCTGACAGCTCAGACCCTGGAGCTTGTTTCGGATTCTGTGTCTCCCTCTCTCTTTCTGACCCTCCCCCGTTCATGCTCTGTCTCTCTCTGTCTCAAAAATAAATAAACGTTAAAAAAATTTTTAAATAGTTAATTTTAGGGGCACCTGGGTGGCCCAGTCAGTTAAGTGTCTGTCTTTGGCTCAGGTCATGATCTCACGGTTCATGGGTTCAAGCCCCACGTCAGGCTCTGTGCTGACAGCTCGGAGCCTGGAGCCTGCTTTGGATTCTGTGTCTCCCTCTCTCTCTGCCTCTACCCCACTAGCACTCTGTCTGTCTGTCTCTCTCTCAAAATATAAATAAACATTTAAAAAAATAGTTAACTTTATGTTATTGGAATTTCACTACAACAAAGAAAGAGATGGGGGAGGGGAAAAAAGACTCCCTGAGGAAAATCAGAGATCACCTCTACTGGGCTGCAGAGAGCCACCTCTGGCCACATTGTCCGCAGTGAGGCAGGTCCCAGCTAATCCACCATGGAACCTGTGGGTGCCTGTTCCTTCCCTGACCCAACACTGAGAAATGCCAGAAGTCTTCACAGTCCTGCTCTCCTCCCACCATCTGTCGGGCCTTCTAGTTACCCTGGACGCTTCTACCGCACTCAATGAGTATTTACCTAGCCTTTTCCCCCAAGTTAAATCACTTCCAATTTGTTTCTCTTCTAAATGAACTTCACTTATTGGTCTTTTAATTATCTGTAGCACAGTGGCTCGAAGATCCTAAATGCTAAAAAAAATATCATGCTTCCTCTCTGGAAGTTGTGATACAAACTGAACATGGACCCAAGCTTATAAGGTCCAGGTACAAAAATACAAACGACACATGCACACATGGCAGAACTATTTGTAAGGGTAAAACTCAGGAAACAACCACAATGTCTTTGGTGTGCATTAGTTGAACAAAACTGTGCTCCAGCCACAATAATGGAATTCTCCATTGTTGTGGAAAGGAAGGTGTCTGCAGACTGCCATAGGATGATCCCTAGGATCATCGTCAGGGAAACAAAGTCAGGGGCAGAATTGTTAAGCCTAATTCTTACTGAAGGAAGGAATTCCCTAATTCCTAATGAAGGAAGCTAGAGGATCCAGGAAGGCCAGTATAGGCCTACTCGGAGGCCAGTGATTCAAACCAACTCACAGGGTCAAAGCAAGCCGGTGCTGGTTGCTGGGAAGGAAAAGCTGCTTCATGGATATACCAGGAAAGGGAAAGACCCAACCCAAAATACAGCGCTGTCTGGGTGTGGGGGATTCTACGCTAGCTGGGAGCCAGCAAGGTCAGCCAATCGCCTATTTGGGCTGAGCTGGTTCTTGAGCTTAGGCACAGAGTGACAGCAGCCACGGCTCACCAAAGACCTGCTAAAAGAATGGTCACCAGGAAATCTGTTTCCTTGGACCTTCAGAGCTACTGGCATCATTGCAGGGAATAGCTTCTGGGCCATCTCCAGCAATGCAGCAGGGGCCACTCAGCACTACTCACACACAGGGGTCCCCTTGGACAAGGCTCTGGTCACTTGCTAAGTCAGTAATCATGGTGTAATCTGACAGGCCCGTGTCGCCTAGAGTGGCAACCTCAACAGGCAACTCCCGTGGTACACCCCGTGTAGTACGGAAACTGAAGGAGGAAACAGGCAAAGCTGGTGGCATCTGCTCCCAGGGCCACACAGCCTCTTCAACTGGCCCCACAGGAGGAGGAGTCCACTGAGGCCCCACACTGGCCAGGCAGCACACTACCTAGAGGTAGAGAGAGTGAGTCATGGAGGCAAGAGCACTTTCTGTGACAGCTCAGAGAACAATGTCTTGGGAACCGGAGCAGAACAGGAAAGCTGCAGAGCAGCGCCCCTGCCCCTCCAGAGTCCCCGACTGGTCGTCCTGGAGGAGTCAGCAGTGGAGGGGGCGTGACTTGATGGGCACAGCCCCTCCTATAGGTGTGGAAGGCCAGGCCCCAGCTGCCCAGTGAGAGGCAAGTACGTGAGCGGCCAAGTGGGTCAGGCCAATCTGCTGATTGAGCACGAGGCTCCTCCACCCGCAGCGCTACCGCTCCTCTGCAGGGAGCTGCGTGGGATGTCAGCATCTTCTGTGCTGTGCCCCTGACTCACAGCACACCTCTTCTTTCACTCTGCACAGCAGAACGATCTGTCACTGATGAAAGAGGACAGTGCACAGAAGAGAGCAAGGTGGACCAGGGTGGGGGAGGGGCAAGAAAACTGGTCATTTCTAGCACGTGACAGACCCTTCACATTCATCGTTTCAGTTACCCTCCCAAGAGCTCTGCAGAGGAGGCTCAGGTGAGGAAGCCAAGATTTAAAGAGAGGAAATCACCGGCATAAAGCTAAGCCATGGTACCTAGGTCTCTTTCCCCAAACATGTGCCCCTTCCCCCATATAGTTTCATGCTCCCATGACCCCTCCAGACCTGAAGCATTGCCACCTGTCCTCAGAGAGCCAATTCAGTCAGAATGAGTTGTCTTGCTCTCCCACCAGGGACACGGAGGAGAGCATCAGGGCTCAGCAGGCCAGGAAGCTCTGAGGAAACCATCCCTGCAGTGGATGCTCCCCTTTCTGACATCTGAGAATAAACTCAAGGGCACTCTAACGTAAGAGCTGACAGAGGTCAGTGGACAAGGGTCCTTTGGCTGCTGGCCCCTACCCCCTCTCACCCAAACACAGTGCTAATTGCTGGGATCTCAAATTGAAAAGCTCTCAGGAAACAGGGTCCACTTCCCCATATCTTTACTTGGTCAGGCTTGTGTCTGATAGGCAGGGCCAGTCGTGGTGAGCTCACGGAACACCACGTTCTCCTGCTTCCCTTATAGCTCAGTCACACAGAACAGAACTGGAGACCACGCAAAGGCAACAGATGGAGTCCTCTCTATTTCAGCCAAATGCTGTGACTCATTTAAACAAATCCCACAGTTTTCAGAAATCTAATAACTACCTCCTATTAAAAAATAAAAGAATAAATTCTTTAGAAGAAAACCGTGCTAGTGATACATTAAAAAAAAAAAAAAAACTTGAAAAACTGTTCTGGTATCATCCCGAGACTAGACATAAACCAGGTTAGATTGAGATTCAGCTTTCCCTCAGAAAGAGACACCACGGAGGGACTTCAGAGAGGAAAATGATATCAAGGGGAATCTGCTCCAGGCACTACCACCAGACCCTTGGGCTCTGTTTGCCAGCTCTAAACTTGGCTTCATCCTTAAACTTCTTAGCCAAGACACAAAGTCACAAGGTAGCACTGGAAGAGGTGTTACAGAAGACCAACCTCCAAGAAACCTTGCTCTTATTAAAGATCTTTCTGGGATTCTGGTCACTCACACATTTCATGAGGCCTTGGAAAGAAAAGCAGAGTTGAGCCCATTGGAGACTTCATGCCTACAAGTGCAAGTAAGGACTTCCTGAACTTCTGCACAACCTTTAGGAAGAAGGTCTCATGTGGATATTTAGGCAGCTAGTAATTGCTACCTGCACTGCAGACTACCTCCTCTGTTCCTCCAATTTTTCTGGCCATATTTCCAGGCCACCCACCCTCTGGCTTCCTTTTTCTGGAGCCCAGGGCCCTTACTACCTACTTTCCTCTTGGAGAACCCACTCTGTCTGAAACCCAGAGGGGTTTCTCTGGTATAGCATTGGTGTCTGCCATTGGTCAATGACTATATCACAAGGGCTAAGGGAAAAATGGACTGGGGCTTCTTGTCCTGCCTTGACCCAGTCTTGAAGATGGCTCCTCATCTACTCCTTCCTCATTCCCTCTGGGCCATTCTTCTGTCTTAGACCCATGTTCAACAACCTCTGTCACTGTCTCCAAGGTGGGGCTCTGGGCTGTGACTACAGACTCCACTTAATTCTCAGGACTCCAGGTTCCCCTCCTCCATGCATGTCACATACAGTGGCCAAAGAATTTTCCTAACAAACCTCACCAACCTTCAACAGTTCCTCCGCCACCTTTAGGCTCAAGTCCAAACCCTGCCTGCCATTCCAAACCCTCTGGTCTCTGGCCCTCACCACCCCACATAAGCTGGTGTCCAGAGATCCCTCAGCCCAACCCTCCCCTCCAGCCACTCTCCTACTACTGATAGGCAACACAGAACTGTAAGTTCTAGCTGCTGCAATAAGGCAGGTAAAAGGAATAAAGGTAAAAGGAATAAAGGAATAAAGGAATAAAGGAATAAAAGGAATAAAGGAACAAACTGGAAAGGAAGAAATAAAATTGTATATATTTGCAGACGACATGATTGTCTATATAGAAAATCTCAAAGAATCTACCAAAAAAAAAAAATCACAGAACTTGAGTTCAGGAAGGTGACTGGATACAAAATAAACACATAAAAATCAATCATATTTCTATATACTAACAATGAACATGAAGAAATCAAAAGCAAGCATGCCTGGCTGGCTCAATCGGTAGAGCATGTGACTCTTGATCTTGGAGTCGTGAGTTCAAGCCTCATGTTGGGCACAGAGCTTACTCTAAAAAAATCAAAACTAAACACACATTACCACACATAAACACACTCCAAAGAAAATTCAATACTCAGGTATACATTCAAAACACATATATAGGATCTGCATGTCAAAGATTACAAAATGCTGATGAAAGAAGTCAAAGAAGACTTAAATAAATGGAAAGGCATAGTATGTTCATGAACTAGAAGACTCAACATTGACCTATAGATTTAATGCAATTCCTATTAAAATCCCAGGAAGGTTTTTATAGACATACACAAATTTATTCTAAAATTTATATGGAAAAGCATAGGCTCTAGAACGCTAAAATAAACTTGTCAAAGAAGTGCAAGGAATTAATCTACCCAATATTAAGGCTTACTATATAGCTACAGTAATCAAGAGTATGATATTGGTAGAATTATAGACACATAAATCAATAGGATAGAATAGAGGATTCAGAAATAGATCCACACAAATTTGTTCAACTGATTTTTTACAAAGTTGCATGAAACTCAATGGAAGAAGGATAGCTTTTTCCACAAATGGTGTTGGAGCAATCAGACATCCATAGACAAGAAAGAAAGAAAGAAAGAAAGAAAGAAAGAAAGAAAGAAAGAAAGAAAGGAAGAAAGAAAGAAAGAAAAGAGAGAAAGAAAAGAAAAAGAAAGAAAAGGAGGAAGGCAGGAAGGAAGGAAAAAGGAGGGAGGGAGAGAGTAAGGGAGGAAGGAAGGAAGGCAGAGAGGGAAAGAAAGAAAGAAAGAAAGAAAGAAAGAAAGAAAGAAAGAAAGAGAGAGAGAGAGAGATGGAAGAAAGAAGGAAGGGAGGGAGAGAGGAGAGAGAGAAAGGGAAAAGAAGGAGAACCTTGGCCTAAGCCATGAATACAAAAATTCACTCACAATGGGTAACAGACTTATATGTCAGGAAAATCTTCAGGATCTAGGCTAGGCAAAGAGTTCTCAGACTTGATACTACAAGTATGATCCATTATAGGAAAAACTGATAAAAAGCTTTGCTTTGTTAAAGGCCATGTGAAGAGAATTAAAAAGACAAGATACAGAGTGGGAGAAAGTATATGAAATCACATACACCAGTAAAGGACTAGAGTCCAGAATATATAAAGAACTCTCAAAACTCAACAGAAGAGGGGCGCCTGGGTGGCTCAGTCGGTTGGACATCTGACATCTCACAGCTCATGAGTTCAAGCCCCACATTGGGCTCTGTGCTGACAGCTCAGAGCCTGAAGCCTGTTTTGGATTCTGTGTCTCCCTGTCTCTCTGCCCCTCCCCCGCTCACACTCTATATCTCTCCCCGTCAAGAATAAATAAACATTAAAGAAAAAAAAATTTTTAAAAACTCAACAGAAGAGGGGCGTCTGGGTGGCTCAGTCGGTTAAGCGGCCGACTTTGGCTCAGGTCATGATCTTGCGGTCCGTGAGTTCGAGCCCCGCGTCGGACTCTGTGCTGACAGCTCAGAGCCTGGAGCCTGTTTCAGATTCTGTGTCTCCCTCTCTCTGACCCTCCCCTGTTCATGCTCTGTCTCTCCCTGTCTCAAAAATAAATAAAACGTTAAAAAAAAAAACTCAACAGGGGCGCCTGGGTGGCTCAGTCGGTTGAGCGTCCGACTTCAGCTCAGGTCACGATCTCGCGGTCCGTGAGTTCGAGCCCCGCGTCAGGCTCTGGGCTGATGGCTCAGAGCCTGGAGCCTGCTTCCGATTCTGTGTCTCTCTCTCTCTCTGCCCCTCCCCCGTTCATGCTCTGTCTCTCTCTGTCTCAAAAATAAATAAATGTTAAAAAAAAATTTAAAAAAAAAAAACTCAACAGAAGAAAACAAATTAACCAGAAAATAGGCAAAAGAGGGGAGCCTGGGTGGCTATTGGTTGAGCATCTGACTTCAGCTCAGGTCATGATCCTGTAGTTGGTGAGTATGAGCTCCACATTGGGTTTGTCACTGTCAGCACAGAGCCCGCTTTGGATCCTCTGTCCCCCTCTCTCTGCCTCTTCCCCTCTTGTGCTCTTAAAAATAAATAAACATTAAAAAAAAGAAAAGAAAACGAAAATGGGCAAAAGATCTGAATAGACTATATACCAAAGGGGATATACAAACAGGAAATAAGCACATGAAAAGATGTCCAGCATTACTACCCACTAGGGAAATGCAAATTAAAACCACAATAAATATCAGAATAACTAAAATAAAAAATAATTCTGATACCATATGCTGGCGAGGATGCAAAGAAACTAGATCATTCATACATTGTTGGTGGAAATGTAAGTGGTACAGCCACTCTGAAAAACAGTTTGGCAGTTTCTTTAAAAATTAAGCATGCAACCAAAACATGACCCAGCAATTGCACTCCTGGGCATTTATCCCACGGAAATGAAGACTCATGCTCCCATAAAAACCTGAGCATGAATGTTCATAAAAGCTTTATTTGTAATACACCAAAACTGGAGTCAGCCCAGACGTCCTTCAACAGTGAATGGTTTGCATAAACTGTGGTATACACAGACCACGAAATACTATTCAGCAATAAAAAGGAATGAACTATGAATAGGGATAACTTGGGTAAATCTCTAGAGAATTATGCTGAGTGAAAAAAGCCAACTCCAAAAGGTTACATACTGTATGATTCTGCTTATGTAACATTTTTGAAATGTCAAATCTTTGTAAATGAGGACAGACTGGTGGACAGGGAGTAGTGATGGAGTGAAGGAAAGAGGTGGGAAGGAGGTGGGTATAGTGGTAAAGGGACAATGCTAGAGAACCTTGTAGCTGGAACTGTTCAGGATCTTGACTGTGGTATGAGGCTCAATCTACACAGGTGATAAAATGGTACACAACTTAATAAGCACACACACACACACACACACACGAGTACAAGTAAACCTAGGGGAAACTGAATAGGATTGGTGTGGATTATAGAAATGTCAATATTTTAGTTGTGATATTATATTGTAGTTCTGCAAAATGTTACCACTGGAAGAAACCAGGGAAATTGTGAAAGGGCGGTCTCTGTATTACTTCTTACCAGTGCATGTGAATCTACAATAATCTTAATTTTAAAAAAAGTCAAATAGGTCTCAAATTATTCTACTCCATTGGCTTGCCATTTTTAAAAACTGTGAACAGGAACACCTGGGTGGCTACGTTGGTTAGGAATTCAACTCTATATTTCGGCTCAGGTCATGATCTCACAGTTCACAGGAATGAGCCCTGCATCTGGCTCTGCACTGTTAGTGCAGAGCCTGCTTGGGATTCTCTCTCTCTCTCTCTCTCTCTCTCTCTCTGTCTCCTCCCTCTCCCCCCTCAAAATAAATAAAACTTAAAAAAATAAAAATAAAAATTATGAATAGGAAATGTGTTGCCATTTCATCATTTCATAATATTACTCTACGTCTTTGGTTCTCAACCTTATCAGAGCCAAGAATCTTTTTGATAACAAACAGAAATGACCTTAAAAATCTCTGGAAAAAGTGGGGCACCCAGGTGGCTCAGTTGGTTAAGCGTCTGACTCTTGACTTCGGCTCAGGTCATGATTTCACAGTTCATGAGTTTGAGCCCCGTGTCAAACTGTCTGCACTGTCAGTGCAAAACCTGCTTGGGATTCTCTCTCTCTCTCTCTCTCTCTCTCTCTCTCTCTCTCTCTCTCAATAAATAAATAAACTTTAAAAAATCTCTGGAAAAATAAATTCTTAAAGGAGGTAAAAATAAAGACATTCTCACATAAACAAAAGCCAAAAAAATTGTCAATAGCAAATTGCTTTACAAGAAATAATAAAGGTCAATTATACTTCAAAAAAGCTGTGTTGGGGGCTGGAAAGAAATAATAAAGGAAGTTCCTCAGGCAGACAGCAAGTGACACCACACAGTAATTTGAATCTACACAAAAAAACAAAGAGTGCTGGTGCAAGTAATTATGTAGGTAAGTATAAAAGAAAGTATAATTGCATACTTCTTCTCTTTTGCTCTCTTAACTGATTAAAAGGCAATTAGATAAACTCAGTGAGTCTGTGTGTGTGTGTGTGTGTGTGTGTGTGTGTGTGTGTACTGTTGAGCTCATCACATATAGGAATGTAGCATGTTTGACAAAAAGAGCACAAAGCAGGTGGGTGGGAACAAAGCTGTAATGGAATAAGGAAATGACATTAGATAGTAACTTGAATCCACAGGAAAAAACGAGGAGAATCAGAAATGGTAAATAGGAAAATTTATATAACAAACCCCACAAATATATACTTGCTCTCCTTTTTTCTCTCAGCTTCTTTAAAAGATCTTATTTAAGTTATATATAACATTAATAATATTTTATAGAATAATTATTAAGATTATAACAGTGTTTGTAACACATAGATGTAATATGTATAACAATAACAGCACACAGAAAAAGGGAGGAAGTAATGGGACTATATATGAATAAGGTTTCTGAATTTCAGTGGAATTAAGTCAGCATAAATCTGAAGTAGATTCTGACAGACTAAGAAGAATCTTGTAACCTTTTTTATTTTTTTTAAGTTTATTTATTATTATTTATTTTGAGAGAGAGAGAGAGCTAGTGGGGGACAGGCAGAGAGAGAGGGAGAGAGAGAATTCCAAGCAGGCTCCATGCTGTCAGTGCAGAGCCTGACGCGAGGCTTGATCCACAGACTGTGAGATCATGACCCGATCCAAAATCAAGAGTTGGACGCTTGGATATTGTAACCTTGGAGAGACTGCTAGGCAAATAATTTTAAAATATAGACAAAATCATCACAGGAATTAAAATGTTACACTAGAGAAAGTGTCCATTTAATACAAAAGAAGGCCGTAAAGGAGAAAGAGAAGAATAAAAAAGCAAGAGACAAACAGAAAACAAAAAGCAAATTAGCAGATATAAATCCAACCATATCAATAACATTATTTAAATAAAAGTTGATTAAAGAATCTAACCAAAAGACAGAGATTTTCAGACTGGATTAAAAAATCCAACTAAATCCTATATATGAGACACATTTTAGATTCAAAGGTACAAATAGTTTAAAATTTTTTAAATCTTTTATTTATTTTTGAGAGCAAGAGAGAGAGAGTAAGAGCAGGGGAAGAACAGAGAGTGAAGGAGACACAGAATCCAAAGCAGGCTCCAGGCTTTGAGCTGCTAGCACAGAGCCTGACATGGGGCTCAAACCCAAGAACCATGAGATCATGACCTGAACCAAAGTCAGATGCTTAACCAACTGAACCTCCCAGGTGCCCCAGTTTGAATTTTTTTTAATGGGAAAAGATTAAAAGATTACCATGCAAACAGCAACCATAAGAGGCTATATTAATATCAGACAAAACTTTAGAACAAAAAGAAGTTACTGAAGATAAAGATTGAGAAAAAGGCCAATTCATTAGAAAGATTAAGTGTATATACAATTATTATAATTATCTATTATCAATATATATTATATATAGTTACATACAATTATAAATAAATAAATATATACCTAACAATGAAGCATCAAAATACATGAAGCATAAACTGACAGAATTAAAGGGAGAAATAGAAAATTCAACAACAATAATTGAAGACTTCAATACCAATACTTATTAATAATGGACAGAACAACTTGGCAAAGGATCAACAAGAAAATACAGGACTTGAACAACACTATAAAGCAACTCGATCTAACAAACATCTATCAAACACTCCACCCAACAACAGCAGAATGTACATTCTTCTCAAGTGCACATGGAACATTCTACAGGTTAGACCATAGGCAAGGCCATAAAACAAGTCTCAATAAATCCAAAAGAATTTAAATCATACAAAGTTTGTTCTCTGAACACAACATAATTAAGCTAGAAATCAATAACAGAAAGAAATGGGGGGAATTCACAAATAAATGTAAATTAAACAACACTTTCCTACATACAGGCATACCTCATTTCATTGTACTTCACAGGTATTGCCTTTTTTTTTTTTTTTTAACAAATGAAGATTTGTAGCAACCCTGCATTGACCAATTCTACTGGCACAATTTTTGCACAGCCTTTGCTCACATTGTGCCTCTGTGTCACATTTTGGTAACTCTTGCGATATTTCAAAATTTTCATTATTATATTTGTTATGGTGATCTGTGACCTTTGATGTTCCTATTGTAATTGTTTTGAGACACCATAAACTGTGCCCATATAGGATGGCAAACTTACTTGATAAGTGTGTGTGTTCTTTTTTTTTTAAGTTTATTTATTTGAGAGAGAGAGACTGCCACGTGCACTGCACATGTGGGGGAGGGGCAGAGAAAGAGAATCCCAAGCAGGCTCCCCAGTGTTAGTGCAGAACTGGATGTGGGGGGCAGTGAGATCATGACCTGAGCAGAAGTTGAGAATAGGATGCTCAATGGACTGAGCCACCCAGGCGCTCCAGATAAGTGTGTGTGTTCTGACTGCTCCTCTGTCTTTCCTCCTCTCCTATTGATAAGGATGCCAAGAAAATACAATAGAAAAAATAGAGAAAAAAATAGTCTTTTCAATAAATGGTGCTGGGACAACTGAATATCCACATGCAAAAAATGAAGTTGGACTCCTAGCTCACACTATACTTAAAAATTAACTCAAATGGATCATTGACCTAAATGTAAGTGTTAAAACTATGAAACTCTTAGAGGAAAACATGAGTAAATCTTCGTGACTTTGGGTTGGGCAAATAGTTTCTTAGATATGAAACCAAAAGCACAAACAACAAAAAAGGTAAACTGGACTGTATAAATATTTAAAACTTTTGTACTGCAAATGTATCATTTGCAAGGTAAAAAGACAAACCACAGAACAGGAGAGGACATTTGCAAATCAATTATCTGATGAGAGTCTACTATTTAGAAAAGGTAAAGAACTTTCACAACTCAACAATTAAAAGGCAACTCGATTACAAAAATAGGCATAGGATTTGAATAGATGTTTCTCTAAAGAAGATCCAGAAATAGACAATAAGCACATGAAGATATGGTCAACTCATGAGGGAAGTGCAAATCAAAACTGCAGTGGATACCACTTCACACTCAATAGGATGGCTAAAAGAAAAAAGAAAGATAATGACAAGTGTTGACAAGGATGTGGGAAAAAAAATGGAACCATCATTCATTGTTGGTTGGAACATAAAATGGTGCAGTTGCTTTGGAAAACAGTCCAGTTCTTCATGTGAAATGCAGAGTTACCATATGACCCAACAACTTTACTCCTAGGAACCTGTTCCAATGAAATTAAAACATGTCTACAGAAAAACTTGTACTAAAATATTCACAGTAGAATTATTTATAAGAGCCAAAGCCAAAAAGTAGAAATAACCCAAAAGTACAAGAACTGAAGAATAAAATGTCATTCACCCATATAATAGAACATTACTGGGCAACAAAAAGGAATGATTTACTGATACACTCTACATTGTGAATGAGCCTTGAAAACATGCTAAATGAAAGAAACCAGACACACACAAAAATATTACACTGTTCCATTGCATGAAATGTTCACAACAGGCAAATTGACAGAGACAGATAATAGATTAGTCGTGGCCTAAGCTGGGTGGGGGTGGGGTGGGGGTGGAGAATGAGAGTGGCTGCTAATAGATTTGAGGTTTCTTTTTGGTGTGATGAAAATATTGTGAACTTGGATTGTAGTTTTGTAGATTACACAACTCTGTACTAAAACCCAGGGAATGGGGCGCCTGGGTGGCTCAGTTGGGTAAGCGGCTGACTTCGGCTCAGGTCATGGTCTCGAGGTCCGTGAGTTCGAGCCCCGCATTGGGCTCTGTGCTGACAACTCAGAGCCTGGACCCTGTTTCAGATTCTGTGTCTCCCTCTATCTCTGACCCTCCCTCGTTCATGCTCTGTCTCTCTCTGTCTCAAAAATAAATAAACATTAAAAAATTTTTAAAAAATAATAAAGCCCAGGGAATGATACACTTTAAATGGGTGAATTTTATGGTATGTGAATTATATCTCAAAAAAAAAAGTTTAAAAATTACATCTGGACCTGTACTCTCAAATATGCAATAACCATTTCTAAACTGTAAGCTTGTACTTCTGTACTAATGTATTAGGCATTCATAAAATTAAAAAATAAAAAGTGGCATAAATATATATTAAAACTTTGGTTGAAGAAATAGTTAATGATTTCAATGCCTTTTGTTTCTGGGAGTCAAAACAGTAACACCATCACCCCCAGCAGCTACCTACTGTGTCCTCAGCTCACTCTATGTGCCAGGTTCCCTCTTCACATAATCAACCTCCTACCAACCATGCAGGGTAGGTGCTCTTATCATTTCCATTTTTTTCAAATTTGAAAACTAGAGATTAAAGAAACAAAGCCACTAAAAGGAGCTAGAAGAATGGGCAGTGAGTCTAGGAACTGACCTGGCCACTTATGAGCCCCAAGCCCTGCTCTCACACCCCTAACCCTATAAAACTAAGTGCCTCCTCAGAAACACACCAAAGCCAGTCCCTAGAAAACATGACTCCTAGGCATTTGGCATTTCATAGGAGATTAAAATGTTCCTACCTAGTAGAGTAGACCTTGAGTAAAAACCCAGGGGAAAATTCTTGTGATTTGATTGGTTGGAAATTCACAATCATGTACTTAGGGCAAATTTAGAGGCAAAAGTCTTCCACAAGCAGCGGGAAGACCTGTAAAACAAAAAAGAAATTTGGGAGCAGGACATGATCAGTAGCCAACAGTGAGGATTGCCTACAATAGTACTTGGCATGTGGTATGTGCTCAGTAAATATTCACTGAATGAATGAATGACTCCAAGCACTATCCTGCCCTGAAGTGGAGGTCTGATTCAAGGTGGAGCTGGGTCGCGCTAGAAAAAAACCTTCAAATTTCAAACACCAAACCCATAGTAAGGAAGAGGACAGAGAGATGGGGTCCACCCCCTTCAGATTTGGGGTTGAGCCTCTGGAGGGGCATATAGTCAGTGTGTTCTAATATAGGGCACCATCTGGAACCAAGAGGAAAGGTAAGATGCCAACCACAGATGATTCCTCATGCTGCAAGTGGCCACGCTATGCAGTCTTCTGCTCAGATGACTGGGAATCTAAGCAATGCAATCTGAAGAAGTTATAAATAAAGAAACGTGAATTCATACCACATACAGGGGAAGAAAAAGGAATTCTGCATAGACGCCTGCATACAGGAGATGGCCCTGGCCAGAAAGACCAGAACCTTCAGAGGAAATTCTCTGAAGTTCAGAGGCAGAGCCTTGGGGACAAAGCCGGTATCCTACCCTGCAGGGTGCTGCTTCAGTTCAGTTCCCCTCAAAGGTTAAGCAAGTAGGTGTCCAGCTATGACAAAGGGTCTGGTAGCTTGCCTGGAGATATGCCTGAGACACAGGAGTG
Source organism: Prionailurus bengalensis (assembly GCF_016509475.1). NCBI lineage: Eukaryota > Metazoa > Chordata > Mammalia > Carnivora > Felidae > Prionailurus > Prionailurus bengalensis. The sequence continues at coordinate 18,821,789 of NC_057348.1, read as the reverse complement.
GACAACAGCCTCCAAAAGGCAGTATGGATTGCTCCAATTCAAGAAGTGACAAGGTGACAAAAAGTCATGGGGGACCCAAAACTGCTGATTCTTTGAGAAGTGGGAGAGTAGGGAGAAATGTTTCCCTATGTTGTTCTGTGAAAAAAGCTGGCTGTAAAACAATGTATTCAATGTGATCCCATTTCTTTAAAAAAAGTATGTGTCAGTTCTTCGGCAGCCAGTAGAGAGGATGGGCGGAGAGGATGGGCGGATTCATGATGGGGTCTAAGGTGGATGGTGGAGGAGCTATGAGTGCAGCTAAGGAAGGCACAAGTGCCCCAGCCAGTGCAGTGGGTGTAGCAGATGACAACAACAGATAGGGCAGGCCAGGTGGCCCTGGGGACCCCAGTGCCCCTGGTAGCCCAAGGGATACCAGAGACCCCAGCGTCACAAGAGAAGATGCCACAATCAGTGGTACTCCCCAGATCCAGCAGGCACCCCGTGCACCAGGGCCTGAAAGAGAAGCAGTGCCCATCAGCTAGAGGTCCGGGTAACCCCACTGCTCCAATCCACCCTCATCATGCCTTTCCTATTAACCCATGAAGACAGAGATTGCTGTCCAGTCTCTGACCCTAAAGGCTGAACTCCAAGGGCCAGATAAGAAGGAGTTCAATGTAAAAAGAAGGAAAGGGAAAAAGGGAAGGGGAAGGACAAAGGGAAAGAGAAGGAGAAAGAGGAGGAGGAGGAAGAGAAGGAGGAGGAGGAGGAGGAGGAGGAGGAGGAGGAAGAGGAGGAGGAGGAAGAGGAGGAAGAAGAGGAGGAGGAATTGTTCAACTTGAACAATTTGTGCCCCCATCTTTCATTAACCCTCAGCAGGGGAAAGGGGGCTAAGCCTAACTTTGTGTCCCCTCCTAGGCAGCACACTCCTCCCCAGAGCACTGGATTTCTGGAGTAGTTGCTACTTTATTATTGTGACCTAATATTTTGACTGTAATGGCCCTGGGGCACTCAGGGTCTACAAGTTTTGTTTGATGATTAAATTTTTGTTAATACAGAAAATAAAACTGAGCTACTAAAACAAAGTTTGTGTGTAAGTACACAATAGATTCAGGGATGTACATGGAGGAAGATCTTAGAAATATGCATAGAAAAGTAATAATGCAAGGAAAGATAGGGGAAAATAGAAGTTTTACTCAATGACTGGATTGTTTAAATATTCACATCAATAATATGCTTAAGTCTTGGTGTATAATTTTTAAAAATTCCACAGGTGCCTGGCTGACTCAGTCAGAAGAGTATGAGACTCTTGATCCTGGGGGTCATGAGTTCAAGCCCCACGTTGAGTGTAGAAATTACTTAATAAGTAAATAAAAACTTTTAAAAAATTCCAGAAGGGGGGCACCTAGGTGGCTCAGTCAGTTGAGCATCCGACTTGGGCTCAGGTCATGATCTCACAATCTGTGAGTTCGAGCCCTGCATCGGGCTCTGTGCTGACAGCTTGGAGCCTGGAGCCTGCTTCAGATTCTGTGTCTGCCTCTCTCTCTGACCCTCCCCTACTCATGCTGTCTTTCTCTGTCTCAAAAATTCCAGAAGGGTCTCATCAATATAGTTAAAATTGAAAAGTGCCTAAACATATCAGAAGTCAGGAGAGTAATGTAAAAACAACAATGCCAAGAGGGGCACCTGGGTGGCACAGTTGGTTAAGCATCCAACTTCGGCTCGGGTCCTGATCTCATGGTTCATGGGTTTGAGCCCTGCATCAAGCTCTGTGCTGACAGCTCAGAGCCTGGAGCCTGCTTCGGATTCTGTGTCTCTCCCTCTCTCTCTGCCCCTCCCCCACTCACACTCTGTCTGTCTGTATCTCTCTTTCAAAAATGAATAAACAGGGGTGCCTGGGTGGCTCAGTCGGTTGGGCAGCCGACTTCGGCTCAGGTCATGATCTCGCGGTCCGTGAGTTCGAGCCCCGCGTCGGGCTCTGTGCTGACAGCTCAGAGCCTGGAGCCTGTTTCAGATTCTGTGTCTCCCTCTCTCTGATCCTCCCCCGTTCATGCTCTGTTTCTCTCTGTCTCAAAAATAAATAAACGTTAAAAAAATTTTTTAAAAAATGAATAAACAGTAAAAATTAATAATAAAAAAAAAAAACAATGCCAAGAAAAGAGCATGGGAACAAAGACAAAGAACAAGACTCAATGGCAATCAGAGTCCTGCTTGGGCAAGACCACTGAGAAGCACATGGTGTAACAGGACCCAAAGAGGGGTGGGGCCCCACCTCCAAGCAATACTCCTTCCCAAAGTCACACCTAAGTGTCCATCACCATTCATGGGGTCCCCACTATGCCCCTCCCTGCTGGGAATTCAGTGGCCCAGGGCACCTCTGTGATCTAGTCTGGGATGAGAACATAGTAAACTTTCTCCCCTGTCATGCTAAGCAACAATGCAGTTAGCACTGTGATCAGGGTGTCATGGTCATCTGAGGGAAGCCACAACATGCAGGCTTTCCTGCTCCCACTCCCTAATTCACCTCCAGTATCTCCCCCACCCCATGATTCCCCTCCCTTGGCGAATTTAGCCAGACCAATGGGGTCTTTGAGCATCCACACCCTGCTCAGCTGCTCCCACTGGCCTCATGGCCCTAGGGACTCTAGGCCTGAGGCTGGGAAGAGGCTCCATTCCCAAAGAAAAGATTTTGAGATCTTTTGTGGACACCAAAGAAAATCATCAACATTCCTGTCTTCAAAAAAATACTTTATGACAGATTAATTCCATTTTTGTATGGGTTCAGGTTTTCCCAAAAAAAGAGAACCTACAAACCCAACGTTAAGTCCTATTCCAGCCAAAGGGGAGAGGAGAGCAGGGAAGTGTGGTACCGTGCATAGGACATGGCTAGGGGTGCCCATATGGAGGCTCCCACTGGAAGGTGGACAAAATGAGCTGGAGAGTGTTTAGGGAGCTGTCAGCAGGCAGCACCTGTCATGCAGAAGCCCTGGGTGGGCCCTGTGAGAGGGAGAAGAAACATGGCTCAGGACTGAGTCCTGGGAACCTCAGGTAGGCAGCGCAAGGGAGGAGACCAACAAGTAAACAAGGAAGTGCTACAGAAACCAGGAAGGGAGTTTGCAGAAGAGAAGTGTGATGAGAAGTTCACAGGGAGGTGTAGGTAGCTCAAACAGGGAAATGTCCACTGGGGGCACCTGGCTGGCTCAGTCGGAAGAACATGCAACTCTTGATCTCAAGGTTATGAGTTCGAGCCCCACACTGGGTGCAGAGATTACTTAAATAAATAAAACTTTAAAAATTAAAAAAAAAAAAGGATTGGACCATTAGCTTGTCCCTGAAGCCCCAGAAGGAATCAGGGCGTCTGGGTGTGTGTATGTGTATGTGTGTGTGTGTGTGTGTGTGTATGTGTGTGTGTGCATGTGTGTGCATGTGTGGACAAGCAGCCATCATCTGAGGTTCTGGGCAACTCCCTACAACATGAAGGGGTTGGGGATACCAGAGAAGTTTTGGTGCTCCTTTTGGTGGCTTTGGGTGAGCCCTTCCTGCTCACCTAGACTGCGGGATCCACTCAGGCCAGCGACTGCATTTCCTCTGTGAACTCAGCATCTGCACAGACCCTGCTCCACAGCAGGACTAGGGAGTGCTTGTTGAATGAACACGCTGTACAAAAATAAACAGTGAACAAAGATGCTGGACAAAGAAACAACACTCTCAAACAATGAGTCTGCATCTTTGGGAAGGAAATCCTTCTCTGGGGATAAAGCAGGGTCTTTGGAGAAATTAATTTGTTGGGGACAACCGCTCCCCAGAGGCAGCCCACTCTATCCAGGGGCAGGGATGGTGCCAAGTAGACCGGTCTTCACATCAGATGTCCAATCTTTTCACTGGATACATGAAAGTTTCCTCATCTCAAAGTGGCCAGGGTGATCCACCAAGCAGAGGCCAGGGCTGGGAAACCCAGATCCCTCCTCCCGGTCCTGCCAGGCCTTGCTATGAGGTTCTTAGAAAGAACCTCTCTGGCCTCAGTCTTTCTATCCGCCACCAGTGTTCCTGACCCTCTATTGGCCAGAGCTACACAGAGGGGAAATCACTGTATAAGCAAAATCAATTACTACTAATTACTATCAATTACTATCTTTTCAAAAGCAATGCTTGCCTTTATCGGAACGGCTTGTTTTTTCCAGAGCTACCAGCAGCGACTAAGGGAAAGGAAGCTGGAGGAGCCTAACTAGGGCCCATGTCCCCTGAAAACTTTGCCAGGAGGTTTAGCCTTGATTACTTCTGGGGTCACTGCTCCTCCATTTCACAGGCCTGGGAATCCCAGAGTAAGTGCTCATAAGGAAGTACAGGGAACAAAAGATGTTTTCCCAAAGGGCGAAGCTTCTAGTTTCTTCTTTCTTCGTGCCTCTGAAAACAGGTTCTCGACACCACTAGGCAGACCCAGAGCAGTAAGCCAGGGTCTTGGTAATTGAAAGGGGGCAGTGTCACCCCCAAGAGTCCCCACCAGGCTTTCCCACTTGAGGACAGGGAGAACATTTTCCCTTTCCTCACTCAACATTCAGGAGATGGTTGTGTGACACCTGTCCCTGGAGCCCTAGATGGATTTCCCAGGGCTCATCATGCCTGACTGAGCGCCTGGGTAGGAACAGTGCAGAAACTGTGGCCAAGGAGATGTCAAGTACCAATGAGAGCAGGAACCCTTGGGTGGGCTCCACTATATACCCTGACAAAGCAGGGGAGTTAGGGGAAGAGTAGGGGACAGTGTGGCAGACCTGGCCTGTCGGGAGCACCTAGAGTAAGCTGCCCTTCTTCCATAGGCTCGGCCTGCATCACAGGCCCAAAAGCATCCTGGCAGGAAACCCCTCTGCCCCTGGCAGTCAGCGCTAAGCACTATCATTTGTAAAACTGCTTTCAGTACACGAGGGAAGCAAGGCCCCTGGACCCTGGGAAAGCCCTACTCCAGTCCACTGGCTTCTGAGCCAGCTCTGTGTGTCACAGCCTGCCTCCAGAGCCCTGGGCCCAAATAAATACACATCCCAGAGTCACACTGGTGTCTCTGCCCTGGGTGCCCACTGGCAGATCACCACTCAAGACCAGCAGCCTGAGACCTGAAGCTCCCTCCCTCCTGCCCTCTTCCCAATCCCCAAAATCTACCAAGGGAACCCTGTCCCACACCACTGCCCAAAATTCCTGGAGTTTCATGAACACAAATGCGGTTTAAGAGGCAAAATGACGGGGCGCCTGGGTGGCGCAGTCGGCTAAGCGTCCGACTTCAGCCAGGTCACGATCTCGCGGTCCGTGAGTTCGAGCCCCGCGTCGGGCTCTGGGCTGATGGCTCAGAGCCTGGAGCCTGTTTCTGATTCTGTGTCTCCCTCTCTCTCTGCCCCTCCCCTGTTCATGCTCTGTCTCTCTCTGTCCCAAAAATAAATAAACATTGAAAAAAAAATTAAAAAAAAAAAAAAGAGGCAAAATGACACTCCGTTGCAAGCAGGTGTTTTCTATGGCTCTGGTGGTGTGGGCTGAAACCCCTGGGCTGAAAACCTCTGGGATGGGCCAGCCCTTTCAAGTGAACTCTCCAGTTTCAGGCCCAAATTCCGTATGTTTTAGCAGCTATATGTGAAGATGAGAAAGATGGACCACCGTGGTTCCTCTGAGCCCCCCAGGCATCCCCATATTCAATCAGAGCTCCCAGAGGGCAGGGACCAAACCCTTAATCAAGCTTAATTCAAGTATGCTCTGTAGTAGGAAATAGGGATGGTAATCTACCTGTTCACCTTTATATCTTCAGGGCCAGGCAGGGACCGGGCAACCAGTTGGTAATTAATACCAGGCCTCATGTTGAGGGCTCTCATTTCCGGCATTTCATTTGATAAAAATTTGTTAAATTCAATGTACTTGACTTGCCCTCTTGTAACCCCGGAATTGCCTCAATTTTTTCCTCCTCCTTATCTCTTTCTCAGCGTACTTGTAGAAACCAGTGGCATTAATATTAATGCATTTGCACGTGAGGTGCTACTTTATTTTCCCAGCCCAGACTTGAATATTCAGCTGCCTACCTAATATCTCATTTGGGTGTCTCTAAAACACAACTTGTCCAGGAATGAACTCCTCCTCTTAGGCCCCATCCAGTTGTCCCCAGTGTACACCACATGCTCAGGCCAGAACTCAGGGGTCTTCCTGACTCCTCTTTCTCTAACTTGTCAAACCCAGCCGTTCAGCATGCCTCTGGCTCTACATTCAGCATATATTCAGAAGTTGAGCACTTTTTAGCTCTTTCTCCCTCTCCTTACTCCCTGCCACCCCCTCCCATCCTGGTCCAGTGACCATCCTCTCATACCTGAACACTGTCCAAGCCCCTCACTAGCACCCCACCTCTACCCTTCCCCCTCAGGTTTGGCATACATAGCAAAATGTGCATTTACCATCTTGTTTCAGCATCTCATAGGAAACTAACCCAGAGATACCCTGGGAAAAATACAAAATATCCCATAAGATACACCGGGAAATCATCCCATGGATACATTACTCCACAGATACACCAGTAAAAATACAAAATGACACATACACCAGGTCCCTCAATGTGGTGCTACTTGTAAGAGCAAAGTCTGGCCACAGGCCAATATCCATATATCAGCTATGGCACACTCACGTGATAGAGCACTGTGCAGATGCAAAAGAAAAAAAAAGCAATCAGGAAGATTTCTCCATTCTGCTACAGGGTGATCTTCAGAATACATTATGTGGAAAAAAAATTTTCAGAACTGGGTTCAGAGTTTGCTACTATATATATATATATATATATATATATATATATACATACACACACACACACACACACACACATATATATATATATAGAGAGAGAGAGAGAGAGAGGTAAATAAGTGTGTATTTTCCTTATATTTTCAAAAGGGAACAATGGAAAAATAACTGATAAAGGTGAATTCTTATCAGAGAAGGAAGAAAACAAGGTGGAAAAGAACAAGATAGAACTAGATACATTCGGTTTCTAGGTACATTTGGTTTATTTGAAATCACATGAAAGTTTTACACAATTAAAAAAAATTAAATTAGAAAAAAAATATGGTAGATGGCACTGTTGTTCTCAGCCGATTTCTGCTCTTTGCCATGTGACTTTGCAATTCTGCCCACTGAGGGTGAAGTATATTTTTCCAGAATGTGACAGACTCTATTTTCCAAAAATGGCCTTCACAAGATTTCCAGTCCCACAAGCTCTTTTAGAAACTGGAAATTCCTTGGGGCGCCTGGGTGGCGCAGTCGGTTAAGCTTCCGACTTCAGCCAGGTCATGATCTCGCGGTCCGTGAGTTCGAGCCCCGCGTCGGGCTCTGGGCTGATGGCTCAGAGCCTGGAGCCTGTTTCCGATACTGTGTCTCCCTCTCTCTCTGCCCCTCCCCCGTTCATGCTCTGTCTCTCTCTGTCCCAAAAATAAATAAATGTTGAAAAAAAAAATTTAAAAAAAAAAAAAAAAAAAAAAAAAGAAACTGGAAATTCCCAGTCAAGAGCTGGAGCCGATATCTCCTCCTCTCAAAATTGGATAGGACTTGGGGCGTCTGGGTGGCTCAGTCGGTTGGGCATCCGACTTCGGCTCAGGACATGATCTCACGACTCGTAGGTTCAGGCCCCACATCAGGCTCTGTGCTGACAGCTCAGAGCCTGGAGCCTTCTTTGGATTCTGAGTCTCCCTCTCTCTCTGCCCCTCCCCTGCTCACACTTTGTGTCTCTCTCTCTCAAAAATGAATAAACATCAAAAACTTTTTTTAAAAATCGGATAGGACTTTAGAACCATCTCAATGAATAGAATGTGGCAAAAATAACAATAAATGTCTCTTGAGACTAATCATAAAAGGCAGTACATCCTCCAGTTGGTTTCCTCTCTCTCTCTCTCTCTCTTTCTCTTAGGACAACCCTGAAACCCAGAAACCATGTTGAGAGGAAACTGAAACTAGCCCATGTGGAGAAGCACTGAGGCTCCCAGCTACTAGCAAGAATCAACTGTAAGACTGTAAGTGAGGAAGACAATTCAGATGATTCCATTCCCCCAGCCTTTGAGTCTTCTTAGCTGAAGCTCCAGACACTGTAGAGCAGAAATAAGCCATCCTATGCACCCTGCCTGAGTTCCTGACCTATAGAGTCTACGAACGCAATAGTGGTGGTTTGATGCCACTAAGCTTTAGGGTAATTTCTTATATAGTCATAGTAACTGCAAGACTATCCCTTAACTCTGGGCTTAAATATGAATTGCTGTGGGGGCACGTGGATGGCTCAGTCAACTCTTGGTTTTGCCTCAAGTCATTATCGCATGGTTCCTGGGTTCAAGCCCCACTCTGTCAGTGCAGAGCCTACTTGGGATTCTCTCTCTCTCTCTTTCTCTTTCTGCCTATCCCCTGCTCATGCTCGCGCTCTCTCTCTCTCTCTCTCTCAAAATAAATAAAGAACACTTAAAAAGAATAAGTTGCTTTGACTAAAGTAATATTAGCAGGTGTGTCATTTTAAGCAGAGGTCTGAAGTGTGTGTGTGTGCATGTGTGTGTGTGTGTGTGTGTGTGTGTGTGTGTGTGTGGTTAGGCATGCCCTCTTGCATGTCTGTCATCACCACAGGAAGAAAATGTGGAGCAGACCTGGACTCAACTGCAGCCCAGAGCCCAGCCTAGATCAGTGAATTCTAGCCAGCATGCAGATGCACGAGTGAGAATAAAAAATTGCTGTTTGAAGCCACTGAGTGTTGGCTGATTTACTGTGCAGTATGATCATAGCAACAGATAAGTGATCAAAAAGCAACCCTTACAAATTGAACACAAACTGGAAAAAAAGAGCTTAACTGCATATCTTCTTAATGGCATAACCTCACTGAGAAGAGTTATTTCTACTAACTCTAAAACACAGAATTTGGACTACACATCCCTGGAAAGAAATAAACTAAGGACAAACAAAACCACAAGGAAATCTTAAATTACATTCACTAGTATTATTGTTAGTTAAAATATATATATTATTATTTTGAAACCAATATACATATATACATTACATATACATGTGTGTATGTATATGTATAATATTCTATATATATGCAATGTTTGTTTGGATCTTGATTTGAACAAAACAACCCTAAAAAGCCATTTTTGAGATACTCAAGTAAAATTGAACATGGATTCAGTATTAAGTTATATAAGAAATTATACTCAACTTTGTTGGCTGTGATAATGTCATTGGATTAAAATAAAAACAGCTCTTAACTAGAGGTACATCCTAAAGTATTTATGAGTGAAATGATATTGTATTTTGATTGAAAATACTCCAGGGGTGCCTAGATGGCTCAGTCTGTTAAGCATCCAACTTTGGCTCAGGAAATGATCTCATGGTTCCTGAGTTTGAGCCCTGTATCAGGCTCTCTGTCGTCAATGCAAGGCCTGCTTCAGATTTTCTCTCTCTGCCCCTCCCCAGCTCTCTTGTGTGCACACGTGCACTTTCTTTCTCACTCTCTCTCAAATATAAATAAAAACATTAAAAAAAGAAAAAAGAAAATACTCCAGTCTAGAAAAGGGAACACTTTTGCACTGTTGGTAGGAATACAAATTGCTGCAGCCACCCTGGAAAATTATGGAGGTTCTTCAAAAAATCAAAAATAGAGGGGCACCTGGGTGGCTCAGTCGGTTAAGTGTCTGACTCTTGACTTCAGCTCAGGTCATGATCTCACAGTTCAAGCCCCACGTCGGGCTCTGTGCTGACAGCTTGGAGTCTGGAGCCCGCTTCAGATTCTGCGTCTCCCTCCTTCTTTGTCCCTCCCCCATTCATTCTGTCTCTCACTTTCAAAAATAAGTAAATATTTAAAAAAATTTTTTAATTAAAAATAGAACTACCCTACAACCCAGAAACTGCACTATTAAGTATTTACCTAAAGGATACAAAAATGTTGGGGTGTCTGGATGGCTCAGTTGGTTAATTGTCCAATTTCATCTCAGGTCATAATCTCACAGTTCATGAGTTTTAGTCCTGCTTCGGGCTCTGGGCTGATAGATGATGTGTCTCCCTCTCTCTCTGCCCCTCTCCTGTTCATGCTCTGTCTCTCTCTGTCTCTGTCCCTCAAAAATAAATAAACATTGGGGCACCTGGGTGGCGCAGTCGGTTAAGCATCTGACTTCAGCCAGGTCACGATCTCGCGGTCCGGGAGTTCGAGCCCCGCGTCAGGCTCTGGGCTGATGGCTCAGAGCCTGGAGCCTGTTTCCGATTCTGTGTCTCCCTCTCTCTCTGCCCCTCCCCCGTTCATGCTCTGTCTCTCTCTGTCCCAAAAATAAATAAACATTGAAAAAAAAATTAAAAATAAATAAATAAATAAATAAACATTAAAAAATTTTTGTTTAATTAAAGAGGGGCATCTGGGTGCCTCAGTCAGTTAAGTAGCTGACTTTGGCTCAGGTCATGATCTCACGATTCGTGAGTTCGAGCCCTGCATCGGGCTCTGTGCTGACAGCTCGGAGCCTGGAGCCTGCTTCAGATTCTGTGTCTACCTCTCTCTCTCTGCTCCTGCCCTGCTCACGCTCTGTTTCTCTTCCTCTCTCTCAAAAATAAACTCTCTCTCAAAAAAAAAAAATGGATACGAAAATGCTGATTTGAAGGGGCACCTGCACCTCAATGTTTATAGCAACACTATCAACAATAGCCAAATAATGGAAAGAGCCCAAATGTCCATTGACTGATGAATGGATAAAGAAGATGTGGTATATACATACAATGGACTATTACTCAGCAATCAAAAAGAATGAAATCTTGCCATTTGTAACAACATGGATGGAATTACAGTCTATTATGCTAAGTGAAATAAGTCAGTCAGAGAAAGACAAATATATGATTTCACTTGTGTGGAATTTAAGAAACAAAACAGATGAACACAGGAGAAGGGAAGGAAAAATAAGATAAAAACAGAAAGGGAGGCAAACCATAAGAAAGACTTAAAACAGAACAAACTGAGGGTTGCTGGAGGGAGGTGGGTAGGGGGATGGGCTAAATGGGTGATGGGCATTAAGGAGGGCACTTGCTGGGATGAGCACTGGGTGTTACATGCAAGTAATGAATCACTATATTCTGTTCCTGAAACCAATATTACACTATATGTTAACTAACTTGGATTTAAATAAATGAAAAAGGAAGGAAGGAAGGGAATAAAGTGAGGGAAGGAAGGAAGAGAGGGAACAAGGGAGGGAGAGGGAGGAAGGAAGGAAGGAAGGAAGGAAGGAAGGAAGGAAGGAAAAAAGAAAGAAAGAAAGAAAGAAAGAAAGAAAGAAAGAAAGAAAGAAAGAAAGAAAGAAAGAAAGAAAATAATCCAGTCTAAAAAAAGAAAGCTGGAGAAATATAGATGAAACAAGATAGCAAAACACTGATCATGGTTGAAGTTGGGTGATGGGTTTACAGGAAGAGGTTCGCCATACATACCATCTTTTCTCCTTTTACATGTGTTTACAATTTTCATTTGCAGAGTGTTTACTGTTCCTAAGGACATCTACCCTAAAGAGCCAAAGGCCAGTGTACCCCAAAAAGAGGCCAGAATGACATGGCTGACCAGAGAAGAACAGGCCCGCAAAACAGTTTCCTCTGCAGTGCACAGAGGATTCCATGGCTAGAGTGCAAGGGGTGGTTGCCTCTCCAGTCCAACCCAGCTCTACCACTACCTTCAGCTGACACCACCTCAAACCAGAGCTGGCAAGGTTTTGGCCTGGAGGGCTTAACACTGGCCACTCAAAGTTAGATACAGGGATTTGGAAAGTGGGCTCACAGGGCCATAAAAGGGGAGAAGTTCTTCCAGCAACATTCCTAAAACAAGTACACTGTCTTAGTTATTACCCTTATTTCAGGAGACAGAGTCAGGATCCAAAGGGTCTCACTAGGTTGGAAGGGATCTCCAAGTACAGTGAAAGAAGACATAGCAGGGACCCATGCAGGCCCCCACAGATTCACACTCAAGTTGCACAAGCCCAAGATGGAGGGAACCCAGCCTTCATGCTGAGATGCCCAGCATGAGGCTGGACCAAGTGTGGGGTGTAGTGCCAGAGAGCACTCAGGAAGGTGGATGATGGTGTTCTTAGGCTGGCAAGTGAAGGCTAGTCATCCTTCAGATGGTGTCACTCAGTCCATGTGACATACTGAGCCCTGGGTCCTGTTTTCTGAACCTCCCTGTCTTCAAGATATTGAGAGCCTTGGGCAGCACATCCCAGGTCGGCAAGGGTCCCAGAGTCACATCCCAGCACAGGAGCTAGAGAAGTCAAGTATAGAGAAGAACCTCAGAGTTGAGAAGATGAGAGCATAGTGAGCTCCTCCTAAACCTGCGAGCAGATAAGCTGGCTGTGCCAGAGGGCAGGGCCAGGCCAAGAGACAGGAGGTGTAAGGAAGCCCATTTCAGACAAACCAAAAGAACTTTCCAACAATGGAGTCATCTGCCTAGAAGGGACCAGAGGCCACTGATCACTGGGTGTTCACACCAAGGCAGAGCTCCTGCCTTCAGAGAACATGGAAGCAGACATGTTGGCATCCACTAGAGGTTGGATTAGATGCTCAAAATAAAAGGAGGGCAGAGCAAACACAACACCCGCTGAAGCTAAACCATGCTCCTGAAGGAAGTGGCCTCACATGTCAGACCTTGATGTTGGTGGAGACCTGGCCTGAGCCCACAGAACCTATCGAGCTGCAGGAGAAACCGCAGAGAGCACCACGTCCATCACCTCCAAATGGAGGGCTCTATACAACTGCCCACTGGAGGGGGCAAACCAGGTGCCAGTGCACCTGAGGGATATGGATGGAACAACACTCAGGAGGCAAGCAGCCATGCATGGCTGGAAGCATGGAGCCTGCATCAGGCTCCGCAGGCCCAGGTAGGAGCCTGGCTGACTTGCCGGCCAACCCAGTAGAAGGAAGCCAGTAGCTTTTCAAGAGTCCCTTCCTGTGCAAGGCACCAGCCAGTCCCTCTTCTGGCTCCAGGCTTGATTGTGAGATCATCTTGTCCACCCTGAAAGATCTTTGGAGCACGGAGGAAGAGCCAACCTCTTCATTTAAATATCTTCTAATTAACCTAAAGGCTGCATGATGTACCTATTTTCTCTCCACAGTGGGGCTGAGGAACAGCAGGAAGCATCACCCTTCCTTCTTACTCATCTAACAAAAATAAGCTGTCAGAGATGGAGGGGACCTTGGAGAACATCTAGTTAAATCTCTCCTTTTACAGATGAGAAATAGTGAGGACCTACTATATGTATGGCCAGATTGGGGCAATGTCAGGATTGATTAAAACCTGAGTTTCTGACCCCTACCCAGGAGGCTTCCAGTATTCTTCATTCCCCACCCCACCCTGTGCTGTCCTTTGTTCAAATGTCCTACTTCCTGATCCTCTTCTCATCCTCAAAGCCCTCCCCATCCTCTTGCTAAATTTTCCATCTTCTTGGAGCAGGAGGCAAGGAAGTGATGCAGTTCTCCAGCTGTGCTTGGTGTATGGCATTTCAGTTTGCTAAAGTCAGCTAGCTGGCTGTTCTTCTAAATCTCTCATATTAGGCCTCTGGAGTTCCCAACAGAATAAGTTAATGTTGTGAATGTGTTTTGTAAGCTGTAAAATACCATACAAATATATGCTCTACTATTTTAGAATATGAAATAATCCAACCCCTTCTAATCATGCGCTCATTTATCTTACCTCTGTGAGACAAAGAAAAAGCAGGAGCAAACTCTAATTTAAGGAAGTTCAGAGCAAAAATCGAAACAAGTGCCTCTTTCTCTCCCACCAGATTGGAAGCTCCTTGAGGGTACAGCCCATTTCGTGCTCCTTCCTTTGTTCCTCACATTTCACCCAGGGCTAAGCATCTAGTAGGTATTCAGTGAACAGTTTCCTGAATACATGGATAAAATTTCACTGTAAGGGGGGCCTGGCTGGCTCAGTTGGTAGAACATGAGACTATTAATCTCAGGGTCGTGAGTTCAAGCCCCATGTCGGGTGTGAAGTCTCCTTTAAAATATTTTTTTCACTTTATTTTTGTTAAATTTTTAAATGTTTATTTATTTATTTTTGAGAGAGAGAGACAGAGCATGAGTGGGGGAGGGAGAGAGAGAGAGGGAGACACAGAATCCAAAGCAGGCTCCAGGTTCTGAGCTGTCAACACAGAGCCCGACATGGGGCTTGAACTCACAAACCGCGAGATTGTGACATAAGCCAAAGTTGGACACTTAACTGACTGAGCCACCCAGGCACCCCACATTTCTCACTTTAAAATCCTCCTATTACTGGGGTGCCTGGGTGGCTCAGTTGGTTAAGCGTCCAACTCTTGATTTCCACTCAGGTCATGATCTCCCGGTCATGAGATCGAGCCCTGCGTCCACCTTCTCACTGAGTGTGGAGCCTGCTTAAGAGTCTCTCTCTCCCTCCCCCTCTGCCTCTTCCTTGCTTGCACTTGCTCCCTCTCTCTCTGAAAATAAATAAATAAATAAATAAATAAATAAATAAATAAAACCCTCCTATTGCTAAGTAGAACTTAATTGTAGAAACTCTCACAACTACCCCCATATACAAAAAAGGCAGACAACCCATATTACCTACCTGATACATTACAAATGTGTCAAATTTACAGGTGTGACTATCAGGGAATTTTCTTACCCCCTTTTCTTCCAAAGCACCCAAATGTCTTACTGATTCTTCCAGCATCCTGGGAAAGGATAGCTCCCTCCCTGAGCCAATGGCACTGGAGAGCAACTCTGGGTCCAGGGGCAGTCCACTGGACTGGGTCCTGGAAATCACCTCTGGGTGATCCTTGTCTGAGATGCTGCTGAGGCTTTTGATCTCCTCAATGGTTGGGGCCAAGACGCAGAAGCTAACCTTTCTACTTCCCCTCAGGGAAAATTCACCTTGGGCCCTAACAGCAGCCCCACACACTTCAGGGGCAGCCAGCCTGCCCAAACAGTTCTGGATTTGATCCCAGGGTGACCTAGAGTTCTCTAGAGGCTCCTAATATGCCTCCATGTGACCTTCTTGCTAGAAAGAAGTGGGGGTACCAGGTAAGGGGTCTCTTCTAAAGCAAAGCTCTCTTAAGAAGCCTAGATGCCCATAAGAGCAAAGAACAGATGGGGAGATCAGAGCAGGGCTGTGACCAGCCTGGAGCTCAAAGTACAGCACAGATGAATCAGGGTGCACGCTTACCAGTTCCATCCCACAGGCACAGATGACCAGAACCTAATGTATATGACTTATGAGCTGAGGGCATGCCACGGGGCAAGAGACACCCACCAGAGGCCCCATCTGCAGGAAGAGAACCACAGAGAGTGGGACACCAGAATTCCATCTACCCTACCACAGGTGCAACCCCAGAGGCCATGGTTCCAAGTCATTCCCCAGCTATGACCAGCTTCCACCACTACGCTGGTGACTGGAGAAGGAGAGGGTCCTCAAGGCTGGAAAGGAGCCTAAGCAAGCAATGAAATATCAATGCCAGTGTGACATACCCCTGGCACCAACTGAGAGGCCCAGGCAGGAGTCCCCATATGGCTAGACTGTCCCAGCTCACCAGGAGGGCCTCAAGTCCTAAAGTGACACTTGGCCCTTGCTGTAGGCATGCAGGTCTCAGCTACCTTTTCACCATTGTAAAAAGTAAGTCCCCAGGCAGGAAGGATGAGTAAGACCTGGACAGACAGGGCCTACAGGAGCTGAATGGCCAGGCAAGTGGAGTGAGGAACAGGTGTGTGCAAAACACTGAGCAGAATGTCCATGGTGAAGCAGACATCCAGTACGAGTAGTTATAACCGTTGTGACAGTTTTGCCAACCTACCTCCCCAGTCAGCCCCAGCCTGCTGCACATGGGCTACAGCTTCCAGGAACAGATTTCCCCTCAAATAGCCCACAATGGAAGGGCCTGTCTCTCCCCACTTCCATCACTAATGGGAAGAAAGGGCACTATTGAGACATGCAGGACCTCTGAGAAGAGAGAGGGTTTATTGAAGCCCCAAACCCTATATCCTAGCAGCCTACTACTTAAATATACAGTGAAGGCTCCCCATAGCTGGGTGTAAAGGCATGACCCACAGGCTCTGAAAGCTTTGCCTTCTTAAACTCAGAACCAAACTTACTAAGAGAAAGGAGAACTTTAGAAAAAAAGAACAGAAAAGTGACCCATTGCATCATTCTTTGGCTCCCAAACTAGTCCAAGGTCTGGCTCTAGACCCTTCATGTCTAAAGACCTCAACAAACTCTTTGTTAAAAAGCTAGGGGCACCTGGGTGGCTCAGTAAGTTAAGTGTCCAACTTCAACTCAGGTCATGATCTCATGGTTTGTGGGTTCAAGCCCCATGTTGGTCTCTGTGCTGACAGCTCAGAGCCTGGAGCCTGCTTCAGATTCTGTCTCCATCTCTCTCTGCCCCTCCCCTGCTCACACTCTGTCTCTGTCTCTCAAAAACAAATAAAAAACGTTAAAAAATTTTTTTTGAAAGCTAGAATTTCTTGATGCCTGGGAGGCTCAGTCAGTTGAACATCTGACTCTTGATTTCAGCTCAGGTCATGATCCCAGGATTGAGGGACTGAGCCGTGCATCAGGCTCAGAGCTGAGCATGGAGCCTGCTTAAGATACTCTCTTCCTCTCCCTATGCCCCTCTCCCTGACTTGTGCTGTCTCTCTCTCCCTCTCTCCCTCTCTCTCCCTCTCTTTCTCAAATAAAATAAAATTAAGTAAAAATAAAATTAAAAAGCTAGAATTTCTTGGCCAAAAGAATGAAATTAGAATCTGAATGGCTTCTAGATACAATCCCAGCTTACAGTAAAAATATGGGACAGAGGAATATCTCAAATGACACCACAGAGACACAATCAGCATAACCCAGAATGTGAGAAACAGAGGACAAATGACAGTTCTCCAATCATAAACTGCAAGGGGGAAAAAAGAAAATGGCATCTACAGATTTAAAGAAACTCAAGAAATGTATCAAACAAATGCAATGTGTAGACCCTATTTAGATCACAATTCAAACAAACCAACTGGAAAAATAAATTCATAAGATAATCAGAAAACCTGAACCCTGACTGGATATTTGCTGAGATTAAGAAGGGACTGTTATTGGGCATCTGACTGGCTCAGTTGGTAAAGCATATATCTCTTGATCTGGGGGTCATGAGTTAAAGCCCCACAAAGGGTGCAGAGATTACTTTAAAAAAATTAAAATTCAGGGGCGCCTGGGTGGCTTAGTCGGTTAAGTGCCTGACTCTTGACTTTGACTTGAGTCAAGAGCTCATGATTCGTGGGTTCAGGCCCCATGTCAGGCTTTGTGCTAACAGTGCAGAGCCTGCTGGGGATTCTCTCTCTCTCTCTCTCTCTCTCTCTCTCTCTCTCTCTCTCTCTCTCAAAATAAGTAAACTTTAAAAAATTTAAAAAATATTAAAATTCAAAAAAAAGAAGAAGTTGTTACCCTGTTTGGATGCAATCATGGTGTTGTGGTAATGTTCACACAAAGCCCTTATTTCTTAGAAATAGACACTGAAACATAGAAGATGAAATATTAAGATGTCTGGAAATGGCCTCCATGGGGGATGGCAGGTGAAGAAGATACAAACTTGACTAGCCATGAGTTGGTGATAACTGTGGCTGGGCAACGGGAACATGAGAGTTCATTAGCTTATTCTCTCAACTTTTATGTAGATTTGAAATTTTCCATAATAAAAAGTTAAAAAGAAAACAGATGGCCTTTCTTCCCCAACTTTTTTTTTTTTAGCAGCAATTTATTTGTCTTACTAATGCTGGGAAAAGCTATATTTTCAAAGATGCTCCTTTCTCCCTGGCAAAAGATGAAAAATGGTTGCCCCTTTGGGTGAAATTTTGACATCATCACCATTCAGATGTTAGGTCACTTTAGTATAATCTCCATGGCATGCCTCCATGAGAATCCAGCCCTGGGGCCAAAGGTGATCTCTAAATGACAAAGGGCCATTATTTCTAAACCTGGCAATTATATCCTTTCATTTCATCCTTACAAATTAGTCCCAGATTTTACTAGAGACTCACTGTTAGCTGATATAGTATAACAAGTCTGGTTAATCCCAGACCAGATATACTGTACCTGACAAACTTTTTATTTTTATTTTCTTATTGAGATAGAATTATGACAAACCCATTTTGAGAAAGGAATTCAGGATGTGGTTCTCAGAGCAGCCTCACTCACCTTCCAGCCCACGGGCAAGTTCTGTGTGCCAGCTGCCTTTGACTAAAGATGTCTCTACAATATTTGAGCTGGAAGTGAGTGAGAGGCAACCTGGGCATTGATCATGGATTTTGACGGGTAATGAGAGAAAAGGGCCTCACCTGGTTTACCCCAGCTCTCCTCCACACTCCTGCCCTTGGCCCCATTCTCACTGTTCCAGCCTATGTAGACCACACTCCTCGTGCTGTCTCCTTCTCTCCATCTCTCATAACCCCACCATTTTTCCAGCATGCCTTAGATTTCTCCTTTGAGACTTGGCTCTGCCTCTCCACTCTTCTCACTTGACAACCCTTCTATAAACACTGTCTATTTGGCATTTCTCAGACACTGAGCTGCTCGGACACCGAGCCTTCTCAGTCTGAGCTGCTCAGACTGAGACTCCATGATTTGGCTCTTCGAGAGCTGTCTGACCAACCAGACTGTGAGGTGCTAGAGGACAGAGGAGCATCGTATATCCTTCCAGACCCTCCACAAAGCCCAGAACAGTGCTTGCTCTTGATACTAGTAAATACACCTTGGCTGTATTGAGTGAAGATCAATTTGCAAATGTCAGAACATGTAAAGTCCACAGGGCTGGTATAGATTACACAGGTTGCCACTGGTTTATGTGGCTCCTTTGTGCAATTTTTTTAAAAGATGCTTTCTGGGGGCGCCTGGGTGGCTCAGTCGGTTAAGCGGCCGACTTCGGCTCAGGTCATGATCTTGCAGTCCATGAGTTCGAGTCCCGCGTCAGGCTCTGTGCTGACAGCTCAGAGCCTGGAGCCTGTTTCAGATTCTGTGTCTCCCTCTCTCTGACCCTCCCCCATTCATGCTCTGTCTCTCTCTCTCAAAAATAAATAAACGTTAAAAAAAAAATTTTTTTTTAATAAAAAAATAAAAGATGCTTTCTGAGGGTATTGGTAAAGTTTCATCTTGAACTGGTGGTGTCATGGGTATATATATATATATATATATATATATATATATATATGTATATGTATATATATATATGTTAAATCCCATCAATCTGAGCACTTCACTGTACAACAGGCATAAAAATAAGTGAATGAATGAATGAGTGATAAGTGTCTTTTTCTCTAGGAGGATGCAGCCCACACCAGGGCATACAGCTCAGAGAGCAGAGTTTGAGACAGAATTCAGCCTTCCCTGATTTGGCACTTCTTGAGAAAGGCACAAGCTATATAACTGTACATGTGACCCTGAGACCAGAAACAGAGAGCCCCTGGCCTTGAGGAACTATCCGATGCCCAAAATGCCATATCATCGAAATGGGCTAAGAGGCAGCACTGTGGGTGTGGTGGTGCTGCTACTTACAGCATTCAAGTCAGGCTCTTCCATCATAATTGGTGGAACTGTGCCCTCACAGCGCCCAAGTCAGCTCAGTTTGAGGATGAAAAGACTAATTCTGGGGTAGTAAGGGGTGATAACGCAACAGGAAAGAGCCAGGAATCAACTCCCCCAGAACCTCAGTTCCATTCCCCTGTGGGGTTAGCAAAATGATTTCCCCCTTATGTGACCCTCCACCTACCTCTATGAAGCTTTCCACCCCTCAAATTCACAAGCTTGCTTGAAACTGTGCCGCTGCTCTTTCCTGAATGCCCAAAAGCCTATGCCACGGGGCTTTTTCTTCATCAATGGGCCAATCTATTCATCAGCATCTCTGAACAGAACATGCTAAATTTGGCATCAGGTACCTGAGACGCTCTAGTGAGAAGTAGAAGCCATTCTAATGCTGAAGGAGAGACATACCATGGAGGCGCCACTCATCTCAGATTCTGTAACAAGCTGAATATCAGCTGGAGCAGTATATCCTGTCTCCTAAGGGGCTTTGGTCACCTGAGCTTTGGTGACAAGTAGCCAGCTTGCCCTGAGCTTGACAGCCATAGGACCTTAGCACCACAGGCCCATGTGTGAATCTTGCCCACAGCCAGGAGCAATATTATGTGACTGCTAAATGGAGCAGGAGCCCATGGTTCCCCAGAATGCACAGATGGGGTAGAAATGAAAGGAATTAGAGGAGTAGACACCAGCCTCCTTCCTGTCCTTCTGAGCTGCCCAGATCTTTCCAAAATCTCATATGCTTGGCTCTGCAACATCAGATAAACTATAAACAGAGCATCCTGTTTGGTTACCAGAAGAGAAACGTCAAATTCCCCATACAGAGAACTACCAATAACAAGGTGTTTTTCCATTCATCTGGAGACGCCTTCCCTTGGACAGAGAGCTCTATAGCCTGGGTGAGGCTCCCTCAAGCTAAAACTCAAACAGCAGCTCAACACGCAGCAAAATGGACAGTATTTGCAGTGCTAAGAACCGTATGCTAACCAACTGCATTACTGTAATAGCTAATGTAAAATGGGCAAATTTCCCCTTTAAAGGGGGTGCTCACAGGCTGGCCTGTCTGTGTCAGGTTTCAGGCTATTAAGAGACTTTCATTACGATTAGTTGTCTAAGAAATGACTTCTGAGGAAATAAACACATGAGAGGCACAGCTGGGCAGCCAAAGAATAAAAAATTATGCTCCCTCACAGTTTATGTGTTCCCACACAGAAAAGCCAAGGCAAAATTATCAGCAGACTCTCATGGAGCCAGAAGCACGGCACCCCCCACCCCCTACCCCAGGTTTTTCTACTCCCTAGTCCCATTTGGTGGAAAGATAATGCCTTCCATTTTATCCTGTTGTCTCTTTGTATCTTTCCTCAGTTTTCAGTCTACTAATCAATCTATCATATATTGGCATTCCCTTCCACTGCATTCACTACCACTTGAGTGTTTTTGTAGGACTTCAGTTGACATACATTTTAAACAAGCTGGTTTCACAGTATTTGATCAGATATGTTCTGTTGAAAGCATTCTATGTGGGTTTCCGTTTTTCCCTGGTTTTGAGGTGGTAATGGAAATCATAAGGCAACAGGAACATATTTGGTGATAGATGATTCAATAGCATTTTTGCCTCACCCCAGAGTGTTTCACTAAACCTTGGTGAAAGCACATGACCCTGTTTGTATTTTGAGCCTAAATAAGTACTTTTTGGTGTCTGGTGGCATTTTTCCTTCCTCCAAAGGTGATTATGGTGACTAAATGCCTGAGAAAAGCGCATGACCAAGTTCATGGTTCAACTATTTCCTTATCTCTCTGTTTCTGGCAGTGACACTTATCTTCCCTGACAGCCACTCCCATTGTGCTCTTTCCTTGGCCCAACACAATGGACACATGCAGACACCAGCAGACAAGGAGGACGTTTTCCATCCCACTGCTCGCCAGTGCAGAGGGACTAGGCTGAGGTTACATAAGCCCCTCCTGAGCCCAGCGTTGGGGGGAAGCAAATTTGGGGTTCGTGACGGAGTCATGGTCTGCAGGCCCCGACTGACCCTGCGCTCACTCACCATCCTGCCTTACCAAGGCAGGGCGGATTGAAAAGGAGGGCCACTTCCCGCGACCACCAGACTCACAACAATCTGACTGGGTTCAAAGTGTGGCCGAACGTCCGAACCTCGCTGTCCAGACTACATCGAGGGGTCGCGGGCTCCGGCCCCGAACTCAAGCTGCAGCTACCCCCCCCCCCCCACCACCACCACCACTCCGGGCGCCGCGACGCGCGCTTACCTTCCGGGACCTGGGCCAGGGCCCGGGCCGGGGCCTGGGCCAGGACTTGGGCCCGGTGGTCCTGAGGTCGCCCTCGCCGCGCCAGCAGCGGGGAGCTGTCCGCCGCCAGCAGGTGCTGAAGGCGGCTTCCCTGCGCCGGGGCCGGGGCCGGGGCCGGGGCCGGGGCCGGGGCCCGGGCCTCCGGGCGGCAGTGGCCCGTCGCCAGCGCCGCCCTCCAGGCTGGCCTCGTTGCCCATGGCGGGCGGGCGGGGTCGGGGTCGTGCTGGGCCCGGGCCGGCGGCTCCCGGGCGGCTGCTCACACGCTCGGCGCCGCCGCCGCCGCCATCTCCCAGCTCGGCTCGCGCCGCCGCTTACCGCTGCGCATGCGCATGCGCGGCCCGCGCTCCCCTTCCCTGCACACGCCTCCCCCCAACCCCCCGCCTCCCGAGCGCGCGCGCGCGATCCAGCCAGGCTGCGAGGACGCGTGTCCACAAGCCGGCGGCGGGGTCGCCGGGAAACAGCCACCGCGCCAGCGCATGCGCCCTCCGAAGCCGACACAGCCAGCGTGTGCTACCTGGAGCCTAGCGGGGGTTGGCGGTAGCGTCCCACACTGAACCAGGATGGAGGGGCACCTGCCACAAGAAGCGGCCCTGAGGGCGTCACGCCGTGCCCTGCCCTCGTGCCAGGGGCACTTCCTGTCCCGGGAAACTTGGAAGTAGAGGCTCTCCTTTGGGTAACCTCGTTTACCAGCCAGCCAGCCGGCTTCGTGGGGACAGGCCTCAGAGACGGGCCACAGAGTGTGGCCTCAGAGAATGTTTAGGAGTTAGACAAGTGAATGAGGATGTTCAGAGGTCATGGAAGGACAGAGACAGGATGGTCGGCGATGGAGCTGGATGGTGAGGGTCCCGAAGGCCAGCTGGGGGAGTGGAGACTTTATCCAGATGGCGATGGGAACTATTTGGAATTCAAGCTGAGGGCCTGGTCCCATGGGACAGGAGTCTCAGGAAGTATCTCTGGGAAAGGTGGAGGGTGTGTCAGGACTGGCCTAAAGCCAGATGGAAGGCCTCCTCGGTAGGCCCTGGGACAGTGACCTTGAGGATGGGAAAGAGGAATTGATATTTCTCAGAGACCTTGAGCTGTGGCTCCCGAGACTGTCTAGATGAGAGGCTGCAGTCTGCTTCTGCATTAATCTGAGAGCTCACCAAATTACTTTTCTGTTACCTCACTTTTACAGATTTCAGTATTTGCATGCTACTCAGGATGCTCTGCCTCATGGCTTCTCACACAAACCTTTGCTTTCCCAAGGGTGAATATTTCCTAGAAGATGCAGACTAAATTCCAAACTATTCCTGGCTCCATAAATCATGACTGTGTAGAAGAACCCATTTAATTCTAATGGTGAGGAATATGTCACATGGGATATCAGCAGTTCTAACCTCACCTGGAGTAATCTGAGGATCCCAGTGAACACTGATAGCCAGGCAGATGGACAGACCTTGGCCAGACCTTCCCCATGCACTCTTAGTTGCTCTTCCCAGGCCTTAGGATGGAACTTCCATGAAGCCTGGACTCCCCAACTGCCTGACACTGACTGCCTGGAATGATGAGGGCCTCTCTGCCTGTGTTATCATGGCCCTTACTGTGTTTCCTCCTGGGTTGATTCATCTTTATGAGTGTCTGATGACTATGTGTGCACATCTAGGCTCCCCAAGAATCCTCATCTCAGCTCTGCCACCTCCCAGGTAGGACTTAGACAACTAACTTAGGCTTGCCAACCTTCCATTTCCTAGCCTGCAAAGTCATGATAATATTAGCCTCTCACACAGGGATTGTGAGGGTGAAGTGGCTGATGTAGTTAAAACACAAAGTCAAGTGATTGGCATACACATAACCAACTTTATTATTAGTTGTCTCGGTGGTGGGTGGTCCAGGATTTGGGGGTTTTATGCCATACCTTCTCTCCTGGGGAAGAACACGAACACAAGCACTATGGGCAAGCCAGTGACCTCACCTTGGCTCAACCCAGGCTCTTCTGGCTTCACAGACACCAATCAGTGTGGTTTGGGCTACTTGGAAGTGGGGGAAAGAAGGATGTTTGTTTTCTATTTTTGTAGAAGCCAAAGGAGCTATGGCTTTCCAGATTTAAATCAACATGCCCCTGGTTCCAGTGGGGGTAATTAGCCCTACTCAGCCAGCAGGCCTAGGGAGTTGCTCTCCTCAGAGTGGATTCCTAGCTGTTAGCAGACCTCTAGGGTCTCTGCTGCCTTAGTGACAAAGGACACAGTACAGTGGACCCAGGAGGACCTGGAAGTGTGTGTTAGCGGTGCCCCTACCTTGCATTCAAACTCTCAGTTCCACTTCCTCTGAAAAGCATACCCAGAAACATGCCTGTTCTGTCCACATCCAGCCCTGGCATTCAGCCCAGGGACTCCTGCTGGCTGTGGGATGGTGCTGGCCTCTGGTTGTCTGGACCTCTGATTCAGTCTCCCATTTTAATTCACTGTTCAGGGGCTGTTTTCTTCCCCTTGACCTAGAGCAGGGGCTCCTCAACAGAAGGACTTTGTCTGACTTGTCCTATCCCCTGCGCTGGGCTTCAGTGGGGCCTCAGGGGCTAATGGTTGGGCTGGGTTCTCCATATAACTCTGAGCATTTCCCTCACCTGAACTTCTAAGGGGTTCGCCAGCCACCAGGCTTAAAAGCACCCCAGAGGGATCTTTGGCTGTAGCACTTGTATCACCACATTTAGGTTATTGATGTAATAAGTAACAGGGAGGGTGCTAAGACTGGGTCCAGACTTTCTCCTGGTGGAGGGGTCATAGATGAGCTGTCTACACTCACCTAGGAAAATTCACTAGGCTTAACTTTATGACTAGTGAACAAACAAATCTCTCAGTTTGTGCAAACCAGCTGTGTGGTGTGTCTGGTACCATTCCTTCCTGGATCCAGTTGCTTCCCAGCCTGGAACAGGATGTACCTAGAGGCCCTGCAGAAATTTCCCAGCCCCCTAAACTTCACTTGCCAAAGGTATCTTCTTCCCACTTCACTGTGACATGTGACACATGGCAGTAATTTTGGAGAAAGGACAGATGGGAAAACAGTCATTTCTCATGCCACAACAGAACTGATGGATGGATACACGTCCACTTTCTTCTTCAGCCTGTGCTCTCAAATGCTTGTGAAAGACTAGAGGGAAAAGGGAATCCGAAAAATCCATCCAGGTAGGGAAAGGCCCAGTCAGAGCCAGCTCACTACTGGAATTTGCGGAGATGCTTAGTCATGGGAAGGCAAATCTTGGGAGAATGAAGAGAGGCACCTGGATGCCAGCTGGGCCACAGGCAAGGCAACATGCAGATGAGCCCCAGGAAGGTAAAGAGGGGCAGAGTGCAGACTCTGGGGCTTCTCTGCTTCCCCACACACGGTCCACTTCACCCCAGGTGGCTACTTTTAGTGTGGCAACCTCCACAGGGAGGCTCAGGATCCAAAGATGAAGATGCTGCCGAGGATGAAGAAGAAGGCAAACTATCGCAGGCTTCAGATTATTCCAGAGAGGCTGGGAGAGCTGGTTCCTATCTACAGAGCCCCCTTGGCTCTGCACTCTTCTTTTTGTTGTGCTGCTGCTGCTGCTGCTGCTGCTGAGGCCTGTCTCCCCTCCCAAAGAGAGGCAACTCAGGAATGTGGCTCCCTGTCCCCAGTCTTCCTCTGGGATGGAGAAACAGCACTGAAGAGGAAGGAAAGAAGCCCAAGGAAACAGAGCGTTTCTCCACTGGCTGAGGCTTGTCAGCACTACTCACTACATGAGGAATAAGGCAGCTCCCAAGCAAGCCTCAGGCTGGTATAAAGCTACAAACAAGAGACCTGCTCTTCGCCCTGCTCAGCAGCCCACCTAGGCTGGCCTGGACAAACTTGTTTGTATATTAAGGTCTCCAGCTGGCTGTGGTAGAGTAGGAAAAGGGAACAAAGCTGGAAGGTATAGAATTTGCTTGGAGTATTGTCTGCATAATTCCTTTCCTATCGTAATGTGCAAATCTTTATTTGCGTTATGTGCAAAAAGCCAGTAAAAAATCATCAGAAATGTTTACCACCAGCCTAACCCCACCACCCATGCATTGCTCCCAAGAAAGCTAATTAAGCCCCATTGCTATTAGAGTTATGTGCTTCCAAAGGCTTGTTATGACAAGAAAAAATAACGAAGACACAGTTTCTCCAAGTTATAAGCGTCCAAGTCAAAACATGCTGCTTTCCTTGCCCCTCGGCACTCCCCCAGACAGGCCTCCAGGCTGGCTTTGCCTATCTCATTAATGCGTGCATGCACTCATCCTTCAGCCAGTGCATAAACAACTCCTTGGTGCCAGGTCCAGAGAAGACTGAGACCTGGCCTCAAGGAAGTCAGTTGATAGGAGAGAGACAGGCACACAAATAATTTCCCATAAAGGATACAAAATGCTGCCTTGATCCCTACTGCAATCCTTCCCACCAGGATCCCAGTTCCCATGTAGTTCCCTTCACCTACCTCTGTTCCGTGGATAGGAGGGTGGGTGCAGGGGTGGGGAACAGGCCCAAGTGGAGAGTCATGCTTATATGTCCTCTCCTAACCAGCTCACATGTCCCCCCACAGGCAACAGAGGTTCAGACTTCACCCCAGACATGACTCAGACAGTGCAGGGGAATGGGCAGCTTGCTCAGCCCCTCCATCAGACTCTGTTCCACATGCCTTCGGGGAAGTCTCTTAGACAGTACCCTACCTCCTGACCCCTGTGTGTCTCTACTATGACAAACCCAAACATATTACTGAGAATCACTCTTTACCACCAGAGACTTCAGTCTTCAGGACCCAGCCACTCTCTCCACTGAGCTTCGTCGTTGTCCCGATCAGAGTAGATTGTGATAGGGCTTTTCTGCCCTGTCATCTTTAAGGAGTACCCAGGAAGCTTCCAGGAACCACCAAAAGAGTTCCTGCCTTCCAGGAAAGATGGACAGAATGGGGCGGGGTCTCTGATGGTGAAGAAAAAGCTTGGTGACAAGTTAAAAGATCCATAGTCTCTTAGGCCTCTGCTAGAGTGGGTGATTTCAATTCCATTAAGTTTAAATTCCACTTAAACTTGGTACTTTTGAGCCCTAGGACAAGGATGGCATTATTCTAGCTCCAGGATACAGCAGAAAGCAGGAATGTTGAGCCTCCTCTACCCTCACTGAGCTTGCAGTCTCCAAATCTGATCTTTATCTGGCTGCTCCTCAAACCAGGCCCTGAACCTGGAGGTCATCACTGCTGACCCTCAGTTCAGGACCACTGTCCATCCTTATAGCAGTGGGCGTGGCCAAAGAACTGTGAGGAGTGAATCACACTCGGGCATCAGGGTTGCCTGAGGAGAGTCCTCCCTGACTCCCCCAGTTTTGGGAAGCAGCAAGTATCAGTTGGGCAACAACATCTGGGTTACCTCTGCTAGTTATGTATTAATAACTCTTCCAGCTGGGAGGCCTGGCATGGCCATTGCTTTCTGTGAAGGTGGTCTTTCTGACAGCTGACAGTGTAGACTGAGGAATTCCTAGCAAGCCTAGACAGAAGACATTGGTGTTTGCCACCAAAAGAGCAGAAAGGTCATGTGTTCAGCTGAGCCTCCCCCACCCTCCCATCTTTGCTTACTCCAACCAAGCCCACCCCTATGACTTGATCTGCTCCAGGGATCTTCTTGGGGCTCACAGGGTGGCTATGCCCCTCTCCTAGGCCTGGCTGGCCCAAGGCTTCACTGAGGAGGCTGGGTGTCCAGAAGTAAGCTGATAGGCTGCCTTGAGCCAGGGCAGGGCTTAAGGGGCACGATGGTTGCTGAGTCAGGTCACAATGGATGCCTCCTCAGCCTCTCATTTGCACACTAATCGCTGTATGGGACACGAGAAGGCAGAGCTGCCCAACTCCTAACCAAACGCTTGTACACCATGTGCTCTTCAAACAAGAGGAGGACTCCATCCCCCTCAGTATCCCCCAAGCCCAGCTCCTTGCCCAACCCAACCAGGCCCATGTTCCCTGAGGGTGAGTTCGTCCAGGACAAAGCTGATCCTCCCCAGGCACATCCAGAGCCAGGCTGCTGCCACCTTCCAACAGGACATCCCCACCCCTGCCTCACTACCCAGGGCCTTTCTTCACCTTTTGCAACAGAAGTGCTGAGGGAAGTAGGCAGTGAAGTGAGAAGTGATCCCTGGAAAAGGGGCTGGCCTGACCTAGCTCCCAGCCATCTCCAAAAGTCCCAAACTTGGGCTCCGCCCTCTACAGATTGAGGTTGTGACACCATGAGGAAAGAAGACTCCAACCCTAGGAACCTTGGCCAGCTGCCAACTGGATGTTCCCAGCTGTCTTAGTGTGTGCCCAGGGCTGTGGAAGCACTTTGCCTAAGGTATTCCCTGGGGCTTCAGGGTGCTCCTACTCCAGGGTCAACCCAGAGAAAGTCAATCATCTCCTGCTCCATCCCTGTCTGCTTCTTATGTCAAGTGGTAAGTGGGGGACCCCCAACCACGCAACTGAAGATGCCCTACTTCCATTCAGGACCCTCTCAGACCCCATAGTACTTTAGGTTATGCGCTCAGTAGCTCTGAGGCTGGAGGAAGGGGTGACTTGGGAAGCATCCATTGAGCGCTGAGTCCTACTGTGTGCAGGCGCCACACACAAAACCTAAGGCAAGGGAGTGCGCAAAAAAAAAAAAAAGTGTACTTTTTGGTTCCTGTCTACGTACATCTGAATTCAAGGGCCATCCCGAAGCCTGGGCCCCAGATTCGCACCTCCTATTCCCTGCCAGATTCCCTTTCCAGGGGAGAGCGGCACCGGCAAAGGACAGGCTCGGGACCCCGGCTATACTCGTCCCAGTGTCTTCAGGGGCTGTGCAGTGGTGGCTGAGTGAAAAAAGACCGGTTGTACCCCCGGTCCGGCCGCTTCCTTTCTGGCCTGGGCCCTGCCCATAGCCCCGCTCTGCCGTGCCCTCCAGTAGGCTTTAGTCCACTCTGGGGCCGCCTCAGCTCGATTCGAGGCGGGGTTCTGCCGGGTGCCCCCCGGGAGGCCTGAGTCCCTCCTACGGCCGGCCAGGCTTACCCCGGCCTCTGGCGCCACCTGGTGGGAGCCCCTGGGCACCGTCTGCCTCCTGGGCCCAGAGCGACTGGCGACGACTCCTGCGACTCTGGTGGGCTCACGTGAGGGTGAGGGAGCCTGGAAGCCACAACGAAGGTTGAGGGCAGCCCTCATCACGGCCCCGAACCAACCTAGGGGCACCTAGGGGCATCGTCCTGGTCACAGGAACCTTCCAAACGGACCAACTTCGCTCCATCCCAGCTGAGACTTCAGAGTCATCTTCACCAAAGCTGGGGGCAGTAGAGCTAGTGAAAGCCCCAGTGGCCAAGTCTCATGCTGCCCTCACCCCAGGCTGCTCATAGGCGGGCCCACCGCAATCCCAGCAGATGGGAACCCCGGCTTCAAATGCCTTGCTCTATCTTCTCTGGGTCTTCTATAGGGTTCCCATAAGGGAAATGGTATCCAGCACCTTCCAGTGGGGTGGGAGGGGACTTCAAATAATTATTTGCTGCCCTACAATATTAACAAAATTTTACAATAAGAAAAAAAATTAAGTGTTTGAACCAGTGTTGAACCTGCCTTGCACTAGCCACAGGACCTGGATGCTTGTCCTCTTTGGGCCTTAATCACCTTACCTCATGATGGTGATCAAGAAGGTAAGCAAAGCAGGAAAAGAGTTAAGTCATTAGTCCACTATTATTATTAAGATATAGTGATCTATAGAGAGGCGTGATCCTCACCCTCAAAAGACTGGCACTAGAGGGGGGCCTTCCATGCTTTAGAGGAGCTGGGAAGGGCCTCTCCCAGGAGCTTGTTTAGCTTGGGAACAAGTGGAGGCCAGGCTGGGGGCTGCAATAGGATGAGTCATGTGGAGTCTTCCCACCATACTAATGGGTATTCTGGGCTGCCCAGGAACTCCTAGACATACCAATATTTCCCGCCAACAGCCTTGGGCCAGGCCTTTACATTGGGAGAGAATGCAGATCTTTCTAGCCTCACTTAGATTCTGTCCCTTCTATAGGCAGACGTGTTTGGAGTGGCTCTTTATCCTAATTCCCAGGTGTTTCAGAACCCTTTGGAGATCAGCGCTGTCCCCCACCTTACAGATAAGGAAGCCAGGCCAGAGGGATCCCAGGAACTTGCCCTTGGTCAGAGGCAGGTGGGAAGGCAGATTCCTGTGGGTCTGTCCCCTCCCCAACTGTGTCCCCTCCTTCCTGCCCCTTTCTTCCACCACCCTCTCTCCAGTTCAGAAGACCTGAGTACAGTCCCACTCCTACCAAGGAGTTAGAGAGACTTTGCGGGAGTGCTGGGGAGCAGGGGTCTTCCAGTCCAAATATCAGATATTCCCAAAGAAGAGGCCAGAGGCCCTTGTGGCTTCTCTTCTTCCTGACCCTGCTGACCTTACCATTCTCTGCTGAAACCAGGGATCCCTTTGGTTGAATTTAAAGCAGTGAGTCCACTCATAACCCAGTGGCTTCAGGTTAAACATTAAACAGAACTTCCTGAGGCCAAGAGAGCAAGGGCAGGGTTATTTCCTGGGCCCCTGCTGCTAGGACTAGGGGGTGAAGCATGTGTCCCTGAACCAGGGACAGCCTTTTCTCGCACTTACCATTGTGGTATTCCACAAGTAGTTGTTGGAACTCAGCTCCACCTACAGTGAGACTGGTCTCAGCTCCAAGTCTTGAAGATTATGAGCAGAGAAACAGCCTGGGGGCTATAGGTGGAGATAGTGAGGACCCCGGGGGGGGGGGGGGGGGACGAGCAAGCCCAGGTTCTGTGACCAATGGCCCCTGATCCTGCTACTGGACACAGCTGCTATGTCCCCTGCTTCCCACACCCTGGGCAGTGTCCCAGGACAACCCAGCCTTTTCCTGGGCACTGAGTCATGCTAAGCCTACCCAGCTGGTCTGTCCATCCCGGGCAGGACACATAGGGGCAGGCCCCCAGTATCTCTGGGCCCCACCAGGGCATAACAGTGTGGCCAGAAACCATTCTCCCCTTCTTCCCACTAAAAAGCGAAGGCCAAACCTGCCTTGAAACTACCTAGGAGACTGGCCAGCCCCAAGCCCACAAGACAGTTGGGGCAAGAGCTGGGGTGGCATTGCAGGGGGCTTACTCACTCAGGGGCAAACAGCCTATGACAGGCAGGACCTTTCCCACCATCCTGCCAGATGAGGAAGCTGAAGCTCTGCTCACTCAGGCATTAGAGGGGCTAAGGAGGGCTCATGTGTTAGCAGAGCTCTGGGGCACACTCTCACCCCTCCCAGGGGCACACTCTCACCCCTCCCAGGGGCACAAAAATGGTAAGGTTATGGAGGCTATCAGGTTAGCTGCTCGAAGACCACCTCCAAGTCCTCTGAATGGGCGTGGATGGGTCCTCTCTTCCCTCTGTCAAATGGACATCAGTCCCACACCCCATTCACATCCTAGAACAATGTAGGGGCCAGGGAAATAGATGCTTGGAGGCAATGGCATTGTAATAAAGACACTGCTTTTATTTAGTTTGATATGTTTCTATACAGAATGCAGAAAACACATCTTAAAATCATATAGAAGGAAATAAAAACATGTCAGTGGTTGGTGAACACTTGAATGTGAGATTGGCTCTCTGTCTCACAGAGTCCAACGGCCGTCGCCAGCCCGGCGCTCAGGGGAGGAGGCTGCCTGCAAGGGCATTGTTGCTGTTGTTATTCTGTTCACTGCCCCATCGCCTCCAGTTGCTATGGCAACAGGCCATTCTGGGCCAGCCACATCTCTGCGTGGCAGTGCCCGATGGTGGGGTTGCTAGGAGCAACGGAGCTGTTTGGAAGGCCTTTCAAAGCCCTCACCTGGAACACTGGGAATTGTTTATTTTTTGACAAGGTCATCAAAAATAATCTCACCAGGTCAGACCCTGCTTGTGTTCCTGACTCTGGGCAGTGGGGAAGAAACTCTGGCTTGGATCAGGGCTCAGAGGCACGAGACCCAGTCACCAGAGGTCCACTGAGCCCTCATCAACAGGCTCCCCCAACTGGGGCACTGCTCACTTGAGTACCCCACCAGGGGCTGAGCAAGGGAGAGAGGCTGGGCCCTGTGGGAAAAGGTGCAAAGGGAATGCCCTTCTGAGAAGGGCAGGCTGGAGACCCCTCCTCTCTGACCAGCCCTCCCCTCCTGAGGCAGCACACACAAATCCTCTGCAAAACTGTGGATATGGCTTAGAAGTGGCTGCTTGGTTTGCAAAGGGAGCCTGGGTCCACCCACCAGCCTTCGATCACGAAAGGGAAACATTATTGCAAAAGGCATTCCTCCCTAAAAGGTACCCAAAATAACCCTTAGACATCAAGAAAAGTCATGCTCAAAATGGTTTCTTCCAAAGGAGGAGAATCAAAGCAGAGTGGGCACCCCTGAGTCATGGGACAGAGATGCAGATGGACGGACGGACGTTCTGCTAAAAAAGGCAAAAGAAGCCCAGTGTAATTCCAGAATTTAAACTGTTACGAAAAGAAGGGGAAAAAAATCAAAATGAGCAAAGCCATCAGTTCCATGGAATCAACACTAAGAGCTTGTACAAACTGCTGTAAGCATCACCGTTTTTAATCTTTTTTTTAATAAAACAATTTGAGGCTGTATAAAAACTTTAGTAAAAAATTAGCTTTGAGAGCCCACAGATTTTTACTATGAACTATTGCTGGCACTCCTCCCCAGCCACCAGACCTCTCCCAGCCCAAGGCCCGGAACTGGAGTGCCAGAGAAGAGGGGTGGGGTGGGACAGGGTGGGGCTGTGGACTGTTGGGACAAAGCGGCCAAGGTCAAGTGAGGAAAGAGCATCACATGACATAAAAATATTGCATCTTCACCAAAATGTCCCCCACTGAGTGTTTCAGAAGCCATGATATTCCTTTTAGGAAGGGGAAAAAAACACACAGAAGAAGGGTAAAAGAAAATAGGTTGATGTGGTCGAGTCCCTCGACCTCCCCAGCCACCCCGCCACGAGCAGCTGGCCCACCCTGGAGCACCTAGGTTGGGGGCCACGGCCACCACTGCCTCTTAGGAGTCCTCTTTCCATGGAAATGAAGACCCCTTGGTGGGGGGCCACCAGCGTGCATGGGGTAGGGGTGTGGATGTCCACGGCCAGGAGGCCCCTCCGGCTTCCAGCCCCTGGCAACAGCGGGAGAGCAAGCCCAGCACCAGGACCCTGGCCCCAGAGCCAGGGCCAGGAGGCCCCCAGTCAGGCTCCGGGGTATCAGAGCAACCAAGTTTACATAGTGTGAAAAAATAGGATTCCTTTGATAAAAAATACTGTCCCTTGGTCTTCTCTAAGTTTGAAACACCCTGGGAGCTTATTTTTAGCAAAGCAATTTCCCATACCCACCCAAAAATTATACATACAAGTTTAGGTAAACAGCAGATTAAATGTAAAAACTTAACCTTAACTTCTGAAAGTCCTTTGAATTTAATCTTTAGCTACTGTTTTCCATGTTACATCCTGCAGCTAGACACACGTGAATAGAAAAAAACAGTACAGTTAGTGTTAAAGGCAAAACGCAGAGAGCCGGGAAGCTGCCCGGCACTGCCTGCGAGTTCATTCACGGCTCCGCTCCATCTACCTCTACTCCAAACAGTGCTTTCAGAGCCAGCCATCAAAACCGCAGCGAAGAATTTTCTATGAACAAACAAAAAGCTGTTAGGCAAAAAATAAAAGTAAAAATGTCCCCAAAGCCTCTCCAGCTGCTTTGGGGTTTAGGAGGACCAGAGAGGGCGGGCTTGTCCAGGCCTCGCGTGTGTCAGTGTGTGCTAGGTCAGGTGTCGGCTCCCAGTGGGCGATGGTCTGCAGGCCACCGGTCTCCACAGACAACACCATGTTGTCTCCAGGGCCCTGCCCTACCCCTGCCTCCACCCAGGCGCTTGTGGGTTAAGGGGGCACGTAGGGAGGGGGCGACCGGTATGGGGTCATGTTCTTGGGACGAGAGCCCTTGCCCTCCATGGGGGCCGTGAAGGGTGGGGGGGGCTGGTAAGGAGGCGCATTGGGATCCTCATCCCGCAGGGGCGTGTACTCTCCCACGGTGTCCTGGTTCAGAGGAGTGGTCTCGGGCACGCTCTGGTTGGGGTACTCAGGAGGGGGGAGAGGGGCTTTCTCCTCCTGCAGGATAAGTGGCATGCTGGAGGAGGGTGGCGGCTTGGAGTCATCCAGCTCGTCCGCAAAGATGATAGGCACCCCCTTCTTGATGAAGGTGGCCTGGTCCTCGAGGGTGAGCTTGCCCTTCCGCTTCTTTCGATAGCAGATCATGGCAATGATGCCGGCAATGAGCAGGATGGCTGCAACCACCACGGCTGGAATGACCGTGTGCAGGTAAACGTCATCCTCACTGCTCTTCTCAGGGTCCCTATCCGGCACGTCTGTGGGCGGTGCCTCTGAGGGCACCCTCTTGGGTGGTGCCACAGGGATAAACTGTAGATGCCGGCAGCTGCCTGAGCCTGTCACAGCAATGCTCGTGGCCTTGAAGTCAGGCTCCAAGGCGTTGGAGAAGGCAGCCCGAGGTTTCCCGTCATCTTCCGCAATCCTCCGGCTCAGCACCATGATCCGCTCCTTGGGGCAGGGCTCCAGGGGCAATGTGTTGTTGGTCCACTCCACCACGATGGAGCCCCGGGTGATATTCTGCAGAGTGATGGTGCTACAGTTGCGGTCCCCAAAAGCAAAGGCTAGCTTCTTCACGAGGGCGATCTTCTTGTGGATGTCATTCACCACTGGTGCTGGGTCACCCATAAACTTGGCCTTGAACCGTGCAGGAGCCCTGTCTCCTTGAGGGCGCTTGTGGACATGGATCTCAAAAGCATCCACAGCTGATAGGCCCCCTTTGTCTGTGGCGTGCATAAAGTATTCGTGCTTGCCCACGTGGCTGCTGTCAGGCAGGCCATACATGAGCTGGCTGTTGCTGTTGAACTGTACCCAAGACTTCTCACCTACCAGCTGCTGCTCCCGAAGCTTCAGAGTCAGT
The DNA here is from genome assembly GCF_016509475.1 of Prionailurus bengalensis. Taxonomy (NCBI): domain Eukaryota; kingdom Metazoa; phylum Chordata; class Mammalia; order Carnivora; family Felidae; genus Prionailurus; species Prionailurus bengalensis. Next base: position 18,786,979 of record NC_057348.1, on the reverse strand, counting down.
TTCAGCTTATCAGTGGTGGTGTCCTCATTGTCATAGAAGGTGTCTGATGCGATCTTCACCTCAAAGTAGGTGCCAACCCAGGCATCGACCCTGTCGATATGGTTCTTGAGCTCTGGCCGCTGGTTGGGTTCTGCTCCACGGGGAACCCCACTCGTGGTGGTGCGGATGCGAGTAGGCGGGGAAGCGGTTTCCAATCTGGTTATGGGAACTTTGGTGGTGACCCGTGGCACCGGGCGGGGCGTCCGTGGCTTTTTGGTAGGCCTTCGAGTTGTGGTGGTTGAGGAGTCAGTAGAAGGCGTGGCTGGTTTTGGTGTGGATATTCGTGGCTTCTTGGTGGTAGTCGTGGGAGGGGTGGCGACTGCTGTGGGCTCCACATAGCCAGGAATGGTCATCGTTGGGCGGATCTGGCCAGGAACTGTGGTGCCAGCTTCTGACACCCGAGTGGGCTGGATGGGGCCTAAGGTTGGGGTCTGAATAATGGCACCTCGAGTCCGAATGGTGACTGTGGGCTTTCCAGGAACAGGATCTCTGACTGGAGGAGCCATGGTCTCTGTTGGAGGAGCAATGGCTGGAGATGTGGGGGTAGGCACAATCCTGGATGGTGGCTCCTGGATGGCCGTGGTTGGAGGCCCAATGGCAGTGACAGGTGTGGGTGTGGCATGGATCTGCCTCCGGATGCGTTTGGGAAGAGGGGGCTTCTTGTTGGCTATATGCCAACCCACCACAGGGTAGCCAAGCTGGGCGGACATAGTGCCCTCTCTGGCAGGGGCCTCCACACCACGAATATCAGGCACATTGTTCTGGTTCAGGGAGCAGCCCAGCTTCCAAGAGAGGAGGGCCCCATTCTCTACCACCTTTTTCGCATTTCCTGGGCCAGCCATGAAGGCTGACATGTCAAACAGTCTATTATTCACCACTGGTACCAACTTCATGTTGTGAAGCTCCACTTCTGAGAAGCTCTGCATCCTGTGCAGGAGGTCAATCCTTTGCTTTGGGGTCATCTTGGTGAGGTCAGCATCCAGAATGACCGTCAGAACAGTCACAGGCTCATCGGCAGCACAGGCAGATGACACCACCTCAGCAGGGTCTGGTGATGCCGCCCGCACAGACTGCGGCTCACAGTGGTCTTCAGGGTATACCTCAATAGAGAACACACTGGAGGTCTGGGGAACATGGCTCCCATTGGCCCCCAGCCGTGCAGTGCTCACTGAAATGTAATGCACACCCTTATCGGTGTCAAGAGGGAGGCCCTCCAGGGTGTGGCTCTGTGGGTCCCAGTGCAGCCAGGATGGCAGGGCCTCCTTCCCTGCTGTGGACACCTAAAAGAGATACCAGCATGAGTTAAGTGGTACTGTCAATGAATAACCTGACAATGATCACAACAGTTCATCATGGACCCAGCCTGAATTGTGTGACAGGCTTAAGGTAGAATTGAGAATTTCTGCTGGGGATGGGGGGAGGGACCAATTCCTCTCCTGGAGCTCTCATTCACCTGTCACGAAAGACTGGGGCTGCCAGATAGGCTAGCTTGGAATGCAAATGATTTGCCCAAGGCCACACTGTGGGGAGACAGCAGTGGTGGCATTCAAAGACGCGTCTCATCCCAGAGAGCAGATGCCATGGAGCTCAAGAAATGTTGCAGGTTTTTACAAAAGTGATATATACCCTGCCACCTACTTACCCACTTGGCTTGCAGAATCAGGTGCAAGTGTCTCATCCCTCAGCACTCCTTTCAACCTCATCTCAGCCTTCTCCCTGCCCTCTACAGACACAATTTTGCTCAAGTCATATGCCCTTCCTGCCCAGGGTGGAAATGCATGTGGGCCTGGGTGCAAGAGACAGCTCAATGTCTCCAGATGCCTCAACTGTACAACCACGTCAGTGGGACGTGCGTTCAAGAAGAGTGGGATGCATTTGGGTAGCAAATACAGTTAGCGGTATCTAATGTTTGGTGGTTTTTTTTTTTTTAATTTTTTTAATGTTTATTTATTTTTGAGACAGAGAGAGACAGAGCATGAATGGGGGAGGGGCAGAGAGAGAGGGAGACACAGATCAGAAGCAGGCTCCAGGCTCTGAGCCATCAGCCCAGAGCCCGACGCGGGGCTCGAACTCACAATCCGTGAGATCATGACCTGAGCTGAAGTCGGATGCTCAACCGACTGAGCCACCCAGGTGCCCCTGGTGTTTTTTATTTAAAATAGGCTTCACGCCCAGCACAGAGCCCAACGCGGGGCCCAAACTCATGACTCTGAGATCAAGACCTGAGATGAGACCAAGAGTTGGACGCTTAACCAACTGAACCACCCAGGTGCCCCTGTATATACTGCCTTAATTAACCCTGCTTTTTAAAACTCAAGAAAAATTGCAACACCCAGGGTTAGGTACTGGAAACAATTATTCTGGAAGTGTTTATCAAAGATTCCAAGGAGAGTTCTATAGTCAACTTAAGTTTGGGAAATCTACAGAACCCATGTCTGACCTTGGAGAGCCCAGTCACAAAGGCAGGCCTGAGGAGCTCACCCCTTATTCCACCCAATAGCACCTCCTAGGTGCTCCTGTTTTAGGGTAGAAGTCCTTTTCTAAAGGGGCATGACTGGTAATAATCAAGGTACACAAAGGAATGCTGCCAGAGAAATTTCAACCATCAGTTGACAAAGGGAAACAAGACTTGCCTCTTGCCCAGGCCCTATCCACAATTACTCTCACCTTTAGGAAACACCTATTCCTGCCCCCAATGCCAGAAAGGTGGCACCCACTCTCTGATCTAACCAAAGGCACTCTTAGCTCCACTTTACCATTCCACTAAGCTCAGAGACAACACTGGCCAACAGACATGTCTTACTGCTAGCCTTGGCACCAGGAATTTGTCCTTCATGGCCATTGCTTGTCAGCAGAGGGATAATAAAATGTTTCTCTTCCCACAGCAGGAAGACCAGAGTCATGCCTGCAGGGCTCCATAGGGGCTCTGGTTCCTCAGGCTTCCTCCCGCCAAGAGTCAGGTACCTGATTGGGAAGGAGACCCAGAGCTCATACCTGATCTTCCCACCCAGGACCCAGTGTTCAGGCAGCATGTCATTCCACCAATCTTATCAGTGACCAGATACTTACCTCCCTATAAACAGATTTCCTACTTCCAGCAAAAACCCATGAGAAGACATCAGACATTATTAGAAGTTACTATTATTGGGGTTGTCCTTTACTGACTGCTGTCTGAGCCACTGAGATTACTGAGCTTTTTACACCCCCCCCCATGTTTATTCGTTTTTGAGAGAGAGAAACAGAGTGCGAGTGGAGGAGGGGCAGAGAGAGAGAGAGCAGGACACAGAATACGAAGCAGGCTCCAGGCTCTGAGCTGTCAGCACAGAGCCCGACGCAGGGCTTGAATCCAAGAACTGTGAGAACCTGAGCCAAAGTTGGACGCTTAACTGACTGAGCCACCCAGGCGCCCCTGTGAACAGCATTTCTTTTGTGACCACTATCTAATTAATGCACCACTAAGAACCCCCCTTCCTGTCCTTCACCATCCACTGCAAACACAGTGGTAAAATATCTGAAATGGTAAAATATCTGTAAATATGGGTATCTTGAAATCCATGAAAAATGCTAAATATATTTTTCCTTTAAAATCTTTTTTAGCTACAAAAATACTTACTTCAAATGTTTTGCTTAAAAGTCTATGCTTCACTTTTTTTTCAGTTATATTAAATATGAAAACTGTCACATCCATATATAAACATATAAAGCAAAGGCTAAATGTCTCATTTTGCAAAAAACAGGAAGCAAATCTTTAAGGCCTAAATAGAGTAGTCAGGGAACCATGAGATGTTTTACAAAGGTGGGGCATGACTTATGGCCCTGAGAGGCAGACAGTAGGTGAGCCAGAGTATAGCCTGGTTTCTAGCCACTCCATTATGTTTCCTAACCCCATTCCATCCCAATGGCCACCACTGGGATGAGAGCACACCTAGCAGAGGGAGGGCCTAGAAAAGAGCTCAAGGTGAAGTCATCCAAGGAGAAGTCACCTGTAGAGAAGACCAAACAGAGCCAGGAGAGACCAGGATAGGCTCTGGAAGTGGGTACCAACTGGCTGGCCAGGCCCCTGGGACATTCCTGAGTAGCCAGACATCTGTGCCTGTGCCCAGCCCTATGTATTCCATCAGCACAGATGAGTACATAGCCCAGTGCTTTTCCAAGTCTCTCACTAGAGATACAAGGGCACTTTATAACAGAGAAAACAGAGAAGGGCCCCACCTCCTCAAGCTTCCCAGCCTGGCTCAATTCCTATTCTGCTGACCCCAAGGGCCACAGCTCTCCTGCCAGACATTTCCTAAGGAATAAGCCCCAAGCCACTCTTCGGCCAAGGTTCCCACACAGCCACCGTTGGAATACGTATACTTATTTAAACTATGCCAACTAACATTATCACACATTAATAACATATAATAGCCTCTCCAACCCACATCCCTGCCTTCCTTTCTGCAGATTCTGGCTCCTCAGGATCCTGGGGTGCTAGCCATGCCCCGGCCACAGGACAGGTGTCCAATGTGGATCTCTAGCCCTAAAGCAGGCAGTCCCCAGGGCCTTAGGTACTCCTCATACAGGAAGGAAAGGTACCAACCTGAATGGTCTAAAATCCATGCATCTCTGAGCATCCTGGCACTGGGAATGTCAGGCCCAGGCAGCACTTTGGGTGGCAATGATTTGCTTTAATAAAGGGCCACATGAAGCAAAGCAAATGAACTCCACAAGGAACCTAGCCAAGTCACAGGCAAGCTGGCATCTCTGTATTCTCAAGGCTATTTGGGGAAAGCCCCTGAACTAGGAAGTCTGAACATGCCTCAAGGTCTGGCACTGTCCACAGACCCTGAAGGATTCCACTAACAGCCCCTTGCTCCTGAGGGCACCCAGTTCAGGGAATGCTCTGTAATGCAGCACCTGCTCTACGCTGACAAAGCAGGAGGCCTTCAGCCCATGGGAATTCCACACATCCTTCCAAGCTTTCAAAACTTCCAGGCTCTACACACTTTTTCTCTTAAGGCCTAAGGGCGAAGCAGGTTATAAAAGTTACTCCTGAGAGATGCTGCCCCTATGACAAGCCAGGACTCTTCCTATAACAGCAGATGATCTGACAAGAAGCCCCATCTCCAGGAGTCCTTGGCTGAACTCCAGCTCCAGCTAGGCTGAGGCTTGACCCAACCTCAGCCTCAGTTTTCTCATCTACAAAAGAAGAAAATGATGCCATCATTTGCCACAATCACAGGGCCAGGCACACATTGGATTCTCTGTGGGTGCTGGTTCCCCGCACACTCCTGGGCCGAGAGAGGACCCAGTATGTATTGTGAGGCATCTGCACTGACAGGTCCAGGGTCCACTCCCAGTCTCCCTTCTGGCCTTGGACCCAGCATACACTGTGGCCACTTCTCCCTGTTCATCCCCCAGAGCAGAAGCTCAAAGCATCAAAGGGAAGTGGGGAGGCTACAGGAAGGGGAAGCCAGGATCCTTCCTACAGGGGAACAAAGCCCAGGGACCCTCAGGGACTTGCTTGCCTCTTAAGACCTATCTGTCAGGAGTGGATGAAAACCCTGAGGGGTGTGGGGTAGAGGAGAACTTGCTGCAGGGACAACCCAAAGACCAGCATCCAGCTCCTCAGTCTCAAACAGGGGTGCTCCATCCTGATACATTTGCACATGAGATTCTCACTAACCTTAGAGATACTCATAGGAAGATTTCTGCCCTAGCTGTCTCCCATCCAAGTACTAACCAGGCCCGACCTGCATAGCTTCTGAGATCAGACGAGATTGGGCACGTTCAGGATGGTATGGCCATAGACTCTGCCCTAGCCGTACCACCTACAACTAACCCTTAATGGCTGCCATACTAGGAATGGCAGACAAGAGGCAGGAATCAGAGCTCTTGTGAGCTGCTCATCAGTGCCAGCACATGTGTTTGGGTGACAGGCTGGTCCAGGCCATGGAACTCCCCCAGGGTTTCAGGTCACTCAGCCAAAATACCAACACTGTCTTTGAGTTGGGGGAGGCAAGGCCTGCTGGCCTTATGAAGCAGCCACCTTGGAAAGAAGTCTTCAGGCTGTTAGTGGGAACACCCATAGGAGGCAGAAACTGCAGGAGGAAGGCTGAAGATCACAGGCTCTAGCTTACAGGCTCACATAGAAATAGCCAGAAATCTTTCAGCAACCCTCAGAAAGGACACGCTTCTGAGATGGAAGGCAAGCCCACCAGTGAGGAAAACAAGATCTCCAATAGCCATACACGGAGTTTTAGAACTCTTGATCCAGGGGCGCCTAGGTGGCTCACTCAAACATCTGACTTCAGCTCACGTCATGATCTCACAATTCGTGAGTTCGAACCTGACATCATTGTTCCGCACTGGTAGCGTGCAGCCTGCTTGAGATTCTCACTCTCCCCTCTCTCTCTGCTCTTCCCCTGCTTGCACTTTCTCTTAAAATAAATAAATAAACTTAAAAAATAATAATAAAAAAAAGAAGTATTGATCCATAAAGTGCATCCAAAAACATTAAGAATCAAAACCACAAAACTTGGGCAGACCCATATGGAGTTCCAAAGGTTACCCAGCAATGCCCACAATGAACCACCACAACTAATGACTGGGGAACTGACAAACATGAAGGTTCTGGCCACTCTTTAGTCTACACTAATAGATGACTAGTAACTGACTCCCTGTTCAGCTCTGGGACACTGTCTCCAACTGTTTCGCTGGTGCCCTCTCTCACACAGAACGTCAAACATCAAGTTTGATAAAGATACAGCACCTGTTCTAAACACCATGCAACACAAGTAACATCTCTCACCCCAAATTAGTATCCTTCTAAACCTGGAGAGAGAGCAAAGGGCAGAGGAACTTCCAGTACTTAATCCCTCACTCAAAAAGCAAGTTTCTAATACCAAAACCAGATAAAGCCACCACACAAAAAAGAGAACTATATAGGCTAATATCTCTGATAAACATAGATGCAAAAATCCCCAAGAAAATACTAGCAAACTGAATCCAACAATACATTAAAAAAATTCACCACAGGGGCGCCTGGGTGGCGCAGTCGGTTAAGCGTCCGACTTCAGCCAGGTCACGATCTCGTGGTCCGTGAGTTCGAGCCCCGCGTCGGGCTCTGGGCTGATGGCTCAGAGCCTGGAGCCTGTTTCCGATTCTGTGTCTCCCTCTCTCTCTGCCCCTCGCCCGTTCATGCTCTGTCTCTCTCTGTCCCAAAAATAAATAAACGTTGAAAAAAAAAAAATTAAAAAAAAAAAATTCACCACAATCACCCAGGATGCAAAGGTGGTTCAATATTCTCAAATTAATCAATGTGATATGTCACATCAATAAAAGAAAAGATAAAAACCACATGATCATTTCAACATGCAGAAAAAGCATGTGACAAAACACAACATCCATTCATGATAAAAACCCTCAACATTCTATTTTTTTAATATGAAATTTACTGCCAAATTGCTTTCCATACAACACCCCAAAAACCCTCAACATTCTTGACAGAAACCCTCAACAAAGTAGGTCTAAATGGAACATAACCTCAGCATAATACAGGTCTTAATACGAAAAACCCACAGCAAACATCATATTCAATGGAGAAAAACTGAGAGCTTTTCTCCTAAAGTCAGGAACAAGACAAGGATGCCTACTCTCACAATTTTTATTCAACATTGTACTGGAAGTCCTACCCACAGCAATCAGACAACAAAAAGAGGGGGCATCTGGGTGGCTCAGTCGGTTAAGCATCTGACTTGGGTGCAGGTCATGATCTCACAGTCTGTGGGTTTGAGCCCCACACTGAGCTCTGTGCTGATAGCTCAGAGCCTGGAGCCTACTTTGGATTCTGTCTGTCTGTCTGTCTCTCTCTCTCTCTGCCCCTCCCCCGCTCACACTCTGTCTCTCTCAAAAATAAACATTAAAAAATATGTTTTTTAATTTTTTTTTTAACATTTATTTATTTTTGAGATAGAGAGAGACAGAGCATGAACGGGGGAGGGTCAGAGAGAGGGAGACACAGAATCTGAAACAGACTCCAGGCTCTGAGCTGTCAGCACAGAGCCCAACGCAGGGCTCGAACTCACGGACCACGAGATCATGACCTGAGCTGAAGTCAGCCGCTTAACTGACTGAGCCACCCAGGCGCCCCTAAAAAATATTTTTTTTAAAAGACAACAAAAAGAAAAAAAATTTTTCACTATTTGCAGATAACACGATAACTACAGAAAACCCTGAAGACTCCACCAAAAACTACTAGAACTGATAAATGAATTCAGTAAAGTCACAGGATACAAAATCAGTGTAGAGAAATCTGTTGCATTCCTTCCTGTACACTAATAATGAAGCAGAATGAAGAGAAATTAAGAAAACACAATCCCGTTTGGGCACCTGGGCAGTTCAGTCGTTTGAGTGTCTGTCTTCAGCTCAGGTCACGATCTCATGGTTTGTGAGTTCAAGTCCCATATCGGGCTGGCTGCTGTCAGTGCAGAGCCCGCTTTGGATCTTCTGTCCCCCTTTTTATCTGCCCCTCCCCCACTTGTGCTCTCTCAAAAATAAGTAAAAAAATGTTAGTAAAAAAAAAAACAATCCTATTTACAATTGTACCCAAAATAATAAAATATCTAGGAATAAACTTAACCAGAGATCAAAGACCTGTACTCTGAAAATTTTAAAACATTGATGACAGAAACTGCGGACAACACAAAGAAATGGAAAGACATTCCATGCTCACAGATTAGAAGGACAAACATCATTAAAATGTCTGTACAACCCAAAGCAATCTACTGATTTAATGCAATTCCTTTCAAAAGACCAACAGCATTTTTCATGGAACTAGAACAAACAATCCTAAAATCTGTATGGAACCACGTAAGACCCTGAACACGAAAGCAACCTTGAAAAAGAAAAGCAAAGTGGAGGCATCACAATTCCTGAGTTACATTACAAAGCTGTAGTAATCAAACAGTGTAATACTGGCATAAAGACAGACACATAGATCAATGGAACAGAACAGAAAACCCAGAAATAAACCCAAATTATATGGTCAATTAATCTTCGACAAGAAGAAAGAATATCCAATGGGAAAAAGACAGTCTCTTCAACAAATGGTATTAGGAAAACTGGTCATCTACATACAAAAAATGAAACTAGACCACCTTCTTATACCACACACAAAAATAAACTCAAAATGGATTAAAGACCTAAATGTGAGACCTGAAACCATAAAAATCCTAGAAGTGAGCCCAGGTAGTAATTTATGACATTAGCTGTAGCCATATTTTTCTAGATATGTCTCCTGAGGCAAAGGAAACAAAGCAAAAATAAACTATTGGAACTACATCAAAATAAAAAGCTTCTACACAGTGAAGGAAATAATAAAACTAAAAGGCAACCTACTGAATGGGAGAAGATATACACAAATGACGTATCTGATAAACGGTTAGCATCTAAAATGTAAAAAGAAACTTATACAACTCAACACCCGAAAAACAAATAATCTAATTTAAAAAAGGGCAGAAGAGATGAACACACATTTCTTCAAAGAAGACATCCAGATGGCCATCAGACAAATGCTCAACATCACTCATCATCAGGGAAATACAAATCAAAACTAAATTGAGGTATCGCCTCATACCTGTTAGAATGGCTAAAATCAAAAACACAAAAAACAAGTATTGGTGAGGATGTGGAGAAAAAGGAAAGCTTGTGCACTGTTGGTGGAAATGCAAACTGGTGCAGCCACTCTGAAAAACAGTATGGAGGTTCCTCAAAAAGTTAAAAATAGGGGCACCCGGGTGGCATAGTCAGTTAAGCATCCAACTCTTGACTTCGGCTCAGGTCATGATCTCACGGTTTGTGAGTTTGAGCCCCAAACTGGGCTCTGTGCTGATGGTGCAGAGCCTGCTTGGGATTCTGTCTCTCCTTCTCTCTGCCCCTCCCCTGCTTGTGCGCTTCCCACACCCCCTGCCTCACCTCAAAATAAATAAATAAACATTAAAAAAAAATTTTTTTTTTAAGTTAAAAATAAAACTACTCTACAATCCAGTAATCGCACTACTTGGTATTTACCCAAAAAAATACAAAAACACTAATTCAAAGGGATATATGCACTCCTAGGTTTATTGCAGCATTATTTACAATAGCCAAATTATGGAAGCAGCCCAAGTGTCCATCAATAGAAGAACAGATAAAGAAGAAGTGGTGTATCTATACAAGGGACCATCTTGGCATTTGCAACGACATGGAGGGAGCTAACGAGTATAATGCTAAGTGAAATAAGTCAGTCAGAGAAAGACAAAGACCATATGAAATCACATATGTGGCATTTAACCAACAAAACAAAGGAAAAAAGAGAGAGGCAAACCAAGACACAAACTCTTCACTGTGGAGAACTGATGGTTACCAGAGGGGAGGTGGGTGGGGGGGGTGGGTAAAACCAGTGATAGGGATTAAAGAGTAACACTTTATGATGAGCTCTGAGTAATGTATAGAAGTGTTGAATCACTATATCATACACCTGAAACTAATATAACACTGTATGATAACTATACTGGAAGAAAAATTAAAAACTTAAACAAACAAACAAGCAAGTTTCCACCCACAGTATGTGCCAGCCAGTTAGGCATAGTTGAAAGGCAAAACTAAAGAACTAGACTCTCACTAGAGCCTAATTATGACCACTCACTTCTGAAACCAAGAAAACCTAAGCTTTATCATTCAGAACCCACAAGGTGTTACGTTACCTATGTAGGAGTTGTAGGACTTACATGCAAAGATTTCAGAAAGATGGGTAAGCACTGTTACCCCAGGGTGAGGTGATTCTGGCCAGCCAAGAGGGATCTAGGGAATTATGATTGAGAAACCTGCATCTGGAAAAAATTCCCTCACATTACAAACTTTTAGGAGGGTACTTTGGGCCCTAAGTGGTGGCACCTTCCAACCAACACTTCTAGACAGGACAGCCCCAGGAGTTCAAGCTGGGACCTTCCCTGCATGCCCCACAGATGCCAGAGGGTCTTCTCAGTGGTCCATTTCAAAGTGGTACAGACTGCTGCCCTGGGACACCCCACTCCTTAGGCCTCTAGCAGCCTTTCCTGGCAAAGTCCCTGCTTCCCTCAGACCTGGTCACTGGCTCTTGACGTTTCAACTCCCCATTCCTCAGGCTAGTTGCAAGGCTGGGCCAACCCAGAGCCATCTGTGGCTGGGTACCGTATGCAATACCTTGGAGGCACTTGCACATAAGGTGGTCATGGCATCTTTTGGGCAGGCCTACAGTGTGGGCTCCTCTGCTTAGGGAGATAGGAAATGGTCCCTCTGATGGAGTCTGAGCCTCCAGTCAAGTTTCAGAGGCCCCCATGGTGCTGATTCACATCAGAGTGATCCTGTGTCTAGGCCATGAACTGTAACAAATCTACTTTGTGGCCAAGTTCAGCCACAGTCACATGTGGACAGTCACATGGATGGGCTGCAGGGAGATGGCACAGGTCAACAGGAAGAGCCTCTGGCTTGAGGTCAAAGAGCCAAAACTTTGTCCCCACATAAGGTGAGCAACCATAGTGGAAGTGGGTGCGAGGGGCCTTTGCTTTGCTGAGTAAAGCAGAGCCATACCCATGAAAGACAATCATTGATCCTGCTGCTAGACATGCAAGCCTCAAACCAACACATGGCTCTTGCCACAAAGGCCACAGGATCACATTCTGAACACAACCTGTTCAGCTCAGCCAGTGCCCTTCAGGTCTGAATTATGAAGCATTTTATTTGATGTTAACTGTTCCCATCTAGAAACAAAAATTAATCTCTTTTCCCCAAAAGTAAGGAAGAGCTTAGCATAGTTACAGCCATTAATAAAATGCTCAGAATCAGTTCCTCAATCCCAATGTTATCTATTTTTACTTTGTCATGTTCTTTCAGCCCTTGTCAGTAAATTTTTTTTTTAAACATAGAAGTCTACATTTCAGTAAGTATTTGAGTTGATGCATCTGGGCAAATGTCATTCTTCAACCCACCCCCAAAGATGCCTTCCCTCGCCAACCCGCATTTCCCGGTGTGCTGTGTTCACAAGAGGTCCATTCAGAGCCAGGGAACACCCACTCCAGGCAGGAAGAAACTGCAGTTCATCTCATGCAGGCGGGGTTGCCACAAAGCTCTCAAGCATCCAAAGAAACGGTCCTTTCATGAGTTCCCCTTCCTGGCCAAAAAGAGTACCCATTGTTCTCAGGGGAACAATTGGGGGCCCATGCCAGCAGCTGAGAGCACAGTCCCAGGAAGGGCTGCTCCCAGTCTGCAGACATCTTGGGCTGAGGGAAAGTCCACATTGTCTCCAGGCAAGGAGGACAAGGGGAAGCAGGAATGAAAAGCCAACCTTGCAGGCTCTACCAAAATGAGACATCTGAGGGGGCTCTGAAGGGGCAGCCAATCATTCTGAGACACAAAAGATGTCTCTCCTGACCACCCCAGAAAGGAGTGTTAAGAGCATCTCTCGGCACATCATCAGCTTTCTCAGCCTGTCCCTCGCTCACTCAAGTCAGAGGAGAGGTACCTGCAGGGAGCTGGCACCAATCCTGAGGGAGGCAAGAGTCGAGACGGGTAACTTACACTGCGGCCAGCTCGGGACAGCCAATGATCTATCCAACAAAGGCCAAGCTGGCTTCTGTGGGACCCATTCCCACAAACCCTGATGAAGAGGGAGGGTGCTCTAGGGTTCACAGGCAGCTGTGAGAGCAAAGGACAGTCAACCTGGGGTGAGCTTTGCATACAGGTATCCAGAGTGGTCCAAGAGAGCACATGCATAGACCACCTGCTTTAGAGTGTCCTAAGCTCACAGGAGAGAAGAGAGCTCCAAGGCACAAGTCTCTCCAGAAGGTCATGCTGGCCACTGGGCCTGGAGGCAGCTCAGAGCCCCTTCTTGCATCATCAGGTCAATGGAATCGATCTGGGAATTAAGTTGAGGTCAATAGCAGCAAATCAATTCTTGAGGCAGAGCTACAGAACAGCAGAAGAAGCAATGGGTGCAGGCCAAGCTGAAACCGGACAAGGGCTGTCTGGACATTAAAAAGTATCAGATGTGGGGCAAAGCAGAGAGTCTAGGACCTCAAGGCTACCTCCTCCAGACAGGTGGGTCCCCTCTTCTTTTACCTTTCTGCCTGGTGTGTAAAGTACAGGGAAGCCCTTGCTTTGGGAAGCTGATGTCACCTGATTAGCATGCTTGGCTAATGTGAAGCAGTACAAACCTCTGCTGTGACTCCTAGAGTTGCCACCAACTTCTGAAATAGTCAGCATACCCACACAGGTTTGACACACACAGGTCAAACAAGACTTGGGCAGGCGGCCAGGGCAGCTCACTTAGAATGTGACGGACTTTTCTATCCCTTCAATAGACTATTGCTTAATCTACTTCGAACACTGAATTAGTCTACCACCAATCCCCATGCATATCCCCTGACTAGTCACAGCAAATATGACAACCACACTATCAAATCTCATCAGATTGCAGGACAGGCCCCTGTTCTGCCTTTGAGTTCTCATTAGGCAATTTGACCACATCCAAAATGGCTGGAAGACCAACCCTCACCTGAGAACCCCACATGAGGCTTGGACAAGCTTAGTCTCATAGGCTTTGACAATCCAAAGGAGATTTACAGTCACTGAAGGGAAAGGAGAGAGAGAGAGGAGACCAGAGGCCGGATCATGTGGGGCTTGATCCTAAGTGCAGCTCAGTAATGGTTGGGGGAAGGGGAGGTGTTTGCAGATTCAAGCTTTACAAAGATAAGGACATCTCTCTTGCCTCCGTGTGGAAAACAGACGAAAGGGTCAAGATCAGAGGGAGACAGCCTGGGAAGAAATAAGTGGTAGCTTGGATGATGGTAATAGTGATGGATATAATTTGGAGGTCACCCCAAGAACACTCCTTGGGACCAAGATCTGAAATATTCCTCACATACATAAGAATACTGGGCAAGTCATGGTGCCTGGGTGGCTCAGTCGGTTGAGCATCCAACTTTGGCTCAGGTCATGATCTCATGGTTCGTAAGTTCAAGCTCCAAAGCCATTCCAATTCAAATCCTCTGTCCCCCTCTCTGTCTCTATCTCAAAGATAAATAAACATAAAAAAAAAAAAAATTAAAGGGGTGCCTGGGTGGCTCAGTCGGTGAAGCATCCGACTTCAACTCAGGTCATGATCTCACAGTTTGTGAGTTTGAGCCCCACATCGGGCTCTGTACTGACAGCTCAGAGCCTGAAGCCTGTTTTGGATTCTGTGTCTCCCTCTGTCTCTGCCCCTCCCCCGCTCATTCTCTCTCCCTCTCTTCAAAAATGAATAAACATTAAACACTTTTTAATTAAAAATAAATAAAAGCCACATTCCCAAAGAATACATTTTTTTAAATCGCTTGTTTTTGTTTTGATTTTAGAGACAGAGTGCAAGCGCGGGGGGTGGGAGGGAGGCGGGGAGAGAAAGACAGAGAGAACTTAAGCAGGATTCACGCTGAGCGCAGAGCCCAACATGGGCTGGATTCCACCATCCTGGGATCATGACCTTAGCAGAAATCAAGCAATGGATGCTCAACTGAGCCCCCCCCCCCCCGCAGGTGCCCCTACAACACACATTTATAGATCATTGTTATAATAAGAAAAAAAACCTCAACTTTTTTTTTTTTCAATGTTTATTTATTTTGAGAGACAGAGAGAGTGTGTGAGCAGGGAAGGGGCAGAGAGAGAGGGAGACACAGAATTCAAAGCAGGCTCCAGGCTCTAAGCTGTCAGCACAGAGCCTGATGCGGGGCTCAAACCCATGAACCGTGAGATCATGACCTCGGCCAAAGTCGGACGCCCAAACGACTGAGCCACCCAGGCGCCCCTCAACTCTTTTTATATAAAGATTTATCAATCTTGTTTTACATACAGGGAAATGGAAGCTCCAGAGATGAAGTCAGGCTTTCTGATCTGATTTCCCACCCCACACAGCTCTGATGGTAGAAGAATCACACATTTTCATCTGTTCTTCCACAGGCTAATCAGCTACTAAATGGTCTGCTTTCTACAAATAAATGTGCTCAGATAAAATCCTGTTTTCCCAGTAAAATCTCTTTACTCCCCTGATGAATAAGCCTGTTAAATGTCTCTCTGCCAGATACAGCAAATACCCAGCTCACTATATTGATTCAAGGCACCTCTCGTCAAAACTAATGCATGTCAAACATTCTAATGGCCACTGAACAAGGGCAACCACTGCAGGGTTTGGATATTCAAAAGCTCAAACTTGAAGTTGGGCAAGGACTGTACTTCCAAAACTGCCACTCTTCTTTTTCTAATGGTCAAACTAGCTTGTGGCTTCCAGAGGCATTACAAAGATTACATGGAAATCTTCTGCAAACTAGAAAGAGCTCTGTGCAAGTAAGCCAGGATCTTCAGAAATATGACCACCTTTGAGATCACAAGGCCCACCCTGGGAACAAGCCATGAACTAAAGAGAAGGGGGCCAACAGGGAAAAGGAAAGGAGCACAAAGAAGGTACAGGTAAGGAGTGAGTCTGCCCAGATTCAAGGGAAAGGGGCACAGACTCACCTCTCAATGGAAAGAGTGGCCATAGCATTTGTGACCATTTCTAATCTAGATGCCTGGGGCTTATGGGTCAGAGAGGGAAAAGAGGATAAGGACCCACCGAAGGCTGTGTGTGCTTTGACCAATGAGTACAATGGAAGTGTTGCTATGCAAGTTACCAAGCCAGGCCTTAAAAGACTGGCAGCTTCCACTTCCTGTTTCTTGGAATACCCAATCTTGGAACCCAGTTATTGTGCTGTAAGGAAATCCAAGCAGCTCATGAAAAGGTCTACATGGAGAGGAACCTAGGACCTTAACCAACAGCCCCAGCTAAGCTCCCTGTCAACAGGCAGCACCAACTTGCCAGCCATTAATAAACCATCTTAGGAGGCACTGGGTGGCTCAGTCAGTTAAGCGACTTCGGCTCAGGTCATGATCTCATGGTTTGTGAGTTTGAGCCCTGCATCGGGCCCTCTTGCTGTCAACACAGAGCCCTCTTTGGATCCTCTGTCTCCCTCTCTCTGCCCCTCCCCAGCTCTTGCACACACACTCTCCCTCAAAAATAAGTAAGCATTAAAAAAAAAACAAAAAACACAACATCTTGGAAATGGATCCTCCAGCCCCAGATGAGCCATTCTAGCTAGTGCCATGTGAAGCAGAAATGAGGTTCCTAGATGAGTTCTGAATCCCGGAATTCCTGGCCACAAAATTGTGAGCAAAACAGACTGGTTGAGCATCCAACTCTTGCTTTCGGCTCAGGTCATGATCCCAGGGTCATGGGATCGAGTCCCACACCGGGCTCCTGACTGAACATGGAGCCTGCTTAAGATTCTCTTTCTTCTCCCTCTGCCCCTCCCCAGCACATGTGCTCGCTCTCTCTCAAATAAAAATAAAAACTTTAAAAAGAAAATAGGTTCAAATCATTTAACAGTTCTTATTTCTTGGGTTTAATCCCATGGTTAAAGACAGAAGACCTCTGCCTACACACAAAGCTCTTCCATCAAATCCTAACCTGATGACCAAGAATCTTCCAAACCACAGATGTAAAGGCTTTTTAATGGTAACACCTTCAAAATGAGAGCAAGAATAAAAGTTTAGGATGCTATTCTAGGATATCTGGGAACCCTCTTATAAACATCAGTGGTTGTCCCTGTCTTAAGGTAACCGCACAGGTCCTAGAAGAACTGAGCTCAGAGTTGCTGGAGCTTAGAATCGAAAACTAAAACTAAAAAAAAAACAAAAAACAACTAAAATGCAGATGAGAATTCTCCCTCATTTACGTAAGTTTTATATCCAATCTCACCTTGATGAGTTCTCCATTGGAAGCAATTAAATCCATTGGAATGGTCACTCGAAATGAGCGCCCAACGACAGCCGTGCCATCAGGAATGCCCACCACTGTGGGAACAGCCTCGTGAAGGTCTGAAAGCACTGAGTGCATGGACGCCTCAAGCTGGTTCTCCCAGTCCCTGCTGGCCTCCGAAGGCCAATGGGACTGAGCCACGGCCACAGTGAGCAGAAGAAGAAAGGTCCTCCCCCAGAGGGGGAGCAGCAGCGAGAGGCCCGAAGACATCCTCATCCGAGCCTGAGACTACTCAAGCCGACAGTTTCACTAAGAAAGGAGGCAAGTGATGTGGTCCCAGAGCTGGGTCCTCACCGCCCTCTGCACACCGGCTCCATCCCAGGGCCTGAAAGAGAAGAAGAGTAGACTCAGACTTTAGCAAACCCCATGGTTTCAAAGTTGTACACAGGCAGTTACTACCCTTTAAGTGTTCTTGCCAAAAATATCTACCCTGACTTGGATCAAGTCTCACCCTGTGCTGTCCAGTTCAAAGGCATCAGCAACATGTGGCCACTGAGCACTAGAAATGTGGCTGGCCCAGTAAAATACATACTGGGTTTTTAAAAGTTAGCACAGCAGCACCTGGGTGGCTCAATTGGTTGAGCGTCTCTCGATTTCGGCTCAGGTAATAATCTCCCAGTTTTGTGAGTTCGAGCCCCATGTCGTGATAGCACAGAGCCTGCTTGGGATTCTCTCTCTCCCTCTCTGCCCCTCCCCCGCTGTGTGTGTGCTCGCTCTCTCAAAATAAGTAAACTTTAAAAAATAAAGAAAATAATGAATATTAATAAATGATAAATAATAAAGAAATGTGGGAAATGAAACACATTACTGAAATAAATCCCATCTCCTTTTATTTGAGAGAGACAGGGAGTGTGCACATGCACATGTGCGAGCAGGGAAGGGGAGAGAGAAAATGGAGAGAGAGAATCCCAAGTGGGCTCCATGCTGTCAGTGCAAAGCCCCACGCGGGGCTCGATCTCACAAACCATGAGATTAAGACCTGAGTCGAAAAAAAAAAAAAAAAAGAAAAAAAAAAGACCTGAATTGATACCCAGAGTGGGACGCTTAACAAACTGAGCCACCCAGGCATCCCCCAACTGCATCTTCTTATTTAAACATATTTTTTTCAGGGCACCTGGGTGGCTCAGTCAGTTAAGTGTCCAACTTCGGCTCAGGTCATGATCTCGTGGTTCATGAATTCAAGCTCCACAATGGGCTCTGTGCTGACAGCTCAGAGCCTGGAGCCTGCTTCAAATTCTGTGTCTCCCTCTCTCTCTGACCCTCCCCCCCGTTCATGCTCTGTCTCTCTCTGTCTTAAAAATAAACATTAAAAAAATTTTTTTTAATAAATAAATAAACATTTTTTTCATGTGGCTACCAGAACATATTAAATCACGTGTGTGGTTCACATCGTGTATACTGCTGTTGGGCAATGCTGCTCTAGACCTAACTCCCTGTTTACAGCAAACACAGGAGTCATAAAGACACAATCAGACAAGTCTAGAATGTGGACCTTCTACAAGATAACTGGCCTGGTCTGTCCAAATGCTGACACCCCTAAACACAAGGGGGCTGTTCTAGATTTAGGAACAGAAACCAGATGTAGAGTGTGTATCTTGACTGGATCTGAATTTACTTAAAACAAAAAAAATTTTTTTAACCCCAAAAAACAGAAAACACATAAGCCCAGCTTCAAAAGGAGTAATTGGGAATTGCGTCGCTGGGCTGGAGACTGGATTTATTGTTAATTTTCTTAGGTGAGACAATGGTGGGGTGGTTCTATAAGAGACTGTCCTCAATTTTGAAGGATTTACAGCTGAAGTATCAAAAATCTCTGCAATTTACTTTGAAATGTTTCAAGGGGAAAAAAATGTTGTGTGTGTATGTGGAGATCAAACAATGTGGCAAATGTAACAATTATTACGTCTTAAAACAATGCTTTTGAAGAGACTAAAAAAACCAAAAAACAAAAAACAAGAATTTGCACAGACAAGTTCAGCAACTGCCCACTCCTCACACCCCAAACACTAATCATAGGATTTGTTTATCAAAAACATATTTGCAAACTCCGTGCCCCTAAACAAAACTTATTTGGCCTCTTGCCCCCCACCCCCAAAAGAGAAATTAGAACCCTGCACATTGTCCCTCAAACCCCTCACCCACTTCAGTGCAGGCAGCTCAGAACATTTGCTCCAAGGCTGACAGCCACATAGATGCACTGTGGGACTTGCTGGGTGTCCTCAAGGTGACCACAGCCATAACAAGCAATTTCCCATTCTAGAAAAGAATTAAGCCCTGCCCTGAGCCAAGCGGCCCAGGGGCTACATAATGTTTTCTGACCAGGATAATACAAAGTAAAAAGTATTACTTTAAAAAAAAAAAAAAAAAAAAAAAAAAAAGGCCACTGAAATGGGCAGTGTGTACTGTGAGGTCAATCAAATCCAAACCAATTCCAATAGTTTGGTTTTTTTGTGTTTTGTTTGTGTTGTTACTGATTTTGCCATTCCCATTCTTACTTTGTTTTTGAACTAAAATTCATGAGACACCCAAAACCCAAGTAAAACAATTTTGAAGGCTGGGAGTCCTAACCTACCAAAGACTTATCATAAAGCTACTGTATTTAAAGCAGTATTATAGCGGCAGAGTAGAAGTGGACTCTGAAACCAGAGGAAAAGCTCAAAATCAGCTTGCAAAGGAGCTATTCAAATGACCAGTGGTCATTTATGTAGAAAACCAAATACAGTTAGGTCCTCTCTCCCTTCTCCATCGTAAATAAGATAAATCCCAGGTGGATTACATACACAAATGTAAAAAAGGAGAACTTTAAAAATTTTACAATATAGTGAAATAAATGTCAGGATAAAGAATGATTACATTTAACAAGACATTAAAAAACAAACATAAAAGAAAAAAAACTGTACTACCACTTCTAAGAATTATGAGATAGATGTATTTTTTCCCATTTCCCACTAAACACAACAAAAAATCCTAGACAGTATATATAAAATAAACATCAGACTCTAAAAAGTTAAGAGAAGAAGACAGACCAATGAGGGACCCCAGGACTCAAGGAAAGACACAGTGGTGAGTTCCCTGGGTTTTCTTTTTGCCTCATATATCCCAGAATTGAAGCTGAAGAGGCTGGCAACCTAGAAATGCCAACAGATGACACAAAAAACAGTCCCAACAAAAGTCTGCTCTCTTCAGCCAAAGGAGCAGGAAGGGAGTAGCCTAGCAAGACAGAAAACATTTAGACAATAAAGGCTCTATTCTGGCCAAACACCACAGAAAAAAACTGTGGCCCCACTCCCACCCGTGCCAGTAAAGGCCAAGTGGAGAGCCTAAGACTTCCACCCTCATGATGCTGTAATAAGGCTCCCTAATATCCCCACTGGGGCAGTGTCAGAGCAGGCCAAGTAAGGAGCTGGGACTTTCATCCCCACTGGCCAGTTAACAATGCACCACCCCTCCTACTCCTCTAGTCCCTAGGTTTCAATGGAAACCAAACCAAGATTTCTATGCCCATCCAAGCAATATAACAGGAGTGTCTCCCCCTACCTGCAGGGATGGTGCCAGAACTTTCACCAGTGCTCAGTGATAAAGAGGCCTAAGGAACTAGAATTCCCACCCCCACCCAGCAGTTAAAAAGGACTTTACGAGTCCTCAGGTGTCGAAAAAGGCTGAGTGGGGCAAACAAACAAAAAGCAGACTCTTAAATATAGAGAACTGATAGTTGCCAGAAGGGAAGTAAGTGGGGGAATGGGGAAAATAGATAAAGGTGATTAAGAGGTACAAACTTCCAGTTATAAAATAAATAAGTCATGGAGATAAAAAATACAGCATAGGGAATATAGTCAATAATACTGTAATAATATATGGTGACTACACTTATTGTGGTGAGCACTGAGGAAGGTATACAATTGTTGAATCACTATATTGTATGCCTGAAACTAACAGAACACTGTATGTTAGTTAATTATACTTCAGTTAAAAAAAAAAAAGGAGGGGCGCCTGGGTGGCGCAGTCGGTTAAGCGTCCGACTTCAGCCAGGTCACGATCTCACGGTCCGTGAGTTCGAGCCCCGCGTCGGGCTCTGGGCTGATGGCTCAGAGCCTGGAGCCTGTTTCCGATCTTGTCTCCCTCTCTCTCTGCCCCTCCCCTGTTCATGCTCTGTCTCTCTCTGTCCCAAAAATAAATAAACGTTGAAAAAAAAAATTAAAAAAAAAAAAAAAAAAAAAAAAAAAAGGTGACTGGGTGGCTCAGTCGGTTAAGCGTCCCGACTTCGGCTCAGGTCATGATCTCACAGCTCATGAGTTCGAGCCCCGCGTCGGGCTCCGTGCTGACAGCTCAGAGCCTGCAGCCTGCTTCAGATTCTGTGTCTCCCTCTCTCTCTGCCCCTCCCCTGCTCACATCTTTCTCAAAAATAAATAAAAAGTTAAAAAAAAAAAAAGGTGAGTAAGGAACCTGGACTTCTACCTCTACTTTCCAGTAATGAGGCAGTACACCTCCCTTACCCTCCCCTGTCAGCAGCAGAGTAGAAGTGGACTGAGGAACTAGAGGGAAAGCCCAAAATCAGCTTGCAAAGGAGCTGTTCAAAGGCACCCGGACCAGTGGTCATTCATGTAGAAAACCAAATACAATTAGGGTCCTCTCTCCCTTCTCCATCATAAATAAGATAAATCCTGGAGTATCCGAAAAAGCCAGGTTATGGGGTGTCTAGGTGGCTCAGTCAGTTAAGCATCCACCTCTTGATTTTGGCTCAGGTCATGATCCCAGGATCATGGGATTGAGCCCCAATCAGGCTCCACACTTAGTGTGGAGCCTGCTTAAGATTCTCTACCTCTGCCCCTCACGCCACTTGTGCTCTCTCTCTCTCTCAAAAAAAAAAAAAAAAAAAGAAAACAACAACAACAACAAAAGGCCAGGCAAAACAGAACTAGAGTTGCAGAACAAAATACAAAATTGTGGGGTTCCTTACTCAGGTAATGGAACTGACTCAGGTAATGATCTCATAGTTTGTGGGACCAAGTCCCATGTCGGACTCTGCACTGGCAGTGTGGAGCCTGCTTGGAATTCTCTCTCTCCCTCTCTGTCCTTCCTCTGTGTGTGAGCGCGCGCACGCACACACACACACACACCCAGCTTCTCTCAAAAATAAACAAACATTGGGGCACCTGGGTGGCTCTGTCGGTTAAGCGTCTGACTTCGGCTCAGGTCACGATCTTGCGGTCCGTGAGTTCGAGCCCTGCGTTGGGCTCTGGGCTGATGGCTCGGAGCCTGGAGCCTGCTTCCGAATCTGTGTCTCCCTCTCTCTCTGCCCCTCCCCCGTTCATGCTCTGTCTCTCTCTGTCTCAAAAATAAACAAATGTTAAAAAAAAAATTTTTTTAATAAATAAATAAATATTAAAAAAAAAAAAAAAAGGAGGGAGCCTGAGTAGCTTAAGTGTCTGACTTTGGCTCAGGTCATGATCTCACAGTTTGTGAATTACAGCCCCGCATCAGGCTCTGTGCTGACAGCTCAGAGCCTGGAGCCTGCTTCAGATTCTGTGTCTCCCTCTCTCTCTGCCCCTCCGCCACTTGCACTCTGTCTCTTGCGCTATCTCAAAAAAAAACATTAAAAAAATTTTTTAAAAAAAGAATCTTGGGGCGCCTGGGTGGCGCAGTCGGTTAAGCGTCCGACTTCAGCCAGGTCACGATCTCGCGGTCCGTGAGTTCGAGCCCCACGTCGGGCTCTGGGCTGATGGCTTAGAGACTGGAGCCTGTTTCCGATTCTGTGTCTCCCTCTCTCTCTGCCCCTCCCCGTTCATGCTCTGTCTCTCTCTGTCCCAAAAATAAATAAACGTTGAAAAAAAAAATTAAAAAAAAAAAAGAATCTTGACCTAGGGAGATTACCCAGGTGGACCTTTTTTTTTTTTTTTTTTTTTTTTTTGTAATTTACTTTCTTTTGAGAGTGAGAGTGCGACCAGGGGAGGGGCAGACAGAGAAGGGAAGAGAGGATCCAAAGGGGGCTCTGCACTGACAACAGCAAGCCCAATGTGGGGCTCAAACTCACAAACTGAGATCAGGACCTGACCCAATGTGGGACGTTCAACCAACTGAGCCACCCAGGCGCCCGCCCAGGTGGACCTTAAATCCAACCACAACTGTCATTATAAGAGAGAGGCAGAGCAAGACTATACACACCACAGAGGGAGAAGGAGATGTGAAAATTGAGGAAGAGAATATTGGAGTGATGTGGCCACAAGCCAAGGAATACCAGCAGCTACCAGAAAATAGAATAGACAAGGAATAAACTCATCTCCAGAGTCCGCAGACAGAGCACAGCCCTTGCCAACTCCTTGATTTTGGACTTCTGGTCTCCAGAGTTGTGAGAAAATAAATGTATATTACCTAAGCCACTAAGGTTGTGGTAATTGTTTACAGTAGCCCTAGGAAACTAATTTAAGGTTTAATGAAATCCCTATCAAAATTCTAGAAAGAAATTTTGTAGACATAGACAAGACTATTCTCAAATTTATATGGAGAGGCAAAGGAGCTATAACAGCCAAAAATAATTTTGAAAAAGAAGAAAAAAGAATTATCCTACCTAGTATCAAAACTTAGCTAGTTACAAAAATCAAGACTGCTATTAGTGGAGGGACTAACATAAATCAATGGAACAGAATTGAGAACCCAGAAATAGATTATTTTTTTATTTTTTTTTTTATTTTAGATTGAGAGAGAGAGAAAGAGAGAGAATCCCAAGCAGACTCCATGCTCAGCACAGAGGCTGATGTGGGGCTCAATCCCACCACCCTGGGATCTTGACCTGAGTTGAAATCAAGAGTTGGATGCTCAACTGAGCCACCCAGGTGCCCCTCAACTGATTTTTGACAAAGATACAAAAGCAATTCAATGGGGGAAAACAGCTTTTTCAACCAATAGCGCAATCCAGATGTCTGTCCTTCAATGGATGAATGGTTAAACAAGCTATGGCATATCCATATCATGGAATACTGAAGAACAATAAAAAAGGAATGAGCTATTGATTGATACACTCGACAACTTGGATGAATCTCAAGGGAATACATACTACATTTTTATACATACATTACATATACATATTATATACATTATATTTTTATAATATTTTTTCCCCACCACGACCCCTATAATGTTCTTGAAGTGACAAAATTATAGAAATGGAGAACAGATTAGTGATTGCAGGGGTTTAAGAGGTGCTCAGGGCATGAAGGAAACAGGTATAGCTATAAAAGGGCCAAGTGAGGGATCCTGTGGTAATGAACACATTCTGTATTCTGATGTATTAATGTCAGTATCCTGGTTGTAATGTTGTACTATAGTTTTGCAAGAGGTTACCACGGGGGGAAGCTGGGTATAAAGCATACATAGGATCTCTGTATTATTTAACAACTGCCATGTAAATCCACAATTATCTCAAAAACTTTTTTTAATCTTAAAAAAAAAAAAGATAAATTAGAAATTGAATTTTAGGGGTGCCTGGGTGGGTCAGTCAGTAATGTGTCTGACTCTTGGTTTCAGCTCAGGTCATGATTTCATGGTTCGTGAGTTCGAACCCCACATCAGGCTGGGCCTGGGATTCTCTTTCTCTCTCTCTGCCCCTCCCCTCTCTTTCTCTCTCAATAAGTAAGTAAACTTAAAAAAACATTTTTAAAGAAAGAACCAAAAGTTAGAACATTAAAAAAAAAATTTGAATTTTAAATTTCTATACAGTAAAGGACATCATAAAGAAAGTTAGAAGGACCAACCCCAGCCTGGGAGAGAGCTTTTCCAATGCATATGATGGCTAAAGGATCTCCATCAAAATACATCAAGTGCCCTAAAACAATAAAAATTGGTTGAAGGCAAAAGAAGTAAACTCACAGAAAAAACCTAAATAGCAGTCAACATACAAAAAGATGGTTCAACCTCACTAATAATCAGGGGGGAAAAAAATTAAAGCAACATGAAAAACCATTCCATGCCAATGCGAATGGGTGAAAATGTTCAAATGTTGTATCATGGAGGGGATGAAACAGAGAACACACCACACAGCTGGGCCCTTCCACTCCTAGACACACACCCTGAGGAATATACAGGCAGAGATACATGTATGCACACATACATACAGAGACAGAGTGAACACTGAAATGCTAGAAACAATGCCAACGTCCATCAACTGAGAAAGCATCAACAGGCACTTCACGCCATGGGAACTCAGCAGGACAATTAAAATGAACTAAAATTTAAGAAACAAAATTGATAAACCTCAAAAAATGTTTAGCAGAAAATGCCCATTGCATAAAGATGTAAATACTATTTATGCAAAATGTTTATATATAGTTTATACACTCATATGTTTGTAATAAATAAAATCATGCACATCATCTTCAGGGCCAAGTTCAGAATCATGGTCACTCTAGAAAGAGAGGGCTAAGGGAAAAGGAGGGATTTACAAGGGTCTCCAAATTGATAACTGCTTTCCTTCCTAAAATAGGACCTTACAAAAAATACAACAAAGGGACACATGGGTGGCTCAGTCAGTCAAGCACCCAACTTCGGCTCAGGTCATGATCATGATCAGTTCATGAATTTGAGCGAGCCTACATTAGATCCTCAGTCTCTCTCTCTGCCCCTCCCCCACTTGCGCACATTCTCTCTCTCTCAAAAATAAACATTAAAAAAAATACAATAGAACTTTAAGGTATAAAAAAAAAAGCTCAGTGGCAGATATACTCAGGTTATGTGTAATGTTGATCTATGTTCTCTGCTAAGGACTTGAAAACATGTGAAGGTAAAGGTCTTGGCTCTTACCATCATTTCAAACTAATAAAAATTCTAAAACAGTAGAGCAGCACTACAAGAGAGCAGCAAACAACAGAGCAAACAATAGAGCAGCACTCCTGCTCCATTTCACCTCTCTGTGTCTTCTTCACCACCTTCTCAGGACTGAAAAGCCCTGTCCTCATTCATGTGTCTGGCATATTCTGAACAGCATCCAGATTGCAGCCCCTGGGGCTATTGCCCTGTCCCAACCTCATCACTGTCCACCTCTACCTCCTGGTGTACATGTCACTCAGGTTTACATATTCCTAGTTTCTAAGACAGCACTTGTTTCCTCAAGGCTCAGAAAAACACATAGAGCTGCTCTGCAAAGGTATGAAAAAGGATTTGAAATTCACCTACCTTAGAAAATTAATGAAGATGTTTTATCATTTGGCATGATCCCACACTCTCATCAGTGCTAGATAAATAACAGATATAACACTGTCCTCCTTCTTGTTTCCACTACCTTGTTCTATCCCAAGGCCACAGGTGACCAGGCAGCTCTCATGGGATTTCAGACCCATTCCTCAATAGGGACTTCTCCTCCCAGCCACCACTAGATGGCTGGGTCACTTTTGCCCATTATAGACTTACCAACAGTGTTAAGTGCCACACTTCTTCAAGGGAACACCAAATGACCAGGGACTTAGAAGCTGGGGCCCTGTGGGCATCGGCTCCAAAAACCACTTAACTCCCAGTGACTGCTGCAGGGTCCTCTACCAGGAAAGGCAAAGAAGGAACCGCTCTTGACTCCTCGATACCCAGGTTCACCGTACTCTGGGTAGAGGTCTTCTACTCAGATCCCTATCAAGTGCCCCAAGTTAAAGGTTTGTCTTTGAACTCTTTTCTGTGTTTTTGTGTCTCCCAGTTTCTTAACAGTCTGTGCCTTCATACCCCTTTAATAGCTTAGTTTATCACTTAACTTTTAAAAATGTCTGTCTTTTGTTTCATACTATTTTATTTTTTAATGTTTATTTATTTTTGAGAGAAAGAGACAGAGTGTGAGTGGGGAAGGGGCAGACAGAGAGGGACACAGAATCCGAAGCAGGCTCCAGACTCTGAGCTGTCATCACAGAGCCCGACACGGGGCTCGATCCCACAGGCTGAGAGATCATGACCTGAGCTGAAGTCAGATGCCCAACCGACTAAGCCATCCAGGAGTCCCTGTTTTGTACTATTTTAAATTGTAATTTTGGAGTTTATTGTTGCACACTGCTTCTCTTAATGGCCTTTCCTTTATTACACATTTTAATTCTTATTGAGTAAATGGCTCAGCTTGACCAATACCCTACAAGACTGTAAGATGTGGAGGGGCAGGGACACATTTGTCACAGTCACTGACCCATGCTAATCACACATAGTTCCAGATACACACCTAATGAATGAATGGGGAGGCTACAAGAATGGTTTTTTTAGCTTCTTCCTATCTCTTTACTCTTTAATTTACTTATTTGTCTACTTCTTAGACCCAGTTGATCTTTTACTTTCCTAATCGGATTCTCCCTTTAAAAATTCTCAGCTTATTTGAAAACAGCAACAGAACGAGACACACCCTGTCCTACCCGGAACATAAGCTCAGTCTGCTATCTGCGGACACATGATGATGTGAAGTATCTGTTTCATGGGTATGACTAAGTGCCTCTGCATTTAGCAAGCAGACGATGTCCAGGGCACAACTCCAAAGGCTGTATGTTGGTTTTCCATGCTCTAGGGAGAAAAGATCTTTTTCAAACTTGGCAAAAAGCAGCCTTGTGTCTTTCTGATGCTGGATTCCTATAAGCAAGGGTCACATCTCCCTGTGCTAGGAACTTGGCAGGCTGCATTCAAACACCCAAACTAGGACATCCCACTGGAAGGTCTTTACATAGTCTCTTACTCACACACTTGGTCATTCAGAGATGGAGGCACTCCAGAGATCCTCCTCTTCATTTTTTTCAGGGAACAAGGCCCAAAGAGAGGTAACATTCAACCATGGTCACTCACACAGAGCCTGTGGCCAAAATATGGAGAAGGTGCTCTGGAACCAGAGAAAGACTACAGACAGAATCACCCAGTCTTCCTGACACAGCCACTCATTTTAATACTGCATACATGCACTCACATTATACCCTCTAGAACACAGGAAGTGCTCAGGGAAGCCCAAGAATATGTATGTCTCAGCTGAACTCACAACCTTCTGGCTAACAGAAGCTGCCCAAGATCTCCTACCAAAAAATGGGTAGTGGGTATGGGTAACTCATTCCTCTGTACCAGTACCCAGTGCAGTGTCTGCCACTAAGTCTGAGCTCAGTGCTGCCCTTGACCCCAGTGAAACACAACTCTGTGAAGAGGGACCTTCCCAGAGCTTAGTGGAAGCCCCTGCTCTCTGAACACATGCTCAACAGTCATAACATACAGTGTGAAAAATGGGCATAGCTGCCAGGCAGTTCCATCCCTTAGTCCCAAACAATTCACCCTAGGGAGCAGAAAAACCTTAAAAGTGTTATAACCTGCAAAGCCTGGACACAGCATAGCCCTTTGGGACACTGCTATCCCAGAGCAGCCAATGAGTCTGCCCTCTCCCTCTTCTCTTGGCAAAGGCCTATCCTCCTGCCCACTAGCATCAGGGAAGAGAGCCCCATGGTACCCTAGGTACCTATCACACCCCTCCCTGGGCCAGGTGAACATTCAGCACCAAACAGCACCACAGAGCTTGTTATGGGGTAGATGAAGAATATCTGAGCAGGGGACCTCCACCAGGCTCCTGGGGCATGGGTCCCCAACAGCGAAAGGACAGGCTGAGGTAGGAAGCCCAGGGGGCCCCAGACCCTGCGACCCATTTCAGATAAGTGCCCTCACTCAGAGGAACCAAATCTAGTTGGGGTTGGAGCTGGTAATCCTCTGCATCTGCCAATGGCCACACCAACACTTCCTTTCTCCAACCATGACCTTGGGGACTCTCCAGTGATGCGCAGAAATAAAAAGTCAAGTTTTCAGCAATGCCTAAGAGGTGGTATCTTTTGTATACCAAAATACATAATATCTGCCCTGGAGCCAGGTGTATTTCAAGTTTACCAAATCAATCAGCAGGAACACAACTAGGGAATCAAAAGCATTATACAGTGACAGGTGAGGACCCCAAGTTTCCAAGGACCGAGTTTAGCAGGAAAGAATCCTTCTGGCCCTTTCTGTCACTGATACTAACCCCTATCTATATATGACTAAAGCACATGCCTTGTGTGAGGGTGGGACAGGGAAGGACATACATCCATGAGGAACAAGCTCTTATGACCCTACTCTGTCCAGACAGCCTTGGTCCCTGGAAACTAGAATATTCCAATGGAAGCCCGGCTCCAGGAAAGAAGCAACTCTCTTCTGCTCAGGCTGCCTCCCCAGAGCTAATGAATGTCCCATGCACACAGGAAGCTCAGTCAGTAAATGCTTTCCACTCAGTAAACACGAGGAACAAATGCATATGTGGCACCAACTCAATTCATAGTAAACTTAAATGTTTCCTCATATGCAGAAAAGCCCACAGAGAATGAAACTAAGATATCTTAACTAAAATTCTGAAAGAACAGCTCCCTAGTAGTTTCTGCTCTCTAAGAATGAAGGAAAAGTTGTGAGATTCAACCCATTATTAACCACACAAGATGAGTCTGATGCAGAGGCAGCCCACCCCACCACTCCCAGGAACCACCACTCTCAAATAGCTAGGTTACCTAAAAATAGTACTTAAACTCTCAAACTGCTTCTTTTCACCATAGTAATTAAAACATTTAAGGAGGGGTGCCTGGGTGCCTTAGTCAGTTGAGCATCCAACTCTTGATTTCGGCTCAGGTCATGATCCCAGGGTTGTGGGACCGAGCCCCACAATGCGCTCTGCACTGAGCATGAGGCCTGCTTAAGATTCTCTCAGGGTGCCTGGATGGCTCAGTCAGTTAAGCATGACTCAGGTCATGATCTTGTGGTTCACAGGTTTGAGCCCCACGTCAGGCTCTCTGCTGTCAGCATGGAGCCTGCTTCAGATTTTCTGTCCCCCTCTCTCTCAGCCCCACCCCCATGGTTTCTCGCTCTCAAAATGAATAAACTTAAAAAAAAATTCTCTCTCTCTCTCTCTCTCTGCCCCTATCCTCCGCTCACACACTCTCCCAAATAAATAAATAAATAAATAAATAAATAAATAAATAAATAAATAATTTAAGGAAAATGAGACTTTCTTTTTAAACCAAACTGAGATAATAAAGTTCAAATGGTTTTGAAAAAGTCAAAAGCAAAAACCTAACTGAAACAACCACTTTAGGGTTCAGACACTCAGAAATTAAAATGTCAAATGTCAGTCTAACGTTAATATAAAAATTCTACAGGGCTGGGGCGCCTGGGTGGCGCAGTCGGTTAAGCGTCCGACTTCAGCCAGGTCACGATCTCGCGGTCCGTGAGTTCGAGCCCCGCGTCGGGCTCTGGGCTGATGGCTCAGAGCCTGGAGCCTGTTTCTGATTCTGTGTCTCCCTCTCTCTCTGCCCCTCCCCCATTCGTGCTCTGTCTCTCTCTGTCCCAAAAATAAATAAACGTTGAAAAAAAAAATTAAAAAAAAAAAATTCTACAGGGCTAACTAGTTTAAAACTGCTCAAACTGAGGGGTGCCTGGGTGGCTCAGTCGGTTAAGCATCTGACTTCAGCTCAGGTCATGATCTCACGGTTAATGGGTTTGAGCTCTGCGTTGGGCTCTGTGCTGACAGCTGGGAGCCTGGAGCCTGATTTGGATTCTGTGTCTCCTTCTTCCTCTACCCCTCCCCCACTCGTGCTCTGTCTCTGTCTCTGTCTCTGTCTCTCTCTCTCTCTCAAAATAAACATTAAAAAAAAATTTTTTTTAACTGCTCTGATGGCCAACAGGATGTACTCTACACAGTGGAAAACAATAGTGTGAAGTAATTGTTTATTTGGGATCCAAATACCAAAGACGGGCAGCTTTCTCTGCTTTCAGTTAAAAATGGGCCTTTTTCACTCCTTGGCACCAGATGAAGAAGGTGTTGAACCAAGTCAGAAGATTCAAGGTGTCACCTCAAAAGCACTGACAGCTCCAGAAGCAGATGAGGACTCCTAACATGAGGCAAGTTCCTGACTGACTTGTGCACTGCGGGAATATCACTAGAGGTATGGGGGCAGCCCCAGAGAGACACCATCAAGGAGCTGGAGAACCCACCAAAGGAGTCTAGGGTTACACACACAGCAAGAGACTTAAAGTAAAAATATGTGGGAGAAAAAACTTACCATCTCTGAAAGGCAAACACTATACAATCATCTATCAGAAAAGCTGCTTCGACACTGTTCTCACTTGGAAAACTCTTGCAAATTCTCACTTATCACAGATACCAAAAGTAGAGGGAGGTACAGGAAGGGCAATGGTTTCTGCTGATGGTGGTTTGGTTTTTTCAACAAAGGCAGGAAGGAAGCAAAGGTTTAATACCTGGGTACAAACTCACTCAGGTACAAACATGTCCTAGAGGAAGAGAAGAAGGACAAGGTTCAAAAATCCAGGGCTGCAGGCCATTTTCCACCGGACTGTGGTTTTTCATCTGGGTCAATTTTTCACATCTTCTGTGACAAAACTCACTGAGAAAACCGTTCATTCTACACTCTACTGACCTCAGTATGCCACTTGCTGTTAAACATTACTCACCATTGAACTTCACACTCAACAATGGTTAAAATGGTAAATCCTGTTAGATGTTTTTTATCACAATTAAAAAATACTTTAATGGGGCACCTGGGTGGCTCGGTCAGTTAAGCATCTGACTATTGATGTCGGCTCAGGTCATGATCTCATCATTTGTGGGATCAAGCCCCGCAATGGACTGCATGCTGAAAGCACGGCAGAGCCTGCTGGAGAGTCTCTTTCTCCCTCTCTCTCTCCCCCTCCCCTGCTTGCATGTGTGCGTGCATGCTCTCTCTCTCAAAATAAATAAATAAACTTAAAAAAAAAAAAAAAAGGCTTTAATGGGTCAGATGGTAAATTTTATGTATTTTTACCACAATTATAATCTTTTTTTAAAAAACACCTTATTCAGAGTCATACTAATTAGACTTCAGAAAAAACACTTATAAGGCTTAGGTCCCGTCTTAATCATTGATGCCCAGGTAGGGCACGGAAGACAGAAAAGGGTAAACTGATGGGGCGCCTGGATGGCTCTGTCAGTTGAGCGTCCGACTGCAGCTCAGGTCATGGCCTCGCAGTTTGTGAGTTTGAGCCCCACATCGGGCTCTGTGCTGACAGCTCAGAGCCTGAAGCCTGCTTCAGATTCTGTGTCTCCCTCTTTCTGCCCCTCCCCAACTCATGCTCTGTCTCTCTCTCAAAAATAATAAGTAAATGTTTAAAATTTTTTTTTAAAAAAAGAAAAGGGTAAACTGAACCCAAAAACAAGGATCATCTGGCTGCAGCAGCTGGACTGGGAAGTGGAGAGTAAATGTGAGAGGAGGGCAGCCAGACTCAGCAATATCCAAGTGAGAATGAATTACCACATCCGCATACCCGTGTGGCATCCAAGAACCCAATTAAAGCAAATTACAATTATCTCAAGACAGCCCAACAATAATTACACTTCAGTGCATATTTACCGACTACCTACCCTGGGCTAGGTGTGAAGCTTCATTTGCTATGCATGCAGCCTTCCCAAATTCCATAGAAAAATATTCAATTAAGCTTTACATATATTACTAAGTCATAAAACACAAGAGCTAATAAAATTAAGTACTTATGTATTATAAATAGGCAAATTTACAAACACCAAGTAAGTGCTTACTGGAAACTAAAAAGTTTCCTTCTGTCTCCCCAAACTTCCCCTGGCTATCCAAACCCCTCCCCATCTCAGCACCAAGGTAGAGTGGAACTATGCTGTGAGGGCAGCTGGTCAATGTCTGTCCAGGTCAAAGCTGGATGCCGAGGGCTGCCCAGAGAGCAAAAGAGTCAGAAGGGGTCCACTGCTGGGGTCTCGGCAGCATGTCCTCTGCTGCCCTCTCTCACAGTAGATGCCTAGCACCAAGCAGGCACTCTGGCAGACATCAGAGCACAGGGAAATGGTTTCCATTAAATCCCTGAAATGACTCACAAAAGCAGTCATCACCTGATTTCACACTTTGAAGTTAAAAACTGAGTTTTCTGATTTTTTTCCCATTATACAAGATTACAAATAAGTGCCATAGCTCACAACTAATATGCTAATCTGACTTCATGAATTAAGTTGAGAGAAAGTATGCCTTCTGACCTCACTGGCTAATCAAACTCCAAAACAGAGGAGTGAGATGAAATACCAGAGTGGTCCCAGCCATCCCCAGCTCCCTACTCAGATCCCTCCTTACCACAGCCCTTGGCCCTGCCAACAGCCTCCTCACAATACAGGTGCCTAAGAGGGGTGTCCTCGCCCTGGTGAACGGGAGTTCTTACACCCTTCCTGTAAGGTTGCCATAGCACCAAGTGTTTAGGCAAATACTTCAAACTTCAGTGTTTAAAGTTGTGACCTGCTTTGGCTACATTCTTGTTTTGGGCCACATTCTTAAGGCTCAACCATCAAGAATATTTCAACCATGCCAGAAACTGCCAGACCAACAAATCTTGTTTATAAAAGGACAAGACACAACTAGCACCCACTCCATTTGCTCAGGCTTTTTTGCTAGCTGGATTCCTTCCCTCCCACATACGGCTCTAATTGGCTTTTCTACCCACCTCGCCTTACAACAGCTACAAAATCTAAATCATTACAAACTTCGCTGGTAGGCTTTAGAGGTGTGCTTCTGAAGGCTATAGGAAAACGGCCAAAAGATGGCCTTGCAGACTCTTGGAACCCCTCCTCTGCAAAGCCACGGCTACTCTCCCATCAGGCAGTGAGGCAAGGACAATGCCGAGCAGGACAGGGATGCCTGACACACTGACCTCGCAATCAGGCTTGCCTAGAGGGGCACCAGCTCCCAGTAAACTGGTGAAGGCAAAACTGGGCCAGGCCTTGTGAGCACCTGCATTGCTAGTGTCTCCCAGAAGAGGATGCTTGGGTTGCTCCTCAAGGAGATTCAGAGAATCTAAATCTCCTTTCTCCTTAGACTTAGAGAAATGTGTCTAGTTCAGGCACCTCCACACCAGGTATGATGGAGAAAACCTGTTACTCCCAAGTGCTTGCCTCTTCCTCCGAGCTCCAGGTGATCCCCAGCTGGCATCTGTCACATTGAATTTATACCCAGGCTAGCACAATTAAAGAAATCCTTGAAGATGCCCTTGTCCTCACCTCCCGAGGTCTCTACCTCCTCTTTTTACAGACTCTGATCATTCCCTTAGCACAAAGGCAAAAGTGCACTTTCACTCAGTAGTCATTATTTGAAAATTAATTCCTGTATTTTAGAACCTAAGGATTAAAAATTGAAAGCAAAAAGGGATAAGGTAAGGACAAATGCCAGAGATCTCCCATCTTATCACAAAAGTGCAACTATAATTTACATATCCCCAAGGACTGGGGAGAAAGTGGCAACTACAAAGCACTTTTCAGTGGAGGCCAGAATCTCCTGATGTATGAAAGGTGCTTTCTTCTTTCAGAGTTGGGATCTCCTTAATTTCCAAACTGGGCCATTATCAGGCACAGATGGATTCCTACAGCTCTGGAAGACAGAGATCCCACCAGCCCCAGCTTAATTTTTCAGATGTTTTACCTTTATTTCCCATGAATCTTCAACTGGCTTCACTTCTAAAGTGAACATATACAGGGGTGCCTGGCTGGCTCAGAGGGAAAGGATGAGACTCTCAATCTTGGGGTCGTGAGTTGGAGGCCCCATGTTGGGCACAGAAATGACTGACTGACTGGCTGACTGACTGACTGACTAAATAAATAAATAAATAAATAAATAGGGATGTCTGGGTGGCTCATGGCTCAGTCAGTTAAGCATCCAAATCTTGATCTCGGCTCGGGTCATGATCTCTCAGCTTGCTGAGTTCCAGCCCCCTGTTGGGCTCTCTCTCTCTGTCCCTCCCATGCTCACGCTCTCTCTCCCAAAATAAATAAACTTAATAAATAAATAAATATTTATAAAGTGAGCCCACAGGCACCCTACCCTTCCCAGGCTCTATGTAGTTATCTGGACTGGGAACCGACTACTTAAAAGGACTCATTTGTAAGCAGAAAATTTATCTTCTATCTTCTCGTTGTACACCAGGCCAATGAATCTTAAATCAAAAGTTCTGTGGTCTTAAGAATAGACCTAATTGGGGCGCCTGGGTGGCTCAGTCAGCTAAGCGTCCGACTTCAGCTCAGGTCACGATCTTGCAGTTCATGGGTTCGAGCCCCGCGCTGGGCTCTGTGCTGACGGCTGTGCTGACGGCTTGGAGCCTGTTTCAGATTCTGTGTCTTCCTCTCTCTCTGACCCACCCCGTTCATGCTCTATCTCTCTCTGTGTCAAAAATAAATAAACGTTAAAAAAAAAAAAAAAAAGAATAGACCTAATTAAGAGTCAGGAACCTCCTCTTTGTATTTGTTTCATGCAGGGATCAAAAGGACACTGTCAAGGATTTTATGGCAACATAGCCCCACTACCTGGCTGGCCCTTCAAAGAGCCCTATGGGAACAGTAACTGCCCTACATACTCAGAATTTGCTTTGTCAGGAGAAAAACAAAACAAAACAAAAAACAAAAACAAAACAAACAAACAAAAAACACCTGCTTGGTCAGTAAGAGGAAAGACCAGGAAGGGTCACAGGCAACAGAGTATGAGTAAACTAGACAGAGCTGTGATGCTATCTTCTCAGACTAAGCTGCCCTGCAGAGCTTGACTGTTTTTGGAGGGACAGGATTTGTCCCTCCACCTAGTTATCCCTTGATAAGATTTCTATATGGGGGAGTAGGAAATGCAGAGACAAAACAGTCAAAGCAGCAACCACAGGGAATAGTGAGAGTACCCTCCACACCCCTGCCGACCTGTTTATCCTGAGGCAGTAAGACCAGCTGGCCTTGAGACATTTCTTACCTGGTTGAGAAAAAAACCACAAAAACCTTAGCCCGCTCTCTGTCTCTCTCTCTGTCTCTCTCTCTCTCTCGCTCTCTCTCTCGCTCTCTCTCTCTCTCTCTCTCTCTCTCTGTCAATCCCTCTGCAGGAACCCTCTGGATCTCGCTGACTGTTACAAACCCAAGTAAATGTCCCACCCATCAACCTGCCCTTAGAACTGGAGAGGGAGCAAACAGAATGCCACAGGTTCCTTAGAGATGATTTTCACCCCAAGGGAGAGAGCAGCCCTCCAGTCCTCTGATAGCCTTAGATCATTAACTGCTATGTTCAACAAATGCTTACAGGAAAATCTACATTTCTTTGGGACAAAGAACTAAAAATATAGCAAATTCACCAGTTACATTTATTTATCTAGAGAGCTAGAGTTCTTTGTTTTATTTTTTTTTATAATAAAGCTCTCACAATCCACAGACACCTTGAAAAGCCACTCAAGCTCTCTACATGCACAAAGGCTAAGACACAGGAAGTCACACAGCATGCTCTTGACACCAAAGTTTCCACCTCTCAAACTCCAGGGGTTGGTAAAGCTGCAAATCAGAGCAGCAGCAGCTTCTGGGACGGTCCACCCTATAAAGTAAACAACTATAGGTAATTCGCAGAAGGCTAATTTAATGTCTGCAAATCCATTTTTTAGATTACTTGTAATGCATCCAGGGATCTTGGGTATCATTTGCTTTTATAGACTACTAAGTATTGAATTTGTCACTGACATGGGGCCAAGGAAGTGACAAGGTTCAACCTCCACGACTCAATGAGCACCTCACACAGGACCAGTGTGCACCTGTCTGGTACTGTTACTTCCCCGTGACGCATGCCTTGCTAGAGGACTCCACAGCACTGAGTGCAGCACCTGGAGTACCAAGGCCTGCAAATGGTCAGTGTGCAGCACTTATAAGCCTGGACACAGCAGGCTTTGGTTGAGTTTTTAGTTTTTTGTTTGTATTTTAGATTTAATTTTAAGTAATCTCTATACCCAACGTGGGGTTTGAACTCACGACCCTGAAATCAGGAGTCACACACTCCTCTGACTGAGCCAATCAGGTACCCCCCCCTCTTTTTTATAAGTAGGCTCCACACCCAATATGGAGCCCAACGCAGGGCCTGAACTCACAACTCTGAGATCAATACCTGAGCTGAGATTGAGTCGGACACTTCAACAACTGTGCCACCCAGGCACCCCTGGACACAGTAGGCTTTAAAAAAATCATTTCCAAAACATTCTTAGGAGAATGAACATGTTCTAACTTCATCTATGCCCCAACAGGAAAGCAGTGGTCCTGCCCAACAGAACCTGTCCTCTGGGTATTGGGACAGGCAAGAGACCAGTAACTATCAGAGGTCCCAATACTCCAGAGAGTAGAACCACAGTGGGTGCAATGGAGCAACAGCAAATTTTTTGGCCAAACAGGGTTTTTTTTAACTTTTTAATAAATCTAAGTCTGTCTCAGAAACCTTGTTTTTAGGCAAATACAGAATGAAATAACACCAACAACAATCAACAGCATGGACGGATACAATTTGGGCAAATGGCAAATTGAATAATGATACTTGGTATTTGTTTTGCTCTCTAGATGAAAGACAACTGGATAAATATCACAGAAACAATACTGTTTGCTTCTGCAGTAATTACTTTTCCTTCTCCAAAAGCACCTTGCTCTAATAAGAAAATACATGATACGAATTGTAGGTTCTTGATCATTTTTATTCAACAAATTTTGACCACCTACTTAGTATCAGATACTGTCCTACCTTCCCCCATCTGCTCTTTAATTCCAACTCCATTCCATTTGTGTTTCAATCTCTCCATAAATGAAGAACAATATAAAATGTAAATACTTGCTCTTACTTAGAAGATTAAAGTCTCAAGAAAAAGTTATATGAGCCTCTCTTTTTTCCCAATAAACACTTGTCCCACTAGACTGAGTGTCCACTGGGGGCCAGATCAGGGCCTAATTTACCTGGGTCCTGAGCTCAGACTGGTTCAGTGGGAAACAAACAGCAAGGCCTGGCCAGGGTGGAGGAAAATGTAGGTCAGCACCAATCAAGGAAAGCCAAGGCCTCAGAGTATGGCCTCTATTTCCTAGACCATTCTCAGTCCTTCCAAGAAACCGGGAAGGACAGGGACAGGAGGATCCAGGCAGACACTTGCTTTTCGCTTGGCCTTCCCTGGGAGATGGGCTCACTGTTACCATCCAATGATGTGAGTCAAGACCAAGCCTTCCAGTCAAGTTCAAAAATAGGTCAAAGACCTGAAAGAGTTTGCACTAGATCCTTACCTCCTTCCCACCTTCTGGGTCCCTCCTGCCTCACTTGTCATCTCTTCACGCTCCCCGCCACTGGCTTTGGCTAATGCCTTGTCCAAGATTCCTGGTTCATACCTGACCTCTGGTCCTCTGCTCTGGGCTCCCCTCCTCCACAAGCCAGGACACTGCATCACTGCCCAGTGCTGAGATGTCTACTGAACCTTCTGGTTCTCTCGTTATCTTCAGGACTGAGCTCCAAGTCGTCTTCTCCCAAGGACTGCTCTTCTTTCACCTCCCCAGGAGTGCTTTTCCTCCTATCCAAGCATGTCCAATCTCTGCCATTCATTTAATGATGAGTACACTCCACAGCACATGCTCCTGAACACAGAGCCACAGGCGTTCTGACAGCACAAGTGTGCTCCACTTAACCTGGACCGCTTACACCCATGGCATGCCACCCAACCCTTCAATGAGACAGGTGTTCAACAAATACAAATCAATTTTACCTCAAATGTGGCATTACACCAAAGTTCATTCTTTCCCTTTGCTTTACCACTTCAAAAATAGCTGGACATTTCCAGTGTCAAGCATAAGACTTATTCAGGAAGAAGGGAGAAGACATCCCTTTTTGATGCACTGGCCACCCAAGGCCAACTGAAGCTGGCTTCCTCAGTGACCATCTTCCTCAGATGAGCTTTGGTACATCTAACAGGCAGGTTTATCAACACCTTCTCAATGCCCAGTTCCATCTCCATAAGACAGGCTAAGTTTCTTACTTCAACCAAGGATACAAGCTCTGCTAAGCTCTGGAGCAGTGGCTCTAGACCTTGGCTACACACTAAAATCACCTGGCCAGGAGACTTAGAAAACTAATGCCTGGGTCCCACTCCAACGATTCTGATGTCACTGACTAGGGGTATAGATTCCAACCTACTGTAAACCTTGCTCTAAAGACACAGCAGCTCTGAAATAGAACAGAGGATGTGGACTGTATGGCTTGGGGCCCAAACCACAAGATACTGAAGGAACTAGAAACTGCTGCAGCTGAGGAAGAGGACGCGGAAACGTAGGAACTTACCCTCGACCCACCACATCTGAACAATCCTGATGAGGGCAAGGACTGCAGTACTGAAATTCTCACTGGGGCCTCAGACCTACAATTCCAGAACCTCTACAAAGTTTTTCCCACATGTCCTGGCCCCCTCACAAATCAATGCTGCTCAGAGGCAGTCCTAGTACCACAGTGAACACCCAGGAGTGGTACTGGAGTTGTTCTCTCTCCAGTCTCCTTGACCCCAGTCTTCCTCTAGCTCTCAGAGGCTGCAGCAGTGTCTGGCTCCACTCTGATTCTGTGGCATGAGCCCAAGCCTTTGAACGGACCTCCAGGTGCTACCTAGGCTTGTTTTCTCATCAGTGAAATGGGGACCATGCTGTCACTGACTTGCCACGGTCAGGATGAACTGAGGGTGATACATCAGGTCTCAGCCCAGTGCCTGCACAGACGAAGCACTCTATAAAGACTGCCTCTTTTAATTACTATGGTTTACCCTGCACT
The DNA here is from genome assembly GCF_016509475.1 of Prionailurus bengalensis. Classification (NCBI taxonomy): domain Eukaryota; kingdom Metazoa; phylum Chordata; class Mammalia; order Carnivora; family Felidae; genus Prionailurus; species Prionailurus bengalensis. The sequence continues at coordinate 18,747,439 of NC_057348.1, read as the reverse complement.
CAACTCCTCAATAATGAGGAGTGTTGTGTTCTGGATGCTGCAACACCTGAAGACTGACACGTGACCCTGGATCCTCATAGCGACCCTACTGAACAGCTAACGTCTCCTTTGTGATATGAAAAAAATGGAAATCCACAGACAATAAGAGGCAAAGCCAGCACCCAAGGCCCAGTTCATCAGATTAACATGCCCAAGCCACAACTGCCATCACATGGCTCTGGTATTCCAGGTAGCTCATGACAGATGTCCATGGATCAGGTCCACCCTCACTGCCTGGCACAAAAAGAAGTACTCATAAGTGTTCGCTTAGTGGAGTTTTTCCTAGCTTCCTCTCACCCTCCACCTCCTAGACCCCCAAATGTTACTTCCTCAGAAAACCTGCCAAACTCAGCCCTCATTAAATTCTCAGATTTGATTCGCCCACATAGTCCAATGATGGCATAGGGACGACACAGGTCAAACCCATGTCTTCCCATGACACTTGTACCTGCCTGGGAGAGAATTATGTCAAAGACCACAGGAAACACAAGGTACATGTGCTCTACCACTTCAAGAGACACTGCACCATCACTTCAGAGCTCTGACAACAGTCATGGGCACTGCCTGGGGAGCTGGATTTTAGGGTCCCTGGTATAGACACACAGGTATATCCTTCCTCTTTAGAGATCAGTTCAATGGTTCTAACAATTTCCCTACCAATTAAGTAGTAATAAATTATTTTTGAGCAGAGAGGGCCTTCTCTCATTGCTAAAGTCCATCTTACTCTTGTTCACTTACTCCACTTATAACAAAAACAAAAAACTGGACATTCATGAAACTCTTTTATTCAACTGCAACATGATAAGTAACTGAGTATTAAATTAGTTTTAGAAGACTTTCCTTAAATAAAAAGATGTACCATGCATCTATATCTTGGTTTCAACTAAAAGGCACCAAGGCTTCTAGTGGAAAGGGTTGATATGAGGCTAGGGTAAGGAGGCTGGAACATCTTGTTGCATCAGCAAGTCAGAGAGTACTCAAACAATGATGAAGACATGTCAAAAGAACACAAGAGGGGCACCTAGGTGTCTCAGTCGGTTACGTATCCGACTTTGGCTCAGGTCACGATCTCACAGTTTGTGAGTTCTAGCCCTGCATCCAGCTCTGCTGTCAGCGCAGGGCCTGCTTGGGATTCTCTGTCCCCCACTCTCTCTCTGCCCCTCCTCTGCTCTCTCTCTCATACATACATACATACATACATACATAAATAGAACATAAGAGCCAGCCTGAAGAGACTCCCATAACCAAACCTAGGACAATCTGGACATCAAAATAAATAATGAAAAGAATCACAGTAAGTTACCCATATGAACTAATAAACCAAATAACCAATGAGTAAATATATGGCGGGGGGGGGGGGGGGGGGGAGCTCTTCTAGAATAAATGACACCAATACAGAAGGAATGACCTTAGAAGCATCAATGGATCCTGAAAGTAGGAGGTCAAAGTCCAATGAAGAAGAGAATATCTACACAGTCTCAAAGTGTCCCACCATAAATTACTTATTAATGGCAAAGGGAAAAACAGCAACTTTACAATAGAGAAAACTGCCAGGTACATCCTTAACCAGAGGTGATCATCAAAACAAGCTGTATCTCAAACCACAATGAGATACCACCTCACACTGGTCAGAATGGTTAAAATTATAAATAAAAAAAAAAAAAAAAAAGGAAACCAATTTGACAATAAGTTATATTAAAAAAAAAAGAATGGTTAAAATTAACAACACAGGAAACAACAGATGTTGGTAAGGATGTGGAGAAAGGGGAACTTTATTGCACTGTTGGCAGGAATGCAAACTGGCATAGCCACTCTGGAAAACAGTGTGGAGGTTCCTCAAATAATTAAAAATAGAACTACCCTCCGACCCAAAAATCACACTACCAGGAATTTATCCAAAGGATAAATACAAAAATGCTGATTCAAAGGAGCACATGCACCCCAATGTTTATAGCAGCACTATCAACAAAAGCCAAATTATGGAAAGAGCCCAGATGTCCATCAACCAATGAATGGATTAAGAAGATGTGGTATAGGGGTGCCTGAGTGGCTCAGTCGGTTGAGCGTCTGACTTCGGCTCAGGTCATAATCTCACGGCTCGTGAGTTCGAGCCCCGCATCAGGCTCTGTGCTGACAGCTCAGAGCCTAGAGCCTGCTTCATATTCTGGGTCTCCCTCTCCGCCCTCTCCTGCTCATGCTCTGTCTCTCAAAAATAAATAAACATTAAAAAAAAAATTAAAAAAAAAAAAAAAAAGAAGATGCGGTATAGGGGTGCCCAAGTGGCTCAGTCCAAATTCAACTCAGGTCATGATCTCACAGTTTGTGGGTTCAAGACCCGTGTCAGCCTCTGTGCTGACAGCTCCAAGCCTGGAGCCTGCTCCAGATTCTTTGTCTCCCTCTTTCTCTGCCCCTCCCCCACTCACACTCTGTCTCTCTCAAAAATAAACATTAAAAAAATATTTTTTAAAAAAGAGGTTAGAGGGGCGCCTGGGTGGCTCAGTCGGTTAAGCAGCCGACTTCGGCTCAGGTCATGATTTCACGGTCCGTGAGTTCGAGCTCCGCGTCGGGCTCTGTGCTGACAGCTCAGAGCCTGGAGCCTGTTTCAGATTCTGTGTCTCCCTCTCTCTGACCCTCCCCCGTTCATGCTCTCTCTCTGTCTCAAAAATGAACGTTAAAAAATAAATAAATAAATAAATAAATAAATAAATAAATAAATAAATAATAAAAATTAAAAAAAAAATAAAAAGAGGTTAGAGTGGGAGAAAGCCAAAGCATAAGAGACTCTTAAAAACTGAGAACAAACTGAAGGTTGATGGGGGGTGGGTGATGGGTATTGAGGAGGGCACCTTTTGGGATGAGCACTGGGTGTTGTATGGAAACCAATTTGACAGTAAATTTCATATATTGAAAAAAAAATTTTTTAAAAGATGTGTGTGTGTATATATATATATATATATATATATATATATGCAATGGAATACTACTTGGAGATGAAAAAGAATGAAATCTTGCCATCTGCAACAATATGGATGGAACTGGAGAATATTATGCTAAGCAAAATAAGTCAGAGAAAGATGTCATATGATTTCACTCATATGTGGAATTTGAGAAACTTAAAGATGAACATAGGGGAAGGGAAGAAAAATAAGATAAAAACAGAGAGGGAGGCAAACCATAAGAGACTCTTAAATACAGAGAACAAACTGAGGGTTGATGGGGGTAGGTTAAATGGGTGATAGATACTAAGGAGGGCACCTTTTGGGATGAGCACTGGGTGTTATATGTAAGTGATGAATCACTGGGTTCTACTCCTGAAGCCAAGACTACACTGCATGTTAACTAACTTGAGAATCTAAAAAAAAAAACAAAAAACAAAAAAAACAAGCTGCATCTCATACCTACTCATACGGGACAATCAAAGGTACTACTAAAACAACTTTGGAAATCTGAATACGGACTATAAAATAGGTACACCAATGTTAAATGTCCTAATTTTTTTTTAATCTTTTTTAGGTTTGTTTGTTTGTTTGTTTATTTATTTATTTATTTAGAAAGAGGCAGAGACAGAGAAAGAGAGAACAAAGCAAGTGAGGGGCAGAGAGAGAGGGAGAGATAGAATCCCAAGCAGGTTCTATGCCATCAGAGCCCAAAACAGGGCTTGAACTCACAAACCATGAGATCATGACCTGAGCCAAGATCAAGAATTGGGTGTTTAACCAAATGAGTCATCCAGGCGCCCCTTAAATGTCCTGATTTTTTCTTAATGTCTATCTATTTTTGAGTGAGTGAGAGTGAGAGAGAAAGAGAGAGAGAGAGAGAGAGGGAGCATGAGCAAGGGAGGGGCTGAAAGAGGGAGACACAGAATCAGAAGCAGGCTTCAGACTCTGAGCTGTCAGCACAGAGCCCAAACCAGGGCTCGAACTCACAAGTCAGGAGATCATGACCCAAGCTGAAGTCAGACATGTAACCGACTGAACCATTCAGGTGCCCCTTACATGTGCTGATTTTGACAGATGATCTGTAGTAAGAGAATGTCCTTATTCCTAGGAAATACATAATTAAGAATTTCGGAGTGGGGCACCTGGGTGGCTCAGTCGGTTAAGCATCCGACTTTGGCTCAGGTCATGATCTCACAGTTTATGAGTTTGAGCCCTGCATCGGACTCTGTGCTGACAGTTCAGAGCCTGAAGCCTGTTTCGGATTCTGTGCCTCCTTCTATCTCTGCTCCTCCCCCACTTGTGCTCTCTGTCCCTCTCTGTCTCTCAAAAATAAATAAATGTAAAAAAAATAAAATAAAAAAATAAATTTCGGAGTAAAAAAAGAATTTTGGAGTAAAGGGATGTGACGTTTGCCAATCATACAAATGGTTCAGGAAAAAAAATGTATAGATAGAAAACAGAGGGAACAACAATAAAGCTAACAAGGCAAAATATAAACAAATGGCAATTCAAAGGAAAGTGTTTTTAGGTGTTCCTAATACTATTCTTGCAATTTTTCTGTAAGTCTGAAATTATACCAAAATTTGAAAGTTAGGGGTACCTGGCTGGCTCACATCCAAAGAACATACGACTCGTGATCTCAGGGTTGTGAGCTCGAGTCCCATGCTGGATGTAGAGACTTAGCTAAGTAAACAAACGTACATACATACGTACATACATAAATATTACAGAAATATACCCACGTGAAATGGATAGACAATAAGTGGTAAGAAAAAGGAATGTGGTGCATGTTCCACCTCCCCTCTCAAGACCTCAGTTCTTCCCTGGCAGAGCAGCAATATTCACCAACAGTTGTGGTGCAGAAGAGGTGTAGAAGTCTGCAGATGAGCTCTATAAACTGTGACAACCTATGAAACCCTAACCCCACCACTTACTTTACACCCTAGCACCCTGCCCACTAGCATTCCAGGGTCCAGGCACCAAATGCCCAGACTGCATGATTCAAAACACACATCCCACCAGGTCCCCAAGCCGTCCACGTTTGTTAAGAGGAAATAAAGGTATCTTAAAAGCATTTTCTTCCAGAAACACTACAACACAAAATAACACAAAAAAGGACTTTGTTTTAAAAGTGACTTGGGTTATAATGGAAGAAAATGTCACACTGGGGCCTGCAATTACTACACTGGGTTATGTTTGCTTAAGATTAAAAATAGTTTCATCTTTCCTTCCCAGGAGCCTTCCCTCCTGGAGGAAAAAACCCCAACCAGACTATCACCAAGTTCAGAGGTCCCAGAGCTAAACGCAAGGTCTGGGCAGGCTTAACCCAGTGTTTCTCAGTCATATTCCCTACTAACAATTCCCGACCACAATCCAGAAGATACATGGCAAGCTCACAAAGATGCCATCAGCTGTCTGGTCCTTACCTTTGGGCTTAATGCAATACAAGTAATTCCTATGGGGGTAAAACAAATTCTAATAATACAACAGGACAAAAGTGAAAAGCAGGCTTCCTTCCCAGCCTCAGGTGAGCAGGCTGGGTTTCCTCAGCAGCTATCCACAAATGACACATTTAATTTGTCTCTAATCCCATACACAAGTACATCTCTCTTTAATTCATTCTTAAAGCTCAAATGGAATCACATATTTCATAATTGTTACTTTTCAAATTTACTAGAACTGGGAGACCTCAGCCCCAGTGGCTGGACCCACCTCACACTCACCCTTGCTGCTTGTGGCACATTTAAGTGTCTAAGTATCCTGCCTCTTTTGCTCTCAAGGGTGCTCTGACTCTCATAGTTGCATTCTTCTGGGAGGAAATCTGAGCATAAAATTCTAGATGTGAAATTACTGGGTCAAAAGTTACATACATTAGAACTGACAGATATTGGCAAAATGCCTTCAATTTACATTCCCACCTAAAGATAGAAGTGACTTTTCCCTCACTTTCCCTAAAACTAAGTTATTGGCAAACTCCTTCATTAACAACATAAGAAGGAAGAGGAAGGAGAATGGGACAGGTTGAAACAGCATGAGAAAGCAATTTGTCCCTCTCGTATTCCTTGAATATTGGGCACGGTGGGTAGCAGGTGTCATAAACTCAAACTGGGAGTAGTGGTACTTCACGGTCAGCCAGTGCAACAGTATGGGAGGGTGAGCATCTAGATGACTAATGAATCAAAACATGGTGCTATGTTTTTCTAGTCAGACTTGACTACCTCAGAGGAAAATTGCTATGGAGAATTTATGGGCGAATGACTCCAAATAATAAGGTATCTGTGGTGTTCTTTGCTCCCATTGTTTCTTCCCTGGACCAGCCCTCCAGACCAGGGTACCTCCTGAGCCCACCCCAGAACAACTCCAGGGTCAGAGCAGGGAAACACAGGCATAACTGCTGAACACAAGGAGAGGAGAGGGAAGCTAGAAGTATTTTGGGGCTCCCAAGTCTAACCTTCATACTGTAGTTTCACTGTTCTGAAAAACATTAACTTTCTCTAATCGTTACTTCCAAATCTAAGTTTGATGCCTGCTGTCCTTCAACTGAAGGGCAGGGCCTGACAGGAATGCTGGACACCAGCTGTCCTGGAGGTAGCACCCTCCTCTCTTGGGGCCCTGGGGAAAGAGCCATCTATCCCAGGCCAATGCAGCCATCTGGGACAGGCAGTCATGCGCCTAACTACAGAAGTACTCACTACTCCACTCTCCTCTTTCTCTCAGATCTGCCTAAGTTATACATGTGGATAATTAACCCAACAGAAAGTGGTACCCAGAACCGTGACTGACATTCCAAACTCCTAAGATGACCTTCCCAACTCTCTATCATGCTAGTTCTTGGTTCGAAGGCTGCCTGGAAAAACCAAGTGACCTAGGCAACTTCACCAGGATGAGGAGTAACAGGAACTGGGAGCCACACCCCACCATGAGGACCATGATACAAACCCTGGAGAAAAACACCAGGACCAGAAAGAAGGAACACAAAGCCCTTTAGCAGATGCTATGGTTACGTTATCTTCTAGAGCCAGACACCAAACTATTGAGGGATGAAATGACCAGATATCTGAGACTTGCTTCAAAATTATCTGAGGTGGGGCAAAAGTTAGAAACGTGAATATTATGCTACGCTAGTCACTATGCTAGTCATTAAGAGTGTACTTGAAATTCCCCATAATAAAAAGTTCAAAAATAAAATACAACAAGAGGCATATAAACAAAATCCCTAGTTATTAAAACATCAAATATATCCACAACTCATTCTTAGTATATACCAACAGAAGACAGGAACAAGAACATTTACATCAGTATTATTCAGGATGTCAAAAACTAGACACAGCCCAAATGTTTACCAACAGGAAAAGCAGTAAACTGTGATATATTCGTGTGAAATACTATACGACAAAAGAGAACAAAATGCTGTATAGAACCACACAGACGCCACAGACCTAATGTTTAGCAAGAAAAAAAAACAAATGACAGTACGCACACGTTCTATCATTCCACTTACATGAAGATCAAGAGCAGGAAAACTAAGCTTAAGGACAGAGGTTAGAAGAGTGGTTACTTTAGGGAAGGGGCACCTGGGTGGCTCAATCTGTTGAGCATCTCTTGATTTCGGCTCAGATCATGATCTCCTGGTTCGCGGGTTGAGCCCCGTGTATGGAGCTATGCCCTAACAACGTGGAGCCTGCTTGGGATTCTCTGTCTCCCTCTCTGCCCCTCCCTTGCTTGCCTGCGCTCTCTCAAAATAAATAAACCTTAAAACAAAAGAAGAGTGGTTACTTTGGGGGAGATGCTGATTGGGGAAAGGCACAATGGAACCTTCTGGAAATGTTTTAGATCTTGATCTCAGTGGCGTATACAGTATGTAAAAATGTGTTGAGTTGTACATCTATGATTTATGCATTTTGCTACATGTATAACTAATGCTTCAATTTTTAAAAAATTGGTGACATCAAAAAAAATTAAATGCTACTAGTTACCAGGTGATTCAGTGAAACAGCTTTATCTATAAAAGAATATATTTTCAAAGACTCAAGAATGAGAAAATTCAGCTCTGGCCTAGGATAAATTGGCCAGCGCCTGCTACCTGCTGACACCTCAGGGGAAAGCAGGGCCTCCTAACTACTTTTACTGCTAGCTGATCATAGATAGCAAACACCAACAGAGCAGCCAGCACTAGGAAACATGGCTTTAACTCCTGCTTTACCACCCTAAGCAAGTAGCCATAATTATGCCCTCACCAAAACATGAATAATTCCATTTTTAAATGTAATAGTAAAGATCACTCATACGGGAGATTCGGCATTCCCCTCACTGCCATGCCTGCTGCTGGCTGCCTGACACCCACTCCCATGGGCAGCTCCTGAGCACTGCTAGGCAGCCTCTGCGGTCCTTCCTCCAGCACAGCCCACACCTCCCTGCCTGGAATTCCTTACGTTCTCCTCCCAAAAGGACAAACTCTCAGAAAACTTGGGATTCAAAACAAGAAAACAAAACCTGGTCTACTTCCTTAGGCCTAAGCAATCTTAGTGGACAGAACAACACAAAAATCTGAATTTATTTGGCTTTGAAATGAAGTATAACATAAACGAAATTTTAAATGTGTGAAATAGTAACACCACAAACAAAACACCACATGCATGTGTTAAGTGTCTCAGCACTAGGGAAAGGCCAGATAAACCCCAGGACGGTACATGATACCTTTCCTCAGTAGCAATTCCCACTTGAAGGGCAATGAGCTCAGTATATACAAAGGTGTAGGCCAGCCACTAGTACAGCCCTTTACCTCCAGATCCTCACAGCAAAGGTGGATCAGGCAGCTGCTGTCTCTGAGGTGAGCACAGAGTCGCCCCCGCATCAAACATAGGCTTGGGCTGCCCATCAAATTCTGAGGGAAGCTGAGTGGGGCCTGCAAACGAGAAAGCCAGGGCCAGCTGACAAGTTCCTGGGCCTGGAGCCTACGCCTAGTCTCACAATGAAACAATCTCTGGCCCTCCACACGCCCACAGCTTTAGCCACCTACTGGCACAGTTGCAGCACTGGCAGCTGGCACACTTCCCTATTCTGAAAGGCAGGTTTCTGTACCCAGAGCTTGATACCAGCATGTGAGGCCACGACCACAGCCCACAGAGCCTTCCACTGTTCCCCGGCCCACTGGCCCAATGGCACAGATATGAGGAAAAGACGGGATTCTGGCTGCTCTCTATGCCCTACCCAGATTTTTCCATTTCCTTACCACTGGGGCTATACCCCACAAGAAGAAAATCCTCTGAAACAGCTTTCAAACACAGAGAAAATTTGTAAAACACAACACTCATGGGACAGAGTATGAGGCAACCATTTAAATCATCAGGATCAACACCTTCATTTTACAGATGAGTAAACAGAGGTTTCCACAGTCCCCCAGACAGTGAGCAAATAGTATGAGACTCCCTCTCCTCAGCCTCAAACAACTCTTTTCCCATCAGAACACCATATAAACAAAGGGGGAAAGGAAGGAAGGAAAGTTGAAAATAGGGGATAAAATGATGGACAGACATCATTGGGAACATTGGGAGTTAGAGGGAAGGGAGGGCCTGAGAGGTGGATGTTGCTGTGAGTCCACTTTGGTGAATTAAGCCAGAGGAGACATCAGGCTCTTCCTCTTGCAACACCTGTCACATGGGTTCTGGAGAGACTGGTTTGACAAGGACTACAGAGCCAGTGAGAGGCTGGGCTGGGCCTGGCCTCTCCTCAGGCCCTCGTCCTCCCACAGAAGTGGTGCTCTGGGTACCAGCAATGAGCAATGTGGAACAAGAGGAAAGCAGCCCTCCAGCCATGCCAAAGGTCCAAAGTCATCGATTCACAGGAAATGCAAAGAAGAGCATGGGTGGCCTGCAGCCTGAGACACCATCTGCTAAATTTGGACTGTGGGAGGGGCACCTAGGTGGCTCAGTCAGTTAAGCGTCCAACTTTGGCTCAGGTCATGATCTCACAGTTCATGAGTTTGAGCCCTGCATCGGGCTCTGTGCTGACAGCTGGGAGCCAGAAGCCTGGAGCCTGCTTTGGATTCTGTGTCTCCCTCTCTCTCTGCCCTTCCTCCACTTGTGCGTGCTCTCGCTCACACTCTCTCTCTCAAAAATAAACATTAAAAACAAATTAAAAAAAAAAAACTTAAACAAAAATTTGGACTGTGGGAAGACTCCACAAATTTAAGTGTCCAGGGTTTTCAGCAGATAATTGCAAGGAAAGGGGATAGAGGGGGAATCTGTAGATTAAAGAAACTTAGAAGACATACCAAGTTTTAAAAATGGTCAAAACTGGGGCACCTGGCTGGCTCAGTCAGTTGAGCATGCAACTCTTGATCTCAGGGTTGTGAGTTCAAGCCCCATGCTGGGTGTGGAGCTTACTTAAAAAAAAGAAAAGATAAAATTAAACTAAACTACAGTGCCTAAGGATACACATGTGGAAGATAAAACCAAAAATAAATGTAAGGAAATGGATACAAAAAAACAGGTTGGGGGTCACCTTTGGAAGGTAGGAAATGGAGGGCTGTAGCAGGGATGGGACCCACCAAGAGGTCTCTGGTAGGGCCAGCAAAGCTCTATTTCTTAACCTTATAATTCACTAAGTTATATTTTTTTTGGGGGGGGGGAGAGGTTGTTTTCTCTATTTTTGTTTTATTTTACACTAGTAAAGTTTAAAAAAAAGTTAATAAAATATTTTTAGGGGCACCTGGCTGACTCAGTTGGTAGAACTCTTGATGTCGAGGTCTTGAGTTCAAGCCCCACCTCGGGTGTGGAGCCTACTTTAAGTATACATACGTATATTATACACATACACATATGTATACATATACATAAATATACATATATATGTATACACATACATATATAGTTTTAATAAGGTAAAGTGATATTGCAACAGAATGAATGCAGAAACAATATAAGAATCCAGCTGTCTTCTACAAGCCAGATATTAAAGAATTTGCAAAAATGCAAGAAAAAAAAATAATAACAATAAGATGAAGTAAACAGGTGCGCCTGGGTGGCTCAGTTAAGTATCTGACTCTTGATTTGGGCTCAGGTCATGAGCTTATCATGGTCGTTAAGACTGAGCCCCATGTCAAGCTCCCAGTCAAGCCCCGTGCTGAACATGGAGCCTGCTTAAGATATTCCCTCTCTCTCTCTCCAAACAAACAAACAAACAAACAAACAAAAGATGAAATAATCATAAAACCAAACCAACCCTGGAAGAGTTTGAAGACTGTGTAAAGCAGAACATGTAGAAAGAAAGACAGGAAGGGTGAACACAGAGGTTAGCCCCACAGCCAACTAGGTGGGTACCTCCAATTCTGGGGTTCGGCATGAGGAACCCCAGTGGCCACTCCCCTGGTGCTATGCTCTCCAACAGTTGTTAGTTATTAAGCTGATGTTGCAGCCACCTGTGTGGCTCCTTTATCCATCTCTCAACCAGTTCTCAGAGATAAATTGTTTATTTTTAACTGGGGAACCAAAAATCCCCACGTCTCCTCCAGGCATTACTCCTTCCACTGCCGATTTTCCTGACTCTCACAGCCTGAAGGGTTTTAACTTGCTCCCCTGGTAAAGCACACCAACACTGCCTTTCAGATTCCACTATTCCTCAGCTCTGGCCTAGACCAACCTCACTGCCTTAGTTTCTGTTCAGAAGCTACCTCTATCTACACCATAAATCCATCATTTTAGGGCTGGTCAAAGTCTCCCATCCCTACTCCTAGCTGACTTGACCCCACAATGGTTTCTAGATCCCACCCCTTGCTGTCCCCCTGGCCTCCCATCTCCTCCAACTTGGGGATTAACAGAGCAAACTTAACAAAGTTCCTCTGCTCACTGTTATCTTCTCCCTCCCCTCTCCTTTCCAGGGTTCATCTTCTCTAATCCCCCTCCCATTTGGTCCTGCAGCTTCCTCAATTAACCCCCAAATTCCCCCCACATCCTTATCCAAATCACTACCAAACCAAGAGGGCTTCCATGGTTCACTTCGGCCAATCTCTGAAACACCATTTTGCAGGCCCTACCAGGATCACCTAAGGCATGGCATCAGCGCCAGGAACTGGCTCAACAGGTCACAGACATATCTGTGTGTGCCCAAATGTCAGTCTGGCTTTGAAAATAATCTAGAACTGCAGTTATCCAATCACTGTGTTGTACACAGTGATTAGTTTCCACAGAAACTAATGTAACACTGTGTGTCAACTACAGTAAAAATATCACCACTACCACCACCACCACCACCATCATCATCATCATCACCTAGAACTGCCTCCCAGGCTCTCCAAAGTCCTCTTCCTGATGCCTCATATCACTCTCTGAGATGGGTCTAGCCCCCCCCCCCCCCAAGATGAATCAGAGGCATACTGACTGCCTATGCTCACTTCGGGGGTGTGACCTTCAGCCTCTCCAAAACACACTTTCTTCTAAAAAATACCAACTTAGAAGAAATAATCTTCACTTCTCCTTCCTCTTTTGCCTCAGTAGGGCAGGGCCCATACCTGTCTCATCCATCACCAGATCCATCCCCAGAGCCTAGCACAGTGCCCAGGACAGGACAGGAACTAAAAAACCACCTGCAAATGAAAGAACTGAAACCCAGCACCAACAGGGCCTGCCCACTGAATGCCAGCTGACAGTCTTTTCCACAGTCCATAGGTTAGCCTGTCTTACAAGGCTGCTTAATAGTATTTAATCTTAAACACTTCCTAAATCAAATTCCTTTTGTCTTTAACTTTTTCCAATTATAAGCATAGATTCATTAGGTGTGCTATTGCATGTAAAACACTTACAATAAGGACCTGACACAGAATAAACACTTTAAAATATATATATACAGGGGCTTCTGGGTGGCCCAGTCGGCTGACTGTCCAACTCATGATTTCAGCTCAGGTCACGATCTCAGCGTTCGTTAGATTGAGCCCCACAAAGGGCCCTGTGCTGACAGGGCAAAGCTTGACTGGGATTCTCTCTCCCTCTCTCTCTGCCCCTCCCCTGCTCTCTCACTCTCTCAAAATAAATAAATAAACATTAAAAAAAATTTTTAAATATATACACAAAATACAATTATTCCAGTCACCCATAATCTCATATGAGTGTAGTTTCTGTGCCTCAGACAACCTACATGAGCAGACCAGCTTAAGAACATGGGCATTGCTATGAACACTACTGGGTGTCCTGGTTTCTCCACCTCAGAACCAAATGTGAAATAAAACTGCCAAGGTCAGTAATCCTTCCAAAATGACAAGGAGTCTGGAGTGCCTGCAGTAGAAATGGACTTGCTTCAATACTGGGGTTCCTTCTATTCTATTGAGAATCAGCTCCTATACAGTGGCCTTCTCTGGACTGCCTGTTCAGCACCGTCCAGAACTACTCCCAGGCTGGGAGCAACCCTGTGGGCTCTGCTTCCCCTCTAGCCTATCAGAGGATTTAGAGTGAGCATTTAGAGCTTTATTTTCAACTCCCCTCTGGTGGTATCATGTCATTTTCTTATCTGATAACAGCCTACAGCTCTACCCTCATGTGCCTCTAACACAAAGGTCAGAAACCAGATGCCTCCAGTATCTGGAAATCATGTGGAGACTGCCCCACTGGGAACCCAGAGGCAGCTCCCACCCAACACAGAATCATAAAACACAGTGCCTACCTACATCACTTGGAGGCTGGAACCCGATTTTTACCTTTAGGAAAATTATTCTCTGCTTAGAAGTTCGGCACTGTTGGTTGTACCCTCGCCCCATCACACCCCAAAGAATTTGTACTCAATTTGTCCCTCTAGGAGTCAAGGAAGCCCAAAACAGTTCTGGTTTCCATGGAGATGTTGACTTTACAGAGTAAGGTTCAAACATTCCATACTAAGTTGTTCCTATTAACCAAAACAATGATAATTATAACACCTCAAAATTCCTGTTCTAAAGAATTCCAACCCTACAGCTTACTGAATTACATGTTCCAGGTATAGAATCTGCTGCTGCCAACATATAACCAGGAGCACTCACTCACTCACTCCTGGTCTCTTAAAATGCAAGTTGGCTGCAAAGCCAAAGTTTAATAAGTTACCCAGTCAGGAGGTCATATGGTCATGAGGGGAAAAAATAAGTACACGTCTAGTCCTTTGAAAACCAAGGGCTTTCACTCTAAGGCATGCACTGCTGCTGATAGCTTGAAAAGATATAAACAGCGTACAGAAAAAGAAACAAAGCACTTCCAGTCACTCAACTCACATGCAACAACCTTGTCAGCCTATGCTCCTTCTACTCCACTGGTAAGATTCAAGAAAACAAACCTGGGCACAAACAACCTCTGAAGAAACTTCTTAAAAATCTAAACAATGTTGGGACGCCTGGCTCGCTCAGCCAGTGGAGTATGCAACTCTTGATCTTGGGTCATGAGTTTGAGCCCCACACTGGGTGTGGAGGTTACTTTAAAAAAAAAATCTAAACAAGGCTGTCTAGTTAACAGAGAGAGACCTTGGTCCTCAAAGTATTTTCATCCTCTTACTCATCTTGACAGAGGCCAATGCCTCCAAGGACCACCCGCCCCAACAAGACACCGTAGCACTCAAAACCCCACAGATGAGTGAGCAGTCAAGGTAGAGCTGCTTCCTGGGAGGTACCAATGGGCTTGTATCTAGGTTTGTTTGATTCTATCAAATGCTAGCTACATCTAAAATCACCTATTACATTTGTAATTGTGAAACATAATAAAAAAACACCCCTGAACCTGTAACTCAACCTAAGAAACATAACCAGCCTTTGTTAAATATCAGAGTCCTAATTTACACCGGAAAGGAAAAGGATAAATGTAATATTAACAAGTAGCCATTACAGAACAGTACAGGGAACATTACTAGTCAACCTTTATTTCCTTCTCAGCAGCCTATGGGAAGGATACTCTGTCCCAGTTTTACTGAAGCAGAGAGGTCAAGGGCCTTACTTAAGCCATATTAGGATGCAAGGGTCCCAGGGGACTCAGTACATCTGGTAGGTTCCTTCCTCAGGCCCGTTTCTACTGCTGAGAATACTCAGTTTTGTTTGTCCAACCTCATCACACTTGTGCCAAACTCTTGCTGGTCTTGCCAAAGTGCAAGGACCTTCAGTGGGTAGACCTCACCTCTTGGGAACTCATGACCCAAAACACTATGTATGAGCAGGCACTATCTGAAAGAAGAGTTCTCCATTAGAACTCAATACCATCTTATAACAAGTGCTGGTATTGACAGTGTGATCTCAGCATGGTAAGTATGTTTTATTCTTTTATTTGATAAAAACAAAACGCCACTCCCAATCCTAAAACAAGAGAAAAGAAACCTATCATTCTGCCCAGTCAGAAGGATAAAATAGACTAGATTTTGTCCCCCTCTAATAAAAGAAAAAAACAAAAGGTAGGAGGAAGGCAAACACCCAGGGTAGTGCCAGTGCCAGCTGCTCCTTTCAGAGGACACTTCCACAGAAGACGAAGAAATCAGACATACTGAAGCATCATGGAAAGAATGGAATTTTTTTACTCAAATATCTTTCCAGTACCGTTCCGAATAATCTCCCTATCTGGGTTTTAATTTTTTTTTTCAACGTTTATTTATTTTTGGGACAGAGAGAGACAGAGCATGAACGGGGGAGGGGCAGAGAGAGAGGGAGACACAGAATCGGAAACAGGCTCCAGGCTCTGAGCCATCAGCCCAGAGCCCGACGCGGGGCTCGAACTCCCGGACCGCGAGATCGTGACCTGGCTGAAGTCGGACGCTTAACCGACTGCGCCACCCAGGCGCCCCAGCCCTATCTGGGTTTTAAAGGAACAAAATTAGCAGCCATCCATGCAATCATATAGATTGCATATAGATTGCATGTAGAAAAGCCCTCTGCCAACTCCAGGAGGGCCTGACCAGGGCTTTTCCATCCTCCTACCATCACCAGCTCACTCACCTGATCCTTACAGAACCTGCTAATGCACAACAGCTGACCATACATCTGGCTCCCCATCTGAAACTAACACCCCTGAAAAAGAAGCAGCCTCTATCTGTCCACTCACAAAAAACAGAAGTACCTCATACTTTTTTTTCCCCAAGGACACACTGGTCTAGGGTGAAAAGAACCGCCTGATGGGGGCACCTGGGCGGCTCAGTCAGTTAAGCATCCGACTTCGGCTCAGGTCATGATCCCGCGGTTTGTGAGTTCAAGCCCTGCACTGGGCTCTATGCTGACAGCTCAGAACCTGGAGCCTGCTTCAAGCTCTGTGTCTCCCTCTCTCTCTGCTCCTCCTCCACTCATGCTCTGTCTCTCTCTTTCAAAAAATAAACATTAAAAAAATAAAAAAGAACCGCCTGATGGGTAAGGCACTTTGGTATCAGGAGAAAGTATCCACGTCCAAACCAAACCTGTTTTTTAAAAAGCTGAGTCCCTCTGGCTTCCCCCACCTGGAGAATCATACTCTAGCATTTCACATCTTGAATAAGTTCTATAGTTGATTAAAGCTAAAACAAATTTTTTCCAGACTTATTGAGATACAATTGAAGGCCAAAATAAATTTTTAAAAATTTAAAGCCTATTTCATTCACAAATAGATTAATCCTATGCTTCCCAGAGGATTCCAAACATAAGAAAGGCCTGGAGAGAGTGCCCAGTCTCTTGTGACCAGGCACTAAGCCACCCTTGGGAGCAGCAGGCCTGCCTCTCCAAATATGGCCTCAAATCTGTTGCAAGAGTGAGCTCAGGCCTGCAAAAGGGTCCACAAGAATGTTTATCAAGACATGACAAAATCAGAGGACAGACCTAGGAGCAAACAAAACACATGCGCCATGCCTCAGAACAGTCCTGAACAGCAGGGCAGCATGTGAGGAAATGACTACTTGCTGGGCCCTCAGCACCCAGAAACCACAGCAGACCAGAGAGAAGCCACAGCAGACCTGACACTGTGCCTGCAGGCACAGCCCACAATGAGCCCCATTCTCCCTGGAAGCTCATGGCAGGAGAGAAGAGGGGAGACAAGGATATTCCTTCACCCCCTCACACAGAGGAAAAGGGCAAAGGCAGCCCGGGGCACCATAGGCACATGAGCAGCCATTTTCCTTTCCACCTTTTTGATTCAAAAAGAAACCCCTCTTTAAAAAATCAGAAGGGAGACCTGAGGTCCCATCTGATTAAGGTAGCATTAGATGGGCAAATTAGATGCCTTATACAAGAGTCCCCTCTCTCGTCATCAATGCCTAACCAGAAGGAAAAAAACTCAAGGCTTTGAAGGGAGAAGGGACCCCACAGGCCCTGTCAGCTCAGGGCGGGCATTCCAAGGAAAAGAATCAACTTTTCCTGCTAAGAATTTCTTCCCAGCGCCAAAGAATCCAGTCGCTTTTTAAAGTACTTTAAAACTGGAAAAAGCACATCTTCAGACTGGCAAACACAGTATTTTAAGTCTATACTGTTGACCCTTCTGACAAAATATTGTGATCTTTTCCAGGTAAGCAGAAGCAACAGCTGGTAGCACAAATCCAGAGGAGAGAGTAAGACAGGAATCCTACTGTTATCTATTTGAGACTTTAATGAATTCTATTTTTAGATCTTTAATAAAGAGCTTCTCTTCTAGTCTCCTCCCACCAAATTTCTCTACTCAGGCAATTCAATCTTCCCAACACTGCTCAGTCTAAAAATATAAGACACTTATTCAGGCATGCTTAACATAACAGGTAGAGCAAAGTTCTCTACATTTCCTAATTTTCCACAAGATGCAGAACCCACCCCTGCTCAAGGACCACTCATCAGGCTGGTCTCCACTATTAAAAAATCCAGTAAGCAAGGCTCCCTGAGGTCAGGGCAGTTATGATGCAAAGATAACCTACCAGCCCAAACAGGAGTATACACGTGACATTTATAGTGATGAGAGATGCGTGTTTTATGGAAGCATTCCATAGTAAAATAAGGGCCCAGAAAATGGATGGTGTCCCAGGTTCTGATTAATAGCCAAATAAAAAGGAAATGCTATTTGGAATTCCATTATTCACTGTATAATTTTTCTTGGCAAAAATTGGCTGAAGTATCAACCCAGTCCTAGAGAACTGAGCTAATTAAGAGAGGCATTTATGACAACCAAGGCAGAACTGGTTCACTTCTGCTATAGACAGCCTTGGGAATCTTAAGTAATCCCTTATCAATCCCTAGGATGCTTGGAGGGAAATGCTCCCAGCACAGAGAGAGGTAAAATAGAAACGACCATATCATTTGCAAAAACAAACATCTCCAAGTCCACTAACCTATTTCAGTAGATACCAACTATTATTACTTTTTTAATGTTTACTTATTTATTTTGAGAGAGAGAGAGAGAGACAGAAAGACAGAGAGAATTCCAAGCAGGAATTCAAGAAATCCAAGCCCCAATGTGGGGCTTGATCCCACAACCATGAGATCACGACCTGAGCTAATACCAAGAGTTGGGTGCTTAATCAACTGAACCACCCAGGTGCTCCTAGATACCAACTATTAGAAAGAACTCTGGGGGCACCCGACTGGCTCAATCAGTAGAGCAAGTGACCCTTGATCTCAGGTCATGAGTTCAAGCCCCACATTAGGTGTAGGGCTTACTTAAAAAATAATAATAATACGGGGTGCCTGGGTGGCTCAATTGGTTAAACACCCGACTCTGGCTCAGATCATGATCTCATGGTTTGTGGGTTCAAGCCCTATGTTGGGCTCTGTGCTGACAGTTCTGAGCCTGGAGCCTGCTTCAGACTCTGCGTCTGTCTCTCTCTCTCTCTCTCTCTCTCTCTGCCATTCCCCCACTTGTCCTGTCTCTCTCTCTCTCTCTCTCTCCCTCTCAAAAATAAACATTAAAAATGTTATTAATAATAATAAATTAAAGAAAAAAGAAAGAACTCTGTAAGAGATGCTTCTTGTTTGTAGATCCCCATACTCCACATACAAAAACTCAACATCCATATAAATGAAGAGCAAGTGCCAAGCTGGGCACTGGTCATTGTTTCCCTGAATATGACACATCCTTCCAAGTGTCTCACTTGTCCTTGAGCTCCCCTTGATGGCACCCTCCCCTATACTTAGGGTATCTGAGAGCTGGGACCGCCTCAGGAAGACTGAATCTGTGGCTACACCTATGCCAATGGCAGAGAACATTGAGCCTGGGCCTCTGCATGGCTATAAAAATCACATATCCATACAAGTCACAGAAAAGGGACCAGGGAAAACATACACCATGCTTAAAAATAAAAACGAATACAAACCAGCCTCACTTGACATTACAGATGTGCTCCTACAATACAGATGTGCTCCTACAAAACTGTAAGTCATGTCTCATTTTTTTCAAAAGCTTTATATTTAATATGGTGATAAGAAAGATTCTAGGGGTGCTTGACTAGCTAAAGTCAGTGGGGCATACAGCTCTTGGGTTGAATTCGAGCTCCACACTGAGTGTAGAGATTATTTTTTTTTAAATAATGAAATTCTTAAAAAAAAAAAAAAAAAAAAGATTCCAAAAAAGCTTAATGCCCAAAAATGTTAATAGCAACATTACATATTATAATCAAAGTAAGAAACAACTATCTAAGAACTACGAACAAGTTAGCCATTACAAATGTTGTATATCTAAAACACAGCTCATGCTATAATGCTAAGAAAAAAGCAGGATAAAAATGGAGTCTATGCTCTAACCTAAACTCCGTAAAAGTGCTGCCCAAGGTCTCTGGAGGACACCCAGGTCTCAGGGAATAATGGCTGCTCCTAGGGAGAACTGGGGACTAAAGGGATGGGTAGAAGCTTTCCCTTGCATAATCCTTTTGAACTTTCTGAGTTTGTACCATGGGTTGGCATTTCCTATTTAAAGAGAGACTAGTGGGTGCCTGGCTGGCTCAGTCAGTGAAGCAAGCAACTCTTGATCCTGAGGTTCTGAGTTCAAGCCCCAGATTGGGTGTGGAGATTAATTTAAAAATAATAAATTTTTAAAAATAAAATACTGACTACAGGTGTCTGGCTGGCTCAGTTGGAAGAGCATGAGACTCTTGATCTTGGGGTTGTGGGTTCAAGCTCCACGTGTGGTGCAAAGATTAAATAAAACTTAAAAAAAAAAAAAGAAAGACTAAAATTGGGGGACAAAGGATTTTTCCTTTCTTTTCATTTTCAAAATTTCTTATTTTAAATATATGTATTACTTGATACAGCTTTTTCCCCACTATAGTGACTTAAAATCCCATAATGATTTTGCCAAGAATGCAAGTACCAATCATCTTTCTTTTGCAGCAATCTCTTTTCAAGTACCTTACCTTGCCTTCTAGTGCTAGGCTGCTTTAAAAGTCTTTTATCTTCCTGAAGAGCAGAGGCCCTGCAGGAAAAGAAGGATCCAATATTGGTGAATGCCCACAACCAAAAAAGAATTACACCAAAGGAAGTGGGGAATGCTACTCAGTCTCCTGCCCACCCCACCAATCAGTCACCTTTCTTTGTCAAAGAGTGACAAACTAAATGTTTTCTGTAGAATTAAACCAGTACCAAAAACTGTAAACAATTTCAAAGACAGAAATAATTCCAATAGGGGCACCTGGCTAGCTCTATCGGTAGAGCATGCAACTCTTGATCTGAAGGTCATGAGTTTGAGTCCCGTGTTGTGCATGGAGATCACTTAATTAAAATAATTATAATAAACAATTCCAATATCTAAAATTTAGACAGTGGTATTTTAACCTCAGGGCTATTAAATGTAACCCATGATGTGTAGGACAAAGTCAGCCATAAAAGTGATTTTTTTATATTCAGTTGATTGTTCCCACTATGAGCCTGATTTTATTTTTTAATGTTAATTTATTTTTGAGAGAGAGCACGAGCGAGGAGGAGCAGAAAGAGACACATACACACAGAATCTGAGGCAGGCTCTAGGCCCTGAGCTGTCAGCACAGAGCCCAACACAGGGCTTGAACTCACCAACTGTGAGATCATGACCTGAACCCAAGTCAGATGTTTAACCAGCTGAGCCACCCAGGCACCCCTATGAGCCTGCTTTTAAAACAGAAGTAGAGGGGCACCTGGGTGGCTCAGATGGTTAAGTGTCCAACTTCGGCTCAGGTCGTGATCTCGTGGTTCATGGGTTCATGCCCCATGTCGGGCTCTGTGCTGACAGCCCGGAGCCTGAAGCTTGCTTCAGATTCTGTGCCTCCCTCTCTCTCTACCCCTCCTCCGCTCACACTGTCTCCCTCTCTCTCTCTCTCTCTCTCAAGATAATAAACATTAAAAAAAATTAAAAAATTTAAATTAAAATTTAAAAAAATAAATAAAACAGAAGTAGAGGCACCTGGATGGTTCAGTCAGCTAAGCATTCAACTCCTGATTTCAGCTCAGGTCATGATCTCACAATTTGTGGGTTCAAGCCCCACACTGGGCTCCACGCTGACAGTGGGTAGCCTGCTTGGGATTCTCTTTCTCCCCCTCACTCTCTGCCTCTCCCCCACTCACTCACATGTGCACATGTGCACTTTCTCTCTCAAAAATAAATAAACTTTAGAAAAAATAAAGCCAAAGTATAAACCCAGGCACCTGGCTGGCTCAGTCCGTAGAGCATGCAGCTCTTGATCTCAGGGTACTAATTTCGAGTCCCATGTTAGGTGCAGAGACTGCTTAAATAAATAAACTTATTGATTTTTGAGAGTCAGAGACAGAGAGCAAGTGGGGGAGGAGCAGAGAGAGGGAGACACAGAATCCGAAGCAGGCTCCAGGCTATCAGCACAGAACCTGATGTGGGGCCCAGACTCACAAACTGTGAGATCATGACCCGAGCCGAAGTCAGATGTCCACCTAACTGAGCCACCCAGTCGTCCCTTTAATTTTTTTTTTTAATGCTTATTTATTTTTGAGAGAGAGACAGAGGGCGGGTGGGGGAAGAGCAGAGGGAAGATAAAGAATCCGAAGCAGGCTCCAGGCTCTGAGATGTCTGCACAGAGCCCGAAGCAGGGCTCGAACTCAAGAACCGCAAGATCATGACCTGAGCCAAACTTGGACGCTTAACCGACTGAGCCACCCCAGGTGCCCCCAAAATTTTTAATTACAATAAAATATAAGTATAAATTAAATCAGCATACTGCTAAAGTTTCTTTCAGATTTAATTTACTCCAACAGAGAACACAGAACAGCTTCATCAACTTAGACATCTTCAGTTTATGATATTGTACCACTGCATCCCATCCATCTTTCCAGCCTAGACCCAGAGCAAAGTTAAGAAAATGCTTAGCTATCAAACACAAGAAATAGGAAAATAGGAAAATAGGAAACCCTATTCATTAAAGCTAAATTAAGCCCTCTGGCTGGTGTAATTTTGTAAACTACTCTAAAATCCTATTTATAGAAATTGCTATCTGAGCAGTATTACTGACTAATGATCAGAGTGAAATAGAACGGTCAAAAGGCAAAGCAGGTTATGTGACTCGTAGGAAGACTGTTTTAAATTATTATCCAGAGGCATAGACACAAAAAGACCCACTGGGAAATAACTAGATTAATCACTTGTGTATTCAAAACCACTATCACCTTACTCCAGGCCTAGAATGTCAACACAGAAAAAGCAGAAAAAGATGGAGGCTTAAGAAGCAACAGCACAGGGGCGCCTGGGTGGCGCAGTCGGTTAAGCGTCCGACTTCAGCCAGGTCACGATCTCGCGGTCCGGGAGTTCGAGCCCCGCGTCGGGCTCTGGGCTGATGGCTCAGAGCCTGGAGCCTGTTTCCGATTCTGTGTCTCCCTCTCTCTCTCTGCCCCTCCCCCATTCGTGCTCTGTCTCTCTCTGTCCCAAAAATAAATAAACGTTGAAAAAAAAAATTTTTTTAAAAAAAGAAGCAACAGCACAGAAACACTGGCAAAGACACAGATACACTCTTTAATGGGGAGGAGACAGAAAACTCCAGAAAAGGACAGAGAAATCCTTAACCAATACACAGGACACACTGAAGAACAACACACTACCTGAATTTATTCTCACTTGAGTTCCCTTGGAGTTCAATACTCTATAGTCCCCATTTGGGCCCCCGCAATGAAACCAGCATTTCTTACTTCTCTGAATACTCTGGAAGCCTCTGGCCTCCAAGCAGTCACACTCTGTAGTGGCTCCAATCTAAACAACACACCCAGAGGACCTGCATATTGAACCAAACTTCTCATCACTGACTTCCTATACAGGCTAGGAAAAACCTCACAAGGCCTCACTCTTATTCTTACCCATCCACTAAATGGGTCTATCACCACTTGCCATTCCACTAGGCTAGTTGTACACCTCTTATCAAGAAGGCTATGACCAAAATAAACTCAACTCAAAAAGGCAAGCAAGGTAAAGGGGGATCAACTTCACACTATCACAGGCTACCTTTAGTTTGCCCTGTGCAGGTCAAGTCTGCAAGTCAATGACAATTTTTCAATGAATCCAGCCAAAAGCCACATCATCCCTGCTATGATTCTGAGTCTCCCAAACTGTAGACATTTTAAAACACACTAGTCCCCTACCCACCAAGTGGGTCAACAAATCATGGTTTCTCCTCCCTAAGTACATCCCTTTCTCGCCATTTCTTTTGACCACCCTTTCTACCTCCAGCAATTGCACCCCCTGCAACCTCTGGATTCTGTGTCAAAACTGGAACACAAGCAGTATCCCACTCAGAACTTCCAGAGATACCCTACTGACCCACCTCAGCCTTCAGGTCAGTCTTTTGCCCCACTTTTCCCCAAGGGATACTTCATTTGGCTCCAGCCTATCTACTCCTTGTTCCTTAGGTACAGCCTGGTCTTTACCTCCTCCACCTTTTTCAGCTCACCCAAGAACAGCCCCTCATCTTGCCTGCCTGCCACAGACTCAATCCTTCTCCCCTTTTGGCAGTCTAAGGGCCCCTCTTTATTCAGATTCTCGCAAGTCCTCACCAGTACTTAGCTGATGCTGCCTTACTCCTCCATCTTTCCATTGCCACCTTCTGCCCCTTCTACTCAATGGTAAATCCCTAATGGTACCAGCACCATTCAGGTCCCTAATGTCTGCTGAACTGACTCATCTTGAACCTTCTTTCTCCCCCTTCATTCCCCTGCTGACCACTATTCTTGTTCAGGTCCCCTATCTCCCTACTGGAACAGAGCAGTAACCAACTTGCCTCCAGTCCAGTCTCCAAACTCATATTGGAAGCTAACTTTCTCTTCTTTAATATTTAAAAACTAAATTTTGTGGGGGAGCGCCTGAGTGGCTCAGTCAGTTAGGCATCTGACTTCAGCTCAGGTCATGGTCTCACGTTCATGAGCTCGAGCCCTACATCGGGCTCTGTGCTGACAGCTCAGAGCCCGGAGCCTGCTTTGGATTCTGTGTCTCCCTCTCTTTGCCCCTCCCCTGCTTGTGCTCTGTCTCTCAAAAAAATAAAATAAAATGTTAAAAATTTTTTTTAATTAAAAAAAAAAAAGAATTATTGAAAAATAAAATAAATTTCTTTAATGTTTATTTTAGAGAGAGACAGAGCGGGGGAGGGCAGAGAGAGAGAGAGTCACAATCCAAAGCAGGCTCCAGACTCTGAGCTGTCAGCACAGAGCCCGACGTGGGGCTCAAATCCACAAACCGTGAGATCATGACCTGAGCCAAAGTCGGATGCCCAACTGACTGAGCCACCCAGGCGCCCTGATAAAATAAATTTTTTTAAAGTAAACTTATGCCCATCGAACTCACAACCCCAAGATCAAAAGTCACATGTTCCACTAACTGAGCCACCCAGGCATCCCGGGGCTCATTTCATAAAACCACCACAGCTGTGCTCCAAGACCTTCAAGGATCCCTGTTCCTACATAACTCTAAATTCCTCCATGTAGCATTCTGGTTCCAACCCAACCTTCCAGAACATACAGAAAAGGTGGCCAGTCTTCTCTCTCCCACGCCTTGCCTCTGTTCCACCTCTTTTCCTTCCAGAGTTGTGATCTTCCTGCCATCAACTCCTTCACCAATCAAACCACTAACCTTTCTTGCAGGTCCAGCTCAAATGAAGTCTTCCCCTAAAGTCTGCCCTTGCCAGCCTAAGACCCAAGATCCTTGGCTTACTTCAGCATGGTGCCCAGAGCAACCAGCACAGGCCCAGGAAGGCTCAGACAAACCCTGATTTCTAAGAATGGTCCCTCACAATATGTTCCTGGAATTCTGTGTGGAGTCCCTGACCAACTCTCCCATATCACCCTGGCATTGTGCCTATCATCAGACACCTGGGCTTGGTCTTCGCCAGAGAAGCACCCAATCAAGGCTACCATTATCAGTTTGATACAACACAAATGCAGGTGGGCATAGCCACCTGTGACTCTACCACATGACAGCTGTATGACCTTGGGAACATTCCTTCATCTGTGACTCTGTTTCGACAGTCAATATAAAAGGATTCTTATAACCATTAGCAATGGTGCACACAGAACAGAACCAGAACCTTTGACTATGGCTGATACAGTTCCATCATATTGCTAACCTAGAAAGCAAGAAAGGCTGAACAATTGTGAAGTAAAGGACTGAACATACTCTCCTCTGCATCAACAAGAATGAACACACCTCTACTCTAAAATCAATACAATAAGAACAGGAAATGCAATGCCCTAAGTTCAAGGGAGAGAGAAGGTTTTTAAAAAATCAAATGCCATGCCTCTTCTTTCCCAATCTCCGTCAAAGTGGCCCCAGGGTCCACCATACCCCATCATTCTCAATGTTTAATAGACACCAGCAAACTTGCAGAAGACATAGTTAAATCTTCGGTCATGCTTAGTTTTCTGACCCACACATTCCTGAATGCAGGTTCCTTCTCCTACCTGCTCCCCCACCCCAACCCCCACCAACCCCAGCTTGGCATTCCCTCTGCTCAACCTTTTCAGCCTCTCAGCTGGCTCCTCCTCCCTCCTCATCTCTCCTCTACTGGCTGACCTCACGACCAGAGTTCCTGAACCCCTCCCCTCCCTGCATCACCTATGTAGTCACCAGCCAAGATCTTTCTAAACATGGGTCTGAACCGTGCCACTCCACTAATTTAAAAGCCTTCTCAGGCTTCTGCACCCGGAGTATAAAGTCTGAACTCCTGAGCACAAGAAAGGCCTATAGCTCCCACTTGCCAAGCTGGAGAACTCACAGGTGCTATTTTAGGAGCACATGTACATGTGGTTCCCTGTGTCCAGACCTTGCTGTCCCCCAGCTAATTCCTGCTGGCCCTGCAATGCTCGGCTTAGGAATTCCCTCTCTCCTCAGGCTCTCAAAGCACCATGTGAGCACACTTAGTGGGCAGATACTATCAATCATAGGTTCCCTAATCCTCACTGTCCCTGAAACTGAGTTCCGTCAGGGCAGAGCCAGCTGCTTTTACATGGGTCCCCTGAACCTACCACAAAACCAGGCAAGTAGTGAAGCCAAACATTAGTTAAATGAATGAATGCATTTTGTCAAATCAACTTTTCAAAACAGGGAAGACTTGCTTTCTTCCTCTTTCAACCGCAGCTCATATCTGCAAGAGCTTTCATGTTCCAACCAGGTGTTTGTTGCTTATATAGCACTGCTTACTCTTCCTTTCATACAGTATCCCACAGGCTTTGAATAGGTTCACACTATGCATCATACTCTCCTCAAATCTGATTTCTCCAAGAAATGGCTCCTCTGCCTCCTTTAAACATACAGGCCATGAACTCTTATGCCTTGGCTCCACAGCAAACAAAGTCCAATTCAACTCCACACTCCAACTAGAGACTTTTATGCTTCCAAGGTTGAATCCTTTTTAAAACAGGGACATTCCAAAAGTATCGTTATCTCTGAGCACTAAGCATAGAACAACCTGATAAAGTTACAATATTCCATCTACACAAACTCCAAAACACCTGGTAGCACATCTAACTCTTTATCTGGACTTCTGTCCTATAAACACCACCCTCCCTGCACTGAATCTGGGTTCCATGCCAGGAATCGTTTCTCCTTGCTTATTTAGGGAAATAGCAGGCCTGGCTCTTAAGTTAGAACTCTAGGCTATAAACGTGCTTGCTGTCCCAGGCTCTAGCTTTCACCAAGGCAAACTTCACGATCATCATTAAAACTAATCCAGAAGTCGGTTTACAAATCTAAAAGCTTCACATGTCATAGAGAACAAAATATCCATTTTTAATCAGCACTTGAGTTTGTACGAAATTAACTTGGAATTTATAGCAGGATTCTAAGCAGAGACAGCATTTTCTCTGGAGACACTTTACAAATACACCCGCGGGTGAATCTGGTTTTCCAAACACCAAGTAAAAAGGTGAAAAGACAGGCGGCTCCCAAAGAAGCTCAAGAGTGTGTGTGGAGGCGGGGGCAGGAGGGGGGACCCCAAAGCTCTGAGCTGCTCAGGTACCAGCGGCTGCAGCGCCCTTCCCCGCCTCCTGCGGGGGGTCACTGCCCCATCCTCAGGCTTCCACCCAACTGAGCCGCGCGACCCTCTTTGGAGGGCCAAGGGGCGGCCCGAAGGCCGCACACGCCTGCAGCCAACGCGCAGGCCCCGCGTTCCCCGGAGCGCGGGCCGGGCTGAGGCCTGGCCCATCGCCGCGGCAAGCAGCCCGGGCCCGGCCGCGGAACGCCCTGAGCCTTCGCCCGAGGGACCGAGAAGAGGGGGGCGGCTCTCTCCGTGCCGCGCCGCTGCCTCACCCGCAAGGACGTCCGCGACCGTGTCCCTATCCCGGGCCAAACCGCGAGCAGCAGCAGGTGTTCCTCGGAAGGCTCGGCCGGCCACGGGGATAAGGGCCTGGGCTGCTAAGCTCGGCAGCAGTGGACCGGCAGCGCACTCACCGA
Organism: Prionailurus bengalensis; assembly: GCF_016509475.1. NCBI lineage: Eukaryota > Metazoa > Chordata > Mammalia > Carnivora > Felidae > Prionailurus > Prionailurus bengalensis. Next base: position 18,719,688 of record NC_057348.1, on the reverse strand, counting down.
GCGCCGGCGGGCGGGCCGCGGCAGGTGCTTGCTCCTCCCGGCCGCAAGACGCCGCGCCGCCGCCGCCGCTCCCCGGGGACTCGGCGCCAAGCTGCCGTCGCCGCCGCTGCCGTAGCCGAGCCCGAGGAGCGCGAGCGCCGCACCGCAGCCTCCGCGCGAGCACGTACCGGGCGGTGAGAGGGCGCCGAGCGCGAGGGCGGGGCGCGCGGCCGGAACCTAGCAACCGCCTGACACGCGAGTGCCGCAGCCAATCCCGCGGCCAGCTCCGCGCGGCGCCGACCGGCAGTCCGCGCGACGCCCGCTTCTGCCTGCGTCCGCCGCCCCGCAGCGCGCCGCACCCGCGCACAGGCCCCGCCTTCATCCGCGCCGCTCCGCTCATTGGCCCGCCACGCCCCTGTCCAAGAGGACACGCCCTATCCTGGAAGCCCTGCCCCCGGCCAGTAGCGTCCGTCCCCGGGACACGCCCCGGCCCGTCCGGATTGCCCCCAGCCCTCTGGGCTGGTAGTGGGGGAGGGGCGTCCCGCCAACCTCAGGCATTGGGGCCTCTGAGACGCTCCCAACCGATCCAGGGTGGTCAGGCTCGAGAATTGGCCCTGCCACAACTGACCACCTATCGTTTGGCCCTCCGATTTCCCTGGAACGCAAATCGAGAGGTATTTCTAAGCCATGAAAACAATCAGAAAGCGTCCTCTAAATTGCTAAGGATGACTACCCTGTTGCGTGGCCCTTACACGGATGGGGAAACTGAGGCGAGGGCCGGAAGGGCGGGAAGCTGGCCGCTCTCCAAAGGCCTAACCCCCAGCAGGCGAGGACGTCCGGGAAACGCTTCAGGCCTGACCCCCATCCCCTCCCCCCGCCCTGAACTCCGGAATCCGTTGCCTCTCCTGGTGCCAGGAATAGCTCTGACCCGCTGGCGCTGGTCACTCGCTACTTGTGGCCCGCATTCTTTCAGGGGGTGAGGGAATAAGGAGCGGAGGTTACTGATGAGGTCCTCCTCCCTTCAAGGGGAGGGTCCTAAAGGTGCTCTCCCCCCAGGGCTTACCTATGGCCTCCTACCCCCAAGTCCCCAGACCTGACAGTCACTGGACCTGAATAATTACTGGATGGGTTGGGATGGGACTCATGGTGAGCTCTGCTCCGTTTCGCTACCAAACCGTAGTCAGGATATGTCCATTCCCTCCTGGGCCTGTGTCCAGGCTGGAATTCCAAGCCTACACTTTTGTCAGAGAGCACATTCTGAACACAGAACTGGCTGCTGCCTGCCGGGGGGTCCTCCCTGCATCCAGAAAAGTCTGGGTCTCCCCTGCTTTCTCCTCCTTAAGGAGTGTCTAGGAAAAATAAATCTCAGAGAGCTGAAAGGAAAGTCTCCTCTCTGAAATACACATACCTGTCTGATTTTTTTTTAAGATTTTTTAAAAATAATATTTATTTCTGAGAGAGAGAGGGAGAACAGGGCAGGGGCAGAGAGAGAGGGAGACACAGAATCTGAAGCAGAGGGCATCTGGGTGGCTCAGTCAGTTAAGTGTCTGACTTCAGCTGAGGTCATGATCTGTGGTTTGTGAGTTCAAGCCTCACATTGAGCTCTATGCTGACAGCTCAGAGCCTGGAACCTGCTTCATTTCTCTCTCTCTCTCTCTCTCTCTCTCTCTGTCTCTCTTTTAAAAATAAACATTTAGGGGCGCCTGGGTGGCTCAGTCAGTTAAGCGTCCGACTTCGGCTCAGGTCATGATCTCACGGTCTGTGGGTTCGAGCCCCGCGTCGGGCTCTGTGCTGACAGCTCAGAGCCTGGAGCCTGCTTTGGATTCTGTGTCTCCCTCTCTCTCTGACCCTCCCCCATTCATGCTCTGTCTCTCTCTGTCTCAAAAATAAATAAACATTAAGAGAAAATTAAAAAAAAAATAAAATAAAATAAACATTTAAAAACATTAAATAAAAATAAAAATAAATAATAAATAAAAGAATCTGAAGCTGGCTCCAGGCTCTGAGCTGTCAGCACAGAGCCCTACCCAGGGCTGGAACCCACAAACCACAAGATCATGACCTGAGCCAAAGTTGGATGGTCAACCCACTGAGCCACCCAGGCGCCCCAAGTTTTTGTGTTTTTTTTTAAGTAATCTCTGTATCCAAAGTGGGGCTCGAACTCACAACCCCAGGATCAAGAGTCTCATGTTCTACTAACTGTGCCAGCCAAGCGCCCCTGTGATTCTTTATACTTAAATGCATAAGCTCCAAACCTCATTCACATAGATTAGAAAAGGAACTAAAACCCAGGGAAAAGGCCCCAAAACCATCCTTTACATGTTAAAACTAAAAAATTAGTGGCCTCTCAAATCCAAATTTAAAATTCTGCTGCTTTGAAAAGGCTGACAATGTGGAAAGTTATTGGGTTTCTAAATAAAATACATTCTTTCGTTCACTCCTTCATTTTACCAAGTCTCCACACTCACCCCTCCCCTCCTCCAACATACACCAGGCACTGCTTTGTAGCCCTAGGTTCTGCTGGGTATTTTAGTGCCCACTGTATAGGTATATGTTATGTTTTTCCAAAGCAAAAGACAGCAGTGAGTGCTGACCTCCTGAGGCACCGCCCTCCTACCATCTGCACAGAAGCTGCTGGCCATTCTAGTCCTCACTGATCATCCATGGCTGCCAGAGTAACTCCACTTCTTCCCTTTTGGCCCTGATCTTCCTAAATGAAACACCAGGCCTTATTCTGGCCTCCAGAGTGCCAGTGCCCCATGCCTAAGCATCCCCCAGATTTCTGACCAAGGAAGGGACCTCAACCAATTGGTGCCAGAAGGTGGATTAAGACTTTCCTAGTCCTGGAAGGATGGCGCAACAACCAGAGTGTGCCTGAAGCCCTCACAACCAAATCCTTTCCAATCTTTGCCTCTCTAAGTTTGGGGTTCAGTTAGAGGCACTGACCCTAATGCTCTCCCCCTTCTGTAGCCCTTCAGTCCTGGCACATCTCACAGGTTTTCCTCCCTCTAGCCTCTAAACTCTGGGCCTCACCGCTAGCTTTCTTCATTTTTGTCTAGAGTTGGAGTGCTCCCCAACCCCCTGTTCCTTCAGGCTTTAAAAGGCAGGCGTCCTGGCTGGCCAGAGTTGACCAGCCTTTTGGGGCCTAACTAGCCCCAGCTAGAGCCCAATCAGCATCCCCTCACCCCCAAAGGCCATAAGAAAGTAAAGAGGGAAGTAGACAGCTATCTTCATGAGCCCCTAGGTTAAGTGGGGGCTGTAAAGTCAAAGCCTGTTACTCTCTGTAGTCCTGAGAGTCTCAAAGCCTTTCCCCTCCCAGGGAAAAGTGCATAACCCACCCTAGGGCTCAGCACAAGGTCCCCAGTGACTCACTCTTGGGCGCTATTCTGGAATCCCAGGAAGGCCTAGGCCACCCTAGGTCAGGCTTGGTGCTCGCAGCCAGTTTGAGGGGATGGCCAAAAGTGAGGCCCAGAGAACACCCAAGAACAGCTGTCCAAGAAGCCCATGTGGTATGGGCTGGGGGGGGGGGGGTGGGATTGATCAAGATGCTGAGAATGGGGCTCTTCAGACCTGACAGCTCAACTCTCCTGGCCCTTCAGCCTCCAGTGCTTCCTCCACTTAGACCCTAAGCCAGAGGCTCCAAAAAAATTATCTCATTAAGGTTTGTCTCTCCCACTGGAGTATGAGCCCTTGAGGCCAGAGACCAACCTGCTTGGCCCTACATTGCAACCATTACCTAACAGCCCGCACTTACTAGAGACTCAATTTCTGGTTGGGAAGAAAATCCGGAGATGTTGCTTTCCTCACTTCATGTCTGGTAGTCATCACCAAGGGTCCAAACCCTGTGTAAAGCCCAAGGAAGATGTCCCAGTGTTTACCTGGGGCCAATGTGATCTTACCTAAAGCCTTGATTCTAGCTCAGACAATACCCAATAGACAGCAACACGGACCAAACTTTCTTTTGGTCCTAGGATTCCAGGACTTTTACTCTGGCTTGTTGCCAAGGAACTGAAGGCTAAGGGCTGGTGCCCAGCTTCAGACTCTTCCAGAGGGAGGGAGGCTCCTGCTCCTGATACTCCCCCAGACCCAGTGAAGAGGGGCAAGGGGCAGAGCTGGCTGAGGATGGAGGCTCCTGACCCAAATGCCCAAGCAGGGCCAGCCAAGTCAGGGCAAGGGAGGGATCCCTTTTGTCTGGATTTAACAGAAGGCAGATTGTCTAGCAGCTCTGGAAGAAAGAAAGGGCTGATAAGTTCATCCGGGAGAAAGTGCCAGTAGGAGTGTTTGCCGGCCACCACCAGCCTTCCCAGGAGCCAGTTCCTCTCTTGCAGGGCCCTTCACTCCAGCACTTCCACCAGACCCTTTTATACCTGACTGGCACAGGGACTTCCTCCAGTCATCCAGGTGGCAGCTTCCACACCTGGCCTTCCACAAATAAACATCCTATGGGGACACAAACCCCACAGCAAGAATGTGTGTTGAGTGAATGAATAAAATCGCCTCTTCCTCCTGGGTGGACACACATGTCTCAGCTACATCCCACTCCCTGCTGGCTCTGAAATAAGACAATCCTCCAAGGCTGACTTTGGGCAACAGTTCCCAAAACACTGGGCTTATGGCCTTGAACACTGGGCTAACACCAGATTAGGTCCAGTCTGGCTAGGCAGCCAGTGGAAGCAAGCAAACTGAAGGTCTTATTTGTTAATTCTCTTCAGTCACTGATCAGCTAGCCCCCAGTTGTTGGGGAAGCTACCGATAAGATACTGTTCTGGTTCAGCCAGGTTGACATTCCCTTCTCTGCTCTCAGCCATGTGTCCAGATCTGGCTCAGGGCTCTGCCACTGGCTCCCCCAGGACAGGAACACCTCTTCCACTCAGAGCTGGCCTAAGATCTGGGCCTGTTTCTTTCATCAGCCTGGGCTCCCCTTAGTGGCCCCTATTCAAGAGACATTAATGGGCTACCCAACATCACTGATTCTCATTCTGGTATTATGGCTGTTAGGTATGCCCTTGAAACACTGGAAAGTGTTGGACCCAAGTAGACAGTCTTTGCTTTAGGCTGAGTTCTGACAGAGACAGCCAGGGCCTCTAGGAGCCCCAACTGTGGTCTGGGGAATCCCCAACATTTCTGGAAAGAATGAGAAGGATTCCTGTGGCCAATTTGAGGGAAGCTAATAAAAGGATAAAGAGTGAACATTAGCTCCTCAGCCAAACTTCGCATTGTGTCCATATGAAGCATAAGTTCTTGCTGGGCCCCAGAGCTAAGTTCACTGTGTGATCTTATATAAGTCACTTGCCTTTTCTGAGCCTTTTGGTCATCCCATCATCAAGTGACCCCATGTGTGGACTTTAGACCTGCTTGCTCACTGAAAGTGACAGAAGATCCCTTTATGTGGCTGAGTCAGGGCCAAGATAAAACACCCATCCATGTGTTGTCAGTCCACAGATATTTATGGAGTCTATTGTATGCTGAGAACACAACCAGGGTTGAGAGGAACAAGCACTGCTGTTGTGGAGCCCAAACTCTAGTGTAACAGGATGAAGATTAAATTAGTAAGTAAATGAAAATATAATAATCAGGGGATGGGAATGCCAGGATGGGCCAGAGTCTGCTCTGTGGTCCAGCGCACCAGGGAAGTGAATCCTGCAGGAGGTGGAAGAGGGAGCCCTAGAAAACCCTAGGGAATGGCCATGGTAAAGGCAGAGGAAGAAGTGGCCAGGCAGGTCTGAGAACCTTGGAGGTAGCCATGGTCTGAGCAGTGAATGGAACAGTGAACAAAGGACAAAGAACAAGTGGTGGGAGGGTAGGCGCCAGAGCTGGATTTAACCAGGTTGGGCTTTGCCAGGAGTATAGGATCCCAGGAGCAAGGGACATGGAAGCTGAAGGGTGGGAGCAAGAAGGAGGGGAGCGGGGATGGTGCCCTCAGGCCTCCTGGAAGGAATGTGGCAGGGTGAGGAATGGGGGGGCAATGGCTTGGCCCCAGCCCCCAGAGCCCCGCCTGTCCCTGGAAGGTGGGGAAAGAGAGGTGAGGGAGCAGGCAGGGGTAGGGGCAGAAAAGGGGACTTGTGGGGGAGGGGCACCAGGCGCCACAGAAGTCAAGTCTGAACAAGCATTAGAGAGAACATTTCTCACTTTCCCTGCCTCCACCTTCTCGGGGAATGCAGAGAGGTGGCACTCCTCCTTCCAGCTTCAGAGAAGGAGGAGGGGGAGGGAACAATGTCCACTCCCTTTGGTTTGGGCAGTTCCTGGTACATGCTGCAGGTCAGAGCTTTAGAGAGACCCTGCAGAGCCCCCCTGCAGAACAGAGCCTACTACCAACTCCTGGTTGGAGGGAAGTCCATGGGCTGGGCCAAGGTGGAGGTGGGAGAGAGTAGAAGAGGGGATGAGGGTGAGCAGGAAGTGAGGAGTATAGGGGGAAGGTCCCGCCACACAGGACAGGTTCCAGGGCAGTTTCCCACCCAACTCCCCTGGGATGCTGCCAGACACAGGTACAAAGAAGGCACTGGGGACTGGTAGGGTATCATCTAGCAGGCAAGGGAGGCCCTGGTCAGCTGTCCCATCCATCTCCCTCCTGCTCTCTGCTCAAGGCCAGTGACCTTCAAAGGTCCATCTCTGCTGTTGCCATTTACCCAAACTGGACTGAGGTCCTGGCTGGGGTCAACCATGAATGCACAGGAGAGGGTCTATGTCCATCAGCAGGGATCAGTAGGCTGAACCTGACAAGGGACCCCAGAGACCAGGAAGGCCTGCAGTGGGAAGCACTGGAGGCTGGGCTCAGCATGGGCCCTTGAGGTAAGAGATACCCCAGCTTAAAGTCAGAGCTCTGGGTATGGGCATGGCTTGTTGCAAGCATGGTGATGGCTCTCTGCAGAGGCATTGACATGTCCCATATAAAGACCCATTCATGACAGGTGGAGAGTTTCCTCAGAGGTGAAAAGAAACATTCATTAAAAAAAAAAAGAAAGAAAACATTTCATCTGTCTCCCCCATCCCATCTCCATGCCCCCAGGCACATAAGTGATTGTGGCAGCTGGTATAATACAAAGGTGAGGACTTGAGGGTAGAGGGAAGGCTGCTCTGGACAGGGATATCCTGGGCCTCAGAGCCAGGGCCCAGCAGCTGCTCATGCCATGTTGGAGGGGCCCCAAAAAGAAGGCTGGCCTCAGCTGACCCCCTACCCTCCTTCTGCCTGAAACTTCCTGGTACTCTGCTGCCTGGGACCCTTGGTAATTAGTTCAATGTCAGTGGCCCTGGTGTTGAGGTGGGCCAAAAAGGGGGCCTCTTTACAGGCCTCTTTACTGCACCCACAAACACTGGGACCAATCCCACCCCCCAGTGAGTCCCCTCAGCTCACAGGAGGCAGGTAACTTCAGGCCTCCTTGCTTTTAAGGTGCGTGGGTACTAGTGGGCAGCCCAGAGTTGAGACCCTGAGGGCTGGGTGTACCCAGGCAGGGGCACTGGGGCCTGCCTCTGACTGGCCACTTGGGCAAACCCCTTTCCCTCTCCAGACCTTTTCCCTTTCTGATCCTGTGAACCAAAGTTTAACAAAAGGCCCATGGTTGTTTCCTTTCCTTCCTAGAAGGGCCCAGGATATGGGTGCATATGAGGAGCTGAGGTGGGGAGGAGAGGGAAAAAGCAACCCAGGGACTAGTGTGGGCTAGGGTTCCAGAGGGGTCCTGAGGAAGGCAATGCAACCTAGGAGGATGGTCTTGGGGGAAACCTATAGAAGGGGTAGGAGAGCACTTGGCTCCCTCCCTAGCTCCCGTCCCTAACCCAGCATTTCCTTCCCTGTAGATTTCCAGTCTCATCTGAATGCAAAGGAGCAAGCAGATGCTCCCTTCCCCCAATCCCATCCCCATCCCCCATCTCTTCACTGGCTGCCATTCTCCATTCCCATGGCCCAGAAACCAGGGAGCTTCTTCACCTGCTGCTGCCCTGGCTCCCTCCCTCTTCTGGGCCTGCAGCTGTTCCCTGACAGCTGGACTACTGCAAGGCACTGCCACAGTCTGAATTGCCAGGATCACCTCCTCCTCCCCTGTCTTGATGGCCCTGCAGGCCCACCCACAGCCCTGTCTTTCAGATGTCAGTGACCTCTAGTCCTAGAGATCCACCACAGCTGTGGGCCACCTGCACCTTTGCAAGAAGCAACAGCTGCCATTTCTCCCAGGCTCCTCCAGAGCCAAGATCCCCTGGCCTCCTGTCAGCCTGAGGGTGAGGCGCCAGCACCTATCCCACACGTCCCCTTTGTCTTCTTGGGCCTTGGTCTTCCCATAGAACAATGGGAGGGGGCTGCAGGGAGGAAGGGCTGTGGGACTTTGTCCTCTGCTAGAGGCTGCTTTCAGCACCACCTGTTAACCCAGTCCTCATGTTGGAGCAGCCAGAGCAAATCTCAAAACCCAAATCTACCTGTCCTACTCAGGGCTCTCTGCCTGACTTTCTGCTGCTGGAGGATAGGGACTCCTCACTACCCTCTCACCTGCCCAGCTTTTGGCCCCTCCCCGTCAAAACTTTACCCACCCCCCCACCTCTCCACCCTACATCCTCCCCATATATCCCATCTCCACTTCCATTTCTCTTAATACCTACCCCCCCATGTTTTTTTGTTACTCCAGGTTTGTTTGTTTGTTTGTTTGTTTGTTTAGTAGACTCTAGACCCAATGTGGGGCTTGAACTCAAGACCCACCTTGAGATCAAGAGTCACATGCTCTATCTACTGAGCCAGTCAGGCAGGCACCCCTACCCCAGTTTATTCTTTGCACATGACTCAGGTCACGTGGAGCCTCTTTCAGTTGCTACAAACATGCCAGGCATCTGTCAGCTCCTCTCAAGCCCTCCTACATGCACCACTTCTGCCCACAGCATTCTTTTCCCACTTGGCCTACCTCATTCCTGCTCATCCCCTGTCTCAGTGTCTAGCCTGGACAAGTGTCCTTGCTCTGGATACCTGCTGAGCCCACCATATTATTATATCAGATTTAAAGTTTATCACTAGCAGGGGTGCCTGGGTGGCTCAGCCCATTAAACATCCAATTCCTGGGCTCCTGAGGGGCTCTGTCAGTTAGGCATCTGACTCTTGGTTTCAGCTCAGGTCATGATCTCACAACTCACGAATTCAAGCCCACATAGGGCTCTTGATGACAGCGCAGAGCCTACTTGCCATTCTCTGCCTCCCTCTCTCTCTCTCCCTTCTGGTGCTCTCTCTCTCTCTGTGTCTCTCTCAAAAATAAAAATAAATAAACTTCTAAAAGCATCCAACTCCTGATCTCAACTTAGGTCTTTTTTTTTTTTTGTCACTCTTTTATTTCTTTATCTTTAAAAAAAAATTTTTTTTTAACGTTTATTCATATTTGAGAGACAGAGAGAGACAGAGCATGGCGGGGAAGGGGCAGACAGGGGAAGACACAGAATCTGAAAGAGGCTCTAGGCTCTGAGCTGTCAGCACAGAGCCCGATGCGGGGCTCGAACTCACAGACTGTGAGATCATGACCTGAGCTGAAGTCGGATGCTCAACCGACTGAGCCACCCAGGCGCCCCTTTTTATCTTAATTTTACAGAGAGTGAGCATGTGTGAGCACTGGTCTTAATCTCAGGGTCATGAGTTTGGGCCCTGCATTGGGCCCCATGTTGGGCCCCACATTGGGCATGAAGCCTGCTTAAAAGAATAAAATTTTTAAAAAATAAAGTTTATCCCTAGCACAGACTGGACAATCTGTGTCTGTCTACTCCCTCCCTCCATCATGGGAACTTCTATCATTTGAGACATGGCCGGGCACTTAGAATGTACCTAATAAAATTGGAATGAATGGACATTTGATTAAAAATGAGGCCTCCTGGAGCTTTCTGCAGAGACCTCCCAGAGAATCCAATTGGCATTTTGGAGTCCAAACTCCAGAGCCAGTATAACTTCAGGATTCCCAGCTACCTGCAGAATAAATTTAAGCCCCACTCTATACCACCCTGGGCAATAGGGACCTGCCTCATCCCCTTTCCTCAACTCCCTGCAGAGTACCACCTGTGAGGGCCCCTCTTCCTCCACCTACCCAAGTCCTGCTTATCCTACTCAAGAACAACACCCACAAGGCTTCCCAGCATCTGACTTCTCATTGTCTCTATGAGACCCCAAGCTCCTAGAGGGTTAAGATGGACTTTGATAATAACATCTACCATCATTGAGCTCCGTCCTGCACCCCTGGACACACAAAATCTCTCTGTACCTCCTAATAACCGTCCATGGCAGTTTTGGCCCCAGGTTGCAAATGAGGAAACGGAGGCCCAAGATTTAAGTCACTTACCAGAGGTTACACAGTAAGTGCCCAAGCTATGGATCTGTGTTCACCTTTATAGCCTTCACTGTGCCTGGCCCAGGGATGAGGACTCCACTGATGTTTGCCGAATGAGTGAACAAATGGATACAGCTGTATCCAAACTTCAACTAGCTGGACCCATTTACCTCTGGAGCCCAGGACCCAGAGGACTTGGACTCAGGAGATGGGCCTACAGATTTGGGAGAAACATGGCCAGGCCCCTGTCTTCCTCCCTAGTGCACATGGCCAGTGGCCCCTTGGCCTCACCTTGGTGGGGTCTTGACACTGTTGAGCTATGAGAGTAAGGGGAGTGGGGGTGGTGAAGAGGTTGGAAGAAAAGTCAGAGGCCTCCAGATCAGCTAGCCCATTTCAAAGAGCAGTGAAAGGGCCTGGGGGCACAGTGATTGGACAGAGGTATTCTCAGGGTAGCCCAATTATAAATTTCTGCAGGATTATCGGGTTATGCAGCTCTGGCATTTAAACTCACTTGAGTCCTTGATTGTAAAAGGGTAAGGACCTGGGTGGAGGGCAGGGAAGTAACCAAGTCAACTCACAAAGCCCTTTACTGAGCATCTACTCTGTCCCCAGAAATGCAATAGAAGACCAAAGGCAGAAAAGTTAGAAGTCACATCCGGGACAACTAAGAAGTGTGTATTCCCACTCCTTAGTGGGGAAAGCTGCATGCAGGAAACAAGGTGCATGGAGGGGAGTCAAGCAACCTGCCTGGTCTGAGAAGGCCACCTGGAGCAGGGGTCACTGCAGCTGACTCTTTGGGGAAGGGAGCAGCTGAGTTTCCTGCTGGCTTGGTAAATTCCCGGGAGGGGTTCAACAGTGGCAGAGCCTGTCTAGGCCTGGCCAGATGGACAAGAATGGGGCAAAGGTGACTGCCCAAGCAGGCCCTGACCAGCCATCCTAGACTTTGCTGGAACTTGCCTGGCTCTGAGCAGAATGCTCTGGAATGGGGGTCAAGTAGGGGGAGCTCAGGGAAGGAGATAGGGGAACTAACAAGATAGGCAGCTGGGCAGCCTCCTGCTGGACCTGCATTGCCCAACACTGGAGTCATCTGTCCCAGATTCCTTTCATAATGGGATAAAATGTACCCACAGTGAGGCCTGAAGTGGGGCCTGGTAGAGACGAGTGACTTCAGTGGCAGGACAGTTGGGTCCCAGGAAAGCCAGAGAAGCATACACATTCCTTGGCTTCCTGTCCCCAGCAGCTGCAGGAAGCTGCTCCAAGCTCCCAGCTGTGCCCAGCAACCCCTAAGGACAGGAAAAAGTCTTGTATCTTGCCATCCCTCTGATTGGACACAGAGAGAGTCCTGGATGGGGTGACTGAGTACTCAACGGCAGGCCCCAAGGGAGGAGGTGGGGCTGCATGTCAACGTTTGGGGAGGCAGCTCAGGTCTTGTATGGGACAGAGCCTGTGGCAAAGGTCCCCAACCTTCCTTAATTTCATAATCTGAAAAGGCTATTAACACTTTTCCCAGACAATCACTCCCTACACACACACAATCTTGCCTATAATTTAAAAGGATTCTGGGATGCCTGGGTGGCTCTGTTGGTTGAATCTCCAACTCTTGATTTAGGCTCAGGTCATGATCCCAAGGTCACGAGATCTAGCCCAGTGTGGGGCTTCACACTGGACAAGGAGCCTGCTTGGGATTTTCTCTCTGCCTCTGCCCCTCTCATCTACTAACACATTCTCTCTCTTCAAAATATAGATAGATGATTGATAGATAGATGATAGATAGATAGATAGATAGATAGATAGATAGATCCTAATCAGGCTTGGAGCTTCTGGAGTGTGCTTAATTAAGGTCAGTGAAATTCCAGTCTGTTTCTGCCTCTGCTGGCTGTGAGTCATGGGTCATCTCCAGGCCATCTTGACTTGCACTGCCCTCTAGAGCCTGAGAACTTGGACTAGGGGAGCTTCTAGGGGCCCATCTGCTCTGCCATCTCCTTGGAGCTATTTCAAGTCATCCTACTGGAGACTATAAAAGAAAGAACATCTTTAAACCCAGCTGAGAATCTAAACCTGCACTCACCAGAGCTGGGCTGTCCCACTCACACTAGGCTTCCTCAGCTTCCCAACAGTATCTATTATCAGCCTACCTTCCTCCCACCCAGATGAGTCTGGCAGTCAATACATGGGCCTCTGGGAGCTTTTGAGGCCTCTCAATCACACATACACTTATCAACACACCTGTTTTTCTTTTCATTTATTGGTTCTAACAGTCATTTGACACATTTACTTAGCACTTGCTACATATCAGGCCTTGGGCTAAGTGTAGCATAAGTCCAAATCATGCCCATTGTTCTGGGTCCTGCCCGAGTCTCATGCCCTCCCAACCTTTGACTGCCCACCCAGCATAGCCCTCCCAATTGGTTCATCTTGAAACTAAATCCTTCTTCCAATAATTTGGAGCTTTTTGGTAAGCTGCCCAGTGTAGCCACCTCTAAGCAGAGCCTGCCCTTGTTAATCATTTCTTGTTACCTCCTGCTGTCAACCAGCAACTTTGGATGCATAGTAGGCAGGAAGGGAGGGAAACAACTTCTGTCTGCCCTAGGATCTGGGAGACCTTTAATAAAGTGCCCTGGCTGAATCCTGGAGAGAGTATGCTGGATGTGTTTCTTGCCATTTTGTTCAGAGTACTTACCACTACTAGACATTATATGTAAACTAATTGATTTGTCTTATCTCCTCTACTAGAATAAAAACTCCATGAGAACAGAGCCTTTGTTCACTGTGGTATGTCTATTTTAAAGATTCATTAAATAAAAAAAAATCATAAGGTTGAGACCAGATTGTATACACAATGTGGTATCCTTCTGCCAGAATTGAACCCTGGTATGGCGACTCACTTGCTGTGTGGCCTTGGGCAAATCATTCACCTTCCCACTCAGCTTTCTTACCTGTAATACGAGAGTAATGACTTCTACCTTGAAGAGAAGTGGATTGAGTGAAGAATACAAGCATCAAGAGAACAGTGTCTGGCACATAGTAAATGCTAGATAAGTGCTAGTGGTTATCACTGTTAGTATTCTTTTTTTTTTTAACTTTTAAAAATGTATTTATTTATTTTGAGAGAGAAAGAGACCACAAATCTCAACCAACTGAGCCACCCAGGTGCCCTATTGTTACCATTCTTATCCTGCTTTGTTCATTCAGTGTTGTCAGGAACATTCCCCACCTGGATCAGAAACTTGATTGCTATTGGAGACCCACTATGCCATTGGACTGAGGTGCCATTCATTCAATACAAGTTTATACCTACTTACTCTTTCTGGATCCCCAAACATTACAAGCAAAAGCAACTTGTGTATGTGAGAAAGAGAAAGTAGATGTGTGTGTGTGTGTGTGTGTGTGTGTGTGTGTGTGTGTGTACGCATGCAGGTGCACACATATACACGGCACAATCTTGGAGGAGGTTGGCTTTCAGCAGGTTCTCAAAAGGCCTAAATCAAACAGAAGTTTAGAAGGACGGGGCAGAGAGTTGGCTTGTAAGAGACTCTTTCAGGCAGCTATTTCCAGAGTTCAGGTGTGGACCATGCAATGAGAAAACTGTCATAGTCTCCTTGTTTCTGATTATTGATGAGATTCTTAATACAATAGTTACCTTGGTAATGCTAAGACATAATGTCTGGAAAAGACCTTTGGCAAATTGAAGGTCCAAAGCTCAGGTGAAGAATACCATTCTGGACATCCAGAGCCCACCTCCAGCCTATGCCACCCACACCAGCCTTGAGTACAGAAGCCTGATTCTAATGGGGTGACTCTCCATTTCCCCAGTAGGTGGCGCTGCTGTCCTATGTCTAAGGATTGCCAGGGGCGCCTGGGTGGCTCAGTTGGTTAAGCATACACTCTTGGTTTTGGCTCAGGTCATGATCTCCCACTTTGTGGGTTGGAGCCCCGCATAGGGCTCTGTGTTGACTGCGCGGAGCCTGTTTGGGATGCTCTCTCGCTCCCTATCTCTGCACCTCCCCTGCTCGTTCTCTTTCTCAAAATAAAAAAATAAATAAATATTTTTAAAAAAAGAAAGTAAAAGGATGGAAAAATATACTCCATGTAAACAGTAACCAAAAGCTGGGTGGCTATATTATTGTAAGACAAAATAGACTTAAGTCAAAACAAGTTACAAGAGACAAAGTGTGTGTATATATATATATATATATGTACATATACATATATTTGTGTGTGTATATATATATGTACATATACATATATTTGTGTGTGTATATATGTGTGTGTGTGTATATATATATATATATTTTTTTTAAACTTATTTAAGTAATCTCTGCACCCAACATAGAGTTCAAACTCATGACCCCAAGATCGAGAGTCCTATACTCTTCTGGGGCACTTGGTTGGCTCAGTCAGTTGAGCATCCGACTTTGACTCAGGTCATGATCTCACAGTTCATGAGTTCAAGCCCCACATGGGGCTCTGTGCTAATAGCTTGGAGCTTGGAGCCTGCTTCAGATTCTGCGTCTCCCTCTCTCTCTCTCTCTGCCCCTCCCCTGCTCATGCTCTGTCTCTCTCTCGCAAAAATAAATAAATATTAAAAAATTTTTAAAAAAAAGAGTCCTACACTATTCTCACTGAACTAGCTAGGTTCCCCAAAGAAAGAAATATATTGATAAAAGGTACAATACAGAAAGAACATACAATAATTATAAACATACACGCATCCAACAGGACCCCAAAATACATGAAACAAAAATTGACAGAATTGAGAGGGGAAATAGATAGTTCTACAGTAATAGCTAGAAACTCAATACTTCGCTTTCAAAAATGGCTACAGCAACCAGACAGAAGATCAATAAGAAGATAGAAGACTTAAACAATGCTGTAGACCAAAGTTGACCTAACAGATACTACATGTACTCCAACAACAACAGCAGAATACACATTCTTGTCAAGTGCACATGGGACATTCTGCAGGATAGACCAACCATGTCTTGGTCACAAAACATATCCTAAGAAATTTTATTTTTCTTTTTAAAAAATGTTTATTCTTGAGAGAGAGAGTGAGAAAGAGAGCACAGCATGGGAGGAGCAGAGAGAGGGGGACAGAGGATCTGAAGCAGGCTCTGTGCTGACAGCAGAGAGCTCAATGTGGGACTCAAACCCACAAACTGTGAGATCATGACCTGAGCTGAAGTTGGACGCTGAACCAACTGAACCACCCAGGTGCCCCAGTCCTACGAAATCTTATTTTATTATGTTTTTGTGTTTATTTATTTTGAGAGAAAGCACAAGCAGGGGAGGGGCAGAGAGAGAGAGAGAGAAGGATACAGAGGATCCAAAGCAGGCTCTGCACCAACAGCAGAGAGCCTGATGTGGGGCTCACTCAAACTCATGAACTGTGAGATCATGACCTGAGCCAAAGTCAGACACTTAACCGACAGAGCCACTCAGGCGCTCCACAAAGAACATTTTCTGATTACAATGGAATGAAACTAGAAATGAATAGGAGAAATAAAACTAAAAAAAAAAATCACAAATATATGGGGGTTTCTGGGTGGTTCAGTCATTTGGGCCTCCAACTCCTGATTTTGGCTCAGGTCATGACCTCATTTCATGAGATTGAGCCTTGCATCGGGCTCTGTGCTGACAGTGTGGAGCCTGCTTGGGATTCTCTCTCTCCCTCTCTTTCTGCCCCTCCCCTGCTTGTGCACACATTCATGCTCTCTCTCTCAAAATAATAAACATTTAAAAACACAAAACAAAACACTCAGTGATAGTTAAGGGTGCCTGGCTGGCTCAGTCATAGAGCATATGACACTTGATCTCAGGATTGTAAACCCAAGCCCCACATTGGCTGTAGAGATTGCTTAAAAATAAAATCTTAACAACAACAACAACAAAAAAAAACACACTCTGTGATGGTTAATTTTTTGTGTCGATTATACTATATCATGAAGTATCTAGACATTTAGCCAAACATTATTCAGCTGTGGGTGTGTTTGTCAGGGTGAGGTTAACATTTGAATAGACTGAGTAAAGCATATTTCTCTCCCTAATATGGGTGGGTCTCATCCTAACCATTGAAAACCTGAAAAGAACAAAAAAAATTTAGTAAGAGGAAACTCCTCCTGCCTGATTGCTTGAGGTGAAACATTGGTATTTTCCAGCCTTTGGACCTGGACCAGGACTGAAATATCAGCTCTTCTTGGGTCTCAAGCACGCTAGCTTTTGGACAGGAACTTATACAATCAACTCTCTTGGTTCTTAGACCTTCATACTTGAACTAGAACTTCACATTGATTCTCTTGGGTTTCCAGCTTGCCAACTGCAGATCTTGGGAAGTTCTCTGCCTCCATAATTGCATGAGCCAATTATTTTAAGTTTATTTATTTATTTTTTTTAATTTTTTTTTTTTAACATTTATTTATTTTTGAGACAGAGAGAGACAGAGCATGAACGGGGGAGGGGCAGAGAGAGAGGGAGACACAGAATGGGAAGCAGGCTCCAGGCTCTGAGCTGTCAGCCCAGAGCCCGACGCGGGGCTCGAACTCATGGACCGCGAGATCATGACCTGAGTTGAAGTCGGATGCTTAACCGACTGAGCCACCCAGGTGCCCCTATTTATTTATTTTAAAGAGAGAAAGAGAAAGTGAGCAGGGGAAGGGCAGGGAGAGAGGGAGAGAGAATGCTGAGCAGGCTCCCTGCTGTTAGCACAGAGCCCAATGCAGGGCTCAGTCCCACAAACCGTGAGATCCTGACCCTGAGCCAAATCAAGAGTCGGATGTAACCTACTGAGCTGCCCAGGTCCCCTCCCTTTCTTTTGAGTTTATTTTTTTAAAGAATCTCAAGCAGGCTCCATGCTGTCAATACAAAGCTCAATGTGGGGCTGATCTTGCCAACTGTGAGATCTGGACCTAAGCTGAAATCAAGAATTGGATGCTGGGGCGCCTGGGTGGCGCAGTCGGTTAAGCGTCCGACTTCAGCCATGTCACGATCTCGCGGTCCGTGAGTTCGAGCCCCGCGTCGGGCTCTGGGCTGATGGCTCAGAGCCTGGAGCCTGCTTCCGATTCTGTGTCTTCCTCTCTCTCTGCCCCTCCCCTGTTCATGCTCTGTCTCTCTCTGTCCCAAAAATAAATAAACGTTGGAAAAAAAAAAAAAAAAAAAGAATTGGATGCTTAACTAAGTCACTGTTAGAAATAAGTCCATCGACCAAAAGAAGGACAAAGGAAGTTCAAAGGAAGGACAGGGACTCAGAGGCTCACAGAGCACAGGGAAGCAAGTCTTTAATCAACATTCTTGCAAGAGCAGGTGTCTGATGGATATGCACATTTGGGGCAATTACAGTGGACAGTTTATCTCCTAGCATGCAAGTCCCTCCTCTGGTTCCTCATTGGCTGAGTATTACAGAGGTAATAGTCTTACCCAGAGGTCACCTATGCCCACATAAGGCAAAAAGTAGTCTGATTGGAACAAATGTACATTCCCTGAGGTGACCCAGAGACCTTCAGTCTCTGTCTCTCTGTTCTTTAGTGCATGCTCATTGCAAAGCCCATGAACATAAGCCTGTGAAATGGAGGGGAAGAAGAACCAGGAAGTGAAGTGTCTAAGGGTTTGGGATTCCATTGTTGAGGGGGAGGTTTGTACATATTTCCAATAGGTTGTAAATCTATTGCTAATTAGACAGTACAGCTTTTATTTGGTATTTCTGAAAATGAATCATCTCCCTTACTTCTCATAGTCACCCAGGAGCCCCTTGCATGAACCTTCTCTCTTTCTCTGCATCTGTGTATAATAAAACATGTTCAAAAAACAACAACAAAAAACAACAAAAACAAACAAACCAAAAAAAAACCCCATGAGGTGCCTGGCTGGCTCAGTCAGTAGAACATGGGACTAGATCTGGGGGCTGTGAGTTCAAGCCCCATGTTGGGTGTAGAAATTACTTAAAATATTTAAAAACCAATAAACATTTTCAACATTTCTTGTTTTTAACTTTAAATTTTTTAATTATTTTTAAAGTTCTAATTACAGTGTAGTTTATACCCAGTGTTATATTCTACTTTCCTGAACACAGGGAATATTATAAGTTTTATATTTACATTTTTTTCCAGGTTCACAAAATTACACAAATTGAGTATCACATGATGAATTGATATTAGCTTCCCCAGGCATGGGAACTTAACAGATGAGATACAGTTTAATATCCATTTATGTTGCTTTTCATAGAAGGTGTTTTTTAGACCTTAACTTGAAGTGTAAGATCATCAAAGAAATGCCTCCATATGTGGCCAAAATACAATTCATTCTACCTGTGAGAGTATAAGAGTTGAAATATTTTTTGATACCAGTGAAATGGGATTGAGCATTAGTTTCTCAACCTGCTATGATTTCAGTCTTGCAAAAAGCATCAATTCCACATATCTATTATGTTCAAGTTTTAATGTCCTTGTCTACTAATTCTAGCATCTGTTATTTCTGGATCTGTTTCTCTTGTTTGATTTTTCTCTTTATTATAGGTCTTTTTGTTTTCCTGCTTTACATGATAGGTAATTTGTACTTTTTAATTTTTTTTTTTTACTTTTATTTATTTGAGAGAGAGAGAACCAGCAGGGGAAGAGTGGAGAGTGAGAAGGGGACAGAGGATCTGAGGCAGTCTCCATGCTGATATCAGAGAGCCCACTGCAGGGCTCAAACTCACAAACTCAGGAACCATGAGATTGTGACCTGAACTAAAGTTGGACACTTAACTGACTGAACCACCTAGGTGCCCCATGATTGGTAATTTTTAATTGAATGCCAGACATTGCAAGTTTTACCTTTTTAGGTACTGATACTATTATATTCCTATAAATATTTGTGACCTTTGTTCTGGGATACATTTAGTCATTTTGATAACTTTGAGGCTTGATTTTAAGCTTTGTTAGCTGGAGTTTGAACAGATTTTAGTCTAGTACAGATGTTTTGTTTTATTTTTTTAAGTTTATTTACTTATTTTGAGAGACAGAGAGAGAAAGAGAGGCTGAGAGAGAGAGAGAGAGAGAGAGAGAGAGAGAGAGAGAATCCAAAGTAAGCCCTGCACTGTCAGCCTGGATGCAGGGCTCGAACTCATGAACCATAAGATCATGACCTGAGCCAAAATCAAGAGTCAGATGTTTGACTGACTGAGTCACCCAGGTACGCCCTCCCCCCCGTTTTGTTTTGTTTTTTTAAGAGAGAGAGAGAGAGATGGAGAGAGTGTGCACGAGGAGGAAGACATATGCTATTTGCATTACAAGACGTGTAGAGTGGGGTGAGGGTGCAGGTCCCAGCAAGAATATAAGTCAGAGCAAAGGGAAATAAATGGCTTTTTTTAGGGGGCCCTTAATAGTTTGCCTGTCTCATTTGCTTTTTGTTTTTGTTTGTTTGGGTTTTTTTACTAATGGCTGATGGGAACACAAACTGCTTCTGGCTCTGAATAAGATTTGGTGCTGTCACCTTTTAATTCTTTGGGATAGTTCTTTCTTTGGCTTTGGACAGTCTGCTCACATGTATGTACTGATTATTACTAAGCTGAAGCCTCAAGGGGAGCCCCCTAGAGATTTCCGGAGTTCTCTCTCTGAGCACTTTTGTCCTGTCTAGCTTCTAGGCATCTTTGTCTCCCCAAACTCCCAGTTTTGTCTCTTCAACTCAGGGAGTCTGACAGA
This sequence comes from Prionailurus bengalensis, assembly GCF_016509475.1. NCBI lineage: Eukaryota > Metazoa > Chordata > Mammalia > Carnivora > Felidae > Prionailurus > Prionailurus bengalensis. The sequence goes on along the minus strand of NC_057348.1, from coordinate 18,699,758 downwards.
CTCTATCTGAGTTCCTCCTCATTATATTTGGAAACTCTCTTCAGACAGCAAACTGGACAATCATTGAGCTTATATTGTTTGTATCTCCTCTTTCAGGAATCACTGTCCTGTGTTGCCTGATGGACAACATCTGAAAATGATTATTTCATATATTTTGCCTGGTTCTTTGGTTGGGTCATGTGGGAGTGTAAATCTTTTCCCAGTTACTCCATCTTAGCTGGAAGTATGAGTTCCTAAAATCTAACAATAATTTATTCCTTTGGTATGTATTTATTGAGCACCAACTTTGCCCAGCATGATGCTAAGAGATGTGAGATACAAGCTGACAGACTAATTCCTGCTCTACCCCACTGTAGCCCAGTGAAGGAGACAGGTTTTGGGGAATGATTACAATAAAATGTGGAGGGTCTCTGACAGTGTTCAGTGATCTAACTTAGTCCAGGAGATTAAAAAAGTACTCCCTGGGGTTCCTGGGTAACTCAGTCAGTGGAGCGTCTGACTTTGGCTCAGGTCATGATCTCATGGTTTGTGAGTTGGAGCCCTGCATCAGGCTTCCTGCTGGCAAGGTGGAGCCCTCTTCAGATCCTCTGTCCCCCTTTCTCTCTACACCCCTCCCCCACGCTCTTGCCCTCTCAAAAATAAAAAAGTTAAAAAATAAAAACCTTAAAGGGGTCCCTGGGTGGCTCAGTTGGTTAAGCGTTCAACTCTCTCTCTGCTCCTCTCCCACTCATCCTCTGTCTCTCTCAAAAATAAATAAACATTAAAAAAACTTTTAATTAAAAAAAAGTATTCCTTGAAAAATCAAAGTCTATACCAAGAACTTAAGGGTAGATAGGTGGTCGGTGGTAGGGTAGGAGTGATCTAAAGAGTGTTCTGTGAGCAGGCTGGCAGGAGAGAAAGGGCAACATGTGATAGAAACTGGAATGAAGGGTTGGGGAAGGGGACAGGATTTCTTTTTTTTTTTTTTTAATTTTTTTTCCCAACGTTTATTTATTTTTGGGACAGAGAGAGACAGAGCATGAATGGGGGAGGGGCAGAGAGAGAGGGAGACACAGAATCGGAAACAGGCTCCAGGCTCTGAGCCATCAGCCCAGAGCCCGACGCGGGGCTCGAACTCACGGACCGCGAGATCGTGACCTGGCTGAAGTCGGACGCTTAACCGACTGCGCCACCCAGGCGCCCCAGGATTTCTTTTTTAAGTTTTGTTTCGTTTTTTATGTTTATTTATTTTTAGAGAGAGAGATAGCATAAGCAGCGGAGGGGCAGAGACAGGGGGAGACACAGAATCCTAAATAGGCTCCAAGCCCCAAGCCCCAATGTGGGGCTTGAAGCCACGAACCACGAAATCATGACCTAAGTGGAAGTCAGATGCTTAACTGACTGAGCCACCCAGCGCCCCTGTTTTGTTTTGTTTGAGTAATCTCTACACACCCAACGTGGGGCTCAAATTTACAACCCCAAGATCAAGAGTCACGTGGGCTTCTGACTGAGCTAGCCAGGTGCTCCTAGGGTGCAAGTTTTGAATAGACTGATGGGCAAGGGCCATTTATGTCTTGGACTCATGGATTTATCAAGAGCTTTTGGATTTGACCTTGAGGCAGAGGGATTCCATGAAGATTTCACATTGAAAACATGTCTTGCTACAGTGTGGGTAATGGATTGGAGGGGCTGGAGTGGAGATGAGAGATATGAGATGAGAATTATCTTCAGTGAGGGGCCACACAGGCCTACTGTCTGCTGTCTGCTCTTGTAACTGAACTAACATGAGTTCATTCCTTGGTGAGTCATAGATAGAAACTACACTAGATGGAGTTGTCCAAAGTGTTATGTCCAGAGTTCGAGATCCCCAAAGACCACCAGGGTGCAGAGTCCGATGCAAAAGCAAAGAGACTATTTGAGCTAGCTGGAGCTCAATCCCCTACCTGCACCGACGCAGCGGTGAGATGCTGGAGACAGAGCGAGTTCCAAAAGTGCAAAGGTTTTATAGGGATCTAGGGGCAGTTGGTAGAGTAATGGTCGTGGCCTTAGCCAATTGGCTGGGAAAGGGTCAGAGTCCCCTTGCGCAGGTTGCTGGGCGTGGTTTGAGCGGGTGAGCGGGAAGTTACTTAAGGGGAGGAGGCCTCGTCTGAGGTTTGAGCGGGAATTTCTTTCTGCGGTTTTCCCTGAAAGGGGGCCATGTCAGGGACATAGTCACTCAAGATGGAGGACACAGAACAAAATGGAGTCGACTGGCCTAGGTCCGCTCTTTCATTAGGCCATTTTATTTGCAGCAAAGGGGATCACAGGAAATAACTTCCAACTTTGACTCCCAGAGCAAGGGTGGATGGGTTCCTTTTATTTAGGGTTAGGATGAATATATATGTATGTGTGTATGTATTTAAGTAGGCTTCATGCCCAGTGCAGGGCCCAGTACAGGGCCCAGTACTCAGGACCCTGAGATCAAGAGTTGAGCTGAGATGAAGAGTTGGATGCTTAACCAAGTGAGCCACCCAGGCACCACTACTTATTTTTTAAGATTTAAAAAATCTTAAAACCCACCCAACATGGGGCTTGAATTCATAACCTTGAGATCAAGAATCAGATGCTCTAGGAGCACTTGGGTGGCTCAGTTGGTTAAGTGTCCGATTTCAGCTCAGGTCATGATCTCACGGTTCGTGGGTTTCAGTCTTGCATCAGGCTCTGTGCTGACAGCTTGGAGCCTGAAGCCTGCTACTGATTCTGTGTCTCCGTCTCTCCCTCCCACTCCCTCACTCATGCTCGGTCTCCCTCTCTCTCTCTCTCTCAAAAATAAAGGTTAAAAAAAAAAAGTCACATCCTCTACTGATTGAGCCAGCCAGGCACCTCAAAATTGGGATAGTCGTGAGACAGTCAGTTGGTCACCCTTCTACCATTTCTCAGCAGTTTCCTTTCTTCTCTTTTTATTTTTTTTTATTTTTTTTTAACATTTATTTATTTTTGAGACAGAGCATGAACAGGGGAGGGGCAGAGAGAGAGGGAGACACAGAATCCGAAACAGGCTCCAAGCTGTCAGCACAGAGCCCGACGCGGGGCTCGAACTCACGAACTGTGAGATCATGACCTGAGCTGAAGTCGGACGCCTAACCGACCAAGCCACCCAGGCGCCCCTTTCTTCTCTTTTTAAAGTAAGTTCTACATTCAACCTGGAGCTTGAACTCATGACCTTGAGATCAAGAGTCTCATGCTCAGAGTGCCTGGGTGACTCATTGGTTGGGCATCAGACTTTTGATGTCCACTTAGGTTTTGATCTCAGGTCCCTGGGTATGGAGTGTACTTCAAAAAAAAAAAAAAAAAGTCGCATGTGATGTGGTTTGAAGTGTTGGGGTTTGGAGCCAATGGCCAAGAAAGAATTCTTAAGATATCTTCAGTGCAGGAATGCCTGGGTGGCTCAGTCAGTTAAGTATCCGACTTCAACTCAGGTCACGATCTCACGGTCCCTGAGTTCGAGCCCCCATCGGGCTCTGTGCTGACAGCTCTGAGTCTGGAGCCTGCTTCAGATTCTGTGTCTCCCTCTCTCTCTGCCCCTCCCCCACTCGAGCTCTGTCTATCTCTGTCTCTCAAAAATAATAAATAAAAATGTTAAAGAATTTTAAAAAAGATATCTTCAGTGCAAAAACATGGTTTTATTAAAGCATGGGGACAGGACCCATGGGCAGAAAGAGCTGAACTGGGGTTGGATGGGTGACTGATTACATACCTTCAAATTGGGAGGTGGGTAGGGATAGCTTAAGTCTTAAACGTATTTTAGAAGCAAGGTTTCCAGGACCTTGAGGGACGAGCTGCTGTTAAGGTAAGTTATTTACTATTGTCCAGTAAAATATTAGTCATGAGATCCTTCAGATGTATATCAATGGGCCATACATTTAGAGGATGATTGCTAACACATATCTTGGGCAGGCAGAGATAAAGGAAGTTTCCAAAGGGATTTTTATATGTTAAAGAAGACTTACAGGATCCTGGAGGTAGGCTCCAGCCAAGTTAAGGTTACTTTTTGCCTCTAGCAAAGTATTAACATTGAGGCAGTTGAGTTCTTTGAGGAAGGTCATTCTGTCTGTCTCGATGTAAGTAGCAAGGAAATTTATTCTTTTGCCTTTGTTTCCCACATCAACATGCTCTACTGACAAAGCCAACCAGGTGCCACCCTAGGGTTAGATGAATATTTAGAAATGGGAGCCTTGGAACACACACGTGTTTCACTTGGGAGAACACATGACTCTTGGTCTCAGGGTCATGAGTTCGAGCCCCATGTTGGGTATAGAGATTACTAAAACAAATAAATAAACTAAATAAAAAAAAAAAAAAGAAGAAGAAGAAATGGAAGACTTGTCATTGTATGTGAAAGTGGGCATAAGTTTACAAATGTGTCTTAAGGAAACATACCTGAACATATGTTGTATGTTACGTAAATGAAGCTTGGACTTCTTCCTGGGCAGGGATTTTAGTATTCTAATGAGGTAAAGGTAACTGTCAGTTACTCCATGGGTCACTCCATTGTCCATCTTTGCAGGCCTGAGTCAGGGGTTAAACTCAAACTGGTCTGGGTAGTCTGGGTTGCCAGAATTCCTCATTCAGGCAGTCCTTATTCCTTGAGTGGTTGTTCTGGTTTCCATCCAGGATTCTATGCCCATGGGGTCTTTTGCCTGAGTTAAGAGACAAACTGGAAAGAAGAGTTTAAGGGAAAATGTGGGACAAAAGTCGGTAAGTACAAGCAGGTGAGCATTTAAGTTCTCGTCTTGGGGTCTAGCTGGTGACACTGTGACTGTGCCCTCAGAGGTGAGTCCTGAAGACCAGAGACTGTGTGTACCCTCATGATTCCCAGGGACCCTATAATCTTTTGGGATTTGGGGAAGCCTCTGCTCCAGGATAGAGTGGTCTTCATGAAGAGGAAAGTCTCAGAAACCTGGAGAGACCCAGGCAGTGAATCATTAGTCTGAGTCAAAATGGAGACAGCAATGGTCAGTCCAAGAGACCCAAGGACACAAGTTATTTTCCCTTGACAGCAGTCAGTGAGAAGCCAGGGAATGTTTTCTGTCACTGTAAGTCTGGGTGCCTAGGCTGGGAAGGCACAACTCTTCCAGGCTATTCCTTGGGCTGGCCTCAAATTAGGGTTTTGTTTCTGTCTGATACCCTACTATGAGAGCCCTAAAGGTTACACTGGGCCTGTGTCTTTGGGTTCCTCAACGCAGAGAAGGCCCAGGTCACCAAAGCTGACCATTACCTGGAGGGTTCTGACTTGTGAGGAAGAAGCCCAAAAGAAGGCCTTGTTCAATCTCTACTCTATACTGTTTTATTGGTTCAGAAAATCACTGGACCACTTCTGGCCTCAGCTTTGTTATCAATAAAATAGGCTTAATCAATGATCTCTGAGGCACAAGTGCCTGGAAGGATGGTGATGGTGATAAACATAACGGTTAATTTTTTTTTGCTTTCTTTTTTGTTCTTTCAAAATCATGTTTACTGAGGTATAATTTAGATACAATAAAAATGCACATATCTTGGGACGTCTGGCTGGGTCAGTTGGTAGAGCATGTGACTCCTGATCTCAGTGTTGTTAGTTTGAGCCCTATGTTGGGTGTAGAGATTACTTAAAACTAAAACCTTTTCCTTTCTTTTTCTTTCTTTCTTTCTTTCTTTCTTTCTTTCTTTCTTTCTTTCTTTCTTTCTTTCTTTCTTTCTTTCTCTTTCCTTTCTTTCCTTTTTTTTTTAAAGTAGCTTCAAATCCAGCATAGAGCCCACCATCCTGAGACCAAGACCTGAGCTGAGATCAAGAGTCAGTCACTTAACCGACTGAGACACCCAGGTGCCCCAAATATTCAGTTTAATAAATTTTGATAAGTGTCTTGATAAATATTAACTACCACCACAATCAAGTTGTAGAACCTTTCCATCACCCCCGAAGTATTCCCTTGTACTTCTTCATAGTCAATCCTTTCCCTTCACTCCCAGTCCCAGAAAAAAAAATCTGATTTATATTACTGTAGATTAGTTTTGCCTTTTCTAGAATTTCATGTTAAGTGGAATCATACAGTATGTACTCTTTTGGGTTTGACTTTTTTTGCTTAACATAGTACATTTGAGATCTACTGGTGGTGTTATGCATATGCATGCTCATTCCTTTTTAAAAATTTTGATAAAATATACATAATATTTACCATTTTACTTATTTTAAGTGTCTAAGTCAGTGGCATTAAGTACTTTCATGGTGTTGTATAATCATCACCACTATTTCCATAATTTTTTTCGTCATCCTAAAGAGAAACTTTGTACCTATTAAGCAGTAACTCTCTATTTCCCCTTACACCCAGTTCCTGGCCACCTACTTTTACTTTCTGTCTCTGAATTCACCTATTCTAAGTAACCCATGTAAGTGGAATCATACAATCAATATTTGTCCTTCATGTCTGTTTTTTTTTTTCGCTTAGCGTAATATTTTCAATGTTCACACCTAAGCATTTATCAGTTTCATTCATCTTTAAGGCTGAGTAATTCCATTATATGTACATACCATGATTTGTTTACCCATTCATATGTTGATAGATACTTGGATTTGTTCATTACTTTTTATTTTTGAGCAGTATTCTGTTTTATGGATACACTGCAGTTAGTTTATCTGTTTATATATTGGACATTTACTTCCAATTTCTGGCTATTATGAATAAATTCCTTGAGCAGTCATATCCTTTCATTTCTATTGGGTAAATACTTAGGGATACAATAGCTAGATCATACTGTAGGTACAAACTTAGTTTTTATTTTTTAATTTTTTTAAGTTATTTATTTTTGAGAGAGAGAGAGAGCGCGAACAGGGGAAGGGAAGCAGGGTAGCGGGGTGGGGGGGGTGGGGGGTGGGGGGAATCTCAAGCAGGCTTACTGTTAGCTTACAAGCTGTGAGATTATGACCTGAGCTGAAATCAAGAGTCAGAGGCTTGGGTGAAAGAAAGAAAGAAAGAAAGAAAGAAAGAAAGAAAGAAAGAAAGAAAGAAAGAAAGAAAGAAAGAAAGAAAGAAAGAAAGAAAGAAAGAAAAGAAAGAAAGAAAGAAAGAAAGAAAGAAAGAAAGAAAGTCAGATGCTTAACCGACTGAGCCACCCAGGCACCCTGAAATTCCGTTTTTAAAGAAATGCCAAACTTTTTAAAAATGGCTGGAAATTACCAGTGGATTAAGGTTCCAGGCATTCCACATCTTGGCGTCTTTAGTTTTAGCCTATTCGGTGGGTTTGTGGGAGTTGTGATTTGCACTTCCCTGATGAATAACCATGTTAAGCATCTTTTCATTGGTTTATTGGCTATTTATATTCTTTTGTAAATTATCTGTTCAAATCCTTTGTCCATTAAAAAAAAGGGGAGGCGTTCATACCTATTTTTGAAACTAATGTCGGCCGGGCACAAAGCTCAGTAGTGCTCGTGGCTTTACGAGTTTTAAGCAACGACTGCCCGGGACAGAACCAGAAACGGCGCAAGACTCGGAGCAGTGAAGGGTCAGGACAGCTCAGATTTAGAATGGCTCGGACGTTTCGGGGCAGGGCCCCACGAAGCCTTCTAAATGCTCGCGCCGTGATTGGCTGAAAGGACACTTCCGCAGGCACTTCCGACTCCCTGCAGGCCCAGAGCATCTGTAATTGGCTGGGCTGGCCCAGCGCGAGTCTTTCCGGGAGTTGTAGTTCTTGGGACTCGGCTGGGGACGCCGGGAAGGCCAGTGGACCAAGGCCAGGAGCGGCGGTTGGGTTTGGTCGCGGCTGTTGACACCATGTCCCGCGTGTCGGTGCCTTGCCATGTGAAAGGCACCGTGGCCCTGCAGGTGGGCGACGTGCGAACCTCCCAAGGCCGGCCTGGTGTGCTGGTCATCGATGTCACCTTCCCCAGCGTCGCGCCCTTCGAGGTGAGCAAGCCCCGTGGGCGCGACCGGGGCTCCTGGGCGGGGCTGACCCGGGAACTAGGGCGTGTCCTGGGTATTTAATCTTTTACAGAAAGCCTCTGCAGTGTTCTTGCCCTTGTGAGCCAGTTAACCATTTACTTATTCCTTCAGTTAACACATATTTACTAGAATGCAGCGTTCTGACCTGTTCTCTTCAACATCTCTGCCCCGTATCCAGGACAGGCAGATGTAGAAGTGCCAAGATAGTAGGGTGATGCTGGTAATACAGTTGTGAGCCAAAGAGAGGTGAGAGGTCATTTTGTTCCTGGCCACTGGGCTAGGGATCATTAGGCAATGAGTTACCTCAAAACCTGCCTCCTGCCCATTCTTACAGTCCTTGCTTGCCAGGTCAGATTCAGCTCATTCCTCATCATGATCATCCTAATGGCTCCAGGTTCCAATCTCCAGTTGCCTGTCCAGTCCACATCTACTGACAGAGTGACTAACACGACAAGACCTCAGCACAGAGGACAAAGTCCACTTTCTAGTGGCCTGAGGGCCACCTGTGTCTGCACCCTGCCTGCCTCTTGACCCCATGCACTTTGTCCTATAGTGTGTGGTCATCTTTCAAGCTGTTTCTTGCTATAAGCTAGGAAACTTCACTAAATGGACCAACTCTGTAAATCTTGATTCAGTAGACCTAGGGTGGAGCCTATTCATCTATATTAAAACAAAAACAAAATAAACAAAAAACTTATTTGGGTGATTCTGATGAGTGTCCGATGATGAGAATTCCCGGTGCCGGGCTGAATCACTGCCATTTCAGAGGTAGGCCAGGTTTTCTCACCCCCTGGTGCCCCTTTGCATATGTTACTTTTACACTGTCTATCTTTCCTGGTTCACTTGATGAACTCCTTCAGGTCTCATCTTCAGGCCATGTTTTCTGCCTTCTCTAGAGTTAGGGTTCTGACCTGGCAGCATCTTAGACTTGTGACAAGATCTGCAGTCATGGTTTATTTGTATGACCTGCTCATTTAGCTATGAGCTCTTCTAGGGAAGTGAAATTGGCTTTGGGCCCCAGTGGATGCTTGCTGAAGTTGTTAGATTGGTAGTAGAGTACATTCCTAAGGGGAGGAGATGGTATGTTTGAGCCTCTCAGGCCCTGGGTCTGATTTGTCATGGTGGGTTGTTTGTGCTCTAGTTACAGGAGATCATGTTTAAGAATTACTACACAGCCTTTTTGAGCATTCGTGTTCGCCAGCACACCTCACCGCACACACCGGCCAAGTGGGTGACCTGCCTGCGGGACTACTGCCTCATGCCTGACCCACACAGTGAGGAGGGAGCCCAAGAATATGTATCGCTGTTCAAGCACCAGGTCAGCTGGGACTCAGCATGACTAGGGGAGTCCAGATGAGGGCTCACAGCGGGTCTGGGGATTGGGCCAGGATACCAGGAAGGAAGAGGGGAGGCGAGGTTGGCCTGGGCCTGTGCCTTGGAGGGATTACTATTCTTTCCTTCTCAAAGGTCTGGGGAGGCAGCATCTTCATTCACTGCTGGTTGGGAGGCTCTTGGGCAGTGAGCTAGGGCCTTTCTGGGTCCTTTTGTGTGTGTGTGTGTGTATGTATGTCAGATGCTGTGTGACATGGCCAGAGTACTGGAGCTGCGCCTGATTCTGCGACAGCCATCACCACTGTGGCTGTCTTTCACAGTAGAAGAACTGCAGATTTACCAGCAGGGATCAAAGGTAAGTGACCAGCTCAGAGCTGTTGGGTTGGCCCTTTCCCAAGGAGGCTCTTAGCTATGGCTAGGGATGTGGGGTGTGGGGCTGGAAGTGGATGGTAAGACTCAGAAGGAGACCTTCATGGAAATTAGTCAGGTGGGAATGCTGGAAGTTCATGGCGAGAGTTCAAGCCATGTTCTCATATCCTCTGACCTTTGAGGTCACCTGCCTCTCTCAGAGCTTGAGACTTTAGGGTCTGGGAGATACTTTTGTTCCTTGTGTTCCTGGGGCCTCCTGCATAGCAGAAGAACTTAGGTAGTCTGAATGCCCCCTTGGACTTCTGTGGACCCCTGAACAGGGTTTTCTCAGCGTCTGAGGCTCAGGTGCCCTTCTCTCTGTTCTGAGGACCTTGGAATACGGTCCTAGGGCTCTCCCACTCTGCCTCCTTCAGAGAAGTATGCCTTTGCTTTGCAGAGCCCCTCCATGACCTTCCCCAAGTGGCTCTCCCACCCAGTGCCTTGTGAGCAGCCTGCTCCCCTCATTGAGGTAAGCCCTCATCCTGGGTAAAAACCATGTGTGAATAGGCCCTGTGTCCAGCACAGGAGGCCCCACCTGGGCCTCTTTCTGAAAAAATCTGGGACTGGACCCAGGGCCCTTGGTTCACTCTGTGCCATCTTCCTCAGGGGTGGTCCATGGGATTTGAGGCATCTCTGAGTGGGGCTGGGCTGCCTACTGCAGATCAGGCCCTAACCTTATGTGTTACCAGTTGTCTGGGAATGTTACTGGTCTTCGTTTGAGGGCCCTGTAGACCAACTTGGCCTCTCTGGAGCTTTAAGGGCAGTGCTGGGGATGGACCCATGGCCACTGACCCCTCCTTCTGGAGCAGGGTCTCCCAGACCCCAGCAGGGTATCCTCCGAGGTGCAGCAGATGTGGGCGCTGACAGAGATGATCCGGGCCAGTCACACCTCCACAAGGATCGGCCGCTTTGATGTGAGTGATCGCTTCCCTCTGCTTGGCTCCTGTTGCCCTGAGCCAGTCAGATTGATGGTGTTTTGTGTTTCAGGTGGATGGCTGTTATGACCTGAACTTGCTTTCCTACACTTGAACCATGGCTCTTAGCCAAGATGTTGGCCTTCCATGCCCACCCAGACCTGGTTTAGGCCACCAGAGGCTGAAGTGCTTTCCCTGTGCATTACAAGTGTTGCCTGCATGCCCACTGTGTCTGGGCCACGTTCACAGATTCAAGATTCTTGGGGGCTAAACTGAGTTGCTTCAGCATGAGTTCTCAGCAGGGATGTACTCTGTCCTCATCTGACTGCAACCTGAAACTCCTTTTCCTACCCTGAAAACATTCCAGTTCTGTTTACTAAGAATCCCCTTCTGCAAACATGCACACTCCAGTCTTCTGCCTGCTCCTTCACCCTGAATGCAGTGCACTGGGGTGACCTACTAAAACCTGCTCTATCATTGGAAGGCTGCTGTAGCCATGGCAGTCATGTAGTTTGGAAGCTCAAGGAAAAAAACAGGAGCCCACGTCTTCCTTCTGCGCCCCCTAGTGGTCTTCTTTCTTATGCCCAGAAGAAGAAATTTCCTGTCCTAACTCCTGCTGTCTGCCTAGGGAGTGAAGCTGGGGATTTGGGCAGCCTGAATCCCTTGGTCCCAGAGCTGGCTCTTGGATGTGTGTTCAAGTGGGCCTGCCCATCCAGCCTGGGCAGTGTCTCTGGCAAGACTGGTGTCTAATGAGTTCTGGGACCTTTTTGCCTAAAGCACACCCTGTCCCTTCTCCCAGCTTCCCCCTTCAAGAATCATGCTAAGTGTGATGAAAGACCAACCTTGGTAGGGTATGGGTCCAGGTGGGCATTTGCACTGGTGTCTTTCAGGAGGCTGAGGTCTGCCATAACCCCAGGCCTGCTGCTGAATAAGGCAGGCTACTCTTATGAGAAAATCTACCTTTTGTTTTTTCCTGGCTTTGCTCCAGGGCACTATGCTGCAGCAGCACTGCAATATGTGTTAGACCTGGAAAATTGGAAGTTTGTGTGGCTCAACAGCTTTCTGGAGGCAGGTCAGCTACCTTTTGGTGGCTACCTTCTGCTCTTAACTATTACAGTTCTTGCAGGTGTTATCTTTGCCTGTGGGGTCATTTATTTAGCCTCATTTAGCTTTTGCTAAGAGGGTAATGACCACAGTCCTGTGCTCCGGGGGTAGCAGCCTTCAGAGAGAGAGAGAGAGTGAGAGAGAGAGAGAGAGAGAGAGTGTGTGTGTGTGTGTGTGTGTGTGTGTGTGAGAGAGAGAGAGAGAGAGAGAGAGAGAGAGAGAGAAAGAGAAAGTATAGGAGGAGGTCCTTGAGGGGTGGCAGGGACTGTGCTTCATTCATGGCTGTGTCTCCAGTACCCAGCACAGGGCCTAGTGTGCAGCAAGATCAATAAATACTTGTGAAATGCATGACTGCTGGCTGCCTGTGTCCTCCCAGTGGGAGAGCTGGAGACCCTCACTAGAGGCCAGTTTACTGATGTGCTCAGCCTGCCAGGCTGGCTCCACCTTCCTGCGTGCTCTCCCCCCCCCCCCCCCCCCCCGGCTTCCCCTCCCCCATGTGACCTTGCACTCCGGGTGTCCTGAATGTGCAATTCAGGCCTTCCAGCCCTTTATGGAACTTTGGCCTTTTGGAGGCTGGGCTGTCATCAAGGGGAGGTCTAGCCCCTGGCTCTGACTCCGAGCAGCTTAACTGGTTTGGACTGCCTAATCTGCCCAGAAAGATCAGCTGGAAGCACCTGGGGCTGTTTCCCTACAGATAGGAGTCACTGCACTCTGCTCTAAAGCCCCGCCTGCCCTTAGGGCTGCCTGCCTTTTGGGCTGCCCGCCCCTTCTGATCCCCTTTATGGGAGGGAGACCTGTCCAAGCAGAGCCTGGACTACATCTCCCAGCGTGCCTGGCAGAGTGGTGGCCTCTGTGTGCCGGCTGCACCATTTGCGGGCAACAATGCAGCGGGCAGTAAGCATGGTGGCCCATCTGGGCTTGCGTCTGCAGGCGCTCCCGTCGGCCCTGGGCCGTCCACTCAGTTGTGCACAGGTGGGATAGAGGGTACTGGGGCATGGTGCCAATTTTGGAGGGGCGGGAAGGGTGGGGGTTGAGGCTGGGACCCTGGTAGCCCTGAACCCAGCCACCCGCAGGACGTGCTCCGCAGGACACCACTCTATGATTTCCACCTGGCTCATGGCGGGAAGATGGTGGCGTTTGCAGGCTGGAGTCTGCCTGTGCAGTACCGGGACAGTCACGTTGCCTCACACCTGCATACACGCCGGCACTGCTCACTCTTTGACGTGTCCCACATGCTGCAGGTGAGCCAGGGAAGCATACTGGCTGCCAGGTCAGGGCTTCCTCCCCTTCCACAGGGGTGTAGCTTTTGGCTTTGTTGGGAGGTAGATTCCAAGGGCTGCCCTTGCAGAAGTGGAGATCTCAGGTGTTGGAGACTATAGCCCAGGAAATTAACTCAGAGGATCTCTTGATTGTTTCCTCTTTATCTCTTCAGCCTACTCCCTCTTAGTAGCATGACTTTATGTCCTGGGTTTCCCAGGGCTGGCGCCCATTCTCATCAACTGTCCTGGGTGTTGGTTTGGAAAAGAGGGTATTTCATGATGGTGCTGGGCCCTTTCAAGTTTCCTAAACACCTCCATTACACCCCCTCCTGTGTTGGCGGATGTGGGGGAACCAGAAGGTGGGGATCTGCCATCCGCAGAACCAAAAGGCTGCTCAGGCACTTAGGCTGCATTGGGCTGTACTGTGGATGGCAGGGAGGATGCCTCCTTGTCCAGTGGCTTTCCTGATTGCAGTAATTACTGTGGTCTGAGGTTTTGGATCTTTTTCCCAGACCAAGATACTTGGTTGTGACCGGGTGAAGCTGATGGAGAGTCTAGTGGTTGGAGATATTGCAGAGCTAAGGCCAAACCAGGTGGGTCCCTCTTATTTTGCTAAATGGGTGTTCTTAGTCATGAGCCAGCAAATGGGGGGAGGGGTGGAAGGACAGCAATGTTCAGATACAGCTTTTTGGGGCTTGCAGTCTTGGGGCATGGGGTCCCTGTGTCATGTCTGGACATCTAGTTATCTGCAGGGGAGGTGGGGCTATTCCATCCTTACCACATCAGGCTGGAAGGCTAGAAACCCAGGTTTATGTCCTGTTCTGTGATTTTCCATGCTGCCAAACTCCTTGAAATTCAAAGGCAGTCCATTAAACCAACAGCCTCATTATCACCAAGAGCTTGTTAGGGAATACTCTGTCAGGCGCTGCTGTAGACCCGCTGAATCGGAACTTGCATTTTAACATGATCCCCATGTGATTCATATGACCTCTCAACCTCAGACTGTCCATCCAGTGGGGAGGCTGTGAGGCCAGCCTCACAGTATTTTGGAGTATTGCTGTGGAGCTCATGGGATCATCAAGATGCACTTTGAAGTTTCCATCTTGGGGTTTGGGGAATGGACTGAGTTGTCCCAGGTCTGGGTGGGATGAAGCAGCAAGTCCTAGGTGTCATGGATTAAGTGTGAGGTGGGGCTCTCAGTACTGAGTGGGGAGGGGTACAGAAGCCCCACCAGATCAGGGAGGTCTCCCAAGGTGGGAAGGGGTGAAAACTTTCTTAGTGCATGAGGATCAAAAACCCTGGGATTGGGCAGGGTCCTGGGCTCACCTAGCTTTGTTCCTCCTCCCCTTCCAGCCCTGCGCATGAGGCTTCTTGTTCAGGAATTTGTGATGGCTGAGTGGCCCTAGGGGCGGGGGATATTGTCTGACTCCTGGATCTGGAGGCAAAGATGCTCCATTTTGGCACTAGGGGACGCTGTCACTGTTTACCAATGAGGCTGGAGGCATCTTAGATGACTTGATCGTGACCAGCACCTCTGAGGGGTACCTGTATGTGGTGTCCAACGCTGGCTGCTGGGACAAGGACTTGGCTCTCATGCAGGTACAGCCCTTCTGTGTTCTAGGTACCCTATGTTCCTTGTTCACAGAACAGGACAGACCCAGCAGGGACAAAGGGCTCAGACAATGGCTTTTTGAGTGAGTGAACAGCAGGCCAGAGTGGGTCCTGCCTGGAGAATGCCAGGTTTCAGTGATGGGGTAGTAGGGGAGGTAAAACTGACCCTGGCTCCCAAGTGAGCATCCTCTGGTTAAGGTAAAAGCTGGAGCCTGATGTTAGCACTGGCAGACCTGGCCTTGGGTCATCCATACCACTTAGTTATGTGACTTTGTCAGATGGGAACTGGCCTATTCTGCCCAGTTCTTCAGCCAGCTGTCAGCCCACAGTAAGTGCTCAGTAAGTGGTCCCAGAAGCTGATGTGGTGTTTCTGTCTTTCCTTTCAGGGCAAGGTCAGGGAGCTTCAGAACATGGGCAGTGATGTGAGTTTGGAAGTGGTGGATAATGGCTTGCTAGCCCTGCAAGGTGAGCAGGCCAGGCTAGGGTTGGAGCTGACCTTTGCCTCCTGGCTTTTCAACTACTAAGCACAGAAGGCCTATCAGGAGGAAAGTGTGCATGGTGTGACATTTGTGTGCCATAATTCTAAGTTTGGTATTAATGTCCTCCCTCTACCTGCCATAAGGCTCCATGGGCTGTGGGCAAGAGCACCTTCTCCCACCTGCAGAATAGCACTTGCTCAGGGCTTATTCTGGTCCCTGAGTAAGGGCTGTGGTCCAGCTTTGAGAGGAAACTAGGACCTGGACAATTGGTCACGGTCTCCCTGGGCCTAGGCCCCACTGCGGCCCAGGTATTGCAGGCCGGCGTGGCAGATGACCTAAGAAAACTGCCCTTCATGACCAGTGCTGTGATGGAAGTGTTTGGCGTGTCCGGCTGCCGTGTGACCCGCTGTGGCTACACAGGAGAGGATGGTGTGGAGGTATGTGAAAAAGTAGGTGTAGGATGGTGCAGGACACAGGATTCTGGAGCCAGCTGCCCACCTGCTCTCTGGTGTTCCATGCAGATCTCGGTGCCAGCTGCAGGGGCAGTCCACCTGGCAACAGCTCTGCTGGAAAACCCAGAGGTGAAGCTGGCAGGGCTGGCGGCCCGGGACAGCCTACGCCTGGAGGCAGGCCTCTGCCTGTATGGGAGTGACATTGATGAACACACCACACCTGTGGAAGGCAGCCTCAGTTGGACATTGGGTGAGCTGGGCCAGCACTCAGAATCCTGAAGGCTACAGTGGCCAGCCTATGACTGCTCCCAAGGTTGTGTAGCCACTGTGGCTTTGCCCATTAGATCCTCAGCAGGCTGAAGTGGGCAGCATAATCTTCAAGACCTGGGGACAAGAGGTGGGTGGCTGACTGCATTGCAGGGGAGGAATGGAGGTTGGGGGGCCCTGAGCAAACGGACCTCACTGCTGGATAGATTTTACTTGGGGTCCTTGTAACTAGGACCTCCTATGGCCAAGGGTTTTATGGACTGTGGCTTAAGCCTGGTGTCATGCTTCAGGGAAGCGCCGCCGAACTGCCATGGACTTCCCTGGAGCATCGGTCATTCTTCCTCAGCTGAAGGGCAAAGTGCAGCGGAGACGTGTAGGGTTAATGTGCGAGGGAGCACCTATGCGGGCACACAGCCCCATCCTGAATATGGAGGGCACCATGATTGGTAGGTGGACCAGGGAAGTTGGAGAGCCCTTTTCCCTTCCCTAGGAGGGTGGGCATTGGACTGGTAAGGTGGTGCTGACATGGCTTCTTCTCACACAGGTACTGTTACCAGTGGCTGCCCCTCTCCCTGCCTGAAGAAGAATGTGGCCATGGGTTATGTGCCCTGTGAGTATAGTCGGCCAGGTACCCCGCTGTTGGTAGAGGTGCGGCGGAAGCAGCAAATGGCTGTGGTCAGCAAGATGCCCTTTGTGACTACAAATTACTATACCCTCAAGTGAGGATGGATTGGGTCAGGGCCCTTCCCATCCAAGAGCCTGGACCTGGAGGGCATTCTACAAGGGTTAGGAAGCTAAGGCTGAATACTCTGGGGTAGGTGGCTAGGGTGGAGGATGTTTCTGATTTTCTGGTGTGTGTGGGGGGCAAACCACCTATTCTCTCTCTCATGTGCCTCTCCTCTTGGAGAAGTACACTTCTTGAAAGACCCCATTTCTGGGGTGCCTGGGTGGCTCAGTTGGTTAGGCGTCCGACTTCGGCTCAGGTCACGATCTCACTGTCTGTGAGTTTGAGCCCCGCGTCGGGCTCTGTGCTGACTGCTCAGAGCCTGGAGGCTGTTTCAGATTCTGTGTCTCCCTCTCTCTCTGACCCTCCCCCATTCATGCTCTGTCTCTCTCTGTCTCAAAAATAAATAAATGTTAAAAAAAAGAAAAAAAAGAAAAAAAAAAAAGAAGACCCATTCCGAGCAATAGACCAGCTCATGCAATGTCAGCTTGTGCTCCCATTGACCCCATTCTTGTCTGCTGGAGGGCTATGGGAAGCACTAGTTCTGGCATCTCTCCCTTCCACTCTGCCAGGTGCTGGCTGTGGAACAGAGGCTTACATTTAGGGAGGAGGTAAAGCCTGCCCAACCTACCTCATCATGGTTTCTCACACTGCAAAGGGGTTATTATTACCTTGGGTAGTGCTGCCTCTCCCTGGGCAGGAATGATTCCTGACTCACAAAGGCTTGGCCCTGTAGGGCCATTGTGCCTGTGTAAACTTGGGAAAGCTGAGGGGACCCAGACTCACTCTTCCACATTCCCAAGTTATCCCAGCCTGCTGCTTAGTAGCAAACCATGCCAGGCTCACCATCTGTTCTGAGCCCCAGGGCTGTTGTAGAGCACACTGGGCCTCCTCCTGGACCTGCCTTACCCTGGGCTGACCTTTGCCCCTGGGGCCCATTACTGGACTCCACTGACTTCTAACAAAACATTAAGCGAGCTTCCTTTCTTCTTGCTTGCCAGAGTTTCTAGCTTCATTGTCCTTTGTCCACATGATTGCTGGCGTGCCAGCCTAATGCCTCCTTGCCTGGCCTCTGAGGCAGGCTTAGAGTGGATTCTCCTTGAGAGGGCCAGGTCTATAAAAACTAGTGAGGATAGTGCCCCCTCCCTATTGGGCACCCACCACTGCTCCTCCAGAGAGCTGGTGTCATTTCTCCACCTCTGCAAGTCATTGCATTCTGGGTGCTGAGGGGCAGTAGCCCCAAGTGTTCCCTTTCCAGTTTTCCCTGTGCATGCACACCCTCGTCCTGTCTGAATAACCACACAACTGATGCACTTCCAAGTTTAATAAGCCACATCCTCAGCTGAACCTGGGGTAAAATGTGAGACCCTGATTCTATGTGTGGTGGTGTCAGTGGGTAGGCCTGAGGCTGCAAAACCATCATCCTACCAGTCAGAAGATACCTCCAAAGTAGATACACGTACACAAGTTCAGTGTAGTCCTACTTCCAGTGTGTTTCTGCTGCAAAGGTGGCCTAGCCAAAGGCTGCCAGATGGATAGAGGAAGCAGGCAGTGGGATATTGAGGTAGCTGGTGGTCCAGCAGAAACAAGTATAGAAATACAGCCTTCAGGAAGGGAGGCAGTTCTAGGGTCATGCTGCTTTCAGAAACTGGCATGTGCCTCCCACACCTTTGGAAGCTCCCCTGGCCCACTGTGTAAGTGGCAGGCCTGCCCAGCCTGTGGTTCTTCCAGGCTGTTGAGGGAGGGTTCTTGGGGGCTGAGATGGTGCTAGTGGGGACGAGCTGAGCCTGTGGCCTCTTAGGATGAAGCTCTTGTGGTTCCGGGTCAAGATGGGAAGTGATGAAGTGGCAGAGCCACTCAGCGGTAACTGCTTAGTACCTCTCTGTGAGGGGACAGGGTACAACCCCATGGGTGGGGGTGGAAGGTCACCCTTGGGGCTTAGCGTCTTTCAGGCACCCAACCTCCCAACAATGAGTTAATATTCAGGAAAGGACAATTTCCATAGCCTGACTCACACCTGAAAAGCTCTGGATGGGCTAGGGAAGTGGGTGTTTGGTGCCTCCACGTCCAGGTAGTGCCAGCGCCCCCTGCCTTACACTTGAATGGCCAGCTAAGTAACCATAGAGTATAAGGCCATGTCTAGGCCAGTCTTTCCTGGCTCCCTGCCAACAAAGCAAAAACAAATTCAAGAGCTTAGGAGAAAACAGACTTCCCTTACAAATCCCAGAGCTGGTCAACCTCAAGTTTCTTCTCAAGGAAATTTCTATGGGGTCACATCCCAGCAGATCAGAAGGGGGACAGGAAAAAGCCAAGGCAGAAAATGGACTGTTGGCCTCCTCAACCCAGAGGCTCCTCCTGAGCTGACCCCTGAGAGAGGAGGAACATGTCTTCTCTCCTTAAGGCACCCAGATCTGGGTAGAGGCAAACTTTACTGGCCCAATGCCTGGAGCTGCTGGAGGCAAGGCCAAGAGCAGTGGAGGGCCAGGTCTTCAAGCACTGGGGTACTCCCTGCCCCCAACCCCTCCCCCCATGCAGTCTCTGGGGTCTGGGCAGCAGCAGAACCCAGTGTGGGAACCAGCAGACCCGGTGATGTCCCTGGAGATCCCTCTGCTGCCTTCCCTTATTCTCTGTGGGTTTTGAGAGGTTCATTTGCTGTTGTTTCCCTAAAAGTGATGGAAAAGAGAAAAGGATTATTCCACAGGCAGCACAACAGTCCCTGAGATTGGCTCTCTCTAGCCCTGTAGGGGCTGAGGTGGGCTCAGTAAAGCCACACTACAATCTATATCTCTGTACTAAGTTCCCACAGCCCACACTGGGACCCTCACCTTTCCCCTGAAGACACGTTTTTCCTCCTGGTTCCTACCTTATGGTATTCCTATCCTTCCCCAAGTTGCTCAGGACCTGGACAGTGGCAGGCCTCCTAACTGGCCTCTTGCCTTCTCTATTGGACCCCTTTTCTTGCCATGAAACAGGCAGTTATAAAGACAAATTAGATCAGGCCATAGCCTTGCTGAGTCCTTCAATAGCTTCCTGAAATTTGGCATAGGGTATTGTGGGTCCCACCAATGCCTTCATGTTTGAGCTCCAGTGTCACAGCTTTGTCTATCCTTCCAATATGACACCCTTGTTCTTGCCCTGGGCCTTATTCTATCAATTTTCTTTGCCTGGTACACTTACTCCCTAGCCTTTGCCATTAGCTTAGGTGTCTGTTTTGCGAGAAAACTCTTGACTACCCTTGCCCCCACACCGCTGCCCTTCCCTTTTATTATTTTTTTGTTGCCCTCCCTTTTAAATCTCTGGCTCCCCCTATAAACAGGATAAAGGATAACCCCCCTGGGTTGTCCTTGTTCTCTGGACCTAGTTGCCCTCCTCTCCCCCCACCACACCACACCACACCCCTCATATAGAAGGAGCTCAGAAATTAGTTGAATGAATGCTCTGATTAGTGAGTAGATGTTTTACAGATGAGGAGGCTGACCTGATGTGGCCAGTAAGTGCAATAAGGACATAGGCTCCTGCCTTTCTAACTGAAGGGCTTGCAGTAGAGTGGAACCCAACAGACTTGCCAGCTCATCTCTGAAATTGTGACAATAGCCCCACAGGCAGCATGCTGAACAGCATATTGGTGGGCTGTTCAGAAATTAGAGTCTGAGCTCCAGTTGAAGACCTTGGGACTTGCTGTAAAGACCACTAAACTAGTGGACTTCTACCCTGAGAACTTCCTGCCCCCATCCCTGTTATCAGCACAGGCCTATCCTCTGCCTGCCAAGCATGGGGTTGTGATGGGCACAGATTTACTCACCACGAAGTGAAATGCGTGGAGCCATCAGGTGTGGATCCGTTCTGGCCGCCCAGACCTGGGGGCAGGAACACATCCAGAGCTGCAGCAGGCTGGGGGTGGGGATCTGAGCAGGTATCAGCCCAGGTCAGGTTTGAGGCCAGTGGCGGTGTTTGGTGAAGAGTCTCGTGGGGGCCCTAAAGGGACTAGCGGTATTGTCTGATTGAGGTTCAAAGGAAGTTAAAATGTGATGGGTGGACCGGGGTTTCTGGCATGAAATGGTATGTTGGCATGGATTAGGGTGCAGAGTTAAGCTGTGATGTGGTCCTTAGGGGATCAGTGGTAGTCTAGGGGGTTCTGGGGAGCCCAATGATGGAGTCCAGTGGGGGGTGGGGAGCCTCACCTGGGCGGTGATACAGCCCTGTCACCGTGCTCCCGTAGAACCCCCACGCCAGCTGGATGCCCAGGAGACTTAACACCAACCAGAGTAGCAGCAGCTTGAAGAGGGTCACGCGCATGTCCTGCGCCTCCCACTCCCGCAGGAACTCGCTGCCCAGGGTGCCCAGTGCGCCCAACACCGTGGTCGGAAGAGCCTGCAAGGACTGCCCAGACCAAGGCTCCGCCATGACTGGCCCATACCCCACCCGGGGGACTGTCACCGTAGTTCCGACTGCGCAGGCGTCTGGTCTTCCGGGGCCAGGGCCGTTAGTGCGCACGCGTAAAACTAGGCAAGGCTAGGCTACTTCGCTTGCGCGAAGAGTTGGCAGTTTAGGGAGGAGTATTAAAACCGCGCACGCGCACCCTGCCCCACCCTACTTACTTAAAGGATGAGTGAGTCGTGAAGCATAAAATAGCAACCAGGTCTTTTATAGCCCTGGAGTTCCCGTGATGCCCCACGCGGCTGCAGTGATTGGTTAAGCGCCTTGCCTTTAGGGCGTGGACGCGCTCCTGAGCAATCGTAGCTGAGCTGTGAGTGCGCGCGCGTGCGCGGGGCCGAGACTGGGGCTGGCTCGAGCCCGCTGGCACACGGGAACGCGCACGTCGCTCCCCGCCCTCCCGCCGCCGACCGCCCTCGCTCGCTCGAGCTCCCCGCCCGCCGCCCGCCGTCCTCCGTCGGTTCTCTCGTTAGTCTGCCTCCGTCTCCTCAGCCACCCGCCCTAGTCTCCGAGCTTGCTACTCGCGGACAGGCGTCCTTGGCGTGGAGAGGTCGGATTGCGAGTCGTCGCCTGAGGTGAGCGAGAGGGTACCCTCCTGGCGCCGCGGCGCCCGGGGCCCGCCCGCCCGGCACTCTTCCGGCCGCCAGCCCGCCCGCCGCCCCTCCGCGGCCGCGCCCCACCTGCTGCTCTCGGCTGGCTGCCCCTGGGTCCCGGCCCCTGCCTCCCGGCCGGGGCCCCGCTCCCCAAAGAAGCGGCCCCGCCCGCGCAGTCCCCGGAAGCGCGCCCCGCGGCCTCCCGCGCCCCTTCCCCCGCCCGGCCAGGCCTGGTGGAGCCCCAGCCGCCCGCCCGCGGTCCCCGGCGCTTCCTCTCTCTCACGGCTGCGCCGGGCAGGGCGGGGGCTTCGAGCCGGGCCCGGCAGCCGCGCGGTGCAGCCGGCCCCTGCGAAGTGCGCGTGGCTGTCGGAGTTGAAATGGGAAAGAAACTCTTTACAACTCCATCTTGGCTTTACATTGAATATGAAACATGAATCACCGTTTTATACTGGGTGAAGTCCAGTTATGTTTTGGGTACATTTTCTTTTTAAATGTAGTACTCTCGGAGATTGTGTAAGTAAAAAGGTAGTGTTGAAATCTTATGGGTTAGGATTGTTGGGTATTGAAAGGACGTTTTCCTGTTAGACATTTTTTTCATGACTTAAACTATGTTGTATCGAAATAAAGTATTAATTTGCAATTTTGCTTAGTCTCAGTTACTACCTTGATTAAGAATCACCTAAACATATCCTTAGTTACCGATTGACTCAGTTACGAGGCATCATTATTAAATAGCACTGTTGGCAGTTAAATCGATTTGGTCAAAAGCATGTTTAGTAGTCTGCGGTGGAAAACTGGCATCCTTTTTGCCTCAGAATTGGTTCCACTTGTGTTTTTTAATGGTCCTGATTTAAAATTTTTACCAGCGTTAGTGACTTGTTTGGTTCTTTCTATGTTTAAGATTGTCTTTTGAAGTAAATGTTTCTTGCAGGTGTGTAATCAGATTATAGTCCTCCCTGCCAGATCTGAAGGGGAAAAATACTTTTTAAAATGTCTTAAAAATGTTATATGTGGTGAGAATTTTTCAACCATTCAGTGTCAAACACCCAAATGTGTTAGGTGTGTGTCCTATTGTATGATTGTCGCTTTGAACATACCGGTTTGAGCTTTGGGCACGAGTGACATTGTTTGGACTGAAGGTATGAGACTAATTCCTAATTGTGAAGGATAACTTACTAAAGGATCTCTTTTGATAAATTATCTTAAGAATAGTACCATCTACTTTTGTAGAGCACTGATGGCCCATGGGGACGTGACAAAATAGAAGACAACTTGCTTTAAGTCAGTCTAGTCCTAGAGTTATCACCTCTGTTCTCATAAAAGTCTGTACTAGAGAGAAGAAAATAGGGACCCACTGACTTTTTCATAGATCCAGAATTTTAGACCCGAAAGGAATCTTCAGGACTTCTATAGTCCAACCCCATTTGCAGATGAGGAAACTGAGTTCCAGAGACTTTTGTAAATATACCAATGTTATATGTCTAGTCATGTACAGGCCAAAACTATTTTGTCTGTGTGGTATTTTCCTTGTACTCCTAAATAGCTTGCTTAGAGTTAAGTAAAAATTCAGGATTTAACAACTTGTTTCCAGTGCTTTCTCCATTCATGTATTACTGATATGTTGTGAGAATCTGAAAAATTCATTAAAAAAAATTTTTTTTAATGTTTATTTTTGAGAGAGAGAGAGAGGAGAGACACAGCCTGAGAGGGGGAGGGGCAGAGAGAGGGAGACACTGAACAAGAAGCAGGCTCCAGGCTCTGAGCTGTTAGCACAGAGCCTGATGCGGGGCTCGAACTCACAAACTGCCAGATCATTACCTGAGCTGAAGTTGGACGCTCAACCGACTTAGCCACCCTGGCACCCCGAAAAATTCATTTTCTAAACAAATTTCAGTTATTTAGCCTTAAACAACACTCTCCTCCCTGCAACTGGGTGGTCCTGCAGCCGTTGATTGAAATAGATAAATGAATATACAGGGTCCCCGCTTGGCCTAGTTTTGGCTTTCGGTGTTTGGGTCTTCTTAGGGACAAGCTTCTTCCACAGGGAGGCCCAGACTCCTCTGTTCCAAATCCCACATAATTAGGTCAGGCTAAGATGTTGTCATGGGACTGAGGGCTGTTTTGACTATTGATTTGAGGTGGGATGGAGAGAAACTGCACATACCAAGTATATAGTTCCCTGTGTATTATGTGTGTGGTAGTGGTTTTGCTGGAGTATTCTCATAGTCTTCATTCATATTAGAGTGAAAACAGGTAGATCTTGAGGTGTTTCCTCAAGGAGTTAGTGGAGTTGAAGCAGTGACCAGAGAAGTTGCTACTTAGGGTTTTCTTAGTTGTCCTAGAGCTGAGATTTATGTTAACTCAGAAGAAAGACTGATATTTCAACTTCTAAGAGAACTAATCTGGGCATGCTGAGCTTCTATAGACAGGACTTTGGGTTTTATTGCATTATGGCTACTAGTGATAAAGCTAAATGGTACATACTCACTGGATTTTAATCACATATGTTTGTAGTAGTAAAAGGTAACTAAAAGTTACTTAACCTTCCTGTACCACTTTATCCCTTTATGCCCCTGGCCAGTGGAACTTAGTTTGCCTGCACCTACACATTAACGTAACTAAATTGTAAAATTGTGTTAATGTGTCTTAACTACACTCTTGATCTTTGGGTATATGCTCACTGTTAAGTACTTGTGAGATTACTAAATTAAAATTTCCAAGATAGTTTAAAGTTAGTAATTAATGTAAAATTCCTATTTCAAGTGTTTCTATTTCAAATGACTCATTTATAGTCTGTGGTACTGCAGTATTAAGTGAAGACCTTGTATACTCATAATTATGGTAGTCATGTGACTAAAAATCAGGTAGGCATTGAAGCTGCTCGTTCTGGGTGTTGGTCTGAATTTATTGGTGGTTCTTCCAGATGATTCTGAATAACATTTTATAGTTAACAATGGTCAGAATATGAGATACACTGTTACATCTTAGCCAGTTTGCAGTTTGTCTCAAACTGAGCTTGATTTTTTTTTTGTGTGAAGAGGGTGGATAAAGTAAATATGTTTAATTAGGCATGTTTATAATAATATCTTACTATTCAAGTGAAGGTAGAAAGAAGAACATAAGCAACTGAAATGTTTGGAGTGGTGTAAAGGGAGAAGAGGAAGGTAAAATGAAAGAGAGGTGACCAGAGACCAGATCATGTTGAGGCTTTTAGGATATAGGAAGTTCTTTGGGTTTGTCCTGAGATGAGAAATCATTAGATGTTTTTTAGCAGGGGAATGATATGATTTGATATTAAATAACTAGAATCCCTCACTAAGAATAGGGGTAGATTGGAGTCCATTCTGACTTTATGTTTTAAAAGTTTAAGGGGCGTCTGGGTGGCTCAGTCAGTTAAGCTTCTGACTTTGGCTTAGGTCATGATCTCGCAGTTCATGGGTTCGAGTCCTGTGTTGGGCTCTGTGCTGACAGCTGGAGCCTGGAGCTTGCTTCAGATCCTGTGTCTCCCCCTCTCTCTCTCTGCCCCTCCCCAACTTGTCGCACGCTCTATCTCCCTCTTTTTCTCTCACTCAAAACTAAATAAATAGACATAAAAAAACGTTTAGGGGCGCCTGGGTGGCTCAGTTGGCTCAGGTCATGATCTCACGGTTTGTGGGTTCGAGCCCTGCGTTGTGCTCTGCACTGACAGCTCAGATCCTGGAGCCTGTTTTAGATTCTGTGTCTCCTTCTCTCTCTGCCCCTCCCCAACTTGTGCTCTTTCTCTGTCTCTCAATAATGAATAACAGTAAAAATAAAAAAAGAAAGAAAGAAAAAGAAATTAAAAAATGTTTAGGGGCGCCTGGGTGGCTCAGTTGGTTAAACATCCAACTGCAGCTCAGGTCATGATCTTGTGGTCTGTGAGTTCGAGCCCCGCATTGGGTTCTGTGCTGACAGCTTAGAGCCTGGAACCTGCTTCAGATTCTTTGTCTCCCTCTCTCTCTCTGCCCCTCCTCCACTCATGCTCTGTCTCCATCTCTCAAAAATGAATAAACATTAAAAAAATTTTTTTTTAAAAGTTTAATCTCTACACCCAGTGTGGGGCTCAAACTCAACCTGAGATCAAGAGTCATACATTCTTCCAACTGAGCCAGCCAGGTGTCCCTCTTTTCTGACTTTAAATAGTAAAGTAATATTGATCATCTCTGACAAAAATATCAGGATTTCTGAATAATTACCTTCCTTGACCTAATGACTTCATCCTGTTTTGTTTTGGTTTTTTTTTTGAAACCATTGATTTTTCTGACAGTTGCCTTTCAATCTGTAATTTCTCTAATACCTGTATTAAGAATATGTAAGTAGATAAAACAAGTTATTTAAATAAATGTTTGTGGTAGTGTAGGTGGTAGGGTTACAGGTGTTCATTGTAAGATTCAACTTCACTCTGGTTTGAAAATTTTTATAATAAAATGTTGGAAAATTAATTTATGTAGGATTATTTTGCTTTTTGCTTTTAAAAGGGCAGTATTTGTAATATTTGTAAGATAAGGTTGTGTACCTTTTAAGTAAAGGAGGCTAAAACTTGTATAAATGTGATATATTTGATGATATACCAATCAAAGATTAAATTCTATACTTCTTCCCCTCTCCTGAATTCTAAATTACAGGGAACTTTGGGCAAGCCTGTTTACATCCTGTGTTTTGATTTTTTTCATTGTAAAGTGAATAGACATAATTCCTGATATTTTTATATTTTTATAGTGCCTTTCATCTGAGAAGTTCAAGGCACTTGTAAAACTTCTGGCACACAGGCCGTGGGTCTTCCAGCACATTTGTAAGGTATGTACATAGAAACCTCTTCTTTTATTTCTCTTTTCCCACGAAAGAGAGATTATTATATATTAAAGTAAATTCTGGAGGAATGTCAGTGCATTACTGTTAATGATTCTCTTCACCAGTCTTGAGTTCTTTATCTTACTCCATACCTTTTCTCTCTAGTCTTATTCTCCCACCTCTCCATAAGGTACTCCTCTAACTTTTTTACTTTTAAGTGGTATTTCTTTTTTAGATGAAGATAGATTTCCTAATCTCTCTCTTAAAGGAGATGAAACTCACTGTGTTGTACACATACCTCTTTTACATCTGAACCATTCCCATCTTATTCCTTCTGTTTTTCATCTTTAAAGTTTATTTTGAGAGAGAGAGAGTGCACATGTGCACGGACGGTCACTCTTGCAGGGGGGATGGTGGGCAGAGAGAGAAAGGGAGAGAGGGAATCCCAAGAAGGCTCTATGCTGTCAGCACAGAGCCCGATTTGGGGCTCGATCTCACGAACTGTGAGATGATGACCTGAGCTGAAATTAAGAATTCGGTGCTTAATTGAGCCAACCAGGCGCTCCTAGTTTTCATCTTTAAGTTTTCATTTTTAATTTTTTTTTAATGTTTATTTATTTTTGAGAGAGAGAGACAGAGCATGAGTTGGGGAGGAGCAGAGAGAGAGGGAGACACAGAATCCGAAGCAGGCTCCAGGCTGTGAGCTGTCAGCACAGAGCCTGGCGTGGGGCTCAAACCCACGAACTGTGAGATCATGACCTGAGCCGAGGTCGGATGCTTACCCGACTGAGCCACCCAGGCACCCCAAGTTTTCGTTTTTTTCAGTAGTTTAGTTATCATACATTTATCCACAGCTTATGTTGTGGGTATATCTATCTAATTATCAGTGGCAAATGAGTCAGGTAGAGAATGAAGATCAGAGGACAATCTTCCCTCTTACCAGAGGGGTCAGAGTGATACTGGCTTAGGTGGGAACAACGTTAACAGCTGGTATAAGATCCGTCCAGGGGTTCTTTAGATATTTAAACTAATTACAAATAAAGGAAATTGTTAGAAATAATCTTAATTTGATTGATACCATGGTATATATCCTAGTCAGTACTGTTTTGATCGCCTTTTTCTGTTCTCTTTGGGTCTGAGGGAACTCTGTATATGGAGAAGTGGGCTGTGATGGGGATGAATATTGTTTATTTTTTTCCAACTTGTTTGTTTTGTTTTTTTAATTTATATTTTAGTTAATATACAGTGCAGTATTGGTTCCAGGAGTAGAATTCTGTGATTCATCACTTACACACGATACATATAATACCCACTGCTCATCATAAGTGCCCTCCTTGGTATCATATCAGCCATCACCTATTTAACCCATCTCCCACCCCCCTGCTTCCATCAACCCATAGTTCTCTATCATTAAGAATCTCTTGGGGCGCCTGGGTGGCGCGGTCGGTTAAGCGTCCGACTTCAGCCAGGTCACGATCTCGTGGTCCGTGAGTTTGAGCCCCGTGTCGGGCTCTGGGCTGATGGCTCAGAGCCTGGAGCCTGTTTCCGATTCTGTGTCTCCCTCTCTCTCTGCCCCTCCCCCGTTCATGCTCTGTCTTTCTCTGTCCCAAAAATAAATAAACGTTGAAAAAAAAAATTAAAAAAAAAAAAAAAGAATCTCTTGTGGTTTGTTTCTCTCTCTTCTCTCCACCCTCCCCCATCCCCATACGTTCATCTGTATTGTTTCTTAAATTCCACATAAGTGAAATAATATGGTATTTGTCTTTCTCTAATTGACTTATTTCGCTTAGTGTAATACATTCTAGCTCTATCCATGTCATTGCAAGTGGCAAGATTTCATTCTTTCTGATGGCTGAGTAATATTCCATTGTGTATGTGTGTGTACACACACACATATCTCTTTTATCCATGGAGGTGAATATTCTTATTTGGTGAAATGGGGTACCTGGCAGTGAAGGCATACAGTGATAGTGGTTTTGGTTAGCTTTGAACTCCTCCTTGGCATGCTAAGAAGAATGAACAAGCTAGCTTGTGGTTTTGTCATTCATTCATTCATTGAACAAATAATTATTGAATAGCTACTACATGTCAGATGCTGTTCTGGAACACATCTGAAGAAAACAAAGAAGGTCCCTGTCCTCAGGGCACCTGGATGGCTCAGTTGGTAGAGCATACAACTTTTTTTTTTTTTTTTTAAAGTTTATTTTGAGAGAGTGAGCACATGCATGCGCACAGGGGAGGGGCAGAGAGAGAATCCCACGAAGCCTCCATGCAAAACTTGACATGGGACTTGATCTCATGAACCACGAGATCATGACCTGAGCCAAAATTAAGAGTCAGACACCTAACCAACTGGGCCACCCAGGCACCCCTAGAGCATGCAACTCTTGAACTTGGGATAATGAGTTCAAACCCTCTTTAGGCTTAGAAGTTACTTAAATAAATTAACTCTCACATTTAAAAAAAAAAAGTCCCTGCCCTCAAACAGTTTTTGTTTGTTTTACAGTGTCTTTATTCCTAAAAATACGAGCACGTTTGATTTGGAACTGAAAAGTGTTAGTTTTGAATCATACCATCTACTTTTCTCAGTGTTACAAAGTAGAAAGCACTTCAGGTGTAAATAGTCACAAAAATATGAATAGTCCTGCTTATGGAGTTATTGTTCTAGTAGGAGAGACTGATGATAGGTAAGGAATGGACTTGTCTTTTTTAGGGAACAGCAAAAGAAAAAAAAAATTGAATGGCTGGAGCCTAAAGAGCAAGTGGAAAAGTGGAAGAAATAGTCTTATAGGTAGGCAAGGGCCAGATCTTTTACGAACTGGGAATTTAGAGTTTATTCAGAATGCATTGGAAAGCTATTAAAGGGTTCGTATAACAGTAATGTTATCTGATTTATTTAGATTTTTAGCTCACGTATGGAGAATAGACTACAGGGTGGCAAAAATGGAGGTAGGGAGATCTGTTGGAGGCTGTTTATTTTTTTTTTATTTAAAAAAAATTTTTTTTTTTCAACGTTTATTTATTTTTGGGACAGAGAGAGACAGAGCATGAACGGGGGAGGGGCAGAGAGAGAGGGAGACACAGAATCAGAAACAGGCTCCAGGCTCTGAGCCATCAGCCCAGAGCCCGACACGGGGCTCGAACTCACGGACCGCGAGATCGTGACCTGGCTGAAGTCGGACGCTTAACCGACTGCGCCACCCAGGCGCCCCGGAGGCTGTTTAAATTCAGTGACAGATGATTGGGGCTTGGACAAGAATGACAACGGTAGTAGAGGGATTCACAGTATGTTGTAAATGAGTGATCATAGGCTTTGCTGATAAATTGGAAGATATGGCTTCCTGAATCCCTGATCTATGGTAAGATTAGCTCAGTGCAACTGCTGGGCATAAGAAGACAACTAGCCTAGCACCACTGCATATATACTCTGTTGTCCACAAGGCTTGAAATTTCTCCTTTAAGGGGTGTTTGGGTGGCTCAGACAGTTGAGTGTCCACCTCAAGATTTCAGCTCAGGTCATGATCTCGCAGTTTGTGAGATCAGGCTCCACATTGGGCTCTGTGCTGACAGTGTAGAGCCTGCTTGGGATTCTCTGTCTCCCTCTCTCTGTGCCTCTCCCCTGCTCATTCTCCCTTCTGCTGCTGCTGTTGCTGCTGCTGCTGCATTGTCTTCTTCTCTCTTTCAAAATAAATATTTTAAAAAATGTTTAAAAGTATTTTTCCTTTCAGTACATTGAGTAATGCATTAGGGTGGTTTGATTGATGGCCTCCCTTGTAAGAGCGGAGACTGTTTCAAAGTTGTTTTCTCAATTATGTATTTCTACATTGTATTTAAAAACAGAGGTGCCTGGGTGGCTCAGTCGGTTAAGCATCCAGCTTCATGCCTCAGCTTGGGTCATGATCTCACAGTTGGTGGGTTCGAGCCCCACGTCAAGCTACTTCAGATTCTGTGTCTCCCTCTCTTTCTGCCCCTTCCTTGCTCATATTCTATCTCTCTCAAAAATAAACATTAAAAAAAATTTTTTTTTAATTTTTTTTAATGTTTATTCACTTTTGAGAGACAGAGAGTGAGAGTCAGGGAGGGACAGAGAGAGAGGAAAATACAGGATCTGAAGCAGGCTCCAGGCTCTGAGCTGTCAGCACAGAGCCCGCCCGATGTGGGGCTTGAACTTACAAGCTATGAGATCATGACCCGAGCCGAAGTTGGATGCCCAACTGACTGAGCCACCCAGGCACCCCTAAAAAAAATTTTTTAAAACAAAAGTGAAGCTATGCTTACCAGTTTCTTCACCAAAAATGCTGATGACCCTATAATGACAAAGAAGTTTTGCTATAGAAGAACTCTGTATCTATATACCTTTAACCAGGTTATTCCTTTGAGCCTCAGGACCTGTATCTGTGAAATGAAGATTACATTTATTTTATAGGAATTTTATTTTATTTTATTTTATTTTATTTTATTTTATTTTATTTTATTATTTTATTTTTAAAATTTTTTTTAAACGTTTATTTATTTTTGAGACAGAGAGAGACAGAGCATGAACGGGGGAGGGTCAGAGAGAAGGAGACACAGAATCGGAAGCAGGCTCCAGGCTCCGAGCTGTCAGCACAGAGCCCGACGTGGGGCTCAAACTCACGGACCGCAAGATCATGACCTGAGCCGAAGTCGGCTGCTTAACCGACTGAGCCACCCAGGCGCCCCTATTTTATAGGAATTTTAGATGAAATAATATATGAAGAGCATGATGCTCAATGCATGTTAGTTTTCTCCCTTAGTAGAAATACTTGTTCTAAGTCTGATAGATTCCTTTTGTTTTTTTTTTTAAGTTTATTTTATTTTGAGAGAGAGAATGGGGGACGGGGGCTGAGGGAGGAGAGTATGAAGTGGGGTTGGTGCTTAGTGTGGAGCCCCATGCAGGACTGTCTCATGACTGTGAGATCATGGCCTGAGCCCATATCAAGTGTTGGAAACTTAACCGACAGAGCCACCCAGGCGCCCCCCCCTCCTTTTTTTTAAGAGAGAGGGTAGGTCGGGGAGAAGGGCAGAGAGAGAGAGAGAGAGAGAGAGAGAGAGGGAATCTTAAGCATGTTCAATGTTCAGTGCAGAGCCCAATATGGGGCTTGATCCCATGACTCTGGGATCATTACCTGTGCCAAAATCAAGAGTCGGGCACTCAACCTACTGAGCCATCCAAGTGCCCCTTAAGTTTTCTTTAAAATTTTTTTTTTAATTTTTTTTTTAACGTTTTATTTATTTTTGAGACAGGGAGAGACAGAGCATGAACAGGGGAGGGTCAGAGAGAGGGAGACACAGAATCTGAAACAGGCTCCAGGCTCTGAGCTGTCAGCACAGAGCCCGACGCGGGGCTCGAACTCAGGGACTGAGAGATCATGACCTGAGCTGAAGTCGGCCACCCAACCGACTGAGCCACCCAGGCGCCCCTAAAATTTTTTTTTAATGCCTTTATTTATTTTTGAGAGAGAGAGAGGGAGGGAGAGAGAATAAGCGGGGGAGGGACAGGCAGAGGGAGAGGGAGACACAGAATCCGAAGCAGGCTCCAGGCTCTGAGCTGTCAGCACAGAGGCCAACGTAGGGCTCGAACTCACGAAATACAAGATCATGACCTGAGCCGAAGTTGAGTGCTTAACTGACTGAGCCACCCAGGCGCCCCACCCCCTAAGTTTGCCTTTTTTAATTAGTATTTTTTTAAATAAATTTTTTTAATGGGGATAGATGGTGGTGATGGTTGCATGACAACATGAATATATTTAATACCACTGAAATGTATACTTAAAAATGTATACATTTTTAAGTAGATGGGAGGTACCTGGGTGGCTCAGTCAGTTAAGATGGTAAGTTTTATGTTATGTGTATTTAAAACAAATTTTTTTTTAATGTTTGTTTATTTTTGAGAGAGAGAGACAGAGAGAGACAAGAGTACTAGCAGGGGAGGGGCAGAGAGAGAGGGAGACACAATCTGAAGCAGGCTCCAGGCTCTGAGCTGTCAGCCCAGAGCCTGACACTGTACTCGAACTCATGGACAGTGAGATCATGACCTGAGCCAAAGTCACATGCTTAACTGAACCACCTTGGCACCCCTATGTTATGTGTATTTTACTTCAATAAGAAGAGAGGGAAAAATGCACCAGGTAAAAATAAAATCATACAAAAAACTTTATACTAAAAAATGAGTGTGCCTGGCTGCTTCATTTGGAAGAGTATGTGACTCTTGATCTTGGGGTCATGAGTTCAAGACCCAATTGAGGGTAGAGTTTACTTAAAAAATGTATCGTCTTCCTATTCCAGAGCATAATCCTCCTCTCATTGTATTACTTCCTTTGGGCTTTAAAAATATTTTATTTGGACTCCTATCTGGCTCAGTTGTGAAAGCATTTCACTCTTGATCTCAGGGTTGTGAGTTTGAGCCCCATGTTGGGTGTAGAGATTACTTTCAAAAAATTTAAAAATATTAGAGTAAGGGGGTTGATGAAGCATGTGTATGAAACATTGTAGAAGGGGGTAGGTAGGCATGACGAGTAAAAGCCTTTCTCCCATCTCAGCTTCCAAGGTCCTTCTTTAGAGAAGACCATATAACTGTTTTCTATATATCCTTCTAGAGATACTATGTCTATATGTATATATTACATATTTTTCTTTTTTTAGAAGCATGCAGTTGGACATCACATTGTTATGCATCTTATTTTTTCCCCTTAATAGGTCTGAGTGACTATTTCGCAAGATATTTAATAGCATACACTGTGGAAAACAGTTTGGCAGTTCCTCGAATGGTTAAATATATAGGGTTAGCATACAACCCAGCAGTTCTACTCCTAGCTCTATACGCAAAAGAATTGAAAACAAGTAGTCGAATAAATGCTTGTACTTAGATGTTCATAGCATCACCATTCTTATAGCCAAAAGGTGGAAATAATTCAAATGTTCATCAACAGATAAGTCAGTAAACAAATGTGGTTGTATACATACAATGGAATATTTTTCAACTACTTAAAAAGATGAAGTATTAATACGTGGTATAACATGGATGAACCTTGAAAGTATTATGCTAGATGAAAGAAGCCAAACACAGGCCATATATTGTATGATTTAATTTATATGAAGTATCTAGTATAGTAAACCTGTAGAGACGCAAAGCGAATTGGTGGTTGCTAGATGCTAGGAGAAGGGGAACTGGAGATGGACTGCTTAATAAGCATGGGGTTTTCTTTTGTGGTAATGAAAATGTTTTGGAACTAGATAGACTTGGTTGTTTTACAACATGGCGAATATGCTAAATATCACTGAAATGTACACTTTAAAAAGGTGAACTTTATATTGTGTATTTCACCTGAATTAAAAAAAAGTTTTAAATAGATGTTTAGGCCTTACAGAGTTTTCATCTTGCTAATTGTGGAACCTTGAAAGGAATAGAAATGTTTGCGCCAGAATGCAGGGTGTCTGGCTGTGCGTTGTCATTGCTGAAACACCTAGGCAACTCATTGGAGTTAGTTTATTCTTCTCTTTATGGTGGTTCTCCAGACAAGCATTGTCTTGTGAGCAATATAAGTGGAGAATTAAACTGTACAAAATCAGATTCTGATTCTGCACATCTATTTAAGGTTAACCTTGGGATATTTACATTTTGAGGTGAATGATCTGATGTTCTTACTTAGAAAGCCAGAAGGGAGTATTTCTTTCCTTTAGCCTCAAAAGAGAATTTTAGTCTGGGGTTATTCTTACTTGGCCGTATATTGGAGGCTTTGTGGGGTTTTCCTCTGCTTGCCTTCATTTGCCTTAGGTTTGCTGCTCTCCATCTCTAAGGGCCCTTGAACTGACATCGACCCTTAACAACTGCTTGATCAAGATGGCAAAATAACAATAGTACCAGGCTCAAGTGCATTGTGAACAAATGGACAG
Source organism: Prionailurus bengalensis (assembly GCF_016509475.1). NCBI lineage: Eukaryota > Metazoa > Chordata > Mammalia > Carnivora > Felidae > Prionailurus > Prionailurus bengalensis. The sequence continues at coordinate 18,665,527 of NC_057348.1, read as the reverse complement.
TTGGTTTGAGCCTTTTTGCCAGGCGTTTTCCTATGTTGTTTGCAAACCAAATAAATGGCTTTATATTTTCAATTTAATTTCCCGAGTGTTTAATGGTGTTTCCTGTGTGTCAGGGACAGTCCTGGGTGTAGGTGAACCTGGAGTCGATAGGACAGTTCTGCCCATGGCACTGAAAGAGTTTCAATATAGTGATTTTTTCCTCTTAATGAAGTAGTATGTATTCTATTCATTTTACTTTATTTATTTATTACTAATTTTAAATGTTTAATTTTGAAAGAGAGAGCTCTAGTGGGGGAGGTGCAGAGAGAGAGGGGACAGAGGATCCAAAGCAGGCTATGTGCTGACAGCAGAGAGCCTGATGCGGGGCTCGAACTCATGAACTGTGAGATCATGACCTGAGCCAAAGTCAGATGCTCAACTTCCTGAGCCACCCAGGCACCCCTCTCTATTCATTTTAAATGTGTACTTTAACAAAGACAAAAGCAGTAGAATGGAAGGTATTTGAGAAGGGAGTGCGTATGAAAAGTCTATGCTTTTCAACCTGGCTTCTTGTTTGAACAGAAATTTGATTCTGATTTGGTTGTTACATTGAGGACTGGCTGGTTAAAAAGCTGTATTTTGACCTTTATTTTCACCTTCATAATACTGATAGTTTTGCTCCAAGAGAAGGCATTGTAAGGCATCTTTAAGCTTTTATGGAATTCATGTGTGTTTAGGTACAGTATGGCTCTTGGGAAAAAATCGAGATCTTAAACCACTGAAATAGTATCATTGAAGCTTTACAACTTTTTTGTTTTATTTCTGCAGTGGACGTCTTTTTCCCTGTCTTACGGTATCTAGGACTTAAGCTTCTCCATGTAATGAATGAGGTCTTTCCTCCTAAGGGAGAGTTTTTGAGTTCTGTCCTTGGAGTCTGTCAGCCTGCTTTAGGACTGGCCAGAATGGCACTTCTCTCCCTCTCCATTTTATGTTTCTAACCTGATTTACAGGGTTTTCTGTGTCCTAAGTCTTGTCATAGGCTACACTGCTTTCTCACTCAAGCATGTGTTTTTCTAAACTGTTGTGAACTCAGCTACTGTCCAGTTAGACTTACAGAATCGTTTATAAAATAAGAGCAAATAAGTTCATAGGGAGGATCTGAGTTTTAGCATTACTGTTACAGATAATTTGTTTCTTTTTTTCTTATGTTGATTTTTGAGAGACAGACGAGTGTGAGTGGGGAAGGGGCAGAGAGAGAGAATCCAAAGCAGGCTCCAGGCTCTGAGCTATCAGCACAGAGCCCAATGTGAGGCTCAAACCCACGGATCACAAGATCATGACTTGAGCTGAAGTCGGATGCTCAACCAACTGAGCCATCCAGGCGCCCCAGTTTAAGTTTCTGATTGTATGAGAGGTTTCTACAATTCTGTGAGGGTGAATTCTTTTTTTTTTTTTTTAATTTTTTTTTTTAACATTTATTTATTTTTGAGACAGAGGTAGACAGAGCATTAACGGGGGAGGGTCAGAGAGAGGGAGACACAGAATCTGAAACAGGCTCCAGGCTCTGAGCTGTCAGCACAGAGCCTGACGCGGGGCTCCAACTCAGGGACCGTGAGATCATGAACTGAGCCGAAGTCGGACGCTTAACCCACTGAGCCACCCAGGCGCCCCGAGGGTGAATTCTTGAACTACTAGACTCTTACCCTAGGAGGTAGCCTCACCACTAGTGTACACAGCCGAGGTTGTTGTAACTGTTTTCTTTTTAATATCTGTGTTCGCCAAATTGGTTGTATAAAGCTTCTTTGCTCCTGGAAATTTATTTTTTTCAGGTTTATTATTTGAACACTTAACTATTATGTGCTTGCACCTATGCTTGTCTGACAGTGGTTAATAAGACAGATATGATTCTTATACTAATGGAGTTTGGGAGGAACAAACTTTGGAGGGGTGTGATGAGTGAGGCAGAGAGAGGTTTGGTGCTGTGGGAGTATCCAAAAGGCCTGATCTAAATTGGGAGCTCAGGGAACACCCTGAGAGACTGACTTAGCCTGAAGTATGAATTATCTAAGTGGGGAAGGGTAGGTGGGGTGCATTAAGGGCAAAGGAAAGAAGGAAGATACCCTGGGTTAATAGCCTGAGTTATAGGATATTATATTGTTGTGGCTGAGGGTGGTTGTATGCTTTGGGTTTTATAATTTCATAAGATACTGTCCTGGGATTTATATATTTTATCTATAATATGACATTTTGTACCTAGATTTCATCCAAAATATTTTTTGCACAGCTTGCATTGACACTACACCGTGCTGCAGAAACATTGACAAAACCTGGATTGGGAGGAACTTTTTAATGTTCATTAGGATCATCATTCTTCTGAGTAAAATTCACAGGATTTTTATGATTTTTAAAATTTCTTAAAAAAATTTTTTAGTTTCTAAAAGACTAGACAACTTTTGCTTTTATAATAGTCATCTGTACAATACTGATTCATAACAACTTATGTGGAGAGAGAAATAAAACACACACTGGTTCTTATCCTGGTTTTCTGTCCTGGTCAACCATGGTCCGAAAGTAATGATCCTCCCTTTTGACATATGTCAGAAAGTCAGTAGCAGCCTCATGCTACATCACAGTGCTTACATCATTCACCTCATTTCATCTCATCACATAGGCATTTTATCATCTCACATCATTACAAGAAGCGTAAGTACAATGCAATAAGGTATTTTGAGGGGAGAGACTACATTCACATAACTCATTGTAGCATATTATAATTGTTATATTTCGTTATTGTTTAGTCTCTTGCTGTGTGCAATTTGTAAATTAAATTTTATCATAGGTATGTATGTACAGGAAAGACGTAGTGTATGTAGGGTTTGGTACCATCTGTGGTTTCAGGCATCCACTGGGGGTCTTGGAACATATCCTTTGTGGAGAAGGGGGTACTACAGGATGTAAAATTTCAAACTAGATTATATAATTGAGGCATATGGATGTCAAAAAGGTAAGTTTCATGAACTCAGCCTTAAAAACTTTTTTTAAATGTTCATTTACTTTTGAGAGATGGAGAGAGACAGAGAGTGAGTGGGGGAGGGGCAGAGAGAGAGGGAGACATAATCCGAAGCAGGCTCCAGGCTCTGAGCTGGCAGCACGGAGCCCGACGCAAGGCTCGAACTCATGAACCGTGAGATCATAAACTGAGCTGAAGTCAGTGCCTAACCAGCTGAGCCACCCAGGCGCCCCTCAACTTTTAAAATTTTATTTTATTTTTGAGAGAGCAAGAGTGGGGGAGGAGCAGAGAAAGGGGAACAAAGGATTTGAAGCTGGCTCTGCGCTGACAGCTGCAAGCCCGTTGTGGGGCTGGAACTCATAAAACTGCGAGATCATGACCCCAGCCAAAGTCAGACGCTCAACTGACTCTGCCTCCTAGGTACCCCTGAACTCAGCTTCTAATCTGTTTTTAAAGTAATGTGTTTAAAGTAATGAATACAGTAAAAAGTTAAAAAAATTAAGCCATGTCTGAAGTTATGCTGTATTAAATGCTTTTATTTCTTCAGTGGTTGAGGAAAGCTTACTGTAATCATCACTATTTCTTTTGTGTAATTAGTCCCTTTGTAGAATCATGAGGTAAAATTATAATTATTTGAAGTATGCTATCATTTTAAAGCTATGATTATTTTTTCTGCATAGGAATTTATTCATTATCTTTCCAAAATATTGTAAAGATCTTGATCCAGCAGAAGCAGCATAATTATTCAGTTGAATTATTTCTACAACTGTTTCTCAGCTGGAGAACTGTTTTGTGCCTGCTTATAGTGAATGTTTGGTTAATAAATGTCTAGATAATACATGCATTATAACCAAATAGCACCATCTGAAGCACCTTTGGTAGCTCCTTATCTGCTAAAAATTGTGCACAGAGGCAGATTTACTGTGAGTCTAAGAAAATAAGTATTGTAAAATGTATAGTCCCTGAACAAGTTATTGAAATCATTCAGCTAATTTAGGTTGTAGAATTCAAATTACTGTCAGCCCTGAAGTTTAGCTTAAATGCACACCACCCCCTGCACCCAACTTACCTAATTTAAAGGCTATTTTGTTTTAATTTCCCAAGAGAAATAGCAGGAATGGCTCAGTCCACTTCTCTGAGATAATAGCATAGTTACCAGTCATGGGAAAAATCAGACCTGAGGGCATTAGAAAAAGTGCTTAAAAAGTATTCAGAAGAATGTGATGGCGTGTGTATATTTTAAAGCAAATTGGCATTGGGTTAGGGATGGTCATAACTTTCTTTTGGAAAGTTCTGAAGATCACATACCCATTTGATGGTAAAACCTGAACTGAACTGATGAGAGGTTGTTTAGTTTTTATCCTCCTTATATGTTCATTTATTTTACTGAAGAACTATTAACCCATTGGGTATATTACAGAGTATTTGGCATTTGTACCATACCATCTTTCTGAAATCTGAAAAATTCTGACTTTAGAAATATCTAGTCCCAAGGCTTTTGGATGAAGTATTGTGGGCCTATAATTTCAGGCAGTGAGAGATAAGTAGTAATTTATTATTTTTTTCAACAGGAAAGAAGAGGGTGGGGTCAGGTATGGATGTGATACATACTTTGAAAAACTAATTACAGCTGACTCTTGAACAGTATGGGGGGTGGGGCACTGACCCCTGTGCAGCCGAAATTTTGAGTATAACTGGACTCTCCAAATATGTAACTAACAGCCTACTGTTGACTGGAAGCCTTACTGATGACATAAAGTCGATTAACATGTGTTTTGTATGTTAAATGTGTTATATACTGTATTTTGGGGGGGGGGAGTTTTATTTATTTTTAAGAGAAAGAGCACCTGTGCACATGAGTGAACAGGGATGGGGCAGAGAGAGAGAGAGAGAGAGAATCTGAAGCAGGCTCCACACTGTCAGTACAGACCCCAATATAAGGCTTGAACTCAGGAACTGTGAGATCATGATCTGAGTCGAAATCAAGAGTCAAACACTTAGGCGACTGAGCCATTCAGGTGCCCCTGTATACTGTATTCTTAAAGTAAGCTAGAGGGACACCTGGGTGGCTCAGTCAGTTAAGTGTCTGACTCTTGATTTCAGCTGAGGTCATGACCTCACAGTTCGTGAGTTCAAGCCTTGCATCGGGCTCCATGCTGACAGTGTGGAGCCTACTTGGCATTCTCTCTCTCTCTCTTTCTCTCTCTCTCTGCCCCTCCCCTACTTGCGCTGTCTCTGTCTCTCTCAAAATAAATAAAGAAAAAAAAAGATACAGTACTAAAAATCATAAGAGGGGCACCTAGCTGGCTCAGTCAGAGAAGTATGTGACTCTTGATCTTAGGGTCATGAGTTCAAGGCCCACATTGAGCATGGAGCCTACTTAAAAAGAACAATAAAAAGAATCATAAGAGAAAATATGTTTAGTAGTCTACTGCAAATCCACATATTAAGTAGACCAGTGCAGTTCAAACCGGTGTTGTTCAAGGGTCAGCTATATTTGCTAGACTGGTAAAATTTTCGTTTTAGGAGGAACAACATTCTTTCCAGGTCAGGCCATATTACAAACTGGTCCTCAAGTTCTGGACAGTTGGAATTTGGAGGGAGTTACCATTTGTCCAAAATGAGACCTAAATAGTAATGAGAAACCTTTATTGAACACTGACCTATTTTCAGTAAGTAAGCTCTTTTGGTCTTATTTAATCTTCATACCAACCATGTTTAGAAGATTTCATTCGCCACTTGACATGTAAGGAAACTGCTTGTAATGGAGCACAAAGCTAGTAAGCGATAGAGCATTGATGAACTCTTTATTTTTATTTTTTTTTTAATTTTTTTTCAATGTTTTTTATTTATTTTTGGGACAGAGAGAGACAGAGCATGAACGGGGGAGGGGCAGAGAGAGAGGGAGACGCAGAATTGGAAACAGGCTCCAGGCTCTGAGCCATCAGCCCAGAGCCTGATGCGGGGCTCGAACTCATGGACCGCGAGATTGTGACCTGGCTGAAGTCGGACGCTTAACCGACTGCACCACCCAGGCGCCCCGAGCATTGATGAACTCTTAAGTAGCATAGCTCCTTTACCATTACTGTCAACTACCTATAACTCAGTAACTATTGCTGCCTATAACTGAAATTAATTTCTAGTAGAATCTTTTACTTTGAGGGTGTCTGGGCGGCTCACTCAGTTAAGCATCTGATTCTTAATTTCAGCTCAGGTTATGATCTCATGGTTCATGAGATCGAGCCCTGTGTTGGGCTCTGTGCTGACAGTGTGGAGCCTGCTTGGGATTCTCTCTCCCTCTCTCTCTGCCCCTCCCCCACTATTCTCTCTTGCTCTCTCCCAAAATAAACAAATTAACTTAAAAAAAGAAAAAAGATAAAAATCTTGGGGCACCTGAGTGGTTCAGTCAGTTAAGCGTCTGACTCTTGATTTCAGCTCAGGTCATGATCTCACGGTTTGTGGGATCGAGCCCCACATCAGGCTCTGTGCCAACAGTGCAGAGCCTGTGTGGGATTGATTCTCCTTTCCCTCTCTCTCTCTCCCCCACACACAGTCTCTCAAAACAAAACAAACAAACAAACAAACAAAAAAACCCAAAACTTTTACTTTGGTTAATCTACATGGGACTGAACATTTCTGATTTTACTGAGTAGTCCGTATGGTAGATGCTGTTTTCTTGTTAGACATACGCAGGATGGGATTCAGATTTTGAAACCCTAGTGTAATGTTGGTCAGGTAAGGTTGTTGGTAGTGTTTTAGGTGGGAGGGGAAGTGGGTAAGAATCACCTGGAAATCTTTGAGAACATGTATCAGGTGGCCCCTTCTAGCATGTGTGGATGGAATAGGGATTGGAGTGTATATGATCATATCTTCCTCCAACTATAGTGAACAGTCAAGATTATTCATAAGGTAAGATATGGTAATGGTAGTGCACAATTTCTAGGCCCTTTATCTACTGTTCGGGAAACACTTACTAGAATACAAGAAAGGAATCCTTATAGGCCTTAAAAACACTTGGCTTTAAAAAACAGTTATTTGCTAGATTGGGAAAAGCTTCAGTTTTGAAAAAACACCACTGTATTCAGGTATCCTTGAATTTGCTCTAATTTATGGAAAAAATAGTTTGCAATCTTCAGTGTTTTAGCTGTGAATAGATTATTTTTTAATCTCCCGTAATGAGTCTCTTCAGCAGTTGAAGTTGCTGCTTTAAAATATTCCAAGAATGGCGTGCTTGGCTGGCTCAGTTAGTAGTGCATATGACTCTTGATCTCGGGGTTGAGAGTTCAAGCCCCAAGATTTCCCAAGCACCTAAGCTTTCTTGGGTGTAGAAATTACTAAAAATAATAATAATAAACTTAAAAAAAGACTCCCAGGATTGCTTACTTCAAGGCTTTTTTGCCATATAGAAGATGATAAGATATAGATGTTTAGTCTTCCCCCCCCCCCCTTTATGATATTTCATACATAAATGTATGGACTAGGGAATTTTATATATAGTAGTTTGCTGCTTGTAAGTCTTGTTGGAAAAGAAGCAATTTCTTCTTAAGAATGAGACTTAAGGCCAACTTAGAAAAGAAGGGAAGTGCTTAAGAGGAAGTAAATTTGAAGGCAATGTCTAATCTTAGTAACTTGAGCTTTTGAAAGTTTCCCTTCAAAAAGTTAAAAAATTAACTCTTTCTTACACCCATGCATTTTTTTAAAGTTTATTTATTTATAATAATTTCTACACCCAGCACAGGGCTCAAACTCATGACCCTGAGATCAAGAGTAGCGGGCTCTTTCTTTTGACTGAGACAGCCAGGTGCCCCTATACCAGTGCATTTTTATCTATTAACTTAGAAAGGCTAGGTTTCTTTTCTTTGATTCAATCAGCAAACACTTCCCTTCATTGCCATATTTGACCCTGTTGGGTATTATGGGGAATATAGAATTGAAGATACAATCTTTTTTATTGAAATTTACAGGTAATAGTATCCAATAGTTAAACAGCTGCTACATGCTAGGTATTGTTTGTTCTAAGCCCTTTCCTCTGTTACTCATTTAATAATTACCACTATTCTGTGAGGATAGGAACCATTATTTTTCCCATTGGTACAGATGAGGAAGTAGAGACACAGAGGGCTTAAGTAACTTGCCCAAAGATTCATAGCTGTTCTGAACACTAGTACCAGGGTACAGAGCCTTCTCACTACCAGTGCAAGCAGAATACCAAGTGATGTAGGCTTACGTAATTTGGGAAGCAGCACCTAGTAGACCAAACACTAAAGGAGTTAATAGATGAAGAAGAATATGTGTTTGAGTAGTCAGGGAGGCCCCTCTGGGGGAAGTTGTAACTCTTGGCCTAAAAGGAGATAAAGAGAAGTGTTAGGAGTGGTGGGAATCAGTTGTTGGCAGTGTTAAACTGTGCTTGGTCACAGATACTCTTATTTTACTTCTTTGTAGGGAAGAGAGAGTAGTGAGTCAGTCTTGGCTAGCCTAGGGAAGTTGTAAGGGGGAGAGGGGACAGTATACTTTTATAAGCCTTTAGGACGTCAGATTCCAGGATGGATCTTTGTGTATGTTGTACTACTGCTTTGGTTTTTCTTTTTTTCTTTCTTTTTTTACATCGTGTACTGACTTAGAAAGATCTATGTGTCAATGCTGTAGTCTTTTAAAAAAAATACAGGAGTGCCTGGGTGGCTCAGTTGGTTAAATATCTGACTTTTTTTTTTTTTTAATGTTTGTTTATTTTTGAGAGAGAGAGAGAGAAAGAACAGGGGAGGGGCAGAGAGAGAGGAAGACATAGAATCCTAAGCAGGCTCCAGGCTCTGAGCTGTCAGCACAAAGCCCAAGATGGGGCTCGAACCCATGAATCGTGAGATCGTGACCTGAGCCAAAGTCGACGCTCAACCGACTGAGCCACCCAGGCACCCCAGTATCCAATTCTTGATCTCTGCTCAGGATTGTGAGTTCAAGCGCTGTATTAGGTTCCACTTTGGGTGTGGAGACTACTTTGAAACAAAATAAAAAACATAATACATTTGGTAGATTCAATACAAAATGATATATGGTTCCTAGAGGCAGCCTTTGTTGAGAGAGTCTGTGATTACACTAGTGTCCATTGTTCTTCAGTGAATATTAATTTTGCATTTCTGCCAGGCCCTGTTCTGTATGTCTATACATCCCATCATTACACAGTGTTATGACAGTATACATATTCAGCACCTTAACTCTTCTCATTTAATAATCTATCTTGGAGATCACTTGTTAACATATTTTTTTATTTTTAAAGAGTCTAGCCTTTATTTTTATATATATATTTTTTATTTTTATCTATCTATCTGTCTATCTGTATTTAGCAAGACAGAGAGAGGTCGCAAGTGAGCAAGGAACAGAGAGAAAGGGAGAGAGAATCCCACGAGAGGCAGGGAAGGAGAAAAAAGCAGGGTTCACCTGATGTGGGGGCTCATGTTTATCCGAAGTGGGGTTCGAGCTCACCTGAAGGAGGGCCCAAGCTCATCCAAAGCGGGACTCAAACTCACAAATTGTGAGATCATGACCTAAGCTGAAGTCTGATGCTTAACCAACTGAGCTACCCAGGTGCCCCAAATCCTTTTTATTTTTAATGGTTGCATAATATGCCATTGTATGATTAAGATATTTAACCAATATCTTCTTCTGTGGAGAAGGAACATCTAGATTGTTTTTAGTCTTTTGGTATTATGAGTATTGCTGAAATGAGCATTCTTGAACACAAATGATTGTATTTATGTGTGAATATATTTGTAGAATAAAGTTTTGTAAGTGGAATTGCTGGTTCAATGGATATATGCAGTTTGAATTCTGATAGATGTTGCCAGTGATCCTACAAAGAAATTGCTCCCTACAACAATGGTAACATGCTAGTTTTATGACTTAATCCATCTAATACTCAGACACTGAAATTCTTCAGCCTCACTGGGGCTTACAGTCCATTGATCTTACTTCCCTTTTATTGCTCCTCATCTTCAGTTACCACTTTTCTCCTTACTCAACTTAGAGTTCACAGTTCATTACTGTAATCACTCCCTTGTATATATTCTCAACCCTTTTTCTCCTGTCCCATTTCATCTTATCTGGCAAAACCTCAGCCCTGTTTATTTTTATTTATTTATTTTAAAGTTTTATTAATTTTGGGTCGCCTGGGTGGCTCAGTCAGTTGAGTGTCTGACTTGGGCTCAGGTCATGATCTCCTGGTTCCTGGGTTCAAGCCATGCATTGAGCTCCGTTCTGACAGCTCAGAGGCTGCAGCCTGCCTTGGATTGTGTCTCCTTCTCTCTCTGCCCCTCCCCTTCTTGTGCTCTGTCTCTCAAAAAAATAAAATGTGTTTTTTTTTTTTTAATGTTTATTTATTTTTGTGACAGAGACAGAGTGCAAGTGGGGGAGGGACAGAGAGAGATGGAGACACAGAATCCGAAACAGGCTCCAGGCTCTGAGCTGTCAGCACAGAGCCCGATGCGGGGCTCGAACCCACGAACCATGAGATCATGACCTGAGCCGAAGTTGGATGCTTAACCGACTGAGCCACCCAGGTGCCCCAAAAATAAAATGTGTTTTAAAAATTAAAGTTTTATTTATTTTGAGAGAGAGAGCACACCAAGCACATGCTCACGAGTTGGGGAAGGGCAGAGAGAGAGAATCCCAAGCAGGCTCTGCACTGTCAGGGCAGAGCCTGATGCAGGGCTTGAACCCATGAACCATGAGATCATGACCTGAGCCAGAACCAAGAGCTGGACACTTAGCCAACTGAGCCACCCAGGCTCAGGGCTGAAAACCTCAGCCCTGTTTTCAGTCCATCTTTTCACTCACTCTACACCTATAACTGAATGTAGCTGGAGAAGGAAGAAAACATGCTTACTGGTCTTGCTTTGAATTCATGACCCCTAACTTGAAAGGTGGCCTGTAGTACTGCCTAGCAGTTCCACTGCGATTCCTTAGCCCATTTCTTCTCCTATTTTTAGACAGCACCACCTCTTTAGCTCACGCTTTCTTTTTTCCTTCCCTAGCCTTACTGTCAACTAATGATCTTGCTTCTTAATTGAGAACATGGAAGCAAATACAAGGGTCTGCCACCACCTCTATTCATTTGCCTGTGGTTTGGCTGTTGTGGTCTGCTTCCTCCTCTGTTAACAGTGGAGCAGTCCTGTAGGAGTCAATATTTCATATCCATGGTCACGCCTTCCACTTCTGTACTAGATATACTCCCCTTAATCTCAAAACATTGCTCTAGCGAGTCTCCTCTATCCTGCATCAATTCTGCATATAGTCCACTGGCCAGACCTTAATGACTTCACCTAGGTGCAACAGAGTCCAGGAAATGTAGTCTTTATTATTGGCAGCTGTATGACCAGGAAAGGGAACGATAATGAGGCAGACAGACAATGGGTAGTCTACCACACATTCCAGACCTTTTTTTCTCTTAATTGGGGGGGGGGGGGGGGCGACTTTTCCTGGTAACAGTTTTATAAGTTACAATTTATATACCATACAATTCGCCCATTTAAAGTGTACAAATAGTGGGTTTTAGTATATTCACAGAGTTGTATAATCAATTTTAGAGTATTTTCATCACCTCAAAAAGAAACTCCTATACTCTTCAACTGTCATTCCCCAGTCTCCCATCACAACCCCCAGCCTTAGGCAACCATTAATCTGTCTCTGTAGATTTGTCTGTTCTGGACATTTCATATAACTGGAACCATATATTTGGTCCTTTGTGACTGGCTTCTTTTACTGAACATAAAGTTTTCAAGGTTCATCCATGTTGTAACATGTATTTCCTAACTTTTTGAAAGAACATTTTATATCACCGACCTCCATGCCCTCATCTTCTCAGTCTACCACAGTCTACTACTCTTCCCCTGTGGCCACCTGAAAGGGTTTTGATTGCTGTGCCCATGCCCTTTTTGCTAGCCATATAATACGAAGCCATTCCTTGAAGTACCCTCTTCCTTTCTCTTGGTGCTGGTTGTCATCATGGCTTTCTGACTGCTCTCTTCAAATATAAATATCTCTGGGTTTTTTGTGCCTACCTTTTCCATGTTACTGGCAGTCTCTGTGGATTGATCACTGCCTCTCCCCATTCTATACACTTGAGGGCTATGCTGTTTTTACCTGCAGTAACAATTTACCTGGGCACTAATCTTTTTCAACTGGTTCAGGGGGGTGAGGGTAGGACAGAAATGTGTGTAGTGTTAGGAAAAGCCTATTAGATTGTGCTCCTTCCACCTCACCTTTTCATTAGGCTTCTCTCTCCTCCAGGGCACTCTCATACTCTCATCATGGTCTTCTCATCCCTGCCCAGTCCACCTTCTAGCTATTTCAAATGCTGCTGCCAAAGCTGTCTTTGTAAATCACAGATCTGATTGTGTTTTCCAGTGGCTTTCCCTCGCTTACAGAATAGAATACAGGTTGCTGTGTATTGACATTCCAGATCCTCCAGTGTAACCATTCATCTTTCTAGCTTCATTTTCCAACAGTCTCCTCTCTGAATTCCTTTTTTTTTCTTTAAGATTTTATTTATTTATTTATTTTAAGTAATCTCTACACCCAACATGGGTGCACACTCTACAGATTGAGCCAGCCAGGCAGGTGTCCCTCCTCTCTGAATTTTTTTTTTTTTTTTAACATTTGTGTATTTATTTTGAGAGAGTGCGCAAGCAGGGGAGGAGCAGAGAGGGAGAGGGAAAATCCCTTGCTGACAGCGCAGAGCCCGATGGAGCCCTGTGTGGAACTTGCACCCACAAACCATAAGATCATGACCTGAACTAAAATCAAGAGTTGGACACTTAATCAACTGAGCCACCCAGATGCCCCTCTGAATTTTTATATTTAGGGTCATTGAGGTCATTTGCTCAGGCTATTCCTCACATTAGGAAGTATTCCTAAGCCATTACCACTCCCAACTCCTCTCAGGTTCCTTGTCCTCATTCTTCAAGGTCTAGGTCAGATGTTACCTTTTCTGAAGCCTCTAGCAGAATTGCTTACTTTCTCTTTGTTGGTACAGGAGAGGAAGAACTTGTGTTACAGCACTTAATTACATTGTATTGTTTTTTCTAAGACTTTCTTTCAGATAAGGCTGCTCTCTAGCAACTGGGAATGGCCCATTAAAAACTCTAGGTTTGTGTTAGGCTGATCAGATGTATAGAGAGAAGAATTTAGACAAGGCTGGACCTGTCAAGGAAGGAGGTGATTGTCATCCTACTGAAGTAGTGGGTGGAAGAGTGGACTGACTTGGAGGAGGCATGAGGGATGAGTGGGAGTGCCTGCCAGAATTTATCTTTAAATGACCTGATGTTTGCTGTAAATATTTTCTAGGAAACCTATAGCATGAAATTATGGGTATATTTTCTTTGGAAGATCTTTGTAGCATGCAAGAAAATGAGGAGAACATTGAATAAGAATCCTGCGTCTGCCAAACAGCCATGGCAGAATTGTTTAGAATTACACCTTTTGTGATAATGGATATGTTCTGTGTCTGTCTTGTCCACACAATAGTCCTGTGTGGCTGTTGAGCATTTGAAATGTGTCATTGGGACGAAGGAAGTGAATTTTTAAATTTCAATTAATTAAAATATTAATTAAGAAATAGACACGTGACTAGTGGCTACTGTGTTGGGCAGTAAAACTATGATAGTACCGTCTTTGGAAGAGAGTGCAGACTTTTTTTTTTTTTTAATGTTTTTATTTATTTTTGAGACAGAGCATGAGCAGGGGAGGGGCAGAGAGAGAGGGAGACACAGAATCCGAAGCAGGCTCCAGGCTCTGAGCTGTCAGCACAGAGCCCGACGTGGGGCTTGAACTCACAGACTGTGAGATCATGACCTGAGCTGAAGTTGGACGCTTAACTGACTGAGCCACCCAGGTGCCCGAGAATGCAGACTTAACATTCTCTCTCTTCCGTTCAAAGTGCTTCAAACAATAATTCTTCTCCCCCTATATACTTTTCCCACTATTTTTATATTCCAGTTTATAACTTGTAGAAGTTTTTGGCTTCCTCCTTGCTTATGTATGATTCAGATATGAGGGAAGTCTTTCTTCATGGTATTGAGTAGAGCTACACACATGCTTCCTTTGAAAGGTGAATTGAAATTGAATATAGCAGCCACTGGTAGATTACATAGTGTTTTTTGTGCGTTGTTTTTGTTGTTGTTGTTTTTTTTTTTCCATTCAGGAAACACACATAGGTAGCCTAATGATGTCCATCATTGGTGGTACACTTTTCTTTTTTTTAATGTTAATTTATTTTTGAGAGAGAGCCGGCATATGAGCAGGGAAGGGAGGGAGGGACAGAGGGAGACAGAGAATCTGAAGCAGGTGCTGTCAGTGCCAAGCCCAACTCGGGGCTCAAACCCGCAAACCATGAGATCATGACCTGACCCAAAGTTGGACACTCAACAGACTGATCCATCCATGTGCCCCTGGCATTGGTGGTATAAAGATGAATAATACTACCCATGCCCTAAATTAGCTTTCAATTTAGTAAAGAGAATCTCCGTTAAATAAGAGTGGTAAATAAATGTGAAGATATTTATGAAGGAGATTGTGTAGGGAGGGAAAAGGAAATGGCAGAGATCAGGAAAGAAGTGACTTTTGGGGTGCCTGGCTGGCTCAATTGGAAGATCGTGCCACTCTTGATCTTAGGGTCATGAGTTTGAGCCCCCATTGGGTGTAGAGATTACTTAAAAAAAAACTTTAAAAATATGATTTTTGTTATTTTGGAAGGTGAATATTTACTAGATAGACAAGAGGTGGGGAGGATTCCTAGGCAGAAGGAAGATGTGTCTAGGACCAAATATGCCTTTACTTTGTATAAAATTATATTGTGATGCAGATGATAATGGAATACAGTGAATTGGACTCTTTACCTGGAGACTTGGAGGTGACTTTCAGTTTCAGAGAACTTTGTTGGAAAACATTGCTAATGCAGTGCAGTCCTTAATAGCCAGGAGGTATCTTTGTGATCCAGGATGGCTTTGTGATCCAGGCTTAAATTTCCTTTTTTTTTTTTTTTTTTTAAGTTTATTTATTTTATTTACTTTGAGAGAGAGAGAGCACGCAAGCGAGCACACAGGCATGCAAGCGGGGGAGGGGGGACACAGGCTCCCAAGCCGGCTCCACACTGTCAGCACAGGGTTTGAACCCATGAACCTAAGATCATGACCTGATCCGAAATCAAGAATCAGATACTTAACCTACAGAACCACCCAGGTGCCCCTGACTTAAGTTTTTGATCTTTGATCCCTGAGCTGATTTCTCTATCCCAACATCTTTCTTACTTACCTCTCAGTGAAGTTCTTATTTGTTATATTGCTTAATTGCTTAATGAAGCCAGTTTTGTAGACAGTTACAGTTTTTTTTAAGATTTTTTAAAAGTTTTTATTTTATTTATTTTTTGGTTCCAACATTTCACCGCATGTATTTCTTCTCATGCAGTCTAAGCTGAGAATGCCATGTAAATGGGTCACTGCAAATTGCAGCAGTTTTTCTGCAATCAAGATAAGAAACAAACCAGTATGATCTCATTTCTATTAAATTTTGAAGGTATACAGCAGTTAAGTATTTTTGATACTATGTATGAAGGTTAAAAAAACCATTTTTTTTCCATAAAGTACAAGAGCAACCAATGTCACTATTGAGTAAAAGTAAAAACTGGGATACTTTCTTAAATTAGTCCAAAGTGGCATTTTAGGAACTTAGTTGTAGGCTGCTGCGCTGACACCATGACAAACCAAAGTGTAGGGTTGGGTCTGGTTTTGTTTCGGTTTTCTTTTCAGTATCCAGTGCCCGTGGATTAAGTTCTGGAAGTGTTCCAATTGTAAGGCAGGGATCTGTTTGGATTCCACCACGGGTATGCTTCTTGGGTTGGATGCTAGAGGGTGAGGCATGTTTTGCCAGACCCATGTCGACTACCTAGTAGTCATCAAGGTCAAAAAATTCATCATCTCTTCCTTGGTATTCCATTCCTTGGAAATCTACTCGGTACCACAGAATACCTCCAGTTCCACCAAATCCTTTCACAAAGTGGGATCCTTCTTGTGACTTATGTGTGACAATTTCCAACATAGCTCCAAATTTTTTATAGTTGTTAGCAAACCATTCCAGCAGGAGCATGCTTTCAGTCAGCTTGTGTTCTTGTCCTGTCTCTTTGTGAAATGAGATTTATCCTTCTCTTGTTCTGGAGTTAGATAGAGAATTTTCTCCTCTTCTGTGGCTTGGCAATAAAGAACATATCTCATTATATCCAGATTTTCATAGGCTATTAGAATCTCTACAGCTCCCATTTCTAAAGCCTTTAGTGTATCTTCAATTCCAAAACAGTACTTCCCTGTGTCCTGACTGATTCATCGAAGTATCATCCTATTTTCTTCTCTTGAAGAATGAATCACACGTTGGAGAGGACTTCAGTAGATAACTCAGTAGCTTGGTTGAATCCATTTTCACCACCATAGGATATATCAACTAATTTTAAAACTTGATTGCAACCTCTGATCAAACCTATCAGATTGACTTAGTTCACTTTTAAAGTCAGCTGATCCGGCTAAAAGAAGACCAGCCACATTCACTTTGTCTCCAGAAATAAACAGCTGTACAGCAGTCTTAGCTACTTTCCGAACATAGTTATGTCACTTTTCCATTCTTAAATGAACAAAACGCAAGGCTGACTGATCTCCTGTATCATGTTTCTTTGGGAGATCCACAGTGAATTTGTGTAGGACTTCTCTTGTGTTTCCTTGGAGTGTGCCAAAAAGTGTACCACTACCGTCTATTACAATGAAGCCAAACTTGCTGTCATCCCAAGGTAGTGCTGTAAGAGCCTCTGTATGGAATTTGTTGTCACACAAGTACAACAATGTATTAATTGGCTTGAAAAGTTCAAAGTCAATGTTGACTTTCTTTTCCTTTCCTTCTTGTGTTACAATGGTACCACAGTAAACAACGAGGCCATTTAGAGGTACTTTGTTATAAAGTTTGAGTTTTTGTTGTATGGATGTAATTAATGGCTCCCAGGACTGAAAGGCGGTTTACTCATGACTTAATGTTAGATGCAGTTCCAGACTCATCTGCTAACACTTTTGCCACTTGGGAAATCTGATTTTTGGGAGAAATGATCAATGATACCATGCTTGTGTCATTGCCGCGGGCTGCCTCGAAGCTCTTGGTGAGCTTCTTGATTTTCCAGATCTCCACATTCCTGTCAGCACACTGGGGTCGTCTGCCATTTTCTTGTCTCCTCCTCCCTAATAGCCCAGTCCTGGGTGGCAGCGGCTGCTCCTCCCCACCAGCAGCTCTGACATAGGACACTGGCTCCCTCTCTCCAGGCAGTTGCATGTGCTGGAATCTGCTCACATGGGCCTGTCTAAAGTTTATTTTATTTTGGGGCGCTTGGGTGGCGCAGTCGGTTAAGCGTCCGACTTCAGCCAGGTCACGATCTCGCGGTCCGGGAGTTCGAGCCCCGAGTCAGGCTCTGGGCTGATGGCTCAGAGCCTGGAGCCTGTTTCCGATTCTGTGTGTCCCTCTCTCTCTGCCCCTCCCCCGTTCATGCTCTGTCTCTCTCTGTCCCAAAAATAAATGAACGTTGAAAAAAAATTTTTTTTTAAGTTTATTTTATTTTGAGGTGGAGACAGAATCGCAAGCAGGCTCTGCGCTGTCAGCACAGATCTCAACAAGATGCTCAAAACCATGAACTATGAGATCATGACCTGAGCCGAAGCCAAGAGTTGGATGCTTAACCAGCTGAGCTACCTAGGTGTCCTGAGTCTAAATTCTTCTACATGTGAATGAATATATGGTTTCCCCCAGCACTGTTTAGTGAAAAGACTGTCCTTTTTCATAGAATATTTTGGTACCATCTCAAAAATCAATTGGCCATATTTGTGAAGGTTTATTTCTGGTGTCTTTATCTTATCCCATTTGTTTATTATTTTCTTTTTAAAATTTAATTTATTTTTTAAATTTACATCCAAGTTAGTATATAGTACAACAGTGATTTCAGGAGTAGATTCCTTAATGCTCCTTACCCGTTAGCCTGTCCCCCTGTCCCACAACCCCTCCAGTAACCCTCTGTTTGTTCTCCATATTTAAGAATCTCTTATGTTTTGTCCCCCTCCCTGTTTTTATATTATTTTTGCTTCCCTTATGTTCATCTATTTTGTATCTTAAAGTCCTCATAGGAGTGAAGTCATATTTGTCTTTCTCTAATTCCACTTAGCAGAATACCCTCCAGTTCCATCCATGTAGTTGCACATAGCAAGATTTCATTTCTTTTTGATTGCCAAGTAATACTCCATTTTGTGTATGTATGTATATATATGTATATATGTATATATATGTATATATGTATGTGTATACATACACACCACATATTCTTCATCCACTGGACATTTAGGCTTTTTCCATACTTTGGCTCTTGTCAATAGTGCTACTATAAACATGGGGGTGCATGTGTCCTTTCGAAACAGCACACTTGTACCCCTTGGATAAATACTGAGTAGTGCAATTGCTGGGTCGTAGGGTAGTTCTAGTTTTAATTTTTTGAGGAACCTCCATACTGTTTTCCAGAGTAGCTGCACCAGTTTGCATTCCCACTAGCAATGCAAAAGAGATCCTCTCTTTCCGCATCCTTGCCAACATCTGTTGTTGCCTGAGTTGTTAATGTTAGCCATTCTGACAGGTGTGAGGTGGTATCTCATTGTGGTTTTGATTTGTATTTCCCCGATGATGAGTGATGTGGAGCATTTTTTCATGTGTCGGTTGGCCATCTGGATGTCTTCTTTGGAGAAGTGTCTATTCATGTCTTTTGCCCATTTCTTCACTGGATTATTTGTTTTTTGGGTGTTGAGTTTGATAAGTTCTTTATAGATTTTGGATACTAACCCTTTATCTGGTGTGTCATTTGCAAATATCTTCTCTCATTCTGTCGGTTGCCTTTTAGTTTTGCTGATTGTTTCCTTTGGTGTGCAGAAGCTTTTTATTTTGGTCCCAGTAGTGCATTTTTGCTTTTGTTTCCCTTGCCTCTGGAGACGTGTTGAGTAAGAAGTTGCTGCAGCCAGGGTCAGAGAGGTTTTTGCCTGCTTTCTCCTCGAGGATTTTGATGGCTTCCTGTCTTACATTTAGGTCTTTCATCCATTTTGAGTTTATTTTTGTGTGTGGTGTAAGAAAGTGTTCCAGGTTCATTTTTCTGCATGTCTCCGTCCAGTTTTCCCAGCACCGCTTGCTGACGAGACTGTCTTTATTCCATTGGATAGTCTTTCCTGCTTTGTCAAAGATTAGTTGCCCATACATTTGTGGGCCCATTTCTGGGTTCTCTATTCTGTTTAATTGGTCTGAGTGTCTGTTTTTGTGCCATTATTATTATTTTTATTTTAAATATTTATTTTGAGAGAGAGAGAGAGGTGTACAAGCTTGCACGCGAGCAGGGGTGGGGCAGGGAGAGATTTCTAAGCAGGCTCTGTGCTGTCCTTGCAGAGCCCGGCACCGCGGCTTAATCCCATGTACCATGAGATCATGACCTGAGCCGAAATCAAGAGTCAGACACCTAACTGAGCCACCCAGGGGTCCCTGTGTGTTTTTAAAATTTTTAAGTAATCTCTGCATCCAGTGTGGGGCTCAAACTCATGACCCTGAGATCAAGAGTCTTATGCCCCACTGACCCAGCCAGCCAGGTGCCCTTCTGTAGATCATTTTGTACAGTACTGTTATATTAAAAGTATCAAGTCCTTGGGGTGACTGGTGGCTCAGTCAGATGAACGTCCAACTCTTGGTTTAGGCTCAGGTCATGATCCCAGTGTCTCTCTCTTTCCCTCTCCCTTGCTCATGCTCACTCTCTCTTAAAGTCAAGTCCTTAAATTCATGAACATCGGATATCTTTTCATTCACCTTTGAATACCTTTTCCTGTGTTTATTGGCCATTTTAGAAAGCTGCTTTTTTGAAAAAGGATTACTTTGGACTAAAATTCAATCTGATTGGAGAAATGATTCCTATGAAACATTCTAAAATGTAGATTGAGATTTTATAATAGAAGCCAAAAGAGTAGCTCTGACAATCACTAAGAAGCAGATAAAAAGATTTCAGAGAAATTATAAGACTCAGTAAAATTTAGTTCTGGGTACGTGGCGGGTAGGTACTTCATTTTACCCATACAGTAAAGCTACACATACACTAACTCAGAGGTTCTTAAAGTTGAGCATGAGTCAGAATTACCTGGAGGGCTTGTTTAAACCCAGATTAATGGACTCACTCTTAGAAGTTCTGATTCAGTAGGTTTGTAGTCAGAGCTGAGAATTTGCATTTTTTTCAGGTTGTCAGGTGAGGTTGATAGCACTAGTCTGAGGACCACTTTCAGAACCACTAACTAGAAACCCAGGATTCTTAAGGAAATAGCAGCTAGTTGAAGTGTTATGGCTAGATACTTGCCTTAACAAGTTATTTTGTTAATTGAAAAATAATGATTTTAGGATTAAAAATATAGGGCATTAGGTCAGTCATTAGTGTCTTACAGTATTTACTTTTTGTCCAGTGAGCAGTTATTACTAATTTCCAATTCAGTTAAACTAGGAAGGCTAGAATGTTGTATACTAAATTCTAGGCTAAATGAGCACTCCAGAAAGCCTTCAGGAAGCTATTTAGACATATATGCATCTACATCATGGTCACAGAAACATGAAGAAATTACCAGACTGCTATGTGAAATGGAGACAATTGAATGCTAATGTGTGATTGTGGTTTACCTGCCCCAAGTGCAGGAAGCAGCCACTCTTAACTGCTAAAAAATGTCTGATGGACAGACCACTTCCACACTGCAACTAGATGAGCAAGGCAGGCAGGAGTGCAAATAGGCTGTAGTTACCACAGGAAATCATCAGACTTGTAAAAACAAGTGTGAAAAGGGCTGGCTACCACTTATCAGTCTTACTGTAGCGGAGTTTCCTGTAGCTACGTAAGCCACAACCCTTGCTTTGACATCCATCTGTCCCCCAGTGAGAGTAAGCAGACTTAAGACACACTAGAACCAAGAGTTGCTAACTTCATAGCAATTCAAACATACTTGATGTTTGGCAATTCTTTTCTTCCTTTTTTTATGTAAATGACATTCTAAAAAGAATGGGTGCAAAAAAATCATAAAAGGCTAGGAAACATGAAATAAATGTAACATAGGTTTAGAACCACAAGACTTAAAAAAAAAAAAAAAAAAAAAAGTAATCTCTACCCCCAACATAAGACTTGAACTCATAACCCCAGTATCAAGACTTGCATGCTCTGTCTAGTGAGCCAGCAAAGTGCCCCAAAACCATAGAACTTTGGATCAAAAAATCAAAAACTCAATGAGAAATAATTGAAGAGTAATCAATCCTCCTAAGTTACATTTAAAAAAAAATTTTTTTTAATGTTTATTTTTGAGAGAGAGAACATGAGTCAGGGAGGGGCAGAGAGAGGGAGACACAGAATCTGAAGCAGGCTCCAGGCTCTGAGCTGTCAGCACAGAGCCCAACCTGGGGCTCAAACCCACAAACCACGAGATCCTGACCTGAGCCGAAGTCAGACGCTAAACCAACTGAGCCACCCAGGCAACCCCTAAGTTACATATTGACTTAATTTTTAACAATGTCACTAACGTTTACTTGGGTAGGCAAAGGAGAAAAGGACACTACGAGCTATAGGATTGCTTCTTGACATTTGAGGGTGAGGAAGGAGGGCAAGAAAGTGGAGTGTTTAGAAATAGGGACTCTGGAACAGATTGCTTATTTGTTCAGTGTCCATTTCTCCCCCTTACTGGCTAGTAATCCAGTTAAGTTGAGCAAGTTAATCTTTCTGTATTTCAGTTTCCTTATCTATGAAATGAGAATACTAGGCTCTATCTCATAGGGCAGTTACGATGATTAAATGTGTAAATAAAAAGTAAAAAAGTTTGTAATAGCATTTTTAAGTGTTTACTATTTCTGGCATTTCCCTATTATTTCCTACAAAGTGGTGAGAGACCAGGCTTCTCCACCTTTAAATATATATGGGTTTAGGCATATGTAAGGAGAAGAAGGAAGCTGGGAAGGAGAGGACTGCAAAAAACAAAAGATGACCTAAATAAATGGAAAGACATCTTGTCTTCGTGGATTTGAAGACTTAATACTGTAAAGGTGGTAATAATTCTCAAATTGATCTATAGATTCAGTGCAGTCCTTATTAAAAACCTCAGCTGCCTTCTTTGCAAAAATCAATAAGCTGCTCCTAAAATTCATTTGGAAATCCAGGGGACCCAGAATAGCCAAAACAATCTAGAAAACAGAACAGTTGGAGGACTCACACCTTCTGGTTTCAAAACTTATTACAAATCAACAGTAATCAAGACATAAGAATTAAAACTATACAACGCTTAGAAAAAAGCATTAGGGGGTGCCTGGGTGGCTCAGTCAGTTGGGCGTCCAGCTTCAGCTCAGATCCTGATCTCACTGTCCATGAGTTCGAGCCCTGCGTCGGGCTCTGTGCTGACTGCTCAGACCCTGGAGCCTGTTTCAGATTCTGTGTCTCCCTCTCTCTCTGCCCCTCCCCCACTCATGCTCTGTCTCTCTCTCTCTCTCTGTCTCTGTCTCTGTCTCTGTCAAAAATAAACATTAAACAAAATTTTTTTAAAGAAAAAAGCATTAGGTTTTTCATGACCTTGGATTTGGCAGTGATTTCCTAGATATGACACAAATTACAGTAAAACTTTGGTTTGTGAGCATAATACATTCCGGAAACATGCTTTGTAATCCAAAGCACTCGTATATCAAAGCGAATTTCAAGGGGCGCCTGGGTGGCTCAGTCGGTTGAGCGTCCGACTTCAGCTCTGGTCATGATCTCACGGTTTGTGAGTTCGAGCCCCGCATCGGGCTCTGTGCTGACAGCTCAGAGCCTGGAGCCTGCTTCTGCTTCTGTGTCTCCCTCTCTCTCTGCCCCTAATCCACTCGCATTCTGTCTCTGTCTCTCTCAAAAATAAATAAACATTAAAAAAAAAAATTTTTTTTTACAGCGAATTTCAAGAACCATTGGCTCAGTTGTGATCACGTGACATTTGGCATCACAAACCACCCATATTGCAAGACACCACTCACTTATCAAGTTAAAATTTATTAGAAATGTTTGCTTATCTTGTGGAACATTCGCAGAACAAGTTATTCGCAATCCAAGGTTGTAGTATCAGCAGTCAAGGAAAAAATTAGATACTGGACTGTATCAAAATTAAAAACTTATGTGTCTCAAAGGACACCGTCAAGAAAGTGGAAACAAACAAAATAGTGGAAACAATCCAGTTCAAAAATGGGCAATGGATTTGAATAGATGTTTTCCCAAAGAAGATTTACAAATGGCCAATAAGCATATGAAAAGATGCTCAACATTATTAGTCATTAGGGAAATGCAGATCAAAACCATATGAAATACAAGGGGCGCCTAGGTGGCTCTGTCAGTTAAGCATCCGACTTCAGCTCAGGTCACGATCTCTCAGCCATTCGTGAGTTCATGCCCCACGTTGGGCTCTGTGCTGACAGCTCAGAGCCTGGAGCCTGCTTCGGATTCTGTGTGTATCTTTCTCTCTCTCTCTGCCCCTCCCCTGCTTGTTCTCTCTCTCTCTCTCTCACTCTCTCGCTCTCTCTCAAAAACCAAATAAAACATTAAAAAAAAAAAAAACCCATATGAGATACCACTTCACACCCACTTAAATGGCAATAATTAAAAAACAAAAAAGAAAATAACAAGTGTTGACAAGGATGTGGAGTAATTGGAATCTTTGTACATTGCCAATGGGAATGTAAAATAGTACAGCTATTGTAGGAAACATTTTGGCAGTTCTTAAAAAAGCTAAACATAGAATGCCTAACAGTTCCACTCCTAGGTGTATATTTGTTCGAAGGAGTTGAAAGCAGAGACTTGAGCAGATACTTGTATACCAGTGTTCATTGCAGCATTATTACAGTAGCTAAAAGGTGAAAGTAATGTCAAGTATCCATCAGCAGGTGACTGGACAAATAAAATGTGATATATCCACACAATGGAAAATTAGTGCAGCCATAAAAAGGAATGAAATTTGATACATGCTACAGCATCGATGAACATTAAACGTTATGCTGTGTGAAGTAAGAACAAATGACAAATATTGTGTAATTTCATTTATATGAGATATGTAGAACAGGCAAATTTATAGAGACAGTAGATTAGAGTAGTTTATCAAGGGCTAAGGGGAGAGAAGAATGGGGAGTTATTGCTTAATGGTGATGTTTCTCTTTGAGGTGATGAAAAAGCTTCGAAAATAGATAGTGGCAATGATTGCACAACATTGTAAATGTAATTATTGCTAGTGAATTGTTGTAAAGGAAAAAACATCTCCTGTTTGTATCTTTACTCTCAGTACGCCACTATAACATCTTCCATTTCTCATACTTCTGGTCACCAAATATGGAGGAGGGTCCCCCACCAAACATTTCTGCAACACTGACTGATGTCTTACAGTTCAGTTCAGTTCTGACACTATCTACCTGGAGTTAGCATCAGATCCCACAGGTTAAACATTCAGTCCCACAAGACTGCCCCACAGCTCCCCACTTCAGACCTCAGTAGCAAGTCCAGGTTGTTACCTGTATTTCTCACTGACTGAATATAAATTCCATGTTACCGTGATCTCTTCCTGGAAGCCAATTTTCCAGAACAGCTCACAGAACTCAGGAAAATATTTTGTTAGATTACCAGTTTATTGTAAAAGGATATAACCCAAGAACAGCCAGATGCATAGGGCAAGATATGTGAAAAGGGGTGCATAGAGCTTGCTTGCCTGCCCACCCAAGATGTGCCACTCTCTCAATCCCTGCACATCTCCACCAACCTGGAAGCTCTCTGAATCCTGCCCTTTGGTTTTTTGGAGGCTTTAAGTAGGCACAATTGATTAAATCATTGGCTTTTGGTGATTGCTTCAATATCCAGCCCCTCTTCTCTACCCTAGGTTGGGGGGCAGGCACTCAAAGTTGCAACTCCCTAATCACAAGGTTGGTTTTCCTGGCAACCAGCCCCCCATCTTTAGGGGATTTTCCAAAGTCACTTCACTGACATAAGCTCAGGTGTGGTTGAATAGAGTTTGTTATGAATCGTGAGACACTCCTTTCACTTTGATCATCCCAGAGCTGGATGGAGGAACTGGAGCTATTTGAAGACAAAAGACCAAATATAACAAAAAATCCTCCCATTGTTCATGTAATTTAGGAAATTACAAGAGTTTCAGGAGCTATATGCCAGGAACAGAGACTAAGACCAAATATATATAAATCACAGTATTACAGTTGTATACTTAAAAATAGTTAAAATGGGGGGTGCCTGGGTGGCTCAGTCAGTTAAGCTTCTGACTTCAGCTCAGGTCATGATCCCATGGTTCTTGGGTTCGAGCCCCATGTCGGGCTTTGTGCTGACAGCTCAGAGCCTGGAGCCTGTTTCAGATTCTCTCTCTCTCTCTCTCTCTCTCTCTCTCTCTCTCCCTCTCCCTCTCCCTCTCCCTCTCCCTCTCCCTCCCTCCCCCCCCCTCCCCCCCACCCCGTGTCTCCAAAAAGAAAAAAAAAAAAAGTAAAAAAAATTAGTTACAATGTCCTTGGGTGGCTCAGTCGGTTAAGCATCTCACTCATTTGGCTGAGGTCATGATCGCGTTTGTGAGACCTAGCCCCATGTTGGGCTTTGCACTGACAGCACAGAGCATGCTTGGGATTCTTCCTTTCTGTCTCTTTCTCTCTTTCTCTTTTTCTCTCTCTGACTCACTCTCTGTGTCAAAAATGAATAAGTAAAACATGAAAAAAATAGTTAAAATGGCAAATTTTGTTATATATTATCACAACTTCTAAACATTAGTAACGTAACATACCAAAACCCATTGAATTGTATAGTTTTCTCCAGCTTTATTAAGGTATAATTGACATAAAACATTGTGTACATTGAAGGTGTACAAAGTGTTTTTTTTTTTTATTCATTAGCTGATACCTGCATCATTTCATATAATCACCATAATTTTTTTGTGGTGAGATCATTTAAGATTTACTCCTTAGCAACTTTCAAGTGTGTAATACAGTATTAACTGTAATCACTATGCTGTACATTTGATCCCCAGAATTGTATACTTTAAATGTGTAAATTGTATGGTATATGAATTATATTTCAGTAAAGCTATTTTTAAGAAAGATTTTGTGTGTGTATACACACACTTTAATAGAATAGCTTCTTTTCACATGTGTCTATTCCCATCCACCCCCCACACCCTCCACCGTGTAACCAGTTAGGTGTCCTTCCACGACACATTTGCTTACGTTTGTAGACGTGTCCTAGTTTATCTGTTTGCTGGCAGAAATATAGGCTAATAGAGTTTGAGTATGATTGACTTGTAGGCCTCTTTGGCAAGAAGTAAATCCTTTGTTGTCTGTCCCTGTTGCACAGATTACATTTCAGCAGCCTCTCTAAAAGTACATGGGGAACTGTAGACCTTAGGCCAGAATGGTTTTTCAGTTTGAAAATTAATGTGTCTTAATAACATACTGGCCTTACATTCAGTAAATTCAAATAACTCTTAAGCTTCTTTCCCCATTGATAAAATGGGAATGAATGACGATTATATCTGCCTTTGGAAGTTCAGGATCAAATAAGTTCCTGCCAAATGTATGAGAAGGGCATTGTGATATACCAGTGTAAGGTATCATGGTCACTCATGAAGGTCCACACAGTTTGTTAGGATTTGTTGCAGTATAGCAGATTTTGAAACTTCTGACACCATTTGTATTATTAAAAAGAAGTCCAGAAGAATGGTTAGTATAGTGTTTTGCTCTTTTTCTGAAGTTGTATGTTAGGTAATAGGCAGAAATGTAGTTGAGAGCCACAACCAGCATGCGATTAGCGCTATGAGATATGGCAGTGAAGTTTATCTTGTGGTTGTCCTCCAAAATCCCGGGCCTCTGATAGGGCCAGTGAGGTATATGCTTTGGAAAGTGCTTCATTAGCAGTCCCAGCCGAAGAGTCACCCTGAAAAGGAGTATTGCTCCAAGTACTTTTGACCATGTTGGCCAGGATTTGCACATCACACACACAAAAAACATTCTTACCTTCTGTCCTCACTGCTGTTCAGGGGAGAAAGTTTATGTCCCAACAGCCCGTTTCCTCTTGCGGAAGGAAGATGGTGGTTTCCACAAAGGTGTCATCTTGCCATTCATTCCCAGCACTGTGTTTCTAAGCAGCAAAGCCAGTCCCATCCTGTTTGTCTGTTTGTTTATTTGTTAGAGCAATCACTCACTTGAGGGGGTAGAGGCAGAGGTAGAGGAAGAGAGAGAATCTTAACCACGCTCCATGCCCAGTGTGGACCGTAAGATCACGACCTGAGCCAAAATCAACAGTCGGTTGCTTAACTTACTGAGCCACCCAGGCACCCCAAGTCCCATCCTCTTGAGTTCTGAGTAAGAGCCAGTCTTTGATAAGTTTTGAGTCTTCGGACAAGTAAAACAAAAGGTTCCTGCTCTTTTAGTAGAGACCATTAGCAGTTATAAAAGGGTTCTTTTTGTTTTGTTTTTTATGCTTCAACCACGAGATGATTGAATGCTACTGTAGACAGCCACCTATGTGTCATTGTTGAGTTCACCCTCTTGCTGTAACTTAAAGCTCTGTGTCCAAGCATTCTGGACACAGAAGGTCTTATTGACTTCCTGTGTGTATGGTCATCAGTAACTTAGTGAGACTATACCAGGAAGAGTGAGGGGCTTTCATTTTGCCTATAGAATGAAACGGTCTATTATCAAAGCCAGGAACCAGGCAAGGCAGTCTCCATATCCAAGTCAGGGTCACCTTCTTCATTTTTCACTGTTGTAGGTGACTTTGAGTTGCAGCAGCCACTGATATTGTTCACTGCCTGTGTTGCCTTTCCAGGGAATTTTCTTGGCTTTGTAAGTCAAAGGGCAGAACCAGGCCCTATATACTTGGTACACTATCCTACTATGAACAATAACCACTAAGAGCAGTCATCTTTGCTCAGGTGCTACCTGGCTTTCTAGCAGCATTTTACAGAGATGTTTTCAGGTGGGAAGTATATATTTAAAACTGGAGGCCATTGAGGGGCACCTGGGTAGCTCAGTCAGTTAAGTGTCCAATTCTTGATTTTGGCTTAGGTCATGATCTCACAGTCCTTGAGATCAAGCCTGCATAGGGCTCTGTGCTGACAGTGCAGAGCCTGTTTGGGATTCTCTATCTCCCTCTCTGTCCTTCTCCCACTAGTTTTCTCTCTCTCTTTTTCTCTCTCTAGATAATAGTCTGCCTTTCAAGAGAATATCATTGAAATTCTCTACTTAGTATAGCATATATCCAGGTCCAAATAGTATTCTACACTGAAGTCTTTTTCAGTATTTTTGTGCTTAGCCTATGGTAGTTTGATTAGAATTCCAGGTTTCCAGGCGGGGCTGGCTGGCTCAGTGAGAAGAGCATGTGACTCTTAATCTTTGGGTCATGGGTTCCAGCCCCTCATTGGGTGCAGAGATCACTTAAATAAATAAACTTAAAAGAATTTCAGTTGTCCGATCTTTTTTTTTTTTTTTTTAACTTTTTAATGTTTATTTATCTTTGAGAGAGAGAGAGAGACATAGTGTGAGCAGGGGAGGGCAGAGAGAGAGGGAGACACAGAATCTGAAGTAGGCTGTAGGCTCTGAGCTGTCAGCACAGAGCCTAACACAGGCCTCGAATCCACAAACCATAAGATCCTGACCTGAGCCTAAGTCAGATGTTTAAATGACTGACTCATCCAGGTGCCCCTCAGTCAACAAATTCTTAACTGTTTGTTGTTGTTGTTTTGCTTTTTCATTCTGCTGAGTCCTATAAAAAACTATGATTGCTGCAAGAAAAGTGATCAGAGAGTGCCAATGAGTCCAGTTTTTAGGAGTACTTTTGGGATACATGCTCCTTCTTTGAGTTTTTGTTTCTCTTTATAAGCATCCCATTCAGCATGTCCTTGCCCCATTAGTTATGCAACTCCAAGTGGGAAAGGCCAAGCAAGATGTGGTACCTGTTCTGAAGGAGCTTAAACTCCAGGAATGGATATGAGTCAAGTACACAAGAAATATAACTGCTATCTCTCTCTCATAGAGTAGGATGTGATTGAATGTAAGTACCAAGAGAGGACCAAAGCCCTGCTTAGAGGCAACATTTGATTTTCAGGGGTGGAAAATGTAGGACCAGAAATAAGAAATGGGCTTTGGGGAGCGCCTGGCTGGCTTAGTTCGTAGAGCATGTGACTCTTGATCATGAGTTCAAGCCCCACAGTGGGCATAGAGATTATTTAAAAATAAAATTTAAAAAAAAATCTTAAAAAATAAAAGGCTTTGGAACAGAAGGCAATATTAGGATGGACAGGTGAGGTGTTATTTTCTGAAGAAAGGAAGAAAAAATTCATATAAGGCATTACTTTGAGCTGAGGTGGGGGGGGGGGTGGTTTACAAGGCCATTTAGTGGAATTAGGTATGTGATAAAGATGAGAGAGAAGATGAAAGGAGAAAATAGGCTGCTTTAGTATTTTAAAGGACCCTCATGGTAAGGCTGAGGAGTCTTGACCTGATTTTGGCATTGAGGACCTTCTGAAGGCCCTTGAGCAAAGGCAGAATGGGCTGAAGCCCAGACATAGGAATGGAGAATTTGGCTACAGCAAGCAGGATAGAAGGGAGGTGAGACCAGTTGGAATTTTGCCTTCTTCCCAGATAGGCAGTACTGAAGACTTGAATTGGAACAATGATTATGGGAACTCAAAGTGGGTGGTGGTAGTGGTGGAAGGGAGACCCATGAAGGGGCAGAATTCCTCAGAACTTGAAAGCAGTCTTGCTGTGAGGAGCAAAGAAAAGAAAGTAAGATAATTGTTTAACCACAAGGTTTCTACAATGAGTTGAGTACCTTAGGAATGTAATTTTGTTTTCATCACCAAGACTGAGGTAACTGGAAAGAGAAGATTTGACAGAGATTGGGATGATGTCTGGGAGATGTTGAATTTGAGATGCCAGTGGAGCATAGAGTGGAGGTGTATCAGGAGTTTTAGAACAGGGACTGGGTCAGAGAAAGATTTGGGAATGACATTTCATAAAAGTAGTTTTTGAAGAATTGAGATCCCCGGAGAATAAAGTATAAGGAGAATGAGGGAAAAGCCCAGTCTTGGGGGAGTGATTAGGCGTGGAGGCTGTAGCTAAGGAGACAGACAACAGGGATCATATTTTGTTAGGGAGGTAAGTTACAACAAAAAATATCAAGGAGAATGCAGACTGGATTTTGTGAAGGTAGGTCATTGGTGACTTCTGAGAAAGTTTCAGGAGAAGTTTGGGCAGAAAGCAGATGGGAGGAATTTTAAGCAAGCCAGTATGAAGCTGCAGAAATGTATACCTTTTCTTTGAACAGGCCAGAGAGAGAAAGGTAACCAGAAGTAAGCATGGATGTGGGAAGATTTATTATTTTAAAATAGGGGCATTCTGCACTTTATTGTAGACTGAGAGAAGGAAGCCATTAGAGAGGGAGAGATGAAGGAGGTGTGTGATACCACAAGTGGCAATACTATATAAATTAAAAAGAGGACATGAGGTTAAGGCTGGCAGTGGGGGAGACCTTAGTAGTAGGAGTTGTTATTCACTGAGTGCCTCTGGTGATGCCAGACCCCATAAGAGATGTTTGTTGAGATACCTCACCCCCTCGGATGCTGTCCTGGAGGCCTCAGGTGTGGCTCCTGAGAGTGAGTGAGCTGTCTGCCCTTTTGTCTTTTGAGTATGAAGCATGGGATCACGTGGGATACTGCATGTAGCCCTTCTCTTGCTTTTCTTGGGCACCTGTTTCTATTTGCATATGGGTGAGAAATATGTTAAAATATTGGTTGTTTTTGTTAACAGTAACTGCTTAATTTGCCAAAATTTAGTCCACAACCAAAACACAGTTTTTTGAGATTGTGGGAGAGACTGGTCTTGTAATGGCAGATAACATAAATTGGAGTAGGTATTTTCTGTACCCTCTCAGCACCATCAGAGATCTCCTTTTGTCATTTCTTTTTCCTTTCAACTTTTGTGAGGGCGGCACAGTAACCTACATAAAGATTTTGAACCAATGAAATAAACTTACAGTCCTTTACATATTGTTACAGGTGACTTAAATAGATATATTATAGCTGATGGTTACTGAAAAAATAAACCTTTACTCAAAGCTCTTAAGAATTATTTCTGAGACTGTATTCAGCCTAGAAAATGACACATCTGGCAGAGAGACTGCAGAGAGCTCAGCGTGATTTCCTTTCAAGCTGGCAAGCCATGTACTTGAAAAAGATGCTAGATTATAGCAAAGTTAAAGACTAGAGTAAATTTTCCTGGGTCATTTCAGGAAATAACCTGATGTTTGTACTTTTCACTTCTTGTCAACAACTTTGGTTGAATGGCCAGACTCCCAGAAATCATCTTGTAATTTTAGGCTTTCATTTTCATTTTGTCCCGTAATCACTTGTAATTTCTGTCTTCCTCAGCAGTAGGGGCTGATTGGTTTTACACTTCTCCTGGGCCACATGTTCCATAAGGAAAAAGTTCCAGAGCCTTTTTGGTTCTCCCTGGCATTTTCATTTTGTGTGTCTTTAACCACATTAGATTGAGAGAGATTATTTCTTGAGAATTGAGTGCCTTCTAGGAAGGATGTATTCAAAGCTGGCAGCCTTTTTTTGAACCAGGGATTTCCTGATGAATTTTGTGTCCTGTGAGGCTCTGGTTGTTTGACTTTGGGCACAAACCGATACAAACTAGGCCTGAAGAAATGTATAGAGTATATAAAATCATGAAGTGATTTTGAGAGCATGAGACAAACAGAAAATGATATATGAATCCTATCAAGATGTTTGCAGTCAGACTAAACATAGAGGAACGATTTTTAAGAGAGAAATCCATTAATGTTTGTGCCCTGGATTCTGAAAATGAGGTAATCTATCTCCTTTCTCATTCAAAGAAATGTTTTTTGATTTTTTTTATTCTCTTCTATTTAATAACTTACTACATGCCCACTAAAGTACCAAACCACATAAAGCCGCAAAGAAATGTAAGATAGGTTATTTGCTCTGAGATGATTTGCAGTCTGGTTGGAAGATAAAACACACGGGAAACAAGTATAGGACCTTGAGACAGGTCCCATATCCATTAGGAATCCAAAGCAAAAAGGGAAAGAGGGAGCTGAATGGGGTGGCCAGAGTGCCAGATTGTAGTTTAAAGTCTGGTCTCAACACAAAACTGTTTTGATTCCTTGCTCCGATTGTTTGTTTTTTAAATTAAGCTCCAAGCCCAGCGTGGGGCTTGAATTTATGAACCTGAGATAAGAATCACATGTTTTGGGGGCACCTGGGTGGCTCAGTCCTTTGAGCCTCCGACTTCGGCTCAGGTCATGATCTCATGACTTGTGAGTTTGAGCCCCGCGTCAGGCCCTGGGCTGATAGCTCGGAGCCTGGAGCCTGTTTCGGATTCTGTGTCTCCCTCTCTCTGCCCCTCCCCTGTTCACACTCTGTCTCTGTCTCAAAAATAAATAAACATTAAAAAAAAATTTTTTTTAAAGAATCACATGTTTTATGCTCTACTGACTGAGTGAACCTGGTGCCCCTGCATAATCCTGTTACTTAAAGAATGATATTGAGCACATTTCCTGTTTACCCATATGCTTAGTGTCATGCTTTCATTATTAGTATTATCCTCTATCTAATGCTTTTGTGTAAAAAAAAAAAAAAAAAAGATCCTTTAAAATCACTAGGTCATTTTATGGGTTTGATTAAAACTTTGTATTGCCTTTGTATATACTTAGCCAGGCACATACTCATTGCGGTATGTTAAGCATACCATGATGTCACAAATCAGTGATGGCAGCACTGTGAGCCCTTTCCATTATGGAATCTTCTCCTAAGGAGTTTATGCAATTTAAATTTAAAAAAGTTTTTTTTAATGTGTATTCATTTTTTGAGAGACAGAGTGTGTGTGAGCAGGGGAGGGGCAGAGATAGGGGGACAGAGGATCTGAAGCAGGCTCTGCGCTGACAGCAGGAAGCCCGATGTGGGGCTCAAACCCACAAACTGTGAGATCATGACCTGAGCCGAATTCGGATGCTCAAAATGACTGAGCCACCCAGGCACCCCTGCGATTTAAATTTTAAAGCTAAATTTCTTATGTTTTCTGGACTTAGAAAATGTGTTTCTCTTGTTTCCCTCATGTATCCCAGTGGGTTGTTGAATCCACTCCAGTTTGGAAAACATTCGCTTTAGACAACCTGGTTTTGTGGGTTTGTATTGTTGAGGATTAGTTTGACTACAAGTAACAAAGACCTGAAAAATACCATTTTTTTTTTATTATTTTTTTTTAACGTTTATTTATTTTTGAGACAGAGAGAGACAGAGCATGAACAGGGGAGGGGCAGAGAGAGGGAGACACAGAATCGGAAACAGGCTCCAGGCTCTGAGCCATCAGCCCAGAGCCCGATGCGGGGCTCGAACTCCTGGACCGTGAGATCGTGACGTGAGCTGAAGTCGGACGCTTAACCGACTGAGCCACCCAGGCGCCCCTGAAAAATACCATTTTAAACAAGACAATTATTTTTCACAGAAAAGAAGTGTAGAAGTAGGCAGTCTGGGGCTGAGATGGTGACTCCCAAGAACAACTGGGATCCAGGCTCTTTCTACCTGTTATGTCTCCAACTCCAGAATGTGGTATTCATGTTCTTCATCCACACTTCTGCATCCTCACATTCCAGGATGGCTGTTCAGAAAGCAGTCCTGGTTCCAGGTTTAAGCAGCAGAAAGAAGGAAGGGGATGAAGAAGGGCATGTGACTTCACTTTAGGAAAGACTTCGTGGAAATCCCACAGGCACTGCTGATTACATCTCATGGGCTAGAACTTTGTACATGGCCATATCTAATTAAGGGAAGCTAAGAAATGTAGTCTTTTAGCTAGGCAACAAAGCACCCAGCTAGAAATTAGAATGCTGTTCTAAGAGGCAATGGTGGGAATTTGAGTGGCTGACAATTCGTCTCTGGCAAATGGAGGGATTCTGCAGGTTGTTTTGTTTTGTTTTATTTTGTAACAATAGCTTTATTAAAATACAATCCGTATATGTTACAATTCAACCATTTAAAGTATACAATTCAGTGTCATATATTCATAGTATATAGTGTATTCATAGAGACGTGCTCCATCTCCTAACAATTTGATCATCCTAAAAAGAAACCCCACCATTCCCTTAGTAATCATTTCCTTTCCTTTCTTTTCCAACTCCCTTCCTTAACCAAACACCAGTTGACTTTGTATTTTCCTATTCTGGACATTTTATATAAAGGGAGTCATTTAATATGTGGTTCTTTGTGGCCACCTTCTTTCACATATGTAATGTTTTCAGATTTCATCCATATTGTAGCATGTATTAGTACTTTTTTCTTTTTATTGCCTAATATTCCATTGTTTGGATATATATACTACATTTTATCTGTTCATTAGTTGTTGGATGTTTGGTTTGTTTCCACTCTTTGAATATGATGAGTATTTTCAATGCTGCTGTGAACATTTGTCCACAAGTTTTTGTATGGACATACGTTTTTGTTTTTCTCCGATGGTATGTCTAGGAATGGAATTGCTGGGTCATGTCTATTCAGATCCCTTGGCCATTTTTAAAGTGGATTCTTTGATTTTTTTTTTTTTAATGTTTATTTATTTTTGAGACAGAGACAGAGCATGAATGGGGGAGGGTCAGAGAGAGAGGGAGACACAGAATCTGAAGCAGGCTCCAGGCTCTGAGCTGTCAGCACAGAGCCAGACGCGGGGCTCAAACTCACAGATCATGAGATCATGACCTGAGCCTAAGTCAGACGCTTAACCAACTGAGCCACCCAGGCGCCCCGGATTCTTTGACTTTTTTGTTATTGAGTTTGTAGTTCTTTATATATTCTGGATCCAAATCAACACCCTGAGCCAGACCACCCACCTAAGCTGCTCTTCTGTTGTATTGTAAGGTTCTTTATGTATTCTAGATACAAGTCCCTTATTAGATATGTTATTTGTAAACATTTGCCAGTATTCTGTGGGTTGTCCTCTCATTTTTATTTACTTATTTATTTATTTTAAAGTAGGCCCTACACCCAACGTGGGGCTTGAACTCAGGACCCTGAGATCAAGAGTCATGTGCTCACTGGGGCGCCGAGGTGGCTCAGTCAGTTAAGCGTCTAACTTCAGCTCAGGACGTGGTCTTGTGGTCCATGGGTTTGAGCCCCATGTCAGGCTCTGTGCGGACAGCTCAGCCCTGCTTCAGATTCTGTGTCTCCCTCTCTCTTTCTGCCCCTCTCCCACTCACACTCTGTCTCTCTCTCTCTCAAAAATAAATAAACATTTAAAAAAAAGAGAGAGAGAGTCATGTGCTCAGGGCACCTGGGTGGCTCAGTGAGTTAAGCATCTGACTCTTGATTTTGGTTCAGGTCATGATCTCACAGTTTGTGAGTTTGAGCCCCATGTCAAGCTCTGTGCACTGCCCCCAGCCCCTGACTCTCTGAAATAAACTTACAAAAAAAAAAGAGTCACATGCCTTACCAGCTGAGCCAGCACATGCCTTACCAACTGAGCCAGCCAGGTGCCCCATGTCTTCTTGTTTTCTTTCTGTCTTTTTTAAGTTTATTTATTTTGAAAGCGAGAGTGCACATGCATGAGCAGGGCTTGTGGGCTCGAACCCACAAACTATGAGATCATGCCCTGAGATGATGATCAAGGGCTGACCATTAAACTGACGGAGCCACCCAGGCACCCCTTGATGGTATCTCTTGAAGCACAAAAGTTGGTTGCTAATGATGAATACATTCTTTGTGTGTGTGTGTGTGTGTGTGTGTGTGTGTGTGTGTGTGTGTGTGTGTGTCTGAGAGAGAGAGAGAGAGAGAAGAGAGAGACTTAAGCAGGCTCCACACTCAGCACAGAGCCTGACTCTGGGCTTCATCCCAAGATCCCAGGATCATGACCTGAGCTGAAGTCAAGAGTCAGTGGCTCAGTCGGTTGAGCATCTAACTTCGGCTCAGGTCATCATCTCACAGTTCATGAGTTTGAGCCCCGTATCAGGCTCACTGCTGTTAGTGCAGAGCCTGCTTCGGATCCTCTGACTCCCTCTCTCTCTGCCCTTCTCCCAGTTGCACTCTCTCTCAAAAATAAACAAACCATCAATCGATCAATCACAGTGGCCAGGAGCTGGAAGCTACCTGGTATCTATCCATGGATCAAAGGGCAGTGTAGTATATACATACAATGGAATGTTATTCAGCCTTAAAAGGAAGTAAATTCTGACACATGATACAACATGTATGAACCTTGAAGACATTATGTTGGGTAAAATAAGCCAGTCACAAAAGGACAAATAGTGCTGATTCCACTTCCAAATGAGGTAGCATGAGACAGAAAGTAGAATGGTGGTTGTCAGGGGTGAGTAGGGAGAAAAGGGAGATAGGGAGTTAAATATTTTATGGTGTTAACTCTTACATTTGGGCTTATCCATTTTGAGTTGATTTTTGTATATGATTTGAGGTGTAGCATTCTGACTTTATTCTTTTGTATGGATCTATTCAGTTGTCTCAACACCATCTGTTGAAAATAGACTTTTTCCTCTAAAGACTGTCTTTCCTCCATCAAATTGTTTTGGCATCCTTGTTGAAAATCACTTTGACCCTAGGGGCACTTTGGTGGTTCAGCTGGTTAAGCATCAGACTCAGGTCATGATCTCACAGTTTGAGTTTGAGCTCTGCTTCATGCTCTCTGCTATCAGCTCCAAGCCTGCTTTGATCCTCTGCCTCCCTCTCTCTTTGCCCCTCCCCCTCACTTGCACACATTCTCTCCTCTCTCTCTCTCTCTCTCTCTCGCTCGCTCGCTCGCTCAAAAATGAATAAACATTAAAAAAAAAACCACTTGACTCTAAATGTGGGGGTTATTTCTGGACTCTCAATTGATCACAGTGTCTTTCTTTATGACAGTGCAACACTATCTTGATTACTGTATCTTTGCAGTAAGTTTTGAAATCAGGAAGTGTGAGTCTTGCAACTTTGTTCTTTTTTCACTATTGTTTTAGCCATTCTGGGTCCATTGAATTTCTGTGTGAATTTTCCGTTCAGTTAGTCGATTTCTGCAAAGAAGCCAACTGGTATTTTGATAAGGATTGTCTTAAATCTGTAGAATAATTTGGAGGATGTTGTCATTTAACAGTATTGTCTTCCAATCTGGAAACATGAATGTCTTTTCATTTATTTAGATCTTTCTCTCAACGGTGTTTCAGAGTTTTCAGAGTATGTTTAGTACTTTTGTTAAATTTATCCCTATTCATTTTGAAGCTATTATAAGTGAAATTGTCTTAATTTCATTTTCAGTTCATTGCAAAGTTATAGAAATACAATTGATTTTTATATGTTCATCCTGCATCCTGCCACCTTGCTGAATTTGTTCTAATAATTTAATGGATTCCTTAGGATTTTCTGTATATAAGATCATGTCATCTGCAAATTAGGATAGTATTACTTACTCATTTCCAATCTGGATGTTTTATTTCATTTTCTTGCTTAATTACTCTGGATAGAATCTCCAGTATCATGTTGGATAGAAGTGGCAAGAGTGGCCATTCTTGTCTTGTTCCTGATTTGGGGGGAAAGCTTTCAGTCTTTTTACCATTAAGTATAACCTTAGTTGTGGGGTTTTGGTATGACCTTTTGGTGTCAAGTGGAAAGGGGTACTAACATTTTGTATTTGGGTGTGCTAATAGAGGCTTGTTCCCTATGGTCAGAACAGTGTGTGTCATAGCCTGAGGCTATTAATAGCTTCTTGTTCATTTTAGATAACACCTTTGTCTCCTGTTTCAGCATGGCTGCCATCCGGAAGAAACTGGTGATTGTTGGTGATGGAGCCTGTGGCAAGACTTGCTTGCTCATCGTCTTCAGCAAGGACCAGTTCCCAGAGGTGTATGTACCCACAGTGTTTGAGAACTATGTGGCAGATATTGAAGTTGATGGTAAGCAGGTGAGTACACTTTTCTTAACAACTAGTATTGTTTTGCCTGTTAGGCTATTCATAGAGCCTGTAGAGAATTAGGCCTTTTTGTCTCTTCGGTACACAATATAATAATGAACATGTTTGAATGAGAAATTCATTCTGTTCTGGCATCTTAGCCCAACTTTATTCATTTTTAATTGCTATCATCTAGACTTTGCTCAATTCATATGTATTTTAGATGAAAAGCCTTAGTATATGTGGTCCTCGCAGCTTTATTTATATTTGAAATTTAGTTTGTTGCCAGACAGATAATGCTAAAATGAACCTCTTTGTATGGATGGACTTTTTTTTCCTCCCAGTCTGTCAATATTTCCTTAAGTGCTGAAGAATGAGATTACTACGTCAAGAGGTCCTTATTTTGTGTCTCAAGGGGGGTGTATTGATCTGTACCACCAGCAGTATGACATTTAAACAACATACTCACATTAAAATTTTTTTTTTAATGTTCATCTATTTTTGAGAGACAGAGTATGAGCAGGGGAGGGACAGAGAGGGAGATACAGAATCCGAAGCAGGCTCTCCAGGCTCCGAGCTGTCAGCACAGAGCCATATGCAGGGCTTGAACCCACAAACCGTGACGCGAAATCATGACCCAAGCTGAAGTTGGACACTCAACCAACTGAGCCACCCAGGCACCCCCTCACATTTAATTTTTTTAAATGTTTTTGACTTTAACATAAATAGGCTGCTACAGTTGCTTCAACTGCCTCTCATTGGCAATGAGGACAGTGTTTCTTCATGTCTATCTTGAAAGTCCACTGGCAAGACTGGAGCAAAACTCTTCTGGAATTAGAGTATATGTTTTTTGGGGTTTTTTTTTAAGATTTTTTTTTTAAGTTTATTTATTTATTTTGAGAGACAGGGAGAGAAAGAAAGCATGAGCAGGGGAGTGGCAGAAAGAGAAAAGATCCCAGGCAGGATCTGCACTGTCATTGGGGAGCCTGACATGGGGTTCAAACTCACAAACCATGAGATCATGACCTGAGCTGAAGTCAGATGCTCAACTGACTGAGCCAGGCACCTCAGTATATGTTTGTGGTTTGTTTTTTTGTTTTGTTTTGTTTTTTAAATCTTCTTCCTTTCATTGTCAGAATAATTTCTTACACAGCTCTTTGTGCATCTTTTGAAAAGGAATGAAATTCCCACTGCAGATAGGTCAGCTGAAAAGAAAACTAGAACAAAGGGCTCTTTGCCAACAGTTTGCGGCACATTAAGCCAGCTGCTCAGAATTCTTGGGTCCCCAAAATAAAAGTGCTTGATAGCAACTCGGTAACCTCCAAAGTTGGGAGAGGGTGCTACCTAGGAATGTTCATGTAAGAGTATACAGTAATAGAACCTAGGAAACCATCCAAGATTCTAGGTGATTGTGGTTCCAGGAACAGACATACCAAAGATGGAAAGGCCCATTCTGATAAGAGACAAGGTCCAACACCTGAACCGTTTATCAGGAGACAGTCACGGTTGGATGTATCTGACTAAATACACATGAGGCATGGAGGGGTCAAGGTAGTGTGATTTGGCAGAGAGTGAATGAGCTGTACCATTCTGAGGGCAGGTCTATTGTGATAATAAATATATTATCACAAAGATTATATTGATAATCAATATTGATATCAGTATATTATAAATATACATACCAGAGGTACCTGCATGGCTCATTTGGTTGAATGTGTTATTCTTGGTTTCAGCTCAGATCATGCATGATGCCAGGGTTGTGGAATCAAGCCCCACATCGAGCTCTGCACTAAGCATGGAGCCTGCTTGGGATTCCCTCTCTTTCCCTCTGCATGTGCACGCGCTTGCGCTCTAATAAAAGATAAATGAGAAAAAATTTTTAATAAGTAAATACACATACCCAACTAATGGTGTATGTACATGACAAGTGCAATGGGCCTAGTGGAGGTTGTGAGTGATGCATCCTAGGGCAAAGGTTGAGGGTGGAAGAGATAATTAGCCATCAGCTTTAAGGAAAGAATGATATGTAGAAATTCTGAAATACAGGCAGAGTGAGACTTCTGGGTGGCTCAGTCGGTTAAGACTCTTACTTTGGCTTGGGTCATGATCTCGTGGTTCATGAGTTAGGGCCCTGCATCGGGCTCTCTGCTGTCAGTGCAGAGCCCACTTCAGATCTTCTGCCTTCCTCTCTCTCTGCCCCTCCCCTGCACTCTCTCTCTCTCTCTCTCTCTCTGTCTCTCAAACAGAAAATAAACATTAAAATTTTTTTAAATACAGACTGTGAAGGTTCTAGGAGAAAAAGAGTATTCCACATATTAGAGGGAGAGCTCCTTGGGCCCCAACGTGTCCCTGAGCAGAAGATATTAAAATCCCACTCTGGTTGTGGGAAATCACAGGGCTGCCTGCAGTGCTGGACAACATGGAAAGGGACCTATGTCCAGAGCCCAATCATCAGTTTGCCCTCCTATCACGTGAAGGTGTGCAGGTTCCCAAGTGCGAAAGGAGTACTCTGCTACCTTAGTGATGCTTTCATTCAAACATTTTTTGAGGAGAAAACGCACAGCCAGAGACTTTTCCTGTCCGCTCAGACCTTGCCTAACAGCATGGTGTCTTTTCTTACCCATCAACTCAAATACAGTCTTCTCTCCGTGTTTCCACATTTGAGCAGAATGAGGAGACAAAACAAGGAAGTGGTTGAGTTAGAATGTATTAGCAAAAGTTACTCAGGTCTGGTGTTTCCCTGTCTTGCCGTATACACCTGGTGGAATATTATTTACAGTTTGATTTCCCTTCTTGTTCATCTGCTTTTCTATGTAGAATGTTGTTTATAATTAAATACTGTACTTCTCACAAAGTTATTTTTGACTTCACATTTTGAATTATGTAAGTATAGTATTTTGAGAAATTTCAGCCTAAAACTACTACTACTATTACTATTATTATTATTTAAATGTTTGTTTTGCGTGTACAAGCGGGGGAGGGACACAGAGAGAGGGAGGCAAAATCCCAAACCGGCTCTGTGCCATCAGCACAGAGCCTGACGCCAGGCTCAAACTCACAAACTGTGAGATCATGACCTGAGCCAAAACCAGGAGTTGGACATTCAACTGACTAAGCCACTCAGATGCCCCTCAACCTGAAACAATTTAATCATACCCTCCACCTCAGGCTTGATGCTTAATGAAAGTGAACATTCTTATGTTTTATTATTTGGGATAGTTTGCCATTTGAATGTACTTTGGTAAGTACCACTTCTGAAAATGGGTAGGATTAACCTTGCACTCATGTGTTTATTTTTCTTATCACAGGTAGAGTTGGCTTTGTGGGATACAGCTGGGCAGGAAGATTATGATCGTTTGAGGCCTCTCTCCTATCCGGACACTGATGTTATACTGATGTGTTTCTCCATTGACAGCCCTGATAGTTTAGGTGAGTAGCCCTGCAGCCTGATGTTTGTCACTGCCTGTGTGCCTGGCCAGCACCTGGTTTCTCAGGTCCTTTCTGGGCATCAAGTGGTTGAAAAGCAAATGTGATCTTCATAGAAGGAATCATCAGTGGCCAGAATCCTAGAGCCTTGGGACTATACAGCCTGGGCCTGGGTGGCTTTTCAGCCTAGTTCTCCCATAGCTGCCATGTGTCTACCTTGTAAAGTAGCTGGGTTCCAAATATAAACCCATCTTTTAGACTAAGATTTGGGGAAGTTTTTGTGGGTGCCCACACCTTTTTTCAATACTTCATATTGAGCTTTTTGCCTTCTAATATCTTCTGATTTTCTCTTTCCTAGTAGTGTTTTCAAAGCTCCATTTTAGCTCTTTTCTAAAGTGTCTTAGCTAATAAAGAGAGACTTGAACTTCACTTTTCCACTAGCTCAGTTGGTGACTTGTCTCAGTAGCTACTTTCCTTCAGAAAAAGACTGAATAACACTGACCTCACACTCTGCTAAACAAGGCACCAAGGCCTGAAACAGAACTTACTTTCAGTTTGTACTTACTTGAAGACGACAAAATATCTCTCTTGATAATGCAGTGCTCTATATCGACAGAGTAACATGTGGGCCAAGAATATTGTCATTAACAAACAACCTTGGAGAGCCTGTTGGTGGTGTGGGCTTGTGCTGACCAGTTAGGGTTATGTGACTTTTTTTTTTTTTTTTTTTTTTGTCATGGATGTACTCATTTTAATGACAATATACTGGGTCCCTCCAAGATTTTGAACCACTTGATCAAAGTTATGCATCCCAAGGAGTCAAACTGAGATTGAGCCTCTGGGCAGTATCTCCTAGGACTGAAACAGAGCAAGTACTCTCTGCCATTGGTTCACTTTGGTCATTTTCAATAGTTGTTTTAGTTTTGGTTTTTCAAACAAATCTGGCTTCCTTTGGGGGGCTGTTGGAAGGCCCTAGAGGGTGGGGCAGAGCTTTAGACCACAGAAAAATAGAGCCATGTGAAACCCTCCCCTCATATACACATCATGGACTTTGTCTAAGTCCTATAGGAATGAAGAGGAATGTGTGCCCTGTAGCTCATCATCCAAGGTATAGTCCTCTAGGGACAAAAACACCTTCAGAGCAGAAAGTTACTCTTCAGTCTCACTTTTTAAAGAACCTGTCTCCTGTCTCAAAGGAGGTTCTTCAGCTTTTGACCTCTGTCTGTTTACTGGCCATGACTTATTTCCTACTGGCCCTTCCCCCCAGAGGGTAGGCTCTGGGGAGGAGAGCAGAGGTAGAAAGTAAAGAGGCAGAGAGATGGATCTCTGAAGTACAGACACACCTGGGGAGAGGGTCTGATGTTGGAGGATAGGTACTCTGCCTTCCCTGGAAGTCACTGCAGGAATGTGGTAGGTAGGTGGAGCTCCTTTAAAAAAAAAAACAAAAAATAAAGGGCGCCTGGGTGGCTCAGTCATTAAGCTTCTGACTTTGGCTCAGATGACTGAACTAGCTTCATTTTGCCAAAGCCCATTATTTTATTTTATTTTATTTTTATTTATTTATTTATTTTTTTAATGGTTTTTATTTATTTTTGAGACAGGGAGAGACAGAGCAGGAACAGGGGAGGGTCAGAGAAAGGGAGACACAGAATCTGAAACAGGCTCCAGGCTCTGAGCTGTCAGCACAGAGCCCGACGCGGGGCTCGAACTCACGTACCGCGAGATCATGACCTGAGCCGAAGTCGGCCGCTTAACCGACTGAGCCACCCAGGCGCCCCTGCCAAAGCCCTTTAAAAATTTGTTTTGGCTTGGGTGTAGGGGAGAATCCCACCAGTAGTTTGCCTAAGTAAAATGTGTTAAGGGAACACACAAGCCCGGATCAAGGGATGCCTGGCTGACTCAGTCTGTAGACCCTGTGACTTTTGATCTTGGGGTTGTGAGTTTGATCCCCACATTGGGCATAGAGATTACTTAATTAGAAAAAAAAAAAAGTCTGGGGCACCTGAATGTCTCAGTCAGTTAAGCGCCCGACTTCGGTTCAGGTCATGATCTCACGGTTCATGAGTTCGAGCCCTGCATCGGGCTCTGGGCTGACAGCTTAGAGCCTGGAGCCCACTTCAGATTCTGTGTCTCCCTCTGTCTGCCCCTCCGCTGCTTGCACTCTGTTTCTCGCATTGTCTCAAAAATAAATACACATTTAAAAAAATTTTTGTTTTGTTTTTTTAAGAAAAAAAAGTCTGGATCGAGAAAATGAAAAGCTAATGTCAACCTAATGCTGGACTTGATTTATTTGATTGGATGTTAGACCATGGCCCTGCATCTAGATGTAGGATGGCAAGTTTGATCAGGAATCAGAATTTCGGTATGAGAGTTTCAGCCCTGCTGCCAGCCAGTCCTATGATAATTTACTTTTTAGAGCCTCTGCTGTCTATGACCATGCCAGATCATGACTGGCAATTGGTCTCTAGTCTGTATTCTAGTTGAGAGCTGGGGTAGCAAACTTGTAAAAGACCAAATAGTAAAAACTTAATCTTTGTTGGCCATATGTTTTCTGTTGCAACTATTCAACTCTGTTGTTGTATCACAAAAGCAGCCATAGAAAATATATAAATGAATGAACTTGGCTGTATTCCAGTAAAACTTTACTTATAAAAATAGACTCCAGGGGCACCTGGATGGCTTAGTTGGTTAAACATCTGACCTTGGCTCAGGTCATGATCTCACGGTTTATGGATTCAAGTCCCTCTTTCTCTGCCCCTCCCCTGCTCATGCGCTTTCTCTCAAAAATGAATAAAATTAAAAAATTAAAAAAAGACTCCAGACAAGATTTTATTTGCCGATCTCTGTTGATGATAAGAATTCGTTCTCTTTATTTATGAAAAGCGGCAAAGGTAAGACAGAGACAA
This sequence comes from Prionailurus bengalensis, assembly GCF_016509475.1. Lineage (NCBI taxonomy): Eukaryota > Metazoa > Chordata > Mammalia > Carnivora > Felidae > Prionailurus > Prionailurus bengalensis. Next base: position 18,621,169 of record NC_057348.1, on the reverse strand, counting down.
TTCATTTTAATTTTAATTTATGTTTCTTGAGTTCCAGGGGTAGGGAGACCATTGGAGTAATAATTTCTCTTTTTGTTTTGTTTTGTTTAAGAGAGAGAGAAGGTGCAAGTGAGTGAGGGGCAGAGAGAAAAAGAGAATCCCATGAGGGGCAGAGAGAGAGAGAAGCAGGACTCACCCAGGGCTCCTGTTTTTACCTGAAGCAGGGCTCATGCTCACCTGATGTGGAACTCGAACTCACGAACTGTGAGATCATGACCTGAACCAAAGTCAGATACTTAATGACTGAGCCACCCAAGCACCCCCCTCTTTTTTATGTCTATCATTTATTTTGAGAGAGACAGCATGAGCAGGGGAGGAGCAGAGAGAAGGAATCCCAAGCTGGATCTGCTGTGTCACACAGTCCAACGTGGGGCTCGAACCCACGAACCATGAGATCATGATCTAGGCTGAAATCAAGAGTCGATGCTCAACTAGCTGAGCCACCCTGGTGCCCCTGGAGTAATAATTTCATATATTCACCAAATATTATTGACCACCTATTTGTAGAAGAAACTTCTTCTAAATTAAGGGAGACAAAAGCAAGAACAACTGTAAACCCAGAAAACTTAATGGTAAATCTGATAGCAAGAAATTTCACAAATAACTTTCATGGAGGGGTGCCTGGGTGGCTCAGTTATTTAGGCAGCTGACTTCAGCTCAGGTCATGATCTCATGGCTCGTGAGTTCAAGCCCTGCATCGGGCTCTGTGCTGACAGCTCAGAGCCTGGAGCCTGCTTCGGATTCTGTGTCCCCCTCTCTGTCTCTACCTCTCCCCTGCTCATGCTCTGTCTCTCTCTGTCTCAAAAATAAATAAACATTAAAAATTAAAAAAAAAATTTTTTTAATGTTTATTTATTTTTGAGACAGAGACAGAGCATGAACAGGGGAGGGTCAGAGAGAGAGGAAGACACAGAATCTGAAGCAGGCTCCAGTCTCTGATCTGTCAGCACAGAGCCCGACGCAGGGCTCAAACTCAACGGACCGTGAGATCATGACCTGAGCTGAAGTTGGACATTTAACCGACTGAGCCACCCAGGCGCCCCAAAATTTTTTTTTTAAAAAAAAAGGAAAAATAACATTCGTGGAGGTGGTATGGAGTGGTCCATGGTAATATTCTGTTTCACAGGATGACCATGGGATGGATGGTCAGCAACCCAACTAAAAAGGTGACTTCTGAGAGACACCTAAATTAACTGAGGGAAGCCAATACAGATATCCAACAAAACAGCCTTCCAGGCAGAGAGAACAGCAGGTGCAAAGTCACTGAGGCAAGAAGAGGAGGGAAGGAATCCAGTGTAGCAGCAGGGGTGGCAGGGAGGGTTGTAGAGCAATGTGGTTAATGGTGTGGACCTTTCCTTTTTCCTCATGAGATTGGAGCTCTTGGAAGGTTTGAACAAGGGAGTGATGTCTCACTTACCTTTTAAAGTGATCACTGTTGGGGTACCTGGGTGGCTCAATTGGTTAAGCGTCCACCTTCAGCTCAGGTCATGATCTCATGGTTTGTGAGCCCAGGCCCCGCATCAGGCTCTGTGCTGACAGCTCAGAGTCTGGAGCCTGCTTCGGAGTCTGTGTTCTCCCTCTCTCTCTGCCCCTCCCCCGCTCATGCTCTGTCTTTCTCTCTCAAAACTGAATAAACGGCAAACAAATTTTTTTAAAAAGTGATCACTGTTGTAGCTGAACTGAAAACTGACCACAGGTGCACAGGTGAGAGCAGAGTTTGTGGCTGAGGCTGTTTGGCTTTGTTGTTAGATGTGCTGGCCCTTTACTCTTTATTGTTCTGAGGACTGAAACACTGCATTTCTTTGAGAAACTCTTTGTTTCAGAATAAAGCTTTGAGTATCAAGTTACAACATTAGTGATACAGTCAACTCTGTGGCTGCTATAACAAAGGAAGAAGGAAGCATTCAAGTGTCAATCTTGTGTGCTGAAGAGTGGAGCATTGAATTACAGGAGTTTCCTGACCTCCCTCATGTAGTTTCTTTACCTGATTTGGTCTTTTAGCCAGAAGACAGAGCATCTTTCTGTATTCTAAGTAACTCTTGTCTTTTTGGTAATTTGTCTTGAAGTCATGGAGCAAACAGTTTACTTCTAAAATATAGACTCAAATTACAAGCAGACCATTTAAATGATTGTCATACTAAGTACTTTGTATGTGTGGACTCAGAATAATCCTATGTAAGGTTGGTATTACTGTTATCCCCCTTTTATAAAATCATGCCTGACACGAGATGCCCAAGGCAGTGGTTATGGGAGGTTGAACCCAGGCCACTCACACTCCGTGATGTATGTCCAACCTTTCTAAATTAGTAGAGTATTGGCAAGAAGCTACAGCTGGTTATCACTCATTTTCAGAAGTCATTCTTGAGCCATTTGAAATACCAATAACCTACACGATGGGGGTCATACTAAAGGTCCATAAACTAGGTGTAGAGAGAACATGTAGACCCTGGCTGGGCCAGCTGCAACCGTAGAATGGAGACCTTTTCTGTAAGATGTGGTCAGAGTTACTAGCCAGCAGTGACAGAGATGGTCCATGGATAGCTTCCCTCCTTCAGTCAGGTTGTATCATTGTGGAGCCACCCTGTGTTCTGGAACCTTTCCTCCTCCAGAGACTTTAACTGGGTCCCACTTCCACAGGAGGTGAGCTCTTCAGTGGGAACTGAGAAAAAGCTGATGAGTCTGTGCCTAAGGGAAGGGGGTTGGATTTTGCCTTTTACTGTGGTTTTGAAACTAGTGAGATTCCATTAAATATCCAGCATGCTTTTTAAATAGTTTCTTTGCAGTTTAGCTAGGGCTCTTGGAGATTCTTCAAGATAGAATTACTTGTATCTTGTATGTATTTTGCTTCTTTCAGAAAACATCCCAGAAAAATGGACTCCGGAAGTCAAGCACTTCTGTCCCAATGTGCCCATCATTCTGGTTGGAAACAAGAAGGATCTTCGGAATGATGAGCACACAAGGCGGGAGCTGGCCAAGATGAAGCAGGCATGATCTGGGGCAGGGCTCTGTTTTCCTATAGCATTCTTGAACCCAAGGTTGGATGTTCAGGAGGCCCAGTAGAAATAGCCAGGCTGTTTCAAAGAGGGTCCCAGAAGTCTATCTTTCTCCATCTGTCCCTCATTCACTGGGGCCCGCACAGAGGGTCCCTAAGACTCCCTACTCATATGAGATGGGAACCTCTCCTGTGGGATAGCGCTGTGCCTCCAAGGATTGCCTGCCTGAGAAGGTACCATCAGCAGTAGTCAATGCTCCAAATGCAAAAACTCTATCAGACTCTTGATTTCCCTCTCCAGTTATTACCTTGGTATATGTGAGGCCAAAGATTAAATTGGTGGCAACCAAAGGGTTCGGAAATCCTGAGGACAGGGAGTCCAGACAGAGCCCTGATGCCTTTATAAAATTGATGATGGAGTTGACATCTTGGCTTCTGAGAAGCCAGGTGGCCCAATGGCAGGGCTTCCACCATGCAGGACAAGAGCCTTGAGATCTTTAGTCTAGGTTTTCCCACTGAGGTTTCTCTGTCTGAATGTCAAGGTCAGGATCTGTTTACTTCCTTGGGCATTCAGTCCTCTGTGAAGCTAACTACAGGAACCCCAGTGCTTACCCTGGATCAATATCTTGAATAATTTTTCCCTTGATTCCCTGCTTAACCCTGCAGGACTTCTCAGACCTCTCCCTCCTTTCTCTCAACTTCTCAGAGAAGAGCTTGTTTAATAGGGATTTTATATTAGAGCTGGGGAGGGTCACTGCATATGAGTTTCATAAGACAGAATTCAAATCTGGGTTTGGCAGCACTTATTTTTTATTTTTTTATTATCATAATTATTACTGGCAGCTTTTAAAAGAAGACTTTAAAGCTGAATTTGAGTACTGTACGCTTCATATATGTGACGCTTAACTGAAACTGCTCTTTTCTCTTTGCTAGGAGCCGGTGAAACCAGAAGAAGGCAGAGATATGGCAAACAGGATTGGTGCTTTTGGGTACATGGAGTGTTCAGCAAAGACCAAAGATGGAGTGAGGGAGGTTTTTGAAATGGCCACGAGAGCCGCTCTGCAAGCCAGACGTGGGAAGAAAAAATCTGGGTGCCTTGTCTTGTGAAACCCTGCTGCAAGCACAGCCCTCATGCGGTTAATTTTGAAGTGCTGTTTATTAATCTTAGTGTATGATTACTGGCCTTTTTCATTTATCTATAATTTACCTAAGATTACAAATCAGAAGTCATCTTGCTACCAGTATTTAGAAGCCAACCATGATTATTAATGATGTCCAACCCACCTGACCACCGGGGTCCTTCTGACACCGCTCTTTAACAGCCCTCCTCTGCACTCCCACCTGACACACCAGGCGCTAATTCAAGGAATTTCTTAACTTCTTGCTTCTTTCTAGAAAGAGAAACAGTTGGTAACTTTTGTGAATTAGGCTGTAACTACTTTATAACTAACATGTCCTGCCTGTCATCTGTCAGCTGCAAGGTACTCTGGTGACTCACTACTTCAGAGCTTTACTCCTTAACAGATTATATTGGCATAACTCTGTGATGGGCATCCAATTTTTTTGAAAATGTGCTCATCCAGAAAGGTCCAAGTCCATGCAGCTGTGGCAGAGTTACAGTTCCGTGGTTTCATGTTAGTTACCTTATAGTTACTGTGTAATTAGTGCCACTTAATGTATGTTACCAAAAAATAAATATATCTACCCCAGACTAGATGTAGTATTTTTTGTATAATTGGATTTCCTAATACTGATATTTGTCATCCCTGCAGAAAGTGTATTGGTTTTTTAAAAAAGAAAGTGTATTTGAAAATAAAGTCAGATGGAAAATTCATTTTTAAAATTCCCGTTTTGTCAGTTTCTCTGATAAAAGATGGCCATATCACCTGTTTTCGGCCCCACATATCCTAGTACCCCCTCCCAAGAGCTGGGCTAAAGAAATAGGAATTTGGTTTCATGCCTGAGGCATTTAGACACTTCAGAAGGTGGCATAGCCTGTCTCACCTGGACTGCAGGCTCTGGCTCTAGTTCACAGGCTCCCTTTCCTCACTGTATCCAGGTTCCCTCCCAGAGGAGCCGCCAGTTCTCTTAGGCGGCACTCGGTTTCTCACTTCTCTCCAGCTGACTAAACTTTTTTTCTGTACCAGTTAATTTTTCCAACTACTAATAGAATAAAGGCAGTTTTCTAAACTTCCTGTATCCTCGTGTTTGTGTTGCTCTCTCCAGGGCTGGGAGTGGGAGGATATACCCAGCCTAGCTGTCCTTGGAAGGTTCCTTCAGACTGTGAAATATGCTATGTTTGCCCCCCCCCCCACCCTACCCCCTAATCTGGCACTAACCTGGCTCCTCCTAAGAAGGTGGAAACAATTATTTTGTGTCATATTCAAGTTCGTAAGTGGCTTAGTGTGGGGAATGTAGTGTATTGAGGAGAGTGAGGGGCACTCCAAGCAGTCACTCCTCTGGACAAATCTTAGGAGTGTGACATTTTTCACTTCCTGCCCATTTTCAGTGTCTAATACTTAACAGGCCTGAGTCTGGGGTTAAGGTGATTAGGTATGGAGGATGGCCTGAAGTCGATTGGGTCCACTCCAGAAGGCTGGTGCTGGGCCTAAGTGACTCCTTGGGAAAACCAGTGTTAAGGGCAGTGTCACACTGGAGGTGTGGACAAGAATATGCTCCAGGCAGCCCCAGAAAGCAGGGAAATGAGTTACAGCTGGAATTTGGAGCTGGAGCCTGAGCGAGTCCCGGGCGTTGACCACTTTCCTCCAACTTGACCTTATTAGAGCCACAGCGCCTCATTGCAGAGAGAACTTACCTTGGCAGCCACTGCCAACTGCACCAACACCGCAAGTTACAACTTGCTCTGTGCGCCTGGAGACAATAGGGCACAGACTGCAAGACGCGGCACTCACTGCTGTTGCTGGCCAGTCCCCTTGGGCTCTGCCCTAACCCTTCACTAAAAGCCTTTGAGAAATAATCGGAGTTCTCTTGGACGCGAGCCCTGGGCGGGGTAACTCGCGCGAATGCCGCAGCGTCGCTTAGACTTGACCTGGCCTGCCTGGGGCTCCGCACTGCCTGGGCGGTGCCCGCATCCGGCCTGGCCGCACCCTCCCGCCCGGCTGGAGAGGGAGGAGGCCGGATGAGGCGGGGCCGAGGGTGGAGGAGCTGCCGGAAAAGTGCCTTCGCCACGTGACCCCACAGTCAGCACTGTCCCAAGCCGAAGCTTGGCACTATTGTGCACTGCACTCTTGTGCGACAGTCCGCCATGTGCGCTGCTCCGCTCGCGGCCGCCGCCTTCGCCGCAGCGGCCCCGCGCTCCGTGTATTCCTTCTCTGCACGCCCGTTGGCCGGCGGGGAGCCCATGAGCCTGGGTTCCCTGCGGGGCAAGGTGCTGCTCATCGAGAATGTGGCGTCGCTTTGAGGCACAACGGTCCGGGACTACACCCAGATGAACGAGCTGCAGCGGCGCCTCGGGCCCCGGGGCCTGGTCGTGCTCGGCTTCCCATGCAACCAGTTCGGGCATCAGGTGCGCCGCGCGGGGCAGAGCGGGGTGGGCGCGCATCCCGGGCTGGGAGCACCAGCGGGCGCGCGGGCCGCACAGGCGCAGGCCCTGGCAGCAGAGAGGCGGGCCACTTGCTTTTGTCCCGTCTGGGTTTCAGGTCCGCCTAGGGATTGTAACTCACCGAGGAACTTCTGGTTTGTGGTCCGAACGTTTCCCCTCCCCTCGCGGCCCCGGGTTCTAGCTGCTCTTCCCTCACGCAGGAGAACGCTAAAAACGAAGAGATCCTGAATTCCCTTAAGTACGTCCGACCTGGCGGCGGGTTCGAGCCCAACTTCACGCTTTTTGAGAAGTGCGAGGTAAATGGCGCGCAGGCGCACCCCCTCTTCGCCTTCCTGCGCCAAGCTCTGCCTGCCCCCAGTGACGACGCCACTGCGCTCATGACCGACCCGAAGTTCATCACCTGGTCTCCAGTGTGTCGCAACGACGTCGCCTGGAACTTTGAGAAGTTCCTGGTGGGCCCAGATGGTGTGCCTGTGCGCAGGTACAGCCGCCGCTTTCCAACCATCGACATTGAGCCTGACATCGAAGCCCTGCTGTCCCAGGGGCCCAGCTGTGCCTAGGGCAACCTTCCTATCCCTGCTGCTTGGCAGCCTGCCCTCTGGGGATTTCATCCATGACGGCGTTTCCTCGAAATTTGCATAGAGGAACGCCTGATTTCCAGAAGAATCCCCTGAGATGGGCGCTTATTCATCCCAGCACTCCCTCCCCAAACCAAGGCTTTTCACTAATAAAGTGTTAGATATGAGCAGAACTGAGTGTATGTCCTTTGTTAGTTGGGGACACCTTCCCTAGTAATCTCACTGTCATAGGGCTGTGAGCTTAAGCCTTCACTCCTTTGGCCTTTGTTTTAGCCAAGCCTGAATTTCCTATGCTTTTATTTGCAGTGTGTGGAATCCACTCTTTCCTGTGTAGGAAGCCTGACTCCTGTCCCAGTGTTTTTCCCTCTGCCAGGATATTCAGTAGGGCCTCTCCTTGTAAGTATTTGCTAGGCATGAAATGACATTTGCAAAAAAATAACACTGGATTCACACTCACATTCAGAATTTGTGGCCTCTCTCAAGTGTCAGGCCCACCCATTTTACACAGTTGTAAGCCCATGCACTTTTACAACGTTCTTTTCCATTACTTTGTCAGATCTTTGCATATTGCAACCCAGGCTTATTTATGTCTGCTTTGATGCTGCCTTTACTGGTTGTTACCTCTCCTGTATTCAGAGTGAGAAAAGAGTGTACATCTGGCCCTTCTGACCATGTGCTGCATGGTACTTAACAGTTGGAATTGTGTCCTTGGTCAGGCTCAGGGTAGGGACTTATCTCACAGGCCAGCTGCTGCTTCTCAGGTGTGGTTTGGGTCTAATCTCTCCCATCTGTTGGCTCTGCTTGTCAATCTTTTGAGACCGATCTGGAGCACATCCTATCACCAGTACAGGGGATTCTGTAGGGCTTGGATGCAGGTTCTCCTTGGATAGACAAAGATGCAGAAACATGTTAGCAGGGTCACCCAGTCCAGAATGTGGGCTCATCATTCAGTCCTAGGCCATGTGTTCTGTTAGCTTTCAGGAATGCAGTCCTCAGGAAGTCAGAAAGAGACAGTATAGAATTACTAAAAGCTCTGAGGTAGTACAGGGTACTTTGAGAACAGGAGAGCCAGGCCCATTAGGGGGGATCATGCTTCCCTCCTGGAGGAAATGAGTGTGAAGCTGAAAAGGTCAAGAAGCAGTCAGCTGAGGAATGAGCTGATGGAGGGTGGACAGGCAGGGAGGACGGTGTGCAAGAGTCTGAGGTGGAAAGGTGGCATCACTGACTAAGTTGGACAACACAAGGGCAAGGAAGTTTGGGGAGGAGAGTGTTCATATTCAGACATCTTGCATGAGACATGCAGATGGAGTATCTGGAGCAGGTGGTTACAAGAGGCTTAGAAAAGCAGTATGGCTTGGAAACAAAGGTCTAGCCAAGGGGACAGTAAATAGCCATCAGAGAGTATGAGATCACCTGGGGACAGTAGCAAGAAAAAACTCAGGCAGTGGAGGCTAGGCCTGAGGTCTGGATTCAAAACCCTGGGTCAGGTAACAGGCAAGCTGGGAGAACAAGGATGGAGTCAAGGAGCCATGAGAAGGGATATTTCATGAAGAATGGTTACTGGGGCAAGTGATTATGGATTGACTATTCCTCATCAAGTACAGTTTCAGGGGGAGAGCAGGAGCTGAAGCCAGATAACCAAGTGCCCAAGATAGGCCAGGTCCTGTTCTAGGAGCTAAACATAGAGCCCCCTCCCCCAAGAATCACCATGTTCCATGGCCCACATCCAGAGATAACTGCTTTGGAAAGTCTGGGGACTTAGGACCTATAAGTCCTACTCAGCTACCTGTAAGTTGGATCTGAGCACAGACTTTCTGCTCCAACTCTCCCCTTTCCTGTAAAGGGTCGGTCAGTGTGGCCCAGGCCACGTTCTCTGGTTGGCTCCTAGATGAGAACCCAGGGCTTTCTGCCCTGACTTCAACCTCTTCCCCCCAAGCTGCCTGGTGACTCACTCCTACTTGCCCACTTTTTTTTCCCTCTCAGTTTATGCCTAGGGCTGCCAAGAATGGGAATTTATGAGCTCTCAGTGTGGCTGATCCTGGCTGGCATATCCTCCTAGGACTTCAAGCTGCCTGCCTCCCATAATTGAAAATCCTTTCCAACTCTCTCCTTCAGGAAGAATCAGAATAAAGCCAGTTAACACCACCTCTTCCTCCCCAAGAAACCAGACATCTTCCCCCCAACACACAGAAACACACACTCCTACACATACACATTCCTTATCATTCGACCATGAAACCGCTACTGGCTCTGACCTACACCCACCCCACCCTGTCATGAATCAGCAGCTTAAAAGAACAAGTAAAAGTAAGCGAAGGAATCCCAGTGAGCCTTCCTGAGGTCCTAGCCTTTAGTTAACATGGCTGCAGAACATTGATCTGGGAGCAGGCAATAGCATTTAGGCCACAGACCTTTTGAGAAGGGAATGGACCCTGCTGTTACTCAAATTCAGAAGCTTCCATTTTAGCAGTTTTCCCAGAAATATTGGTTTTGTTTTGTTTTGTTTTTAAAGCATTAAATCTGATAAGCTTATATAGATGTACATCAAGCCACCATGATGTACACCTTAAATATTTTACAATTTTATTGGTCAATTAAACCTCAATAAAACTGAGGGGTGGGGCACCTGGGTGGCTCAGTCTTTTAAGTGTCTGACTTCGGCTCAGGTCATGAGCTCACAGTTCCTGGGTTCAAACCCCATGTTGGGCTCTGTGCTGACAATTCAGAGCCTGGAGCCTGCTTCAGATTCTATGAGTCCTTCTCTCTTTCTGCCCCTCCCCTGTTTGTGCACACCTTCTCTCTCTAAATAAACACTAAAAAAAAAAACACAATAAAATGGAAAAAAAATCTGATAAAATTCAGTTAGACACTTCTTGCATTTAGCCCTTTATGAGAGGACTTCCTCATTCTGTCTCAATGTAGTTCCACAAACATTTAATACTAGCTTAATTTATTTTTAAGCCATTTTAAAAAAATTTATTTCTTGGAGTGGGGGACAGGGGCAGAGAGAGAGGGAAGAAAGAGAATTCCAAGCAAGCTCTGCACTATCAGTGCATGGGGCTCTAATTCATGAATCGCAAGATCATGACCTGAGCTGAAGTCACTTAGCCGACTGAGCCACCCAGGCACCCAAAAACTAGCTTCTTTTTAAAAATTTAAAATATGGGCACCTGGGTGGCTCAGTTAGTTAAGCGTCTGACTTTGGCTCAGGTCATGATCTCATGGCTCGTGAGTTCAAGCCCTGCATCGGGCTCTGTGCTGACAGCTCAGAGCCTGGAGCCTGCTTCAGATTCTGAGTCTCCCTCTCTCTCTGCCCCTCCCCCACTTGCACTCTGTCTCTCTCGGTCTCAAAAATAAATATTAAAGAAAAATTTTTATTAAAAATAAAAAAAATGAGTAAAACAAGTTTATTTTCAGAGAAACATTCCTGTCCCTATCAGTTCAATAAATCTCTTAAGCTTAAACTTTTGGATAATACTAAGTAAAAACACTGCCTAAAGATTTCCCTAAGAGAACCCAGCATGGACCTATAAAGAATGGACAGTGATCCCTGCCAAAGAACCCTGAACTTGGCAAATTTTTATTATATTACAATCACCAAATAGGCTAGAAGAGCAAATAGACTAGCTCCAGCTAGTCACACAAGTTACCAGATACATGCTTTGCATCAGTAACTACTGAATTGGGAGCTGGGAGCACAAATAGGAGTTCTAGCCTAAGGAGTAAGGGCTCACGGGCCCAGCCCCTACCCCTGGGAGTAATAGAGAAGCAAACTCTGAGCCCCGAGATCCTTCAGCTTTGACCTCCCCAAGAACTGAACTCCAGATCTGTCATGTGAGAAAGCAAAACTAAGATCATCAACTAGGTAGGCAGCTTGCTGATGGGTATTCTAGCTGCATTCAGAGCTAAGACTGACATAACAGTGATGTGCTAAGCAGAAGCCCAGCAGCCTTTCCATTATTCATCTCACAGACAGATACCCCATCTCCAGTGCCCCTGCCCCCAGTCCTAGTATTAGTTGCAGCCAGATAGGCCAGAGTATGAGACCACAGAACACTCCCACGTCATCCAAATGCCTAAAGTCCAAGCAGTAGCCAGGAGAATGTGTAGCCCACCTTGGGTGGTGCTGAAGAGTCCTACAGGCCACCTAGCTCCACAGGGAGGCAAATGGAAGCAATCCAAGTCTCCCTGCAGAGGAAGCACCTGTTACCCCAGCCTCCTCTGTCCCCAGAATGTAACTATGCCTGTGTACATATGTGGGTGAATCTAAAGGAACCCTGGTCCCCTGAGCATCCCTTGCAGACTCATCATACGTGCCCATAGGCCAAGGGAAATGTCAGCATGACTTGGTTCCCTATCTATACTAGTTGTTTAGTTTTCCTTCCCAGCAATGTGCCTGTACCATCACCCTCCATGTTCCTGGAGCACTTTGTCACACAGCACACAAAGTGTAATTGCATGTGAAAACATCTTCCCCAACCATGCTGGCTGTGAACCCCTGGAGGATAGGGGCTGTGAGTACTTGTATGTAATAGATTATTAGCGAAATGAAAAAAATGGCTGTATCTGATATTCTTCCATTCATTTCATCCAAGAAATGCCTATTGAGAATTTGCTCTGTATAAAGGGCAAACAACACAATTAACAGCTAAATACTTGTGTATGGCTAAGACATCAATGGTAATAGAGGAGGAAGAGGCGGGCCTGGCTGGCTCAGTTGGTAGGGCATCTGACTCTTGATCTCAGGGTCCTCAATTCAAGCCCCACGTTGAGTGTGGAACCTAGTTTAAAAAAAAAAAAAAAAAGAATTAGAGGAGGAAGAGAGGACACTGGCCACACCTGGGCTCAGGGTGCCATACCCTCCATGCCCAATCAGGGCTGGTCACCAATAGTGGCACAACCAGAATGGAATCCATCCAATAGCATGAGTCTTCAATGTAGGAAAGGTGATTCCTAGTTCCTCTCTGAGATTCCTTCAGGTCTTTGCCTCTGTCACCTTCCCCAGTAATATAATCGTTCTATAACAGAGGTTATAATGTCACTGATAAGGTATTTAATTCTTCTAAAATGTATTTGTAGAATCTTTTATTGTTTCACAGTCCTCTGGGCAGGTTAAATAAACACAGAAAGAAGGAAACAAAAATATTTCTCCCAGGGCACGTGGGTGGCTCAGTGGGTTAAGTGTCTGACTTTGGCTCAGGTCATTATCTCACAGTTTGTTAGTTGGAGCCCCACATCGGGCTCTGTGCTGACAGCTCAGCCTGGAGCCTGCTTCAGATTCTGTCTCCCTCTCTCTCTCTGCCCCTCTCCTGCTTGTGCTCTGTCTCTCAAAAATAAGTAAACGGTAAATATCTACATATACTAACTTAGACAACACATATGTGTGTATATATGTGTGTGTGTGTGTGTGTGTATACATATACTAAGTTGAACAACACATATACATATATATATGTATGTATTTCTCCCCAAAGAGACCTGTAACCAAAAGCTGCCCAATATATTTGTGAATACTGCCACACGTCTCTGTCATTGCTGGCCAAGTGTGGACCAAGTCTAAGCTGGGAGGGCCAACTGCAGTGAGGTGTAGAGCAAGCCATACTGCCAGCCAAGGCAAGAACTTTTTGATTTGGAATCAGATAAAGCTTGAAGTTCGCACACTCAGACATTACAAACTCTCAGTTGGATCATCACAGTCCAATATAAGCCTGTTTGTTCCCTCTAGCTGACTTCCTGCTTGCCTTCCTATTCTTGTAGTCCAAGCTTCCATGGCAATGGGTGGGTTCTTCAGTTCTGGGATTTGGTTATGAGGCCAAGTGAGTGCCTTACTAGGCCTAAACCTCTCCCTAGGGTAAGAGACCCAACAGAGAAAACGGCCCTGGTGCCTGGGTGTCTCCTGAGCTGAATCATGCACTTCCTACCAAATCCACAGGTCACTCACAACAGCAGGAGCACATGGGCAGATGTTGATAGTTTCCAGTTCACAATTTTTAACATTTTAATTAAAGAAAAAAATGTTTTAATTTTTTAAATGTTTATTTATTTTTGAGAGAGAGGCAGAAAGAGAGGGAGACATAGAATCCAAAGCAGGCTCCAGGCTCCAAGCTGTCAGCACGGAGCCCGATGTAGGGCTTGAACCCACCAACCATGAGATCATGACCTGAGCTGAAGTTGGATGCTTAACAGACTGAACCACCCAGGTGCCCCTTCAATCTTTAACATTTTAATCAAACTCACTAAAAACATTTAATAACTTTGGAGATAATGATTTTCTGACTGTGAAGTTTCACTTTATTCCTTGCATTTTAACTATTAGCATTTTATAATCTTAGTATAAGGAACCATCCATAATTAGTGTGTGGTTTTTACAGCCATTTAATAGCACTGAAGAGATCCTGCCTTAAAAAGGTTTTCCAAAGTTTTCATATTTATAATTAGGTTTTGTCCCCTTTTCTAGTGGTGCTGAGGACTTATCCTACTTCCTTAAGACTCTGACCCAGACCATAAATGGTACAGGAGAAACTGCTAAAAAAAGAAGAGAGAAGCAGACACCCTCTAGTGTAGGTTCTGATAACCCAACTTTCTTTTTCCATAAATAACAGTTGTTCCAAAAACAACATTTTTAACAATTTCAAAGAACTTTCACAGGAGGGCACTCAAGGTTGTCAGGGTTGACTCCCAGATGTAGAATTATCATGTCGTGGTAACTCTTATCTGCAGGGGATTAACTGCTATGTGGTTATTCAAGGCGGTTTTAATTCCAAATTTACTTTCCCCTCCTATCTACCCAACTGCCAAGAGGCCTGTGTTACCAGATGATACGTGAAAGCTGTCCCAGCTAGTGCAAATTGAATTCATGCTAATTTCAATTAGCCAAAACCCAACATAAAAATACTATATCTGTTCAAATGACTTACCATACCTTCACCAAGCCTGTGCTCCCTCCTCCAACCCCAACACTAAACATGGCTCATCTGTTTCTCCTCTCCTCCCTCATTGCCATCTCTACAGTGAAAGGTTCTTAACAGTTCTCTGGGCTGCTATTTCGTCTCTGCTCTGAAACCTTTTATAATATCTGTGGGCCATTTAAGGCAGAGCATGTGGCCCTTCTGGCCTCTGTTTTAGCTTTAGATTGAAGGTTCTTTCCAGCTTCATTGGTCTAATCCTCACTCTTTGATACTGCCCTGCGTGTTCCAGAAATTGACTCCTGTAGTTTCACTTCCTGTAACATGCACCATCATTTCTATGCTTAAGACCACACTCAAATGTTACACAAGCCAAAGGCTGCCTTTCACAGCTCAGGGTTCTACAGTCTTTGGTTCATATCCCCCCTCCCCCCCTTTTTTATTCATACTCCTTAATGGCACTTACCACGCACATTGTGACGCTGGGTCTGTGTAAGATCTGTTCTCCAGTAGATTGTATGAAGTCAGGCACTGTGTCTTATTTTGGAGGACAGAACTGCTCGACACCAGCTGCCTGGCTTCCTCGCGGGCTTACTTCCCACTCTATGAGGAGGGCTGTACTTTTTGTACGCAGGGTCGAGTGGAAAACATAGTGTTCAGGACAATGCTTCTTGTTGCAGCAAAAAACTAAGAAACAGCTTGGGCACCTAATGTGGAGAACACATCTGGACCTCTGCTTCCCCCAGTTGCTATCGCCCCTCAGCGGCTGCTTGTCTCCCTGACTAGCTCAGTGAGGAGGGCTTGGGGAATTCTGTTGTGGGCCATGATTCTGGCATCTAGATTGTTTGAGACGAGTGTTCATGACTACACCACACTTTTGAGTCCTGGTCCCAAGGCGCTGGTGCACCCGGCACTCCCCAAATCCCTTTTGGGTCTCCAGGGCAGGGACCCCGATCCCAAGTCTGGGCGGCTAAGGACTGGCCTAAGGTCTCCAGCGGAAAGCAAGAAAAGCTAGGAGCAGGCTAACAGCGCAGGCCTTGGTGGTGTGCCCGGGGTGGGGGAGGGAGTGTCTTCCGTCAGTCAGCTAGAGATGGCCGGGCAAGACAGAGAAAGGGGTGCGGAACAGGGATCCCGCGGAGCTGCCCGCAGGGCGGGAGAAAAGCGCAGCTAGCTTCCCTCCGCCCGCCTCCTCTTCCGGCCTCCTCCCGGCTCCGCCGCGCTTCAGTGGGAGTGGAGCTGCGCGTGAGAGGCGGGCCGGAGAGGCGGGCCGAAGAGGCAAAGGCCAGCGGGTAGTCGAGGCCGCGGCCCGAGGTGGGGTTAGGCCGCGCGCGCGCGTGTGCGTGCGTGCGTGCATGCGTGCGTGGGCGCGGTCCACAGCACGCCGTGCGCGAGGCGGATGTCCGGGCCGGCTGGGCCGGGGCCGCGGACGAGATGGCGGAAGGTGGAGGCTGCCGTGAGCGACCGGATGCGGAGACCCAGAAATCGGAGCTCGGGGCCTTGATGAGGACCACGCTCCAACGAGGGGCGCAGTGGTGAGCGCCAGGCCCGCCGTGCCGCCCTCAAGGCCAGGGGCAGGGGCTCTGGCCCTAAGGCCGGACCCCTCTTTCCCGGCTTGGGTAGGGGCCGGGCGGGGGCGATGTTAGTGACCCTTGCAGGGTGTCCTGAGCCCTGTCCCTCAGGAGAGGAAAGTAGGATCACCTCTGGGGAAAAGTGAAGGTCGTCCCGGCCCATTCAGAGCCCCAGAGAGTGGACCCGGTGGGGGCGAGGGCTGCAGGATGCGGGGAAGGGGGGGTGCTCACGGGGACCTTCAGGATGTGAAGAGCCCTTTACCTTCGAGGAATTGCAGTGTGACCTTGAGCGAAGGCGACCACACCTCCCAGTCCCTGGTTCCTTACTGTTACAGCCAGGGTAACCAGTATTTGGCACCCCCGCCTTTTGGGTTGAGAAGAAGATCAGAAGTAGATACTTTTGTAACTTGTAAACTGCCGTGCGGGTGCCAAGGTTAGAAGCCGAACAAATGTTTGAGAGCTCCAGGTTACTTTGGTAGTAAATGTCAAGAATAATTGTGGCGGCAGCATTTCGGAGTGGGAGAGGAGGATAGATTAGAGCCTAGATAAAAAGATTAAAAGTTCAGGGTTTAGAAGAGCAAGTCTGAGACCAGAGGTTTCTTAAATTGTTTAGTAGAAGAGAAGATACTTCGACTAGTTAGATTTCTTGGTAGTCTTATCGTGTGAGAGTAGAAAGCTAGAGCTTGGCTTTGCATTGAACTTGATTGAACGAACATCCGTCTTTAAGAAACTGTGGCTGTGTTGATAATGCCGTTTACAGTAACAGAGGAATTGAGCAGGGAAGGGAAACCTTGGGATTAGGAGGAGTTCAGATAGGGCTTTACAGTGTTCTTCAGCTGGCCAAGCTGTGAAATGCAGGGCAAGCAGAGGAAATTATCCTGCATAGGGGTGATATATGAAGGACGCAGAACCAGAGGAAATTTGAGATAGACTAAGAACACGCACTAAAAGTGTTTGGAGGGTGCTGTTCAAGGGGTTTGGAAGGAAAAGAGCATTGTAGAGATTTGGATATATTTATGGATCTTTGTGGCCTCTGGGAAGCTGCCTGATCTCTGAGGTTTGTTGGCTATAAAACTTAAAGGACTCACCAATATAATTGTGCCCCCCCCCCCGAGATTTCCCCCTCCTTCTTAGTTGTAAAACAGCATAGTGATACTTTTTTTTTTTTTTTAAGCTTATTTATTTTGAGAGAGAGGGAAAGAGAATATGAGCAGGGGAGAGGCAGAGAGAGAGGGAGAAAGAGGATCGATCCCAAGCAGGCTCCACAGTGTCAACACATAGCTGGACTTGGGGCTTGAACTCATGAACCGTGAGATCATGATAGCCTAAACCAAGAGTCGGATGCTTAACTGACAGCCACCCACACACCCCAACAGCATAGTGATACTTTTTAAATATAACCAGAGCAACTTAATAACTAGACACTAGAAACTATTATATGTCACACCTAGACACATGCATGTTGTATATGCATGTATATGTATACACACATGCTTGTTTTAAACACATAACTTTTATAAAAAAGTTATGAATTGATTTTTTTTATTACAAAGTGCCATATTTACAGTTTTAAAATAAAGCCTTTTTCTTAGAAATGTTACAAACATTAATATGGTTTTACAAACTACAACAGTGTGGGGAAATGAATTAGCCTGGTTGCTTGACTTCAAATGAAGTTTTTTTGAATCTTAAAAAGGCCTGAGTCTGGGAAAAAATGTATATGCCTATATTTGATAAGAGATTAGTATCCCTTTGTCAGATTACAAAACAGAAGACAGATTTTTACTGATTGGGATATTTTTCTTTTTATGTTTTAGTCTTAATCAAATATTTATCAAGTGCCTTCTATATGCAGGGAGCTAACTCTCTGTGCCTAGATGTCTATAGATACGAAACACATGCATTTTTTAAATATTTTCTTTGGTACTCACAGGAAATCTGAAGTGTGTGGTGTTATTATCGCATTTTCAGAAAGAAAATTAACTTAATGCTCTACATGTCAAACAGTGTAACCAAACTGTCTTGGACAAGGACCTCTATAAAGATCATTATGAAATTAATGACTTGCTTATTAGCAAACAAGATTTTACTCATAGGAGGACATCATTTATTTATTTATTTATTTATTAAATGAGTAGTAGATATTTTTCTTTTTAATGTTTATTTATTTTTGAGACAGTGCAAGCAGGGGAGGGGCAGAGAGAGAGGGAGATACAGAATCTGAAGCAAGCTCCAGGCTCTGAGCTGTCAGCAGAGAGCTTGAAGTACGGCTTGAACCCATGAACCGTGAGATCATGACCTGAGCCTAAGTCGGACGCTTAACCAACTGAGCCACCCAGGCACCCCAGAAGGACATCATTTAAAAGAGCCTTTTGAGGGGCGCCTGGGTGGCGCAGTCGGTTGAGCGTCCGACTTCAGCCAGGTCACGATCTCGCGGTCCGGGAGTTCGAGCCCCGCGTCAGGCTCTGGGCTGATGGCTTGGAGCCTGTTTCCGATTCTGTGTTTCCCTCTCTCTCTGCCCCTCCCCCGTTCATGCTCTGTCTCTCTCTGTCCCAAAAATAAAAATAAAAAACGTTAAAAAAGCCTTTTGAGGTGTGCTTCGGTGGTTCAGTCAGTTAAGCATCCAACCCTTGATTTTGTCTCAGGTCATGATCTCATGGTTTGTGAGTTTGAGCCCTGCATCAGGCTCTGTGCTAACAGTGTGGAATCAGCTTGGGAGTCTCTCAATCTCTCTCTTTTCCCTGCTCCTCCCCTGCTCACTCTCTCTTTCTCTCTCAAATAAATAAGTAAATAATTAAACATTTATTAAAAAAGGCCTTTTGAAGCCAATCGTTTCCTTTTATTTATTCATTAGTTATTTATAAATTATAATATAAATATAAATTATTTGTATTTATTTATTTTTAAGTAAGCTCTACACTCAACGTGGGGCTTGAACTCACGACCCGGAGATCAAGAGTCACACACTCCACTGACTGAGCCAGCCAGCTGCCCCTATTCATTTTTTCAAAAATCATTTCAGTTTATGGATTTTTTACCTTTGCCAGACCATGTCTGCCATGCAGGGCCTATTCCGGCTTTTGTTCTTAAGAGTGTGTTTTTGAGTGGGGACTGTGTATTGCTCAGGTGGGAAAACCATAAAAAAAAAAATTAAGAGAGCAGTTGCAGAAACTTACAACCTCAGCTTTTCTGGTATAGTAAATTTTTGTCTGTCTCTAGGTATCTTATTGACAGCCGGTGGTTCAAGCAGTGGAAGAAGTATGTGGGCTTCGACAGCTGGGATATGTACAATGTGGGTGAACACAATCTGTTTCCTGGCCCAATAGATAACTCTGGACTCTTTTCAGGTATAGTATCCCATTGCTTTTCTTTTGTTTAAAAAAAATTTTTTTTAATTCTATTTATTTTGGAGAGAGAGACAGAGTGTGAGCAGGGGAGGGGCAGAGAGAGAAAGGGAGACACAGAATCCAAAGCAGGCTGCAGGTTCTGAGCTGTCAGCACAGAGCCCGATGCAGGGCTCGAACCCACAAACCGTGAGATCATGACCTGAGCCAAAGTCAGACACTTAACTGACTGAGCCACCTAGGTGCCCCCACCCCCCACCATTGCTTTTCTAACTGAAATATTCCAGGCACGCAGTGGTCTGAGGTGGTGTTTATCAGTAACATGGACATGACGAACCTAACTTTGCTACTATGAGGGGATAGAAACAAGTATCCTTGATTTGTATCTATCAAAGAAGGCTTTGTAGACACTCAGGGAGAAGTTAAATTACTCTTTTCCTAAACTGCTTCTAAAGAGCAGCTTCCAGTATTTTTCTTTTTGCAAATTAGTTCTGCTAGAGATGTCAGATTTTAGATTAGCATGTGGAATGGAAAGAATAGGATATCATTTTGAAATTGCATCTGGAATCTGAAATTTGGGCACCAGAATGTTCTGTGTTAACCTTTGCAGTTGAACAAACTGTAGACCTGTCTCATCCATCAAACATTCCTGTGATGGTTGTTTGACACAGAAGTGGTGTGAGGAGAAGTGGAAGGTAGAGCTACCATCACGATCAGCTCCCAGTGGAAGAAGTGACTGAAAAAGTAATGTGTGACCTACCAGAGCTGGGCTTGTACCTGTAGATGCATTGAGATGACAGTTGGGCTTTCTCAGGCTCTTTTCTGCCTAGCTTTAGACTCAACTTGCAAGCAGGACACAGGTGATCTGTTGATTTTGCCCCAAATCAGAGCAGTAGGAAGATAGACAATACATGAAGCTTGATCCAAGTACCTAACACCAAGCTGGGTGTTTTTAAAAATGAGTAGTGCTTCGGGCTCCTGGGTGGTTTAGTTGGTTGAGTGTCTCTTTTTCGACTCAGGTCATGATCCCAGGGTTGTGGGATCAAGCCCCACATTGGGGTCCATGCTCAGCATGGAGCCTGCTTGAGATTCTCCCTCCTCTTTCTCTCTCTCTCTCTCTCTCTCCCTCCCTCTCCTCTCTCCCCCCCCCCCTCAAAAATGCTCAGACTTGTTTTAGTGGAGGTCTAATGACATAATGAATAATTCATGTACTTTGTTTCCTGATGTAGGTCACATATGGTGGCATCATACCATGAAGTTGCCCTAAGGGAGCACAGCAGTGTATTTGCACTTTTCTTCCCCATGCCCCGCTCTTTTTTATTTTATTTTTTCCAGTAATCTCTAACCCCAACGTGGGACTCAATCTCATGACCCTGAGATCAGGAGTCGCATGCTGTACTGACTGAGGGGGAGACAGAGGATCCAAAGCGGGCTCTGCACTGACAGCAGAGAACCCAACGCAGGGCTTAAAGTAGGACGCTCAACCGACTGAGTCACCCAGGTCCCCATTCTTTTTTTTTTTTTTTTTTTTTGAATAGATTTTTTTTTTTTTTTTAATGTTTATTTTTGAGAGAGGGAGAAACAGCACAAGTGGGGGAGGGACAGAGACACAGAATCTGAAATAGGCTCCAGGCTCTGAGCTGTCAGCACAGAGTCTGACGTGGGGCTCAAACTCATGAATGGTGAGATCATGACCTGAGCTGAAGTTGGACGATCAACCGACTAAGTCACCCAGGCACCCTATGAATAGGAGATTTCTTAATGCTTTTAAAAGTACTAGTGATAAGAATCCTAGGGCTAGAGGGGCTCTCTGAAGTCATTTTGCATGATTTTCAGCTAAGGGCAGGCATTTCTTCCGTGGTCCCCCAATTTGATGTCATCTGGCTTTGGCTTGAAACATTTGCTGTGTGCTTAGGAAGTGAGAAGTACATTCTGTTCAGACCCTGCTTCCTTGGAACATTGACAGTACAGGAATGACCTATCTCATGATTGAGGGTCACCCCTTAGTCCCCAGGCTTTCAGTCACCTGCCAGTCCCAGTCGGGCTGCCTTTCATCTAGGGTCACAGGAGTGGCTGGACGGGGCTCTTGAAAGTGGGGAGGGATGGGGTACAACATGTCCTTGTTTATGTTGTCCACAGAGCACCCCTTTTCTCATTGCCACCTCTGCCCCTACTGTCTATCAGATGGAATTATCTGTGCTTAGGCCAACCAGTGCTCTCATTTCCCCCCATTATTTGCCACTCTGTTGAAGAAATTTGCAGTCTAAATCCCCAATTCAAAACCCCTGTGTGATTTTTTAGCATAATGGCAGTTTTAGGTGAAATTTGAAATTTCCAGTTAAGTGAAATTGAAATCCCAGTTGTGTGTATCGCATTTTAACTGTTGTGTCTCAGAATGACATGTTTGGGAAAATCATCACTGAGCCTTAGATGGGAAAATGCCCTGTGGAAATGATGGGCTTGGGAATGGTGCTGCTGAAAGCTGTGTGTTCTTTTCCCACATTTAAAGGTTTCTGGCTGTTGCTAGGCACAGTATGGATGGCCAGATCTGTGTAGTGCTTAGTGTTGGAAATGAAGAAGGGATATCTCCCCAAGTAAGACAATAAGCGAATAACTTCTGTGAGGTTTTTTTTTTTTTTTAATTTTGTTTTTTTTTTAACGTTTATTTATTTTTGAGACAGAGAGAGACAGAGCATGAATGGGGGGGAGGGTCAGAGAGAGAGGGAAACACAGAATCCGAAGCAGGCTCCAGGCTCTGAGCCGTCAGCACAGAGCCTGACGCGGGGCTTGAACTCACGGACCGTGAGATCATGACCTGAGCCGAAGTCGGCCGCCCAACCGACTGAGCCACCCAGGCGCCCCACTTCTGTGAGTTTTAATTTATAAATCAGAGAAAAGTTTGGAATTTAGGTTGTCAGTTTTGGGGGGAAGCATTTGTCTCAAGCAGGCTGATACCAGTGGGTCATCCTTCTGAACAGAAAAGGCCTGGTTTGTCATTGTTAATAATCATGCCAGAGCTGCTGTGGAAAGTGGGTGGCTCATCACATAGAAGTGTCCACCTTTTTTTTTTTTTTTTTTTTTTAATGTATATTTATTTTTGAGAGAGAGAGAGACAGCATGAGCTGGGGAGGGGCAGAGAGAGAGGGAGACACAGAATCCGAAGCAGGCTTCAGGCTCTGAGCTGTCAGCACAGAACCCGACGCGGGGCTCAAACTCACGACTGTGAGATCATGACCTGAGCCGAAGTCAGATGCCCAACTGACTGAGCCACCCAGGTGCCCCTTAATTATAGTAAAATACACATAACATAAAACTTATCACCTTGACCATTTTTAAGTATACAGTTCAGTAGTATTAAGCATATTTACATTGTTTTGCAGCCTATCTCCAGAACTTTTTCACCTTGGAAAACTGAAACCCCATACCTATTAAGCAGTAACTCCTAGCCCCTTTTCCTCCAAGCCCCTGGAAACCCCCATTCTACTTTCTGTATCTGAATCTGGCTACTCTAGATACCTCATTTAAGTAGAATCATTCAGTATTTGTTTTTCTGTGACTGCCTTATTTTATTTAGTATATTAGTATAGTATTCTCGGGTTCATCCTCATAGCGAGGTCAGAATTTCCTTCCCTTTTAAAGGTTGAATAATATTCTGCTATAGGTATATACCACATCATGTTTATCCATTCATCCATCTCCCCTTGGTATTCTTGTCCTCCACCGCTGTTTAATTCCTTTCCTATTTCCTTGGAGATGAAATTTCAAGGCAGAGGTGGATCAGATCTGTATTTTGCTCTAAGGAAGGGCAGAAGAGCTGATTGGATGGGGTATAAACTGGTGTTGAGGGGGTGGGTGATGACAAGCCCTGGTCACCTTGTGAATGCTGCTTATGGTTTTAGTTTTTTGTTTTTAACGTCATCTGCCTTGAGTTACGGATGAGTTGCACCATTGTGGGTACTTCTGCTTTCCCAGTTTTGTGGCTTGCGCTACCACAGGAGTGGGTGTTGAAGAGCACAGAGGCTCCCTTCTTGGGAGGGGATCAGTCTTTCCTTGATCCAGTTCCTTGGTCCTCAACTGGGGGAGTAGGTTTCAGATCATGAACTTCCACTTCTGACTCCCAATCATGTTGCCTGCCTGTGGTAGGTGCGAGGTGGACGTTTAGCATGTTGGAGTATTACATATTTTCTTCCTCCACAGGGGGTTATCTAGCTAGGTTTTGACTTGGACTATTGAAAACTAAGAATACCAAATGACTCTTGGTAAAATAAAGTTGACTTCAATGATGTGTTTGTTGCTTTCTTAGTAAATCAGGAGAAGGGTTGCCTGGGTGGCTCAGTCGGTTGAGTGTCTGACTTCAGCTCAGGTCATGAACTCGTGGTTCGTGAGTTCGAGGCCCGCATCGGCTCTGTGCTGACAGGTGGAGCCTGGAGCCTGCGTCAGATACTGTCTCTCTCTCTCTCTCTCTCTCTCTCTCTCTCTGCCCCTTGCCCATTCACACTCTGTCTCTTTCTCTCTCAAAAATAAACAAACATTGAAAAATTATTAGTATTTCAGGAGAAGACGATGTATATATTTTTAGGTGTTTGTTTTATGTATTTTGAGAGTGAGAGAACACGTGTGCACAGTGAGCAGGAGATGGGCAGAGGAAGAGGGAGAGAGGATCCAAAGCAGGCTTTGCAATGTTAGCATGCAGCCCAGTGTGGGGCACGAACTCATGAACTGTGAGATCATGACCTGAGCCGAAATCAAGAGTCAGGCTCAACCAACTGAGCCACACCCAGGCACCCCGAGGAGAAGATGGCATTTGACCTCAGTGAAATTTCACTAAGCAGAATGTTATGTTAAATATTCATAATTAACAATTTTAATTGTGGACTCTGGAAGCACTTTGAAAATGTAAATTGGAGGTTTTCTCTTTTATTCTTCCTTTTCCATTCAATTACAGGAGAAGTACACATTCCTCATAAAATGTTCTGAAAGCATGGCTAAAGACGGCTTTCAGGTCTGCTCTGTGTTATGGCTAGAGACAGAATTTTGGAATTTTGTCCTGTTATTATAAATAATTTTCTTGTTTCTGAAAACTACGTAAGAATCCTGTAAAACAAACATTTCTGAGAGAAGAGCAGTGAGTTATGAGCTGTTTTCTCTTTTCAGATCCGGAGAGTCAGACCTTGAAAGAACATTTAATTGATGAATTGGATTATGTATTGGTCCCAACCGAGGCCTGGAATAAATTACTCAACTGGTATGGCTGTGTAGAAGGCCAGCAGCCCATTGTCAGAAAAGTGAGTACATGAATTGTCACAGCTGTTGGTCAGTGTCTGTGAGTGCTCCCTGGGGGACACTGACTAGAGTTGGTTTCCTGGGGTACTGGATGTGCCTAAGTGGTCGAGTAGAGGTGTTTGAGGCCTTGTTTCTGGTTCTCTTTAGGGAATTGTGATCGTGAGTGGTGGTGAGTGAGGCTGCTCACTTGGGGTGTTATAGTGAGTGGCC
This sequence comes from Prionailurus bengalensis, assembly GCF_016509475.1. Classification (NCBI taxonomy): domain Eukaryota; kingdom Metazoa; phylum Chordata; class Mammalia; order Carnivora; family Felidae; genus Prionailurus; species Prionailurus bengalensis. The sequence continues at coordinate 18,596,688 of NC_057348.1, read as the reverse complement.
TCCAAACATCAGAGCTGCCCAATGGCTTGGGGTGTGTCCAGCAGTGCCATGAGAGCACTTTCTGGAAGGCTGTATGAGAGAAAGTTTACTTGGGGTCATAGGGACCTACGGTAATGTACTGCTTCCTGTTTATCTTAAAACTTTTCTGAAACTGCTTTTGCCTCTGTGTTTAAGAGTCTTTGGCCACATTGTTGAATGTCTCAAAAAGCAGGTGTTTATAAGCCAGAGAATAGCCTCTTGAGGGAAACAGGCTATGGGATAGACACCTGGATTCCTAACCCCTCTGGTAGATGGGACTCATGAAAAGACCAGCCACTCTGACTCCCACAGTTGTTTGCTTGTCCTACCAGAGGGAAAATCACAAGATCCCACATGCCTGCTGATAGGTAGCCATTGAGTAAATTTCTCACTGTCTGGTTTGTAGTTCCCCTTCTTAGAGTAGGAAAGAGCTGCAGTCCTGAGGCCATGCTTCTAAGGATCACTGTTCGGGGCCAGAGCTACCTTCTTTTCCAGCTAGAAACCTGGGCCCCTGAGAGGGGTTAGGGATCAAAAAGTTGGGGGCATGCCAGTGTCCTGCAGATGTCTCCTAATGCCCACAGTGTTGCCATATGGTGAGTGTTCGGCTGCCTCAGGGATTTAACTGTATTCTCTAGTCCTCTCATTTGACAAACCTTGAAAAGGAGACATCATGATCCTGATTTAGAGATGAACAGTGGCTTCCCTGTTGTGCAGTGTTGTTCCATCCGGACGCTTTTCCTCATGAGTGGGAAAAAGATTTTTAAACTCCTAGGATGGATGCCAGTGGCTTTAAAAATCTGATCACTTAGGGAAACTGATAACTGTGTGAATTCTGCCTTTTACCACTGACAAAACCTATTGCTTCCAAGACTGCCCGGTGTGGAACCCCTGCTCCTTCACCTGTGCCTCTTACTTGCAGGTTGTGGAGCACGGCCTGTTTGTCAAACACTGCAAAGTGGAGGTATATTTGCTGGAACTGAAGCTCTGTGAGAACAGTGACCCCACCAATGTGCTGAGTTGCCATTTTAGCAAGGCAGACACCATTGGTGAGTAGCTGGGCTGGGGTCCCAGGTATCCATTGGGAGAGTGCAGGGCATTGTGGCTAATGGGAGGGAAGCCAGGCCCCCCCTTCAGGATTGTTACCCACATAGTCTCAGGTTGTGGTTACCAGTCCTGACGTGGGAGCCTGCTCTCATAGAGAGCCAAGCCTGGGAATCGTGTTCTGTAGAACACCTGGCATGGCCCCTGCCCATTTGACATACGGTGGTAAAGGTGAGGAAATGCAGATTCAGAGAGGTCAAAGTAACTTAAAAAATCTTTGTGAGAAAGTGGCAGGGCTAGTATTTGAAACCACATGGGTCTTAACTTCAAAGATAAGTTTTCTCCCCTTTCTGTATTGTTGATATGCTATGTAAATGGGACCCACATCCTCAAAGAAGGAGGAGCATAGAGAAAGTTTCGAGGTATGTGAGTGCGAGAAGATGCCAGTGGAAGATGTGTGGCCTTAGGAGTCACCATGGGGCTGAGGTCAGTCAGAACTTTTGGTCCAAAGCACCCTGTGACCCTCTGAACAGGAAGGAGGATGAGCAATTGCCCGGTATGGGTACCTATAGCCTTGCATCTGGAGAAGGCCTTGAGTGATCTTTCTGCTCGTCCCTAGCAACCATCGAGAAGGAGATGCGGAAGCTGTTCAACATCCCTGCTGAGCGTGAAACACGGCTGTGGAACAAATACATGAGCAACACTTACGAGCAGCTGAGCAAGCTAGACAACACTGTCCAGGATGCGGGGCTGTACCAGGGTCAGGTAGGAGGGCTCAGGCCATGCCCCAGCAGGCAGCTCTGCCAGATATCTGCCAGACATCTGGTTCTGAGCACATTAGCAGTGAGGTGCTTTGCATATTCCTTATATGGTTTTCCCTTTCACTCAGGTGCTAGTAATTGAGCCCCAAAATGAAGATGGCACATGGCCGAGGCAGACCTTGCAGTCAAAGTAAGTGAACTCTTTCTCCCTTGTGGGTGGGCACACAGGTGTAAGAGAGACGCTGTTTCCTAAAGCAGTTATTGTGCTAAGAAAAATTTTTGGGGAGTCAGATGAAGAAACATGCTATTTCATATTCAGAGTCTGTAATCCTGGCCTTGGGTGAACAGTGTGCTGGGCAGCTGTCTGAGGAAAGCTCTCAAGGTGTGTGAACAAGATGGTGAGCCTCTCCTTGTTGAGAATGAGAGAAGGAAGAGAAGGGGCCCAGATCTGGGAATGCTTTTCTGCCAAGAGGTGGCTTTGTTTTTGTCAAGGCCATTCATTTTCTCCACCTGTGGTGAGAGGCTTGGATGGGAAAGAAGAGGGCTCAGGCATGGGATCTTGTATGACTTAAAGGTAGTAGTTTGATCCCACCCTGCTTTTTAACCATGGGCCTGTTAGTCATTGTTGCTTACTCGGGGAATGTTGCTAAACTGGGACCCCAGGCATCTCTCTCAGGAGAGGTTTGTGGGTGGTGTGGAATTATGCGTGTCCTGAGAAGGGGACAGAAAGGAAACATGAGTTTTTCTTTTTTTTTTTTTTTTAGTTATTTGTTTTGGTTTTTAAATTTAAAAAAAAATTTTTTTTTTTTTAACGTTTATTCATTTTTGAGACAGAGAGAGACAGAGCATGAACAGGGGAGGGTCAGAGAGAAGGAGACACAGAATCCGAAACAGGCTCCAGGCTCCGAGCTGTCAGCATAGAGCCCGACGCGGGGCTCGAACTCACGGACCGCGAGATCGTGACCTGAGCCAAAGTCGGCCGCTCAACCGACTGAGCCACCCAAGCGCCCCATTTTTATTTATTTTGAGAGAGAGAGAGACAGTACGAGTTGGGGAGGGGCAGAGAGAGAGAGACAGAGAGAGAGAGAGAGAGAGAGAGAATGAATCCCAGACAGGCTCCACACCTTCAGCATGGAGCCCGACACAGGGCCCAAACCCACAAACCCACAAGATCATGACCTGAGCCGAAACCAAAAGTCGGATGCTTAACGGACTGAGCCACCCAGGTGCCCCATGTTTTTTTATGGTAGAAGGTGGGGGGATTGTGTCTGTGGTCTGATAGTTGTGGGGACAGTGTTGGTCTTTGCTCTCTTCCTTCAGTCAGGTCTTGGACAGGGACTATTTCATACTGATGGGCTCGTAGCTCCTTTGAGAGTCATGAAAGCTACCTGCTCTCTCTTGAGAAACACTCAAGAAGACACAGCGTTTTGCCAACAATCTCAAGGGTTTTAACAGATACTCTAGCCATGGACTCCAGTTTTAGAAACCCTGGTCACCAATTCCTGACAAATTGACAAAATAGCTGTGGTAGGCAGGATAATACCACCCTCCATGTCCACGTCCTAATCCCCTAGAATCTTTGAATATGTTAGGTTACATGGCAAAAGTGATTAAGATGTGATTAAGGGTCTTGAGATGGGGAGATTATCCTGGATTATTTGGATGGGCCCCATGTAATCACAGGATGGACGAGGGAGATGAGAGTCAGAGAAGGAGATGTGGGGACAGAGCAGAGTCCAACTGATGAAATGGGAAAAAGACTTCACTGGCCATGAGCCAGGGAATATGGGCAGCCTTAAGAAGTCCCTAGAGCCTCCACAAAGGAATACAGCTCTTGATTTTAGCTCAGTGAGAGTCATTTTGGATTTCTGACCTGCAAAATTGTTAAGATAATAAATTTGCATTGCGTGTACGGTTTTTTTTTTTAATATAAATTCAGTTTATTCATAAATTTGTGTTGTTTTAAGCCAGTAAATTTTTGGTAATTTGGACAACAGTAATTGGAAGGCTAGCCTTGGCTGCTGACTCCCTTCTTGGAACTGGAAATGCCACAGAACTGAGAGAAAATAACATTAAAAACTCTGAGGAACCCCTAGGGAGACAGAAGGTGATTGAATTCCAGTCTATGAGGTAGGGTTGACAGTTTGGAGCAGAAGAGGCTGGATATACTGGTCAAGGGAGACTGTTAGAGTTCTGCCTTTTTCTCTTCCCAGTGCTGCTTCTCCCCATCCCTTCCACACCCTGGGGTCCCAGATTCCAGTCAAGAGAGATAGCTTTTAGAAAAGAACAGTGTCTCCTTATATTTGCCTAAAGGTTAGAGTTTCTCTGCAAAGTGTGGCCAGTGGCCAGTGGGCCCAGAGTGGGATTCCTGAGGTACACTCCCTTCCCCACTCCCCTAATGGCACCAGGTACTGTTCTAGATACTGAGGATGTAGCAGTAAATAAAGTCTCCATCCTCAAGGAGAAGTAAATGACAAATAAGAAAAATCCACATGGGGAAAAATCAGGGAAGAAAATCAGCAGGTGTAGGCTTTGGGAAGAGGCAGATTTAAATAGGATGATGGGGAGGCCCCACTGAGGTGCCATTTGAACACAGTTATGAAGGAGGTGAAGGAATCAGCAGTGAGTAGAGTGCTTATTAAGAATAACATTGTGGGGCGCCTGGGTGGCACAGTCGGTTAAGCGTCCGACTTCAGCCAGGTCACAATCTCGCGGTCCATGAGTTCGAGCCCCGCGGCAGGCTCTGGGCTGATGGCTCGGAGCCTGGAGCCTGCTTCCGATTCTGTGTCTCCCTCTCTCTCTGCCCCTCCCCCGTTCATGCTCTGTCTCTCTCTGTCCCAAAAATAAATAAATGTTGAAAAAAAAAAATTAAAAAAAAAAAAAAAAAAGAATAACATTGTGAGGCAAAGGCGCCAGCAGCAGTGGAAGTTCTGAGACAGAAGCAGGCTTTGTTGAAGACCAACAGGAGTTTGTTGTGGCTGTGTTGCCAGGAGTGATGGCAGGAGCTTTTGGGGGAAGGTGGTAGGCTCCGTTGACGGTTCTAGCTGTGCCTCTGGGGGAGGTAAGGAGCTCCTTGGAGGAGGTGTGGTAAGGGGAGAGATCTCACCTGGTGGGATCTCACCTGGTGAACAGCTCAGAGGGAGCCATAATGAGAAGCTGACCAGTATAGTTGGAATGAAAGGAAAATGGCAGATTGACAGCCTGTGCTAGTGGGAGCATAATTCATGTTCCCAGCCTCATAGGAGGATGGAGTAAGCATAAAGAATACCATCAAGGAAAGGAAGAGGTGGGTACGTGAAACAGGAACAGGGTGGCATTCTTGGGAACAAAGAATTCAGGAGATGGGTTGAGTAGCAGAATGGATGTAACTGAAGCTGAATGAACAAGTTGGAAGGTCAAGTTGAAGAATTCTAGAAAGCATTAGGAGGGATGAAGAGATGAAAGCTGGGAGAAGCAAAATGCTATAGGATGAGGGTAGAAGTGGCAGTATTTGTATCTCAGAAGCAGAGAGGAAATGACTGGAGCAAGGGGAAGAAAATGTTTGAGGATAAAATGACCAAGAGTTTCTCAGAGATCACAAAAGAGGAAAGATCTGAAATTTAAAGAATGCTAAACACGACAGATGGAAGGAAGAAAGCCCACGCCTAGACACACTAGAGTAAAAGTTTAACAATGGAGATGTAGAGAAAACTCCACATCTTATTGAAAGAAAAAGTCACAAAGGAATAAGAAGCAGATTAGTATCAAACTTCTCAGTAGCACCAGTAGATCTGAGAGCTACTTTGTCAGTGTCAAAATAACTTTCTTAAAATATATATATGTGTGTGTGTGTGTACATATATACATGTATGTATATATATGAATATATTTTATATATACAAATATGTATCTAATGCATATAATATATATTATATATATGTATAATATATATAAAATGCTTATTTGAGAGACAGAGAGTGTGCATGGGGTAGAGGGGGGGAGAGAGAGAGAGAGAGAGAGAAAGAGAGAGAGAGAGAAAGAGAGAGAGAAAGAAAGAAAGAGAAAGAGAGAGAGAAAGAAAGAAAGAAGAAAGAAAGAAAGAAAGAAAGAATGAATGAATGAATGAATGAATCTCAAGCAGGCTCCACACTGTCAGTGCAGAGCCTGACACGGCTGAAACCCACAGTGAGATCATGACCCAACCAAAATTAAGAGTCGGACGCTTAATCTACTGAGCCACACAGGTGCCCCAAAAGTAAAATTTTAAAAGCAGAATTTTATACCCTACAAAACTATTACTTAAATGTAAAGATGAAATAATTTTTTTCTTTAGCGTAGATGACCTTGGAAGATTTTCCACACAGAGCTCCTATGTGGAAGCTACTGTTAGAACTCAGGCGCTTGCAGTAAAATCCATAACGTGTGAGAGAGAACACATACCTGGGAAAATATTCTGTTGCCAGAAAAGCAAGGGCTTTGTGATTTTGGAGTAAGCAAAGATTTTTGACACAAGAGAGAAGACACGGCACCACAAACCACGGAGGAGGAAATGGATAAAGGGGGTGACTTTTAAGTTAAGAACTTCTGTTCATCAAAGCGTAAAAAGGCTAGCCACAGGGTGAGAAAAGATACCTGCAATACATATGTCTGACAAGTTGCTTTTATCCAGAAGTTTGAAAAAATGCCTTAAGTCAGTAAGAAAAAGACAACTCCATTAGTAGAAGGGGCAAAAAATCTTTAACAGTTACTTTATAAAAGAGGATGTCCAATGGCTTGTGAGCTTATGGAGAGGTGTCAACCTCAGCAGTCATCCAGAGATGGCAAATTAAAACCACAACACAGTGCTTCTGCACACCCACCAGAATGGCTTAGTGAAAAAGATGGACAGTACCAAGTGATGTTGAGGTGTGGAGCACCCCAAATTGTTGGACCCTGCCGATGGGGCATATAAATTGGTGTGATTTTAGAAGACTTGGCAACCCATGCTAAATGAAGAATTCTGTGTATTTATTCTGTAACTCAACGATCCACTCCTAGGCATACTGCCAACAGAAATACATCTCATGTTCACTTAAAGATAAGTTCAAAGATGTTCACAACAGCACTGCTTATCATACTCACTGGAGTTAACCCAGATGTCCATCCACCAAAATAGAGTGGATAGGTTAATTGAGGCATAGTCACACTGGAATTCTGTAGGGCCTCGACAACATTGAGTGTCGTGACCAATGCTGAATGAGAGAAGCCAGACATAAAACAGCATACTGTATTCTCTTGATAGGAAGTTTAAGAACAGGCAAAGCTCATCTAGGGGGCTCAAGGTCATGGTAGTGGTTAGCTGTGGGAAGAATCGTAACTAAAGGGAGTATGAAGAGGACACCAGAGGTTTAGTGCTGTCCTGCTTCAGAGTCAGGGTTCTGGTTATATAGATGTATTCACTTGATGAAAATTTCTTGATTTTTTACTTAGATGGTTTATGCATTCTCTATGTAATTCTTTGCTAAAAAGTTTAATAAGAAGAAAAATTTAAGAAAGCAATCCATAGCAAAAGCAGTCCAGAAGTAAATTCTGGGTAATCCCAACATGGAAGGCAAGTGAGGAAATGGGAGGCAGTAAAAAGCAGAGAGAGATGGGAATGTCATCCGCCCTTTCTCTTGTGGAGAAATGTAGATAGTTACAAGTTTAAGTAATTGATAGGGAAAAATAAAAATAGTTACAGGTCCTAATAAGTTAATGGAGTAACTGCCAGAAATCTAAAATAGAATGTATATCTTTGAAATACACTGTGTCGATTAGGAAAGGTTTGCTGGCAGTTAAGAAAGACTAGACGATCAGTTTGTGAAGAAAGATGCTGAGGTCTTTCCTAAAAGAACTTCTGAGATGGGTAGTCCAGGGCTGGTATCATTAGAAACCCAGCCGCTCTATTGTGTTGCCCTACCGTGTGCAGCTTCTACTTCAAAGGTAGTCCCCTGTGGGTCCAGGATCCTGGAGCTGCAGTGGTTACACCTGCATTCAAGTAGCAAGGAGGAAGAAGCAGGAGGGACATAACCCTTCCTTTTAAGGAAATTTCCCAGAAGTCACACATCCTTTTGCATCTCTTTGGTCAATAATAAGACCATAGCTGGCTTCAAGGGAGGCTGGAAAATGCTGTTTAGCAGAGGTGCAAGGTGTCTAACTAAAAATTGGGGATCAAAAACTAAGGAAGAAGGGCAGAATAGCTTATTGGGAGGCAAAAGGGGAAAATAAATCCCTCTTTTTCTTGTCTACTCTACCAATTCCTATGGTCACCAAATGTGTGTGGTTCTCTGACACCAGCTGGGTGTTCTGGAATTTCACTCAATTCTGACACTATCTACCTGGAGGTAGCATCAGATCCCACAGGTTAAGGGCTCAGTCCAATCAGACTGGCCCATTTTAGATCCCAGTTCTAAGTCCAGGTTGTTACCTGTGCTTGGGCCAACTGGCTATAAATCACAGGTTCCCATGATCCCTCCTTAGGCTCAGTAGTTTGCTAGAATAGTTTACAGAACTCAGGGAAACCGTTTATTCACTAGATGACCAGTTTGTTACAAAAGGCTATAACCTGGGAACGGTGAGATGGAAGAAGAACCAGGTGGTTATAGCGAAGGGGTGAAGAGCTGCTATGCCCTGTTCAGGCATGCCATTCTTCTGGCACCTCCACATGTTCACCAACCTGGAAGCTCTCCAAAATTCCCATACTTCAGGGATTTTTGTGGAGGTCTCAGTAAGTAGGCATGATTGATTAAATGATTTGGCCATTGGTAACTGAATTCAGATTGCCAACCCTTATTGCCTCCTCAAGGGTGGGGGTGTGTGGCTGTAAGTTCCAACCCTCTAATCACATGGTGAGATCTCCTGGCAACTGACCCCCATTCTTTGTGATTTTTCCAAAAGTGATTAACAAAAACTGAGGTATGGTTGAAAAGTGCTTGTTGGAAATAACATGACAACTCCTTTCACTTTTATCACCTTGAAACTATTTCAGGAACCAAGGACAAAAAAACACAAATATAACAAAAGATGCTTCCATTGCTCTTATCACTGAGGAAATTACAAGTGTTTTAGGGGCTGTGTACCAGGAATTTTGAACAAGATCAAAAATATATTTATTATAAATCACAGCACCCTAGGGTACAACTAGGAAACTGTCACACCTAAGAAGGGAAATTGAGGGCAAAAAAAGGAAAAGAAAGAACTGAAAAGTTTGGTAATTAGAAAACATGAGATAAGAAGGCTGAATTAAGGCCATGTAGAATAGTGATTAAAACAACTATAAATGAGTTAAACTCACTAATCAAAACTCTCAGACCAGCCATATTAAGTAATACATCATCTGTTAAGCAGACCCAGGGTTAACCTGGAGAGAATGGGAAAATAGATCAAGTGAATGTGTCTTTCAGGGGAAGTCATTGATTGGCCTAATCCTTTTTTTTTTTTTTTAACCTACCTATAGACTCAGCTTGACGTGTATTGTGACAGGAAAACTTCCTAAATTGTTTCTGTTCAGCTCTTTATTAGAGAGGGCTACCTAATAAATTTTTGAACATTTTAAGGCCATTTTCTCATGCTTCAAAGATTTTCTGTAGAGCTGGCCTCCTTTCTCTCTCTTTCTCTCTCTAATTCCCTCTGACTTAACTTGCCTGAGGTTGCTAAGGCCTGATTAGCTCTCCACCATGACCCCTTTTCAAGGCTGCCTGCCCAGAACTAGAAGAGGCCAGTGTTCCTGAAGTGGAGATGTGGGCGCACACAGATGAGAGTTAACAGCATTGGTGTGGGGTGAGCCCAGCTAAGGTTGTTGTGAAGGCAGTGAGAATTCTGCCTAAGAATTCATTGTTACCTTAATGATAATACCAGGTGCTAGACTCTGGCTACTTGAGGTCACCCCTAAAGGGTGGGCTCATCCCCAGAGCAGCCCTCGGCCTGGAGAACAACTGAGAAGCATGCAGAGCATGGTCGAACAAGGAGGGCAGGCATGGGTGTGCTACAGGGCCTCAATCATGGGTTCAGAGAAGGTTCTAGTCATGATTGGTAAGGACTGGATGTGCCTAGGAACAGGAAATATCTCAGCAGAAAGGTACTGGGAGCAGAGGCTTGGCCAGCATCTTTTAAAGGAGCAGAGGGATCCTTATTTGGAGCTGTAGTCTCTGTTTTCAGAGTGTTTGTGGCATGGGACCCAGTGGGGTCTTGCTTCACCTAATATGTACGCTTGAGAGTCAGATGTTTCCCACCAGTTCCCTATTTGCCAGCCTTCAGTGCCCCAGGTTGTGCTCTAAAGCTGCCTAATGACAAGTGACAAGTGCCCAGGCAGTTCCCAGATAGTCACTCTTCAGAGGTCTTGCTTTTGTCTGTCAAGGGTAGAGTTTATGAACAACTTTGTCATATGTAAATTTTCAAGCATATAAAAAGAAATCCTGGGGCATCTGGGTGGCTCAGTCGACTGAGCTTCTGACTTCGCCTCACTTCGGCTCAGGTCATGATCTGAGTTTTGTGAGTTCGAGCGCGGTTTGTGAGTTGGAGCCCTGCATAGGGCTCTGTGCTGAAAGCTCAGAGATTGGAGCCTGCTTTGGATTCGGTGTTTCCCTCTCTCTCTGCCCCTCCCCTGCTCACGCTCTGTCTCTCCTTCTCTCTCAAAAGTAAATAAAAATTAAAAAAAAAGAAATCTTACATATTCATCATTAGATTTTTTTTTTTCAACATTTATTTATTTTTGGGACAGAGAGAGACAGAGCATGAACGGGGGAGGGGCAGAGAGAGAGAGGGAGACACAGAATTGGAAACAGGCTCCAGGCTCTGAGCCATCAGCCCAGAGCCTGACGCGGGGCTCGAACTCCCGGACCGCGAGATCGTGACCTGGCTGAAGTCGGACGCTTAACCGACTGCGCCACCCAGGCGCCCCATTAGATTTTTTTTTCTAACTGAATTTATTCTGAAAATACAGCATTTTCTAGAACATTTTAAATGTCAAATGTTTTTTTGTTTTCTTTCATTTTAAGGAGAAATGTTCTGTTTAAGAAATTGACAGGTCTTAGTTATGGCTTCTGTGGATTTTTGCCCTTTTAAGTTCAAAGAAATAGCATAAGTTACCAGTGAATAGTTACTAAAAAGGGAAGTGTGACACTATATGCCTTTAGGTTCTGCACATCAGATTTTGAATTTCACCATCCTGTAGTACCTGTCAACAGAACTGAGATAACAGTATGCCATATTAGACCAACCGTGGGTAGTGACTTTCGTCCCTACATAGTAGGCTGGGAATACCTGCATCACATTGGACAGGCTTCAGATATGTGCTAAAGTTACCTGTCTGGTGGAAGAGAGTGTCCTTGGCCCTGACCGTTCTCATTTAATGAGCTACCTGAGTTCTTGGACTTCTTGGCAGCATGAGGATGAGGCTCTGTGAAGCAAATGCTCTTCAGCATTAGAGAAGGTACATTTCTCAATGGGAAGATGAGAGGCTGGGGAGTTCTCTTTCCCTCTCCCTCATTGTGACCTCAGTGTGGAGCAGAACTCAGTTCCTGATTCCCCTTTAGGCCCCTCGATAGTTTCCTAATGTCTGCACTGTAGGTGTGGGTACTCCTTATCTCTGCTGCCATTTTTCACTTTCTTCTTGCAGAGAACCCTGGTTGAGATCAGATCTCATGAGGTTGGGCTCTTTGCTGGGGCATATTATAATCATTTTCTGTAATGATTCTCTAAAATAACCCCAAGCCTAGAAGGAAAAATCACATTTGTACATACTCAAAACGATTCAGAATGATTCACTTTCTTCTACAAGTTCTTATACAGATTTTAGTAGAAAATTGATAAAACTCATACCAATTTAATATTTGGGGCATTTAGCCCCTGAATTAATTATTCTGAAAGTTGGTATAAATCTAAAATAAGATGCTGTGAAAAATATTGAAACATATTAGGCCAGCCTTTGAAACAGAGAGATTACTCACATTTGATAAATTTGAGGAAGCAAAAGCAATTTTCCTTGAATAGCGTAGTGAAACCAAATTACCATTTTCCTGTTCATATTTGTTTATATATATATATTTACATTGTAAATTTACATATGTAAATTTTATTTGCGTATGTATTTTTAGCCAGCTGTTCATTTTGGGTCAGGTATTCTTGGATATTTATCTCTTATTGCCATTTTTCTGTGTCTTTCACTGGTAACTCTTAAAGTTCAGGGAAGCTTATGATTTATAAATCAAACCAGGATGCCCTAAAGATCAACCTTGTGGTTTATCCTCCCGAGAGATTCAGTGGGTGACCGTGCAGATGAATGAGACCAGGAAGGCCAATTAATCTCTTGACTCTCACTTAAATAAAATTTATCTTGAAGTAGTATGAAAGTAGGCCTTTTGTAGTTTATTTTAAATAACTGAATGTGGAGAACATTTATTTCTTAAAAAGAGACCTAAAGCATTCATTGGGGCTTGCTTTTGCAGAAAGTCAGTAGCATTGTCTCTGCTTCTCTCTCCCAGATCAAGCACTGCACCTAGCAGAAATTTTCCTACCTCTCCAACATCATCAAGTCCCTATTCCTCAGTGTCTGCCTCTTCCATTGCAAATGGTGATAGCACTAACACCTCTGGGATGCACAGTTCCGGTGTCAGCAGGGGGTAAGAGCAGGCCCTTTCACTTCACTTCCCTCCCTCTGGGTCCTTTCCCAGGCTGTACCTGGAGAGCTCTGTTGCCACACTAAGCATAGTGGGATTGGGGTTCCCAATGGGGACGTGGTGCATGTGGTTTCTTGCTCTGTTTCCTACCCACCGTAGAGTGTGCCTCCTCATTCTCACTTACATTGCTTGTTCTTCTATGAGCCGGTGTTTTGCCCACAGCCTAAGTCACTGGTGGTCCTGGGGAGTCACTGCTTTTGTCTATGAAGGGATGGGTTGGCCATATGGCAAAAGAGCTGTGAGGGAATGGTTCTCTGCTGTGGGAGAGCCCTGCCTGTATCCCCCTCTGGATGGCTGTGATTCTTTGTGCAAGCATCTCAGGAGTGCCTGCCACACAGCAGGGATAGAGTGGAGGAGGAGGGTGAGGTGAGACAGTGTGCATGAATACTCAGGCACAGTCAGGACTTAGTGTGGCCTGGTGGGTGGTGGCAAGTGTGAGCCCTTGATCTTGGCAACCACATGTTCTTTCCTGGAGTCACATGGCAGTTAGCCTTCTAGAGGGATACACAGTTAGCATTCGCCAAAAGCCTAAGAAAACTCAGATAGCATTTCTCCCCTTAAGGATGTAGCAGGTGGTAACCTGCCATTATGTCACATCAAGGGCAGGGGTGGGCGAAGGGTTGTGGCCTGAGGGCTGGCGAGGGGAGTAGAAAGAACTTGTATCATGAGGTTATTTCCAGATAAGAATTCTAGAAGCCCTGGAGGAGCCCAAAAAGGCATCCTGAGGGCATGTGTACAGCACTCGCTTTTATTGCTATTGTGGATTGTGTTTTCCAGTGGATCTGCCTTCTCTGCTTCGTATAATTGTCAGGAGTCCCCATCGTCTCACATACAGCCTGGGCTCTGCGGACTTGGAAACCTGGGGAACACTTGCTTCATGAACTCTGCTTTACAGGTAGAGGGGAACTACCATCTAAATAACACTGCTTCTTCACAGGACTGTGGCTTGGTTAAGAAAGGCATGCTAAAATGTTGGGAGGATCCTTTCCCATGGGTCCCTGCCTACCCTTTGTTAATACTTCAAGGACCCCTGTCAGGGAACCTCCCACCTGTTAGGACAGAAGGGCCCCATCAGTGTTAATGACCCCAAAATGTCTTCCTAATCAGTTCTGGGTTTGGTTTTGCATTAAAATATTTTGACCATTAGGGAATGGTCAGAAAATATTGGAGTATTTGCCTGGTTGGTTTCTGATAGAATGAGAACTCCCAGCAGCTCATGCCATCTTTTCACCAAAGATAGCTTATATCATGCCCCTGATTGTGCAGAATCCCCATATCCTCCCTTTGATACTTCATTTGTTCATTGATCAAATATTTATTGGGACAGGGGTGCCTGGGGGGCTCAGTTGGTTAAGTGTCTGACTCTTGATCTCAGCTCAGATTTTGTTCCCAGGGTCATGAGTTCAAGCTCTGCCTTGGGCTCCATGCTGGGTAAAGCCTACTTAGAGAAAAAAAAATTATTTGGGCATACTATGTGACAGTACTGTGGTGGACATGGGCTAGAGTTAGGGTCCAGTTAGAAAGTTAGGAGAGCACAGTTCCCAAGATTGCTTTCACTTCTGACACCAACTGCAAGTTTGGGAGTCCCCAAGACCACCTTCAGTTTCGATAATTTGCTAGAAGGACTCACAGACTCACTTAAAACTATTATGCTCACAGTTGGGGTTTATTATAGGAAAAGTTAAAATTAGCCATGGAAAGGAGCAAATAGGAGTCCCGGAGGGTTGGGGCGCCTGGGTGGCTCAGTCGGCTAAGCATCTGACTTCGGCTCAGGTCATGATCTCCCAGTTCGGGAGTTCGAGCCCCGCGTCGGGCTCTGGGCCGATGGCTCGGAGCCTGGAGCCTGCTTCAAATTCTATGTCTCCCTCTCTCTCTGCTCCTCCCCTGCTCACGCTCAGTCTCTCTCTCCTTCCAAAATAAATAAAAACATTAAAAAAAAAAAAAAAAAAAAGGAGTCCTGGAGGGTCCCCAGTGCAGAGCTTCTGTTGTTGTCTGTTGAGTCAGAATGCATAACTCTTCTAGCATTGACTTGTAACATTAAGCATGGGGTGTTGTCAAATATGTAAACTCATCTGAGCTTTGGTGTCCAGAATTTTTATCAGTACTTTATTTTCATGGCTTGATTGATTGATTGATTGAGTGCCCAGGTAGACTATTGATAGGATGTGACCCAAGCCTCCCCACCCCTGCCCCACCAAGTCACATTGTTGGTCTTTCCAGAGTGGCTGGCTCTCTACCCTAAGATGACCGTATAAGTGTGGCCACCACCACCCTAAATCACAGTGTTAGATTCTATATTACGACTAACTAAAGACCTCCAGGCAAACAAAGATACTCCTGTCAGGGATAACATTCCAAGGATCAACAGAGTACTTCCCAGAAGCCAAGGGCAAAAGCCAGACTTTCTCTTTGGACAAGGCCAGATTCTTTACTATACATAGAGACTCAGTGGTGAGCAAATCAGACATGGTTTTTGTACCCACAGGACTCACAATCTAACTTGGAAGTTTCTTGGCGTATAAAGGAAAAGATTAAAAAATACGTTAAAAAGTAGGTGACTCTTGGGTTTTGAAGTTGTTTTTCTCCACTGTGATGAGATGGGAAGAGCTGAGTACTAAAGAAAAGAACCTTGAGATTTGGCCTTTCATGGGTAGGTTTTCTCAACTCTTTTGTATCCTCAATTTTCCTCGACTATTGGATAAAGATAACAACGAGGAGATTTATAGTTCCACATGTAAATATCAGGAAAAAGAAGAAAGGGTAAATTCTGTAATTTAAGTTTCTATCTCCTAATGCTAGGAAAAGAACAAATGAAACCCAGAGAAAGTGGGAAGAGGGAAATAATAGAAGAACAGAAATCAGTGAAATACAAAGCTGATTAAAAGTACAACTAAATGTGATTCTTTGGGGAAAAAACAAAAAAACAAAAACTTAAATTGACAGAAATGCTCAGAGAAACTGATCAGGAATAAAAGAATAGACATGACTAAAGCTGGGAATGAAAAAGGACTATCACTACAGATCCTATAGCCATTAAAAAGATGAGACGATAGTGGAACAACTTTATGCCATTAAATTAGACAATTTAGCTGACAAATTTAAGATTTTATTTATTTATTTATTTATTTATTTATTTATTTCATTTATTTTAAAACATTTATTTTCTTTTTTTTTTTTTTTTAATATTTTGAAGAGAGTTTTTATTTTTTTTTTTAATTTTTTTTTCAACGTTTATTTATTTTGGGGACAGAGAGAGACAGAGCATGAACGGGGGAGGGGCAGAGAGAGAGGGAGACACAGAATCGGAAACAGGCTCCAGGCTCTGAGCCATCAGCCCAGAGCCCGACGCGGGGCTCGAACTCACGGACCGCGAGATCGTGACCTGGCTGAAGTCGGATGCTTAACCGACTGCGCCACCCAGGCGCCCCAAAACATTTATTTTCAAGAGAGGGAATGCACGTGTGTGCGTGAGTGGGGAAGGGGCAGAGAGAGAAAGGGAATCTCAAGCAGTCTCCATACTGTCAGCACAGAGCCCCGTGTGGGGCTTGAACTCATGAACCTAGAGATCATGACCTGAGCCAATATCTAGACTCAGACATTTAACTGACTGAGCCACCCAGATGTCCCTTAAAGATTTTTTTAAGTAGTCTCTATACCCAACATGGGATTCGAACTCACAACCCTGAGATGAAGAGGTGTGTGCTTCACCCACTAAGCCAGCCAGGCGCCCTGACTAGGAATTTTGAAAAAAAGGAAAATTTTAGACGATCGTATCTCATAACTATAGACACAAATAATGTAAATGAGGGGCTCCTGGGTGGCGCAGTCGGTTAAGCGTCCGACTTCAGCCAGGTCACGATCTCGCGGTCCGTGAGTTCGAGCCCCGCGTTGGGCTCTGGGCTGATGGCTCAGAACCTGGAGCCTGTTTCCGATTTTGTCTCCCTCTCTCTCTGCCCCTCCCCCGTTCATGCTCTGTCTCTCTCTGTCTCAAAAATAAATAAACGTTAAAAAAAAAAAAATTTTTTTAAAAAACCAATGTAAATGAAATTTTAGCAAATCAAATTCAACAATATAGATGAAAGTGGTAGAACAAGTGGGGTTTGTAACGGCAGAACTAGGTTGGTTTGATACCTGAAAAATTAATTTCTCACATAAAGGAGAAAGCCCTATGATCATCTCAATAGATGTAGAAAAAAACCTTTGATCAAACTCAATTTTTGAGTTTGAAGAGTTATAATTAGTATGTACACATGTACAGTGATAGTGTTTTTTGTTTTTTCTACTATCTCATTATCCTGATCTTTCCTCTGTAATGTTTCAGCTCTAGTAAAACATTTTGCCTTCAGCTTATTTATATTTTATCTTCCCATGAGACAGTGGAATGTCCTAATCCATTCTTGTGGGTTTTTTAATGTTTATTTTTGAGGGAGGGAGAGAGAGAGAGCAAGCGAGTGTGAGTGGGGGAGGGGCAGAGAGAGAGGGAGACACAGAACCCAGAGCAGGCTCCAGGCTCTGAGCTGTTAGCACAGAGCCTGATGCAGGGCTCAAACTCCTGAACCATGAGATCATGACCTGAGCTGAAGTTGGATGCTTAACTGACTGAGCCACCCAGGTGCCCTTCCAAATCAATTCTAATTTAAAAAATTATCATCTTAAAATTATTATGTTAAAACTTATCATCCTTCATTGAATAGAAGATTATTCTGTGTCAGGCACTTGGGTGCACAGCTTTTACCCTTGGGTAGTTATTTCAGAGAGAGTTCTTAGGCAGTGAGTGAGCTCCCAACTATATCCTTGGGAGGTTAGCTGCAAGGCAGGCCACCAGCAAGGATTCTGGAAGGCTGTGCCTTACTATTGTGAGCCTTGCAGAGAATCTACTGAGAACTTCATTTTGTTGGAGTTGACCCTCATTGGCCCTTGAGAACTTGTTTTATCTTTATCTCTGTGTGTTGTCCATAAGGGGTGTGAGCTCTGATTGTGTTCTCTTTCAGTGCTTGAGCAACACCGCACCACTGACTGACTACTTTCTCAAAGATGAGTATGAGGCTGAGATCAACAGAGACAATCCTCTGGGAATGAAAGGGGAAATTGCAGAAGCCTATGCAGAGCTCATTAAACAGATGTGGTCTGGAAGGGATGCTCACGTGGCACCTCGCATGTTCAAAGTAGGTTGCTGTATATGTTTCCTTTTTTCCGTTTTGGGGAAACGGAAGTGATTTAGTTTTCAAATGAGGCATTCCAGTTGCATTTTGGGGTTAAGATGGGGTCTGGGACTAAAAGCCTCACACGTTGAGAGCCGCCTTTCCTGTTGTTGAGTCATTCAGTGCACGGATACGTTAAGTGACCTCAGCCCGCACCTCTGGGCAGGGGATACTTCAGAAGTCATTTGTGCTGTATTCTGTGGTGCCAGCCTTTAAATAGGCAACATCCTAATAAGCCAGACCGTAAAATTCAGTTTAATTTCCAGCACTATCTGAAGGGTATTCCCAGGTTCTCTGAGCTGAGAACCTATACCCGCTGTGGTTTGAGTTGGGCCCCCTAAGTCAGGTTGATATTCGTGGAATGTGGTTGAGAGGCAGTTCTCACTTAGATCCCTCAGCAAGGGAGATCAGGTGAACTGTAGTGGGCTCTTGGATCATCTTGGGCCTTCCCTCACCTTAAATGTTTTTTCCTGTTGAGGGGAGGGCCCTTGCTTCATATTTTTAAATCTGAGAAATCCTACTTAGCCTGCACCACCAGGGTTCAAGGAGCCTTCATGAAGCACATGGTAGAAAAAGATAGGCATGTTTTTTATGCAAAGAGGGGAGCAAAGTAGCACCTTAGCTCAATGAGAAAATTTAAATCTTAGTTTATTGAAATGGAAAACTAATTCTTTTTACCCCCATAGTCACATTAATCTCTGGGAAATACATGTAAATTACTATTCACATGCCATAAAGTCATAAAGAGATGGAATCGGGTGACAACACATTAGGCTCAAGCTCTTATAAATAAACAATTGACAGATCGTATTTAGGGATATTAGAGGTAGTATAGAGTTTCCTTGATGATGGACATTTTCTCTGCACTGTCTGTTGTGGTAGCCACTAGCCACTTGACATGTGGGTAGTGTGAACAAGAAATTGGATTTTTTTTTCCTAATTTTGTTTTTTCAACTTTTTTATTTATTTTTGGGACAGAGAGAGACAGAGCATGAACGGGGGAGGGGCAGAGAGAGAGGGAGACACAGAATCGGAAACAGGCTCCAGGCTCCGAGCCATCAGCCCAGAGCCTGATGCGGGGCTCGAACTCACAGACCGCGAGATCGTGACCTGGCTGAAGTCGGACGCTTAACCGACTGCACCACCCAGGTGCCCCAAGAAATTGGATTTTTTAATTGTGTTTAATTTTAATTTAAATTTTTTTTTTTTTTTTTTTTTTCAACGTTTATTTATTTTTGGGACAGAGAGAAAGACAGAGCATGAACGGGGGAGGGGCAGAGAAAGAGGGAGACACAGAATCGGAAACAGGCTCCAGGCTCCGAGCCATCAGCCCAGAGCCCGACGCGGGGCTCGAACTCACAGACCGCGAGATCGTGACCTGGCTGAAGTCGGACGCTTAACCGACTGCGCCACCCAGGCGCCCCTAATTTTAATTTAAATAGTCACATGTGCCCAGTGGCTAGGGTATTGGGCAACACAGGTGGAGAGCATTGGTTCTCCAACTACAGGATTCATCGGAACCTCTGGAAAGGCTTGTTAAAATACAGAATACTGGGGTGCCTGAGTGACTCAGTTGGTTAAGTGTTAAGCGTCTGACTTCGTTTTGGCTCAGGTCATGAGTCATGGCTTTGTCGGTTTGAGCCCCACGTTGGGCTCTGTGCTGGCAGTGTGGAGCCTGCGTGGGACTCTCTCTTTCTGTGCCCCTCCCCACCAGCCCCCTCCCCACTTGCACTGTCTCTGTCTCTCTCAAAATAAATAAATAAACTTAAGTAAATAAATAAAAATAAATAAAATATAGACCACTGGACCTATCCTGAGAGTTTCTCATTCTGTAGATCTGGGTTGGGCCCAAGAATGTGCATTTTTTTTTTCTTTTTTTTTTTTTTTTTTAACTTTTAAAAGTTAAAACTGATTTATTTAGTTTGTTCATTTCTTATATTTATTAGTGATCTTGACATCAACAAAATTGGAATTATTATTAGGTTCTACCAGAAAAAATAATAAATGCAATAGAAAAGAGTTGTATTTCTAGGAATTTGAATTTTGAACCAAGAGGACCAAGAAATAAACTTTCAGGGTTATTCATTTCCTTTGCTAGCACTGTCAGATGTTCAGGTACTTTAGTCTGTAATGAACATAATAAGGTATAATTATGTATACTCAAAGACCATCTTTTGCTGAGCTCATGTCCAGTGAACCAAAAATTAAATTTCAGTGTTTAGTTATTCTTTGAGATTACAATAGTTCCAGGTTACCAAAAGGTAGTTTAAAAGTTCACTGGAGGGGCGCCTGGGTGGCGCAGTCGGTTAAGCGTCCGACTTCAGCCAGGTCACGATCTCGCGGTCCGCGAGTTCAAGCCCCGCGTCGGGCTCTGGGCTGATGGCTCAGAGCCTGGAGCCTGTTTCCGATTCTGTGTCTCCCTCTCTCTCTGCCCCTCCCCCGTTCATGCTCTGTCTCTCTCTGTCCCAAAAATAAATAAACGTTGAAAAAAAAAATAAAAAATAAAAGTTCACTGGAAACACTTAAGTTGTTTGCTAGAATAAATTACTATTGGCAGATTTTTGATGGAAGGAGTCCTGAATCTGATGTCCTCAGTTTTTTATTATTTTTGTTTTATTTATTTTTTTTAATTTTATTTTTTTTAATTTACATCCAAATTAGTTAGCATATAGTGCAGCAGTGATTTCAGGAGTAGATTCCTTAATGCCCCTTACCTATTTAGCCCATCCCCCCTCCCACAACCCCTCCAGTAACCCTCTGTTTGTTCTCCATATTTATGAGTCTCTTCTGTTCTGTCCCCTCCCTGTTTTTATATTATTTTCGTTTCCTTTCCCTTATGTTCATCTGTTTTGTCTCTTAAAGTCCTCATATGAGTGAAGTCATATGATTTTTGTCTTTCTCTAATTTCACTTAGCATAATGCCCTCCAGTTCCATCCACGTAGTTGCAAATGGCAAGGTTTCATTCTTTTTGATTGCCGAGTAATACTCCATTGTTTGTATGTGTGTATATAGATATATGTATATACATATATCTATATACCACGTCTTCTTTACCCATTCATCCATCGATGGACATTTGGACTCTTTCCATACTTTGGCTATTGTTGATCGTGCTGCTATGAACATTGGGATGTATGTGTCCCTTCGAAACAGCACCCCTGTATCCCTTGGATAAATACCTAGTAGTGCAATTGCTGGGTTGTAAGGTAGTTCTATTTTTAATTTTTTGAGGAACCTCCATACTGTTTTCCAGAGAGGCTGTACCAGCTTTCATTCCTAAGGAATGTGCATTTCTGACAAGCTCCCAGGTGATGCTGGTGGTGCTAGTTGGGGACCACACTCTTGAAGATCATGGGTATAAAGCGATACAAGGCAGACAATTTATTTAAGGATAGGAGGGCTGTTAGGTACAGGAGGCTTCCTCTGACTGATACAGATATTTATAAAGTTCTCATGGAGACTCTGAACCAAAGAAGCAAGTAAGAGGGGGATTCGTGTCAGTATTTAGGAGGTGTGGCTGCTCAGGATGCCACTCTTCACTTTTCTTTTAGGATAGTGCCCAGGTGTCAAGTCTGCTGTTCTCCTGGCTTTTGATCTGAGCCCTCTCTCTCTGGTGAGAACTACTGGCCTCCTTTAGGCTCCTGATGAATTAATTGGGCCACTCAACCAGATGGTATTCTCCCTTACTGTCCCAGGTGACCCTGCAAAGTTGTTTTTTTTTTTTTTTCAAGTTTATTTATTTTGAGAACAAAGAGGGTGGGGCACACATGCAAGTCAGGGAGGGGCAAAGAGAGAGGGAGAGAGAATTCCAAGCTGTCTCTGCACATCAGCATGGAGCTGGATGTGGGGCTTAGCCTCATGAACCAGGAGATCGGTGACCCAAGCCGAAGTTGGATGCTCAACCACCCGAGCCATCCAGGTGCCCCTGCAGAGTTATTTTTGATGGAATTTCCCATCTGACTTCACTGGTTTAAATCTTATACTTTCTGATGTGATTGCTTTTGTTGTAGACCCAAGTGGGACGTTTCGCCCCTCAGTTTTCTGGCTACCAGCAACAAGACTCTCAGGAGTTGTTAGCCTTTCTTCTAGATGGATTGCATGAAGATCTGAACCGTGTAAAGAAGAAGCCCTACCTGGAGCTGAAGGATGCCAATGGGCGGCCAGATGCGGTAGGATATTGAAGATTGAGGATTTTGAGCAGTAGTATTTCATAGAAGTTGCCTCCTTCTGAAAGTTGCAGGAAAATTCTTTTGGTCTTTGAGTATTGGCGCCAGGACCCTGGTTGCCTCTTGCTATTGATGATGTGGACGCAGGTTGTGGTAGAGTAATGTGCTCCAGGTCAGGAAGAGACTACCCCTAGTTACTCCTAATTCTCTGGCTTGGGCTTCTTTAATTGAAAGTCAGTTTGTTAGTATAATTTCATTGCTGAACCAGAGACTAGGGCATTCTGTAAAGTGTCTGTAGTATGGGCCGTCATTAAAATACTTACATGATCATTAAAATAGTTTGTTACTGGGGCGCCTGGGTGGCGCAGTCGGTTAAGCGTCCGACTTCAGCCAGGTCACGATCTCGCGGTCTGTGAGTTCGAGCCCCGCGTCGGGCTCTGGGCTGATGGCTCGGAGCCTGGAGCCTGTTTCCGATTCTGTGTCTCGCTCTCTCTCTGCCCCTCCCCCGTTCATGCTCTGTCTCTCTCTGTCCCAAAAATAAATAAACGTTAAAAAAATAATAATAATTTTAAAAAAATAATAATAAAAATAAAATAGTTTGTTACTAACATTATTAGGGCACTGACTTTTTGCCTCGATTTTCTGATCTATGAAAAGGGAATTTAGTATTTAAGTTACCCTATCACATTGAGATTCATTATATGAAAACTTTAAAGTAGCATTTATATCTTGAAGGAAAAACCATGAGTTAGGTGAACTGTAGTATGAATTAAAACCTCACTGAAGGGACTTTGGCTCATTGAAAACCTTATAGGAGGCAGTCCTTGCTCTGGTCAGGTCCATTTACCCACGGTGTTCTCAGGGCTGTCTATCTCCTATCAGAGGATACACAGATACTGGTGTGTCCATCGATCCTAAGTGAAGACTGTTAAATGTGGGATTGGGCATAAAGCTGGCATGTGGCTGTATGGTACACCAAGAGCAGTCCACACCCTGGCTGGCCTGGACCAAGTTCTTTGCTATAGAGACTGCCTCATGGTCCATCTCAGATTCTGCTGTAGATCATTCTGGATGATGGGATAAATGACTCAGGTGTGTTGAGAATGTCTTCTTTATCTTTCTCCTTCTAGGTGGTGGCAAAGGAAGCCTGGGAGAATCACAGGTTGAGGAATGACTCTGTGATTGTGGACACATTCCATGGCCTCTTCAAATCTACTTTGGTTTGCCCAGAATGTGCTAAGGTTTCTGTGACCTTTGACCCATTTTGCTATCTAACTCTCCCACTGCCCCTGAAGAAAGATAGAGTTATGGAGGTCTTCCTGGTTCCTGCTGATCCTTGCTGCAGACCTACTCAGGTGAGAGAATCTGCACCCTCACAGCGCCCCTCACCGTGGGACCCAGAGCAGGGCTTCTCCCACTGACTGCTTCTGAATCCCTGTGGCACTTGCCTGAGTGTGTCCCCCCAGCCTCCATCAGACCTCTGTAATCCTGTATCATTCAGAGAAGATTGTGAAGGTGCTCTGGGCTTCTCTGTCACTTTTCCCCCATGCTTCATTCATGCAGCTAAGGTAGTACGAATGATCTGCTAAGTGGTCCTTGTATCAGAACGGTGGGAAGCAGCAGCAGGGTCTTCTTGGCCAGTCAGCCAAGAGAGCCTGGCTAGAACAGAAGGCTGTGTGAATGGAGTGACGAGCGGGTCTTAGCGTCCCACCCCGCTGATGGCTCACTGAGTGACTATACTGCTTAGTCTTCTGGCTCTGGTTTCTTCACCTCTTAAAGATGACGAGACATGGCAGTCTGTATAGTTTTTAACAATTCCTTAAAGGAAGCAAACTTTAGGAATGAAACAAAGTAGTATTTAGGAGGGAAAGAGATGGGTGGGCCCCTGGGCTGCCTCCTGAATAGAGAGGCAAGTGCTGAGGCAGAAGACTTGCCTGTTGGCTCTTCTGATGACTCATGTGGGCCCTGACCTCATGTACACTGTTTCTGGGAGGTCATCTCAGGTGACCTGTGTTGCCTGCTCCTCCCAGCTCATCTCCCACCCTTTGCTGAGCGCCTTTGTCACCCCTCCCATCTATCTTTTTGCAGTACCGCGTGGTTGTGCCGCTGATGGGAGCTGTGTCTGACCTGTGCGAGGCTCTCTCCAGGCTGTCTGGCATTGCTGCAGAAAACGTAAGGCAGGGTGGTCGGTGGCACTCACTACTTCATAGTCCTTTGGAGTGTATTTTCAAACTTGTAGCCATTTTTAGGGGGTAGTTTTTATTGGCCAGCACAAATGTGATTATATCTGGATGCCTCTGGCCTCCTGTCCCTCGCTCACTGTGCACACTGTGGCTGAGACTCCCTTCAGCCACGGGAAAACTGTCCTTCCTCCAGTGAGGTCACACTAGCCACGGTCAGAGGGCCAGGAGTAGGGCTCTGCTCTCAGCTTTGCTGCCCTTGCCTACATGACCTCTTCTGTAGTATGAGAAGCTGCAATTTCTTTCCTACACTAAACTCCGTGAGTCTGGAGTGACTTTGTGATGTTCTTGATAGAAATCTTTATTTAGAAGCAGCTGCCCATTCTGGGCTTTCTGCCGAGCCTGGGCCTGTGTGGTGGTGGGGAAAGGGAAAATCCCCTCCCCATCCTCCTGTGTGCTCCAAGTACCTTTGTCCCAGCCCTGGTCACTGCTCTTGCTCAGCCCCACTTCCCTCGTAGCCCTGCTGGTTTTAGGCAGTTGCATAGTTGGGGTTTGGTATGTTCAGCTATGTGCTGAGGATGGTTTGGAGACTTCTGGCCTGGCAGACACCCCAGAGACGTCTGGATGACCACCAGTCTCTGATCAACACTCACTCCCCACCATTCCTGCCACTTGAGGTCAAATCCCATCGTAACCCTCAGGACAAATGTTAACCAGCAGGTTTTCTGCTGGTGGCAGTCATGCTGTTCTTCTCCCTTGGGCATTGGCCCCTAAACTCTGGGGCTGGTTGAGTGATGGTCTCTCTGGAGGTAACACTCCAGCAGCACATTGTTTTCATTTGCTTCTGGGGTTTTATGTAGAGGCCCTTATCCATCCTGTAATCTTTCTGTTACTGTTGATTCTTAGATGGTGGTCACAGATGTATATAATCACCGGTTCCACAAAATTTTCCAAATGGATGAAGGTTTAAACCACATCATGCCTCGGGATGACATTTTTGTGTGAGTACTCAGTGGTTTCTGCTGCAGGCTCAAAGGAAACATTCTAGAGGCTTTGCCTTGTAGGTGTCTCCAAAGCAGAAGATCTGGTAGTCCGTGCTCATGTGGATTTGCCCTGACTCCTTGTGCCAGGGGATGGGGGTTCAGGGAATTCTGACAGCCATCAATGCTAAGCACTTCATGGCACTTCAGAGCTAGATATTCCAGATAACTCTCTTTAGCATGGACATAGTCTCTTGTCACCAGTTGCTACCTATTAAGAGGGCCTATTTAGTAGTCCTATAGATGGTCCTGATGTCAGAAATGCCTTTCTCAAGAAGAGTCACAGCTGTACAAGGGGCCGCAGGAAGATGAGGGAAGGGATGTGATGTAGGCCGTGGTTCCTTGGGCAGGCGCGATCTCAGAGTGACAGGAGGGTTGACAGAAACAACGTTTTTCTGCTCTGACATTCTGTAAGCTCTGAGACTATTTTCTCATCCATGTGGGGACGGTACAATGCCAGCTCCAGTGATCTCTTTAGCCCCTCCCAGGTCCTCTTACTTGAAGGCTGCTCCCTGTAATTTTGTGTGTGTCCCTCTCCCGGGTGGGGTGGAGTAGAATATGAGCTTGTCTGCACTCCCTGACAGTCACTTACTTGCTCAGGGAAGCTTGAATGTGGACCACACCCGTGCTGTTTCTTCCTCATTCCCTCTTGCTTGGAAACTTGCCTCTGCTGAGAAAGGTTTTCAGGATTTGTTTTGGTTTTTGTTTTGGTTGAGGATTGCAGTACACGAAGGAATCATTTCCTTCCCTTTAAGTTTTTGGGTATGTGACTTCCAGATCACTCTAAAAGAAGTAGTTCTTGACCACACCCAAGATCCTAGTTCTGTTCACTTGCACAGGCTGCCTCCCCACTCAGCCATCTTTGCTTACTTGACAAAGTCAGCTCAGCGTCAGCCTAAGGCTGTCCATTTCTGACCCCAAGTCCTTAACAGCAAACATCTCCCCTCAATTCTGGAAACTAGTGTTTGTACACACCCAAGCTCAGAGGAACTGGGGCATTGCCCTGTGGGAAGCTTAGCAAACCACCACCAACAAAGGAATTTGCAGAGGGCTTGAGTGCCAACCATCAGGAAGCAGATTGTTTTAAAGATTAATTGGTAATTATGAAAACACGCTGGTGGCACTAATATTACTTGAGTGTGTGGCGCACTCTGCCGCTGAGTCCTTGAATTCTCACCGCCACACTAGAAGGTAGACTTGTTCACTGAGTAAGCAGACTCAGAAGGGAGCACTTGGCCCCCTTATAGTGGCCAGAAGGTGACAGTGACCGACCTGGGCCAGCCTCACTCCAAGACCTCATTCTTGACACTAATGCTGGACCACAGGGCCCTTACCTAGAGCACACCTTAGACATTTTTGTGAGTTTTTCTTAGAACTCCTCTTGTACATATGTCATTTAGGACTATTTGCCAGGTATCTGGGGAGGGTTGTGTGTGTGTGTGTGTGTGTATGTTTGTGTTTATAGTTTTCAAAAATTGAATCAGTAAGTTTGTGTCTCCCCCTATAGGAAGAGGGAAAGACTACAGTCGGTTGCCAGCAATTTTGGTAACATCTGTTCCAGGATAAAACATCTATAAATCTCCTCAATCCCATGTATTCACTAAGTAAGACACATTTTTCAAAATCATTGATTTATATTTAGCATTTTCTTTGGTTATCTCTAATTTTTAAAAAATTAAATATGGTTCTTTTACTTCAATGTTTTTGAACAAAGATAGCAAACAATTAGTTTTATAAATTTGCTTCCTCATTTGAAAGAAAGCATCTTTGCGTAATATTCTAGGTATACATTCTTGTACAATATTTGATTTTATAGCACTTCAAAAGTTGAGCTCCTTGGTGACAGAAGATGAACTTGGTGGCCAGGCCTCCCCCTTCCTGCGCCTTTATGTCTGCAGTGATGGTCCCGATGACAGCTGTCATCTGTGTTGAGTCCCATTCAAAGGACCACAGAGTTGAGGCCATGGTTGGGGGAAGGAGAATCACATTATCCCCGAGTCCCGGGTTGCATAGATTCACATTTTGCTGATAGTGATCCTTGGGATTCCTGACCCAGCTTCCAGAATCTTCTTGGAAATGGCTTATCCACCTTTTATGCTAAAGTATGATTTGTCCCAGTAACCACAGTCCTGGCCACCATGTAGCTGCAGCTCAGATCTCCGTTGCTCATGATGGCCTGCTGCTGAAGGTGCCCTCTTGTGTGATTGACACAGGTACGAGGTCTGCAGCACCTCCGCTGATGGCTCTGAGTGTGTCACACTTCCAGTCTACTTCAGGGAAAGGAAGTCCAGGCCGTCGAGCACTTCTTCCGGGGCAGTGCTGTATGGACAGCCACTGCTGGTTTCTGTTCCCAAGCACAAGCTAACCCTTGAGTCTTTGTACCAGGCTGTTTGTGAGCGTATCAGGTTGGTGACAGAAATGCATTTTGCTTGTTATTTAAAATCAAGATGGGCCTGGTCATAGTGGTGACTCCCCATGCAGTGTCCCTGTGCTGGTCCCACGTGCTTAATCCTGTGAAAATGCAGTTGGGCCTGCCCCCAAAGGGCCAGGACAGGTGCTGTTGGGAAGGGGCACCTGGCACATCTTTTTTTTTTTTTTTTTTTTTTTTTTAAGGGATCTTACATTGTTTTTTGGGTTGTTGTTTCTTTTTTTTTTTTTTACAGCTTATTTATTTTTGAGAGAGAGCGCACGCGTGCATACACACAAGTGGGGGAGGGGCGGAGAGAGAGAGACAGAATCGGAAGCAGTCTCCAGGCTCTGAGCTATTAGCACAGAGCCCAACGTGGGCTTGCACTCATGAACCTTGAGATCATGACCTGAGCTGAAGTCAGGCACTCAACCCACTGAGCCACCCAGGTGCCCCCCATCTGGCACATCTTAAGCATCATGATACTGTCACCTAAGCCTTCTCTGGGGTTCCTAGAATCATGTCTGTCACATTTGTCAGTCACTGGGTGCAGGCAGTCTAGTGTTTTGAGGGCAGTTTGTGTCAGAATACAATTTCTGAAGTAGCTTCACGATCATTCTGAAGCTGGTAATTAATGTTCCTGGGAAATATTTTTCTAATGGTGATGCCATGTGACATTCATAGAAGATTTGAAACAAGCATTTATGGAAGACTCGGAGTCTTCGGCGACTTGGTACTTAGACATCTTATCTTTTGGGTTCCCCTCAATATCTAAAGTGTTGACAATCACATGCTTTTAAAGCCCCTTTATTTACCTGAATTGCTTTGTGAATAGCTGGGAGTATATCAGTTGTGAACTACTTCTAGCTGAATAGTGGAGAAAAACAGGTAAATGTTATAGCTAACACATCGTTCTTTTTTTCCTTTTTTTCAAGCCGCTATATAAAACAGCCTTTGCCTGATGAGTCTGGCAGCTCGCCCTTGGAGCCGGGGGCCTGCAATGGCTCCAGGGGCAGCTGTGAAGGTGAGCGCTCGCCACGCTGTGGGGCTGTGACTGACCAAATCCCTCCTGACCTCCCTCTTCTTCCAAAGGTGTTGTACACACGGGAGAGGGAGGCTCTAAGGCTGGGTGGGGGCTCTGGCTAGAGAGCAGATCTGGGAGCCCCGATGCACCACTCCGTGCTGCCAGTGCATGTTGTCCAACTTCAGCGCCTCATGGAATCTTCTTAGACATGTAGGCTGTGTTTCACCTCAGGCAGAGTGAGACTGACAGGACTCAGTGACTTGCCCAGGATCATGAGGTGTGTTGGGATTGCAGTGGGTGCTTATCCGGCACTTGACTGCCTCCATGACTTGGCTTCTGTCTGCAGAGCTATTAGGTTGGCTGTTGCCCACCACTCTGATGTGGCACTGCCTCTGGGGAGGACAGGAGTCCTGGCCAGCCAATCAGAGGGCAGAGAGTTTCTCTTGAGTGTTTCTTTTTTTTTTTTTTTTTTTTTAATTTTTTTTTTTTTTTTTTAACGTTTATTTATTTTTGGGACAGAGAGAGACAGAGCATGAACGGGGGAGGGGCAGAGAGAGAGGGAGACAGAATCGGAAACAGGCTCCAGGCTCTGAGCCATCAGCCTAGAGCCTGACGCGGGGCTCGAACTCCCGGACCACGAGATTGTGACCTGAGCTGAAGTCGGACGCTTAACCGACTGCGCCACCCAGGCGCCCCTCTCTTGAGTGTTTCTTTCTGCCCAGGAAGCTACAGGTAATAGCTGACTCTAGAGAGCTCCATCTGTGGCAGCAAAGAGAGCCACAGTCTACAAAGCAGTAGGATAAGGCTCATTGCAGGAAACCCAGAGCCCTCGCCATTCTCTCACGTCCAAGTGCTCACAAGCTTATCCCTGACTGAGGAGCTGTGTCTGAACTGCATTGTGGTGGTTACCCTTTTGGGGGCCTAGGCGACTTAGTGGGTTTATCACTATATAACCGCAAATGTTCTCCAAATTAGTGCCATAAATTTTCAATTGCAAATCCAAATGCCCAGATTTCTCCAAGATGTGCAGTCTTCGAAAGTGAGACTTGACATTAAAAATAATGCTCACAAGGCTCTGTCCTCACCAGATACTGCACATTGTGAGTATTTTAGGTTTACTGTTTATTCTAGTCATACTTTTTTTTTAAATTTTTTTTTTTCTCAACGTTTATTTATTTTGGGGACAGAGAGAGACAGAGCATGAACAGGGGAGGGGCAGAGAGAGAGGGAGACACAGAATGGGAAACAGGCTCCAGGCTCCGAGCCATCAGCCCAGAGCCTGACGCGGGGCTCGAACTCACAGACCGCGAGATCGTGACCTGGCTGAAGTCGGACGCTTAACCGACTGCGCCACCCAGGCGCCCCTAGTCATACTTTTTTTTTGCCATTTTTTTTTATTAACTTAATTTTTAAATTTACATCCAAATTAGTTAGCATACAGTGCAACAATGATTTCAGGAGTAGATTCCTTAATTCCCCTTTCTCATTTAGCTCATCCCCCCTCCCACAAACCCTCCAGTAACCCTCTGTTTGTTCTCCATATTTAAGAGAATATGACCCCCTCCCTGTTTTTATTTTTGTTTTCCTTCCCTTATGTTCATCTGTTTTGTCTCTTAAAGTCCTCATATGAGTGAAGTCATATGATTTTTGTCTTTCTGTGACTAATTTCACTTAGCATAATACCCTCCAGTTCCATCCACGTAGTTGCAAATGGCAAGATTTCATTCTTTTTGATTGCCGAGTAATACTCCGTTGTATATACATACCACATCTTCTTTATCCATTCATCCATTGATGGACATTTGGACTCTTTCCATACTTTGGCTGTTGTTGATAGTGCTGCTATAAACATGGGGGTGCATGTGTCCCTTCGAAACAGCATATCTATATCCCTTGGATAAATACCTAGTAGTGCAATTGCTGGGTCGTAGAGTAGTTCTAGTTTTAATTTTTTGAGGAACCTCCATTCTGTTTTCCAGAGTAGCTGCACCAGTTTGCATTCCCACCAGCAGTGCAAAAGAGATCCTCTTTCTCCGCATCCTCGCCAACATCTGTTGTTGCCTGAGTTGTTAATGTTAGCCATTCTGACAGGTGTGAGGTGGTATCTCATTGTGGTTTTGATTTGTATTTCCCTGATGATGAGTGATGTTGAGTATTATATTCTGATTCTTGCCCAGAATATCATGTTCTTCCACTAGGAATGAACAAGAGGGTGTTTTGTGTCCAGGTCCCACAAGCAGAGATGTCAGGGTGGTCGTGACAGTCTCGAGCAGACCCTGGGAGACCCATAGGTTTTTGGTGCTCTGGCAGTTAAAGCACTGTGATTTCTAGCTCAAAGTGTGGGGGGACAAGTCACCTCCTGCCTCTGAACCTTGGTTCATGCATCTGCAGAATGGGATGATGACGTCTGCTTCACAGATTTGAGGTTACAGGTTTTTTGGTGTTTTTTTGTTTGTTTGTTTTTTGGTTTTTTTGAAGAGTGGGGATTGGCAGAGGGAGAGAGAGAATTTCAAGCAGGCTCCATGCCCAGCATAGAGCCTGATGTGGGGCTTCATTTCACAACTGTGAGATCATGACCTGAGCCAAATCAGGAGTTGGACACTTAACCAGCTGAGCCATCCAGGTGCCCCAAGGTTACAATTTATTAGGTAATGTGGGTTAAAGTACCTGGCACATAATAGATGCACGATTAATAATAACACCATGTCAGTATTTGCTGTTGTTATATTTAGCCTAGCTTTTTTTTTTTTTTTTAATTTTTTTTTTCAACATTTTTAATTTATTTTTGGGACAGAGAGAGCCAGAGCATGAACGGGGGAGGGGCAGAGAGAGAGGGAGACACAGAATCGGAAACAGGCTCCAGGCTCCGAGCCATCAGCCCAGAGCCTGACGCGGGGCTGGAACTCACGGACCTCGAGATCGTGACCTGGCTGAAGTCGGACGCTTAACCGACTGTGCCACCCAGGCGCCCCTAGCCTAGCTTTTTAGATATTGCATTTGTCAGTCTCCTGTTCAGGGAGAATTACTGCCTTCTTTTGACTCCTTTAACTGAGTCTTGGCAAATAGACTTCAAACCCTATTTAATGTTGTGAAATACTTCTAATGTTTTTACTGCCATGGCTTCTTGTCAGGCCTATGGTGGCTGTCTCCTGATTCTCCTGATCTTGGGTAGTTGCTTTCAGTGGACTCTGTTTTCTATTCTCATCCTGTTATATACACTCACTGTATTTAATTCTGACTGCATTAGCATAAGTTTCCTGAGATTTTCCAAGGAGCTGATAGCCAGTGGTACAACCAGGGATGGAGTTCTTATAGTTTTAGGGCTCTGTTTGTTTACTGAGTGGGGTGGACGCAGGCTTTTCTGTGTCCCTGTCAGACAGGTAGCAGGTAGGGCAGGGTCTCACCTGCTGGTCTGGGAGCGGGGCAGGTTCACCTAGGTGTAAAAGGGGCAGTGCCAGTGCCTCAGGAGCCAAGTGGGCTGATTGGAAAAGGAAAGTCCATGAGGGCTGGGCTTGTGGTCTTGTGCCAGCTGGCTGTTTCGGAAGGGTGCCAGTAGGGGTGCGTGGCCCGCCCTCATCCATGGCTATGTTGTTCTTGTGGCCTGAGAGGAAACTGCTGCGTTGTCCTGGGCCTGACTTGTCTTTCCTTATGAACACTCCCACGGCAGACTGTCTAAGAAAAAGAGGATTTTTATGTACAACATCCTGTTTTCCTCAGAGTGTCCATGTCTACTATTTTCCCAGTATGTAAACTTCATATTTTATGTTATGATATTTTCTTATTTTTTTTTTAATTTTTATTTATTTTTGACAGAAAGAGAGACAGAGCATGAGCGGGGGAGGGGCAGAGAGGGAGACACAGAATCCGAAACAGGCTCCAGGCTCCGAGCTGTCAGCACAGAACCTGACGCAGGGCTTGAACTCACGAACTGTGAGATCATGACCTGAGCCGAAGTCGGATGCTCAGCCGACTGAGCCACCCAGGCGCCCCGTTATTTTCTTATTTTTAATGTTTATTTATTTTTGAGAGAGAGAGAGAAAGACAGAGCGTAAGTGGGGGAGGGACAGAATGAGAGGGAGGCACAGAATCTGAAACAGGCTCCAGGCTCTGAGCTGTCAGCACAGAGCCCGACGCGGGGCTCGAACTCACGGACCGCGAGATCGTGACCTGAGCCGAAGTCAGACGCCCAACCGACCGAGCCACCCAGGCGCCCCTACAATGAATATGTTTTATGGATCTTTTTATTGCAGTCCCATATACCAGTTCTCTGGAAATGCCTGGGA
The DNA here is from genome assembly GCF_016509475.1 of Prionailurus bengalensis. Classification (NCBI taxonomy): domain Eukaryota; kingdom Metazoa; phylum Chordata; class Mammalia; order Carnivora; family Felidae; genus Prionailurus; species Prionailurus bengalensis. The sequence continues at coordinate 18,563,893 of NC_057348.1, read as the reverse complement.
AATTTACTCATCAGCATATGTCTGTAGAATGCCTATTAAAACTCTTGAGAGGGACCTGGCTGGCTCAGTAAAGAGCATGCAACTCTTGATCTTGGAGTCTGAGTTCAAGCCCCACATTAGGTGTAAAGATTACTAAAAAAAAAACAAAAAACTTAAAAAAAATTATTGAAGCTCAGCTATCTCCGATGAATAAAGAGAGAAAAAAAAAAAGTGGGCAGGATCCTGTCTGCTGTGTTCACTGGGACCCACCAGCATGGCACCTGTACCTGAGAGACATTCAATCTCTGACTACTTGTTGAAGGGACAGTCAGCCTGTTTCTTGTAGAGGAACTGAAGACTTTTGCTTAGTATTTGTGATCATAATATTTTTTAACTGACTTTTATTTTGAGAGTGTGTGTGGGTGTGTGAGAGTGGGGGAGAGGTAGAGAAAGAGGGGGACAGAGGATCCAAAGCGGGCTCTTTGCTGACGGCAGACAGCCTGATGTGGGGCTCAAACTCACAAACTGAAATCATGACCTGAGCCAAAGTTGGGCGCTTAACCAACTGAGCCACCCAGGTGCCCCTTAATTGTCTTTTAAATTGTGTTTCTCAACCAAACTGTCTTCTTGGCTTCTCATTTTTTCCCTTTTCTCTCTGTGGGTCAAGTGATGAAGTTGAAAGAGTCAGAGGATGTGGGTCGAAACCCAGTAAAGTATTCAAGTGTTGAGGGGCCCAAATTTAGGACAGGTGGGCTTGCTGACCACATTGTGTACCTTTGGGAGTGTCACTGAGTCTTCCTAGGCCTGTGCTTCCTCATCACAGATTAGCAGTGCCCACTTTGCCTGTCTTAACCAGCTTGTGAGGGTCACACAGGAATTTTGGTACCTTGTGAAGGGCTAGGTGTAGTTTCACACAAACAGGACAAAATCTGGAAGGAAGCACTGTAGTTAAACATGAAGTAAAATTTTCAACATCAAAATGGTGGCAATTTATATACACATTGGTTTTCATTGTATGCCAGGAGAAGATGAAGAAGAAATGGAGCATCAGGACGAAGGCAGAGAGCAACTTTCAGACACAGAAGGCAGTGGGGAGGACGAGCTGGGAAATGACTGCGGGGAGACCACCCAAAAGAAGGTCAAAGGCCAGTCCTGCCCGAAAAGGCTTTTTACCTTCAGCCTCGTGAATTCCTATGGAACAGCTGATATAAATTCCCTTGCAACTGATGGAAAACTACTTAAACTCAATTGTAAGCACTTTCTTTGACTTTTCAAACTGGGCATTTGGGGGCTTAGGATCCATTTGAAAATCCCGTTTGCGCTCAGCACTCACTGCACTGGGCTTTTGCCATCTTCCTGTAGCTCCAGGAACAGATGTTTGTGTGGTCCTTGGCTTAAAGTTCCTTAGTTTCAGAGACCTCACCCCTCCTGCCCTGGCCGTCTTGTCAGGCTTTTCTCTTTGGCCCTTGATGACTTTGGATGGAAGTGAGCTCTCCCTTCACTGCCACCACCCTCGGGACCTTCGCTCTGGGTTGCTAACACTTCTCGTACCTCTGGCAGCATTTTGCCAGAGCCATGTCACTTAATGAGGCTGGCTAAATGCTGATTTCTTTTGTTCCATAAGACTACTCATGAAATGTGACCCATGGTCATGGGTTGTGTAGGCTGTTTGTTAGCTGGAGCCTGTAATGGGGGCTGATGTGCAGACAGAAGAGGCACGTACACGGGATGTACGGAGAGCACAAGAGGACGGTGAAGACCCCTGCCTAGAAGCATCTCCGTGTCTCCTTCATTGGCAAAGAAATGAGCACACTGTCCTTTCACTCTTTCTTTTTTGTTACATTTCTTTAAAAAATTGGTTTCAAGAACAGCTTTACCAATGTGTTTCTGGGTCTCTGTGTCTATCTCTCTCTCTGTGTCCCTACAGCTCCTTCCTCTCTGTGTGGCCACCTCCTCTTGTACAAGGCCTTGCATATTCTAGCCAGCTTCTTGAATTCTAGTCTTTGACTCTCCCCTTCAATCTTTCCGTCTCCTTCCCCCTCTCTCGCAAGCTGTGGCCTGGAAAGTGCGGGCAGTGAGCTGGGCAGTGTAGGGATCATCTTTTTCCTTTTTTTAAAATTTCTTCTCTAATGTTTACTTATTTTTGAGAGAGAGAGAGAGAGAAAGTGAGCAACCAGGGGAGGGGCAGAGACAGGGAGACACAGAATCCGAAGCAGGCTCCAGGCTCTGAGCTGTCAGCAAAGGGCCCAACGTGGGGCTCGAACTCGCGAACCGTGAGATCATGACCTGAGCTGAAGTCGGACGCTTAACCAACTGAGCCACCCAGGGGCCCCTAGGCATCACCTTTTTTGTTTTTCTCCCCTTGGGGATAGCACGCTTGCTCCGCCTAATATCCCTCATTTCAAAACCACTTTATTATTTTGTCAGGTTTTCTCATGGGTTAAGGTGGGAGGGTAAATCTGGTTGCTGTAACTTCATCTTGATCTATGTTCTTTCAGTATCCTTATATAGTTAGAGCCTTTGGAACTTACTGTGACATTGAGGAAATCTTTGCCAAAGGTTTTGGGGGTCCCGGGGTTCAGAGTAGGCTGGCTCAAGGCAAAGCATTGCTCTTGGCAGTGGCTGGTGATAGGTGAGCAGGTGTTGATGATGAAGCCTGAGTGTTTTCTTGTCACTCCTGTCACCTGAAGAGCCTCTCCTGTTGCTGGCTATTCAGTTATAAGTGACACGTTGGTCCTCCTCCACAGCTCGATCCACACTGGCCATCGATTGGGACAGTGAGACCCGGAGCCTTTATTATGATGAGCAAGAATCTGAGGTAGGTGACTGGGGACTCCTGGTCAGTGGTACATGCTGGCTTTTGCTCTGGCTGTGTATTCAGGTCACTCACCCCAGTTCCCCAGCAATTTGACAAATTCTACTTCGGATGGAGAATGGAAAGCACTTAAAGATTTTGTCATTATATGTTCAGAGGCTCCAGAAAGTGCATTATATTCCAGGGATGGGAGCTTGGGAGGTTGTGGCTTAATGGGGTTAGGACTCCTATTTCCCAACAGAAGTCCGCACTTTGTCCCCCACAGGCCTATGAGAAACACGTGAGCATGTTGCAGCCTCAGAAGAAGAAGAAGACCGCGGTGGCGCTGAGAGACTGCATCGAGCTCTTCACCACCATGGAGACCCTTGGGGAGCATGACCCCTGGTACATGGCACCCCAGTCTGGGCAGGGACACCCGTGCACCCTGGACTGAGATCTGCTGGGGCCATCTGTACACAAAAACCCTTTTGGGAGGAGATGTGTCACTTCTTATCACATGGCTGTGACGTGGCTGTCCCTATATCACAGTCTTTCTGTGCAAATTGTGTTTTCCAGACTGAGAAAGCCATCTTCCTATTTAGGAAGGTGGCTTAGACACACACACACACACACACACACACACACACGCTGCACTGAAGCAGCCCGTGCTGAGTGCAAAAAAAGACATTAGGGGATTGTGGCTGTGCCTCCATGCTTGGGTGCCCAGGTGGCCCTGGCTCCCTGGCCCCCCACTAAGTGGAGATTTCTCTTTTCTCTGCAGGTACTGTCCCAACTGTAAGAAGCATCAACAGGCCACAAAGAAGTTTGACCTGTGGTCCTTGCCGAAGATCCTGGTGGTCCACCTCAAACGTTTCTCCTACAATAGATACTGGAGGGATAAGCTCGACACCGTTGTGGAATTCCCCGTCAGGTGGGTCCTGAGTGTTCTTAGGAAAATTAAAAAGTAGGCGAGAAACCTAGGCACTGATTGGCTAAGTGTTTTGCCACGAAAGACTTTTCTGCATTAGGATGTTTGCTTGGGTCTGGGCCCTTAGACTTTGGCTCACCCCCTCTCCCCATCCTCCCGCGTTTGGGGAAAAGATTCTCCAACAGAAGCGCTTCCCAGGTTCAGGGTGATGCTGATCATTGCTGCCACCTGACTGAACTGGTCATCCCATCTGTCATTGGTCCCAGGGAGCCTGGGCTAAGCTGGACAGCACAAATGCAGGGCCGAGTCTCGTTAACAGGGCTACAAAGTAACTGGAGCATAGTCTGCTGAGGAGAATTGGGCTGCAGGTGGGGACGCAGAGCCTCCTGTCCTGTCCTGTCCCCGGGTAGAGAGTGGGACTGGCTGTCTACTAGTGTCCTCAGGTCCCAGGATGCAGAGCATAACTGACGCAGGAAAATAAGTCAACCAAATAAGAGTTTGTCCACAAAATGCAGATTTTAGAGTGTTTCCCGGGTAGTGGGACTAGAGGTAGATAGACAATGAAGTATAGATGTGTCAGTGGGAGAACCTAGGTGGTAGCTACATGAGTATTTGTTGTAAAGTTCGTTCAACTTTTCTTTATGTTTGAAATTTTCAAAATAAAATATTGGGGGGAAAAGTTTTCTGGGACCTGTTTTGGCATTTAGCTTAAATTTTTATGGCACCAGCTAGAATTTGGATACTGACAGCAATTTCTACATAGTTGCTGCAGCCCTCCCGTCTGTGCATAGAGCCCTTCCTCGCCTGGTCTGGGGCCAGAGTTAGCCAGGCGACTTCTCTCCAGCCTGAACATCTTGGTGCTCAGAACAAGACCCTGGGTCCCCTGCCGCTGTGGCCTGTTCCCTTCCTTCCTTCTGCAGTTAGTTTTTGAGTGCTTTCCTATGTTCTAGCCTGTTGCATAAAAGGGATTGCTGGGTTACTCTGACTTCTTTCTCTGAGTTTAATGTATTAAAGGCCATTTTTGTGTTTTGTGCTCAGAGCTCTGAACATGTCCGAGTTTGTGTGTGACCTGTCAGCAAGGCCTTATGTGTACGACCTCATTGCCGTGTCTAATCATTATGGAGCCATGGGGGTTGGCCACTGTAAGTACTGGCATCTGCTTCCTCCGAGATGTTGAAATGCCCTCAGCCAGTCTCTCACCAGCCTCTTCCTGTGTGCCACGCACTGCCCTAAGTACTTTATTTACACAGCACCTCACGCCTCCAGTGTCAAGGTTTCAGGTTTGGTCCAAACTGCTGCTTCTCCATTCTGTCTTTTTTTTTCTTTTTCTTTTTTTGTCTTTGTATTCTTGAATCCGATAATCCCACCTCTGGGAATCTATCCTGAGGAAAGTACTTGACATTGGGAAAATGCTTTATGCACAAAGATATTCACCTGTTTATAACAGTGAAAAATTCGTATCAGGATTGCTGACCCACAGTTGGCACTGCTGTCCACATACTTGATGGAAGAGTGTACAGCCGTTGCAAAATAAAATTAATGATCACGGGGAAATGCCTGTGACGTGTTCAGCCTGCGTCATTGCAGGAACTAGTGCCACAATTACGTTAAAGCAAAACAAGGAAACCTTCCCTTTGCTCTACTTTATTTTCCAAAATGTCTGGAATGTGTAGGTTTACTTTTATAATGAAAAGACTTATATTTTGTTGTTTGTGGAAGGGTGTTAGTGATGTTGAAGTCAAGAGCTGGGTTTCCTCCTGTTTCTGCTGCATCTGCACCATGCCAACTGCCACTACACCCAACGTTAGGACCCTAGAGATGACACCATGGGAGATATCAGTTCCTTTTATATTCACAGCAGATTACAGAACTGCCCTAAGCCCCAGTCTTCTCCCCTGTACGGGTAAGCTTTTTCTGTTGGTCCAACAGTCTGCTTTCCTGCCCCTCCGTTTTTACTGTATAACCTCATGGCTGGGACGGCTGCTCAGTGTCCAGCCCTCATGTCTACATTCCAGGCCATCAGAAGAAGAGGAAAAGGGGCACAACCTTCCCCTTTAAGCCAGCTTCCCAGAAATCTCCCTTAACTCCTCTACGTTCATCTCATTGGCTATAACTGGGCACATGGCTACATCTAGCTGTAGGAGAGGCTGGGAAATAAAAACTGCGCCTGTTTGAAAATTGGGGTTGACTGGAATGGCTATCGGTGACCTCTGATCACATCATACCCTGCAACACTTCCTGCAACTTTTTTCCTCCCCAAACTAATTTTGGTATCTGTGTTCATAAATGTCAAATGAATTTACTTTAAAAAAATGATACTTTTAAGTGCTATTTTAGTATATAAACATACCACTTGAGCAACTTTCTTAGCCTCCGTATCCTTCAGTGTTCTCATCCATAAGCTCAGGCTGGTGGTGTGTGAACCCACATTGGGTCCACAGTTGGAACTCCAGGATCGAGAACCACCATTGTTGCTGTTATGCCAAGCATGGACAGTGGGAACAGGCCCTCGGCACCTTTTCCTTATGTTCTTCGCCCCTGCTTTGTGCAGGCACTCTGATAAGGAATAGCTAAACGGCTGGCCCAAAGTCACGCGGCAGTTGGAGACTAGTAACCAGTCCTCCGTTAGAGTCTGTCATTTCATAGAGTCTGGGAATTGGTCATTGCTGCTGGGATTGCTGTTGTAAACACACCCTGCTGGGGAATAGTATAAAATCAAGACAGGAAGTGTTGGCTGTGGTAAATGCTTAGATCACCGTGAGGCATTGTTATCCAGCCACCAACTTGAACTCAGATTGATCTTTCTCTGAAACTATGAGTCATCTTGTCCACATCCCAGCTCTGTAAACCCAGTGTCCCTCACTGGGATTACCCCAGAGGCTCTAAGAGGCCGGAAGAGGCAGTAGTAGCCATCTCCCTGAACCAAGTGGGGGAGAGCGATTTTTGCTTAAATATTAAAAGTATCAGCTTCTTTTATGGGTCCCTTGGCTATGGTTTAACAGCCATCCTGAAGATTAATACTGGGTTTCTCTATTTTTTTGGATTAGTTTCCCCAAATTACAGGTTTAAAAAAAAATTTTTTTTTTTTTTTGCATTTATTTATTTTTGAGAGACAAAGCATGAGGCGGAGAGGGGCAAAGAGAGAGGGAGACACAGAATCTAAAGCAGGCTCCAGGCTGTGAGCTGTCAGCAAAGGACCCGACATGGGACTCAAACTCGTGAACCATGAGATCATGACCTGAGCCGAAGTCAGATGCTTAACTGACTGAGCCACCCAGGCACCCCTATTATTATTATTTTTTTAATAAAAAATTGCTTAATGTTTTAATTTTGAGAGAGAGTACAAGTAGTGTGTGGAGGAGAGACAGACAGGCAGACAGACAGACAGAAGCAGGCTCCAGGCTCTGAGCTGTCCACACTCAGCCTGATGCAGGGCTTGAACCCATCATGACCTGAGCTGAAGTCAGAAGCTTAACCAACTGAGCCACCCAGATACCCTCCAAAATTAAAGTTTAAAGCCTTGGTCCCTGATGACTCCGTTTTTACCCTTTCAGAGCCTTTTTGAGAAAGAATAGATTTCAAAAAAAGTAGTTGACTTTTGGTTGTTACCTATAAATTTAATTTCAGGGTCTTTGTTTTGTTTTATTCATTTTTTTAAAATACAATTTATTGTCAAGTTAGCTAACATACAGAGTATACAGTGTGCTCTCGGTTTCGGGGATAGATTCCCATGATTCATCACTTACATACAACACCCAGTGCTCATCCCAACAAGTGCCCTCCTTGATGCCCATCACCCATTTTCCCTCCCTACCCCCCCCCACACACACACCCTATCAACCCTCAGTTTGTTGTTTATATTTAAGAGTCTCTTACGGTTTGCCTCTCTCTGTTTGTAACTTATTTTTTCCTTCCCTTCCCCCATGGTCTTCTGTTAAGTTTCTTAAATTCCACATATGAGTGAGAACATTGTTTCATTTTTTTAGAGTTTTATTGTTCAGTGCAATAAACTAGCCAGATTAGTTCTCTGGTGATTGCTAGAGGTATTTTCTTGTTGACTTGGCAGACACCGCATACGCGAAGAACAAACTGAACGGGAAATGGTATTATTTTGATGATAGCAATGTGTCCCTGGCCTCCGAGGATCAGATAGTGGTGAGTAGGCTCTAATACTTGGTTCCTCATCTTACCTTTATGGGTAGAGTCTCCTGGGCTGGTTGGTTATTTGGTCATCCTGATGTGACAGTGGGAGCTGGGTGTGGTGGAGAAAGAATTGACTGCCATTCCTTCTGGGACGCTTCCTAAATGAGAAGCTGGACTCTCGTCTGGGTTCTATCATAGGGCACTGGCCTTTCCCCACTCTGGGCACAGTCACCTTCATGGTTGCTTCTCTGCATGGATGCATAGGGCACAGTGGCAGATGCCTGAGAGTGGGTTTTGAACAGTGAGAGAAAAGCTGGGGAGAATGGGTGGTAATTCCAACCAGTGAATGAACTTTTCCCCTCTTGTGTTTTAGACAAAAGCAGCTTACGTGCTATTTTACCAACGTCGAGATGATGAATTTTATAAGACACCTTCACTCATCAGTTTTTCTGGATCCTCTGAGGGAGGGACGAGCCCAAGCAGCTCACAGCAGGGCATGGGGGACGATGAGGCTTGCAGCATGGACACCAACTGATGCTGTCTCCGTGACTCTGCCACCCCACAGCACCAGTGTAATCCCCCAGGAGAACAGCTTTGACACTCTGGAGACTTCTAGTCTAAAAACCAGATGAGGAAATTCCCTTTTATGAGCAGAAGAAAAAAAAAAGAAAAGACCCTGTTTGCTCAGAAGGGTTATGTCAAGAGGCTGAATTATTTTTCTTTTTATGCAGGTGGTGAGAAATTTCTTGTAAGACCTGTGGAGCTGCAAAGTAGGGGGTGGGGGGTGCACAGTGGAGAAAGTCCTGTGAATTCCAAAGAATGGAGAGGAACAGTAATGGAGTATGGTGGCCGTGAAGACAGACATGCAGGAGGCTGCCCTGAGCTCCTGGATTTCTTATTCTGGTGCTGATTACTGGTCACCCCAGCAGTCTGCCCGCAGTAAACGAAGCCTCAAGTTCACTTGATATTGTCCCCTTCTCCCTTGCTGTGCACTGAGATGGGTTTATAATTCCCTCAAAATTAGCCACTGAAGCCCGTTTCTGTGTCCCTTTGAGCCATCTTGGAATTTCCATCTTTCTTCCCCCTAATGACATGAAAAGAATTGGTGTTGGGGTCTCCTGCCCTGCAATCTCGTGTGGAACCTAGCAGTTCTGTTATGTCCCTCACCATCCTTGATGAATTGAGACCGTTGGATACGGTGTAGAGCTTTTATTAGATCTCACTTAAAAGAAGTCGGTTCACAAAACTGCTGGGTACGGTGGCCCATCCGGTTTCTCTCCATGTCAGCTGGAGAACAGGAACCTTTCCCTTCTTGCCAACTTTGGTAAGAAATGAGATCGCCCCTGCAGCGGCTTCTGGGCGGTCCTTCCCCCTCCACACCCCGCCCCCCACCCCCAGGCCATCCCGCCCGCAGTCCTCATTGGGCTCGCTGGGTGGGGGAGGGAGGCGGGGATCCCGCTAGTGCGCTTCCCCTCTGGGCCCCATGGGTTTAAAGGACTAGGTGGTCGTCCCGGCATTCTTGTCTGACCTTTAACCTTGGAGCGGGAGCGCCGTTCTCGTGCACGCGCGGCGACCGTTGGCGGGGGTGGCGGTGTGGCGGCGTTGCTGGGTGAGGACGTGGCTGCGGACCTTCGCCCAAGGGCCGGCTGCGGGCTGCTGGCGAGGGCCGAGAGGGCCGTGGAGATGACTGGGCGGGCGGCAGGGGCGGGCGGGCCGGGAGCCGGGGGAGGCGGGTCCGGGCGTCCCTGGGGCTCCCGGCAGATTGCAGGTTCCTCCCGAGAATCAAGGGCCACACCCGCCTCACGGGAGGAAGCCCCCCCCTCCCCCGGCCCCCCACGCCTGGAGTGTGGGTTACTGTGGCCTCTGCCCTGTGGCGTGGATCAAGCTCCAGGAGATGCGCCTTTCAGGGGTGGTTTGCAACTTCATCTGTAACGTTATACTCATGATGCTCTGTGCATTTACAATGTATTACATAATAAAGACGTGGTCGCTTTTAGGGGAAATGTCTGAAAAACTGAGAAGATGCAGAAAGGAGCTGACTGCAGCCATTGACCGAGCCTTTGAAGGTGTCAGTCATTCCCAGGAGTGCTCAGACCAGCAGAGGCTGGAGCAGGATACCGCGCCGCCGCTCTCCTTCCCCCTCCCTGTGCACCGGCTCCTCTGCAGGAGGCACCCGCTGGCAGCCTGCTCCTCCTCCCCTGCTCCTTTTGCTCCAGTCCCTTGTGCTTCTGAGACAGAGAGCCCTGCCTTTGCTCCAAACCATGCCCCAATGAATGCAAAGCCACATGCTTTATGCGCGAAAAGAAAACCTCTGACCAGTAAGGAAAACGTATTGATGCATTCCTCCATTTGGGCACCCGAAAGACAGTTTTGGAGAGCTGCGGGAGATGGGGAGAACTGGAGAAAAGACAGCCTAAGGTGATTCCAGTTTGCCAGTATAAAAAGTTACAGTTAGGGGGATCGAATTTCTGAAAATGCCTGAAGTCCCTAAATTGAATTTGTAGCACTGCCTTGCCTCCCCTCTAGGACCATCAGACTAGTCCTAGAAACTGCCTTGCAGGTCCCACGGGGATAGTGAATGTTAGAGAACCTGATTTCTAAAATGCTTTATTTTTTATGCTGCAGAAACAATGTCCATACTAGGGACAGGCTGAATGGATACTTCCTGCCTTCATCCTTGTTTTTGCTCCCTTCACCCACACCCCACCCCACCCCACCGGTTTTTTAGGCCATCACTGGGTTAAGATGTCCCCTAGACCTTTTTTTCTCCCTGGTAGTTTTAAAGTTTATTTATTTAAGTAATCTCTACACCCAACGTGGGGTTTGAACTCACCACCCTGAGACCAAGAGTCACATGCTCTTCTGACTGAGCCAGTCGGGCACCCTTCTCCCTGGTAGGTTTAAACTGCCTGGTTTTAGGCACCTTGCTTTGGAGAAAGGATGACCATCTGGGATGAAACTTCAGGGTCCTGCCATCTTGGCTTCCATGGAGGCAGAGAAAGAAGAAGCCATTTAGTTGATTCAATTCTACAAATGTTATATGGGCATTCATACTCATTAATGCACTATCTGTGATGCCTGTGAGTCATTAGGATGTTGTTATTAGTCAACTTCACTGATTTAGCAGTTTCCAGTTGTCCTGTATACACAGCACAGGAGCTGATTTAAAGTTGCCAGTGTATTTTTGTTTTTAAGATTATCTAACACTGAGTTCCCCACGATATTTTCTTGAAAGAGGCTCTAATCCTCCACCTTTTCTTCTTCTTCTTCTTCTTCTTCTTCTTCTTCTTCTTCTTCTTCTTCTTCTTCTTTTTTTCCTACCTGGGGGTTGCAGGAAAGATATGGAGAAAGATTTGAAGGTTGACTCAAACATGCCACTCAGCAATTCTAGCCAAGAGGTCACAAAGGATCTGCTTGATATGATCGGTGAGTACAGAGGGCAGGTCTGTCCTCTCCTCAGGATAGGTCCTCCTTGCAGGCTCTTGAGTCAGCAGGTGTCTTTAAAACAAAACAAAACAAAGCAAAAAACCACTGTCTTAGTTCTCATTCATCTACATGGTAGATTTATTTTGCCAGGGCAGGCTCTATGCATAGAGCCCTCATGGAGCCGATAGCCTGATGGGTCATTTCATAAATGTCTGGTTACAGTGAAACCCTGGACATAAGGGACAATGGCTCCCCAGGACTTGGTGGTTGAGCTTAGATCTGGAGACAAGGACATAGGCAAAGATGGGTCAGGGTGGAGTGGGTAGATAACATAAGATTAGAAGGAAAGATCTCCAAAGCTCCCCTGTAATTCCAGTACCCAAAGAAAGCTACTGTTAACATAGTGCTATACATCCGGTCAGAGGTTTTTTTTCTACACACACATCTGTACATTGTGTGAACTGTGCATGACCTAATTTATTTATTTTGGTATGTTCTATTTCTAAATGACTGACACTGCACAGTGGACCAACAGCCCCTAATTAAGGCATGCATAGCCTTGGGGGCTGCCTGAAGCTCTTGTCTCTGGAAGGGTCTCCAGGTTGTGGGGATGAAAGGGAGGCCCGGTGGGAGGATACTCACTTTAGGCCACAGAGCAAGACCCCTGCCAGCCCACTATGTGAGAGGACAGAGTCTCCTCCAGTAGTCCCAGGAGGGGAGCTGAAGTCACCTGCCTCGGCTCCCCATCTTTCACACCCTTGCCAGCCCCGGGAAGCATTTGGATTCCCCAAAAGACTCGCATTTTTTTCACACTATGTCTGGTCATGCCTGCAGGTCAGGGAGTTCCCTGAGATCCAAGACAAGCCTGTGCATCTCTGTGTCCTCCCACTTACACCTTCCTTGGGGACTGGCAGGTAGTTGGGCTTAATAAATGTGGAGCTGGGAGGGAGGGCATCGAGACCATCTAAAAATTAGGCACCTACTGTAGCAGCCTGCCCACCTCAGGGCGGGAATGCCAGGCTTGGCACAGTCCCTGAAGAGTGAGTGCCCATTTGTGGCTTTTAACTTGTGCCTGAAATGGCTTTGGGAGCCTCTCACTGGAATTGTAATGCTGGATGTTCTTATTTTTAAGACCATGCAAGCATCCGAGCTATTGAAGAACTGGCTGGGAAGCTAGAATTTGAAAATGCGCTGAGCCGTGTGTGTGGCCGCTGCGGAGGCTCGCCCTTCAGGGAGGAGGCCTGGGCTCTGCTCTCCGATGAGAGCCCTCAGAAGGCCTCAGATGCAGAGCCTGGCAGCCTCAAGCAGGCTTTTGATGATCACAGTATCGTCGAGACTGTGCTGGACTTGGAAGAGGACTACAATTTGATGGCCTCTTTTAAATACCAAATTGAGTAAGGACGGCTTTGGTTCTTTCCAGCAGGAGGCTGTCTCTCAGGCAGTGATCAGTGTCACTGTGGGCCACTGTGGGCTGGCAGAATTTGGGTTACCACACCCTCTTTAACTTCTAGTTGTGTCCCTTTTTGATCTGAAAGCCCCCCCCTTTTTTTTTTTCTGTTGCTTTGAAATGTTTCTTACTGTTGACTTGTTTTTCACTTTTCTTGACATCTCAAATGTGTCTTTGATTGACGTTGAATACATCCGGTACCCAAGGCGGGTATGGGTTGTGGGCCTCTGCTGTGTCTCCTGGTATTATTTTCCCATGGGCCCCTGAATAAGTAAGTACTGGGGCCACAACCAGGGTGAGCTTTGAGCAACCCCTGGGACCAGCCCTCAGGCCAGCACAGCCTACACAGACTTGTGGCCCCAGGCCCTCTGCCACCCTTGCACACTTTCCACACAGGGCTGCCTGTTCTCTGCATGGGCTCCATGCTCTCCTTTTGTCTAGACCAACCTCTCATCAGTGCCCCCCAGCCCTGCCCCTGTTCAGCTTGAAGGCCTCTACAGGGACCTCATGGTTATGTTGGAGAGGCTGGTCCCCTCCCGACAGGACATTCCCATGAGGCCTCCCCACCACACTCTGCACATCAGACCCCTGGGCCCTCAGCCAAGGGCAGTGGGATGAAAAGGTAAGCATAGGTCCTGCCCATGGGCCAATGCCCCACATTCATGCATCCCACTCCAGGCTTGGAGACCCTGGAGGCCACAGAGAATCCCTGTAGCAATGACCCTGCTAGGGCAAGATGGGCAGGGAGTGAAGGAGGAGCCAGCCCACTGCTCCCCTGAGGTCAGCATAGCAGCAAAAGCCTAACAGGGCTGGCACTAGCCACACTCCTGGAAAGAAAGGACAAGGACATCATCAGAAATTATTTTGGCAGATGTCTTAAAATCATGATGTTCTTTTGGGACACATAAGCTATTGGGCAAGATTTGATGCCCAGAAACTGAGTCTCAGGGAAGTGCCTGCCTTCTGGGCTCATATGGGGAGGATGGGGATGAGGAGGCTGGCACAGGGGCTGTTGTAAGACCCAAAGCCCAAACAACCCAGAGAACCGGGAAGGAAGGCCCGTGGCCAAGGGCCCCCCTCTGACAGGCCATCTTTTAGGCTAGAGACCTCAGCATAGGGCAGGCTGCGGAGCTGGTGACACAGGTCTGGTGATTCCTGCGAGCTCTCAGGTGGAGACTGCATGCCCACCCCTTAGCGGAGCAAATGGCACCACTAGCCTCTGGCCTCTTCATGAGATGGGCCTCCCCTGCCAAGGCAGCCACCACCACTGCCCCGCGGGGGGCAGAGGGCAGGACAAGGTTAACCAGAGGACATTCAGTCCCTGTAGGGAATGGCACCCTCAATAAGCACTCACCGCTTGTGGAGTTAGGGACCAGTTTCTTCTCCCTTAGCCAAAAGGACGGGAGCAAATGAAAATAATGCTCACAGCATCCTCAGCTGTACTGCTCAGGTGAAGAATGGCTGTGTGCATGGAGAGAGGTCTACTTGGGATCCAAAAAAGCCAGGGCTCAACACAGTGTAGTTCAGATATGAAGTGTTGATGTGGATTGTCTCCCATAGAGAAAGCGGAGCTTAATCCACTCTGTTTCCCATCACTACCCCTTGAGGCCAGGCTAGACTCAGTGAGTCCCTTCCAAGGAACAGAGCAGGGAAAAAGAAAAACAGATTTCTGTGCAGAAGCCTGACAGCACTTAAGCACGTGATGAAGGTGATACCACCAGTGACGTCATGTGGCTGACCCTTCCACCCCCACAGGGAGCAATGAGAAGGGTGCTCCACCTCTACCGTGTTCTTACCAAAGCCCCTCATCCCCAGTCTAATCATACACTAAATGTCAGACAAACCCAGATTGGGGGACGTTCTGCAGGATGCCTGGCCAGCACTCCAGATTGTCAAGGTCATGAAGAACAAGGAAAGACTTGAAACCTGTCACAGACCAGTGAAGACACTCTGACTACAACACAGTGTGGTATCCTGGATTACATCCTGGAACAGAAAGAAGACATTAATGGAAAAACTGGGGAAGTCTAAATAAAGTCTGGAGTTCATGTATTAGTTTCTTAGCTTTGACAAATATACCTGTTATGTAAGGTGTTAACATTAGGGGAAACTGGGTGAAGGGTAGATAGAAACTGTCTTTGCAACTTTCCTGTAAATCTAAAGTTATTCCAAAACTTAAGATGTATTTATTTTTTGAAAGTGCAATTGATCCCAAGTTTGTACAAATGTGTGTATGAGCACAGCATATACAGGACATTGTTATGGAAGGCAAGGGGGTTTTGTCTTGTTTTTTCTTGTCCATATTTTCTAATTTTTCTGCAGTGGACATGTATGTCTTCTTAAGACCCCCAACTCCACCAGCCAGCTGAGGGTATCCCTCACCAGCTAACTGCCCACAGCTGACCTTCACAGTTCCCAGCAACTGGAGCAGAAACCAGACCCACAGTGGGAGGACTTACAGGGCCTTGGCAGGAGAGTCGCCTGATCCCCGGTACCAGAAGCTCTAGGTCTCCATTCACGCTCCCCCGGGGTCTTTGTACAGGGAGTGGTTTCTGGGAATGGGGGCCTCACCCCAACGTGAGAAGATTGCAGAGAGAGGACTTTCTGCCTGTGGAGGAGACTGTGGTCCTTGAGAACAAGGCTCAGCATGGGTGGGGGAGACCCAGCTCTCCATGCCCCCAGACAGATACACCACTGTTTTAGCTAAACCTTTCTGTAAAACTTCAAATTTGCCAGAGGGGTAATTCACCCTGAATCCTTGGATGAGGAGCTTTTCCTCACTGTAGGAACACAGCTTGTTCAGTTAAAGCAGGTGAGCCCTGAGCCTCTGGCTCTCCAGTCCCAGATTAGCAGGAGCAGCCATATGGTCATTTCCTTTGTGACATGGACTCCTGTCTCTGCATCCCTGGCTTCCTGAGTGTCCTAAGGAGACCCTCCTGCCTTTGTCATCTGCTTTACTGGGCAGATGTGTGCTTATCTGCACACAGCAGGGGTTTGGGGAATGGGTCTCTAGAGACTTGGCTAGAAGGGGAAAAGGAGTCTAGAATATTTCCTTGGGTTTGCAGGGGGCTGGGACCAACAACTTCTTGAGACAATGATAGTCCTATTTGAGAAACTAAAAATGTTTTACGTCATTTGGTTCTCTCCCCCGCAGCTCATCTTGGCAAACTAAACAATCACTGAATTGTTTCCGTGGAAACACCAAACTGTGCTTTGGATTAGCAGAATCAAAATAGAAACAAGGCAACCTCAAGAATAAATAGGAGCTTTGGAACCTACTAGTTGCAAACTGCAAATTCAAGCCACAGCACAAGGCACGTGAGAAGCTGGGCCCATCCAGCCCTGTAAGAGGTTTTCAGGTCCCCTGGCTGCGTCCCACCAGTGTCCATGCCGAAGCCCCTAGAAACCAGCTCTATGTGCAGCTCTATTTGTAGACTTTGTAAGGCAGGAGCTGGTTCACAGAAGCTACTAGGACCTGCGGGAGGGCAGGCAGGGCAGGCTGAGGAAGAAGGGGTAGGATAAAGGAGAGAGATGAGCCAATGGCCGAGTGAAGGTCAGCAGGGAGCAGAGAACCACAGCTGAGGCCTGAGAGCAGAGCAACAATTATTTCAAAAGGACAATTCAAGGGCTGGAAGTGTTGACCCTGCCCTCAGCCTCATCCAGACTGCCATGTTCTCCACATTACTGGGCATGGCTGTCTAGCCACATGGGTCTAGATCAGAGTCTGAAATCTTGCCAGGTTGAGTTCTGAGAGAACTTCCGGTTAGTATGCCTCTCCCTCTCTTGAGTTCCAGCCAGCTCAGTCAGGCACTGGGGCCTGCCTTCTCATTTCTGTGTCTCCAGGTCCCCCTCCCCCTGCCTCCTGCTCCCTTCACTCGGGGAATAGGGGAGCCGAGCCACCTCCTGGCCCACCTGCCCTGGCTCCTTGGACCCTCCACTTCTAATCCCAGGAGAGAACGCAAGGGGATCAGGAGACCAGGCAGAAGGCAACAAAACCTGGGGCCCTGTGTCTCTCACCTGTGTATCCAGGAATGTGCTGATAGGAAAGCGACACCATCCTCCCATTAGAGAAGTTGTGAGCTGTCAGTGATCAAAGAAATTGAGGAAGAGGATTTGCAAAAGAGGCCTAATTCAGGCCAATCTTCCTCTTATTGAATGGCTCAGCTGGGGGCTCACCTGGTACCAGGATGCTACCTCCTCTAACTAAAGCACAGGCCATTTAATATGGCAGTAGCCAGTGAATAGCGCATGCGAACCAGGGAGGCCACTGCACCTGACCGTAGATAACAATTGACAAGACTTTCATCCCAAGACTATCTGAAGCTCTGGCAATTTGCTTTCTCCCTGGAGTATGTGGGAGAATGTTAATATTTTATGTTCCGTTAAAATATTTATAGAGTGGACAAAGTTTTACTTAGGAAATCTACCTGACAATGGATCCTAGCCCTAGTGGGGAAGGACTTTCTGTGCTTGGCCAACTGGAGGATGCCTGATTTGATGAAGAGTTTTGGCCTAAGGCCTAGCATGAAAATTTTTTCAAAATTGCTCATCCGTTGAGGAAGCAACTGTTTGGGAGGCAGAAAGCCTGTTGTTTTCTGGGCATTTCGGGTGGAGAGAGGTTGCTGGTACCTGGCCTGGGAGAGAAGAGAGCATATTGCAGGAGACCCCTCATCAGGAGACCTCTGGAGCTTCTGAGACAAAACACAAAAAAGGAAAGTTGCAAAGGAATGCTAGAGAGACCTGACTTTGGGACAGGCTGCAAAGAGCTCTTCAAATGTTAAGCAAGCAATCCCTGCCCTCACTATTTGTCAAAGTGTCTACTAAGGTCAGACACTCTCCTGGATGCTGAAGATATAACTGGGATGAGGCAGATGCCGATCTTGCTTCTGGGATTTCTATTCCGCCCACCAAGGCAGGCAAATCAAGTATGCACATCAATATGCCATTTCAGATGGAGCTGTAGGAGAAAATTAAAACAGGGTAAGGGAATGGGCAGTGAGTAGGGTGAGCTCCTACAGAAGAGGTCAGGAAAAGGTCTGTCTGTAGGTGACATTATTTTTTTTAAGTTTATTTATTTTCAGAGAGAATCCCAAGCAGGCTCTGCACTGATGTGGGGCTCAAACTCACAAACCATGAGATCATGACCTGAGCCGAAATCAAGAGTTGAGCACTTGACTGACTGAGCCCCCAGACACCTCTCTGTAGGGGACATTTAAATTGATACTTGAGGGGTGCCTGGGTGGCTCAGATGGTTAAGGGTCTCTTGATTTCAGCTCAGGTCATGATCTCATGGTTGGTGACTTTGAGCCCTGCATTGGGCTCTGTGCTGATGGCTTGGCTTGGAGCCTGCTTGGGATTTTGTCTCCTTCTCTCTGTCCTTCGCCTGCTGTTCTCTCTCTGAAAATTTATTGACTGATACTTGAATGTCAAGACAATTAGGTGCTGTGGTTGGCTTTATTTCCATCCTCAGATGTAGCTGGAGTGATTATCAGAGGGAGGAGCCCCTAGGTGGCTATCTGGGCCCTAGGTCCATAGACCTCCCACTATAGCTGCCCCTGTGCAGCCACATCTCTATCAGCATCCAAAGAGCAAAACATCGTGTGCTCTGGGGATGTGCCTGGGCTATGTCACGCTCACCAATTCTGGCAGGAACACAGTAGTTAAAAAAAAAAAAAAAAAAAAAAAAAAGCCTTAGGAATAAAATAAGAAACAGAATATCCTTTCCTGATGATTACCAGAGACAGGCAGTGTAATTTTAATTAACCCAGCCTTGTTGAGAGATAAATTTACTGCTCATTCTACAAAAACACCCAGCTCATGGAACACTGAGTCACTCTGATCTTTGACTTCATAACACAAAAAGAAATACTTCTGAAGAAATACAGGATTTCATAACACAGCAGAATCAAAAGAACAGAGGGTCCTGCTTTGGCATTTCTTTCTTTCTTTTTTTTTTTTAATGTTTATTTTTTGAGAGAGAGAGAGTGTGAGCGGGGAGGGGCAGAGAGAGAGAGGGAGACACAGAATCCAAAGCAGGCTCCAGACTCTGTGCTGACAGCACAGAGCCCGATGCGGGGCTTGAACTCACAGGCTGTGAGATCATGACCTGAGCCAAAGTCAGCCGCTTAACTGACTGAGCCACCCAGGCACCCCCTGCTTTGGCATTTCAAAATTGGACAGACCCTTCAATGAGAAGGCCATAGTCATAAACATTAATGGAATTCTCTTAACAGGATCTCAACTTTGAGTTAAAATGACCAAACTTTTCAACTTAGAGTAATAAAAGATTTCCAGATACAAACCCCTCTGGTCTACAAGCCTCATGCTAACCGCTCAACAGCCACCTGTAGTCAGTTTGAGACGGGTTGGAAGGAGCCCATTGCATGGCTGGGCCCTTTCCTCCCATGTATAAGCAGAGAAAACTAGTATGGAAGGCAGTAGAGACTGGCAGAGGGCAGGGTGAACAGGCATGCAGCGAGGCTCACGGGGGAGAAAAGGCCAGGGCAGTCGTAGGCAGAGTCCAAGTCTGTACTTCCTGGGCCTTGGAAAGGGCTGCTGTCATTGCCTAAGGATCCCAGCCACAGGTCATAGAAGGCCCTTGGTCTGGAAACGGGAATAAGAGCAGCTTAGGTTGCCAAAGGTGTTGCGGCAAATTAAACTCAAACTTTTGTGGGATACGTTCCCTTGAAAATAAAGAATGAAAATAAAAATCAAGAACCACTGCTTTCTATAATGGTCCACTCAGAGGTCCCAGTGTCATTTACTGCATTGCCTTGAAAATGGGCAAATTCTGGAAGCCAATCCATCCAGTGAGGAATTTTACTTTCAAACAATAAAGGAAAAGAAAAAGGAAACTAGTCTGAATAGGGTGGTGTTTATTCAAAATCATTTGGGCGAAGGCTATGGAATAAAAAGATGGTATATGTCTTATCCATTTTATTTTCTTTTTAAAAAATGTTCATTTTTGAGAGAGAAAGAGGGTGAGAGAGAATGAGTCAGGGAGGGGCAGAAAGGGGAACTGGGGAACAGAGAATCTGAAGCTGGATCTGGGCTCAGTACTGACAGCAGAGAGCCTGATGGGCTCAAACTTACAAACTGTGAGATCATGACCTGAGCCAAAGTCGGAAGCTCAACCGATTGGGCCACCCAGGCACCCTATTTGATTTTCTTAAGTTGTTGGGAGATCAGTTCAATAAACATAATGAAAAAAATATGCTTTTAAAAATTTTTATTTTTTGTTATAAAACAAATATACATATATGTATAACAAAAACTCAAAACTTCTGCAAGATATGAATAGACAGCCAAAGTCTCACATAAGCCTATTGCTCTCTGGAAATAATACAGGGCCCTTAGATGCTCTCATTAGCTTGAAGGGTGGTTGCAAACAGCATAGGAAAAACAGCCAGGAAGAAAAATGGGATTGTGTGGCTTGTATACAGTGGTGCTCTGGGAATTTATTGGGTGCCCGTCACCTCTTTTCATTGGCAGCTTAACATTCTCTGTTTCTCTGTTCACAAGAAGACAGTGTGTCCTGTAATATGTCCACTGATCAAAACATGCAAGTGCTCTGACAGTAAAACTGGATAAAAATAATTTTAAAAATCCCGAGGCCTGGATAGGTATTGGTCAGGTGTAGGAAATACCGTGAAGACCAAAAATGTTTGGGAGTCTTGCTGCCACAGCAACAGTTCTGTGAGAGCCCTTCTGCCACTCAGTATTCCACATGGAGGCCAGTCCTCCTTTCACCCAAATCAGCACCCTCCTCCTGATGCCCTACACCCAGGCTGCTGCTCCAGCTCATCACTGTCATCTCCACGTGCTTCACTCCAATAAATAAGGATGTAATTATCCCTTATGCTTGTCATGGGCAGCACCTGGTACCCAGAACACCAGAGCTACTCCCCTGCCCTGCACCTGTCCTACACTGACCACCACCACCCCCTAGCAGGCCCTCTGAGCCTGAGGGCTCCAATCAGGCTTCAGGGACTTTCTGCTGTTAGCCAGCCCCAGTGTTCTAGAATTTGTCTTTCCAGCTGAGACCAATAAACTATCAGCTGAAGTCAGATTGTGGGCTGGTCAAAAGCCATCATCACTGCTGTCAAAACCCAGATCATAGAGCATATTCTTCCCTGGATCCTTGCACAGAGGAGACTCTGAACTTCCAAGGTTGAGGTCACTGAACCAGCTCATCTGGTGGTCCCCCAGGGAACTTTTAGAAAGCAGGCTGTTGTGTTTGGAAGAATGCCCACTGAGCTGCAAGATGTTCTCCTGTGCTGCCCTCACTGTCTTACTGGGCATGACTGTTGCTCTCAGAACAGGGATGACTGGTTTTGTGGGAGTCCTGGAGCCCCACAGATGCAGGGACTGAGCAAAGGGTTCCTGCTGCTCCAGGGGGAGCCTTTGTGGGCCAGAAACTGGAAGCTGAGGATATTTAGAATTGAAAGCACAGGTTTTGCTAGGGGTTTGTTCTTGCTTTCTGGTTAGGAGCCTGCTTCTGCGGGCTTTCCTGGGCTGCTGCTTCTTGCCTTTCCCCCCTCTTTCCATAGTTTTGCCTGTCTGTGCAGTCACCAGCCTTTGTTCACAAGGGGCACACGAAAGCACACCTTCAGCTTGACATTTTTGGCAAGTGTTCTTAATGCTGGATTCAAAGTCCAGGGGTGTAAACCTTGAGGCTCCTTGGGAAACCCAGCTCCAGTCACAAGGAACTTTGTGGCCTGGGGAACCAGAGCCATGATTCTCAGGGCTGGTTTTATTAAGAGTCCAATTCTGGCAGTTGGTCTGCACTGCCTTGTCCTTTACTCGCCTGCTTCTTTTGCCGGTTCCAGCGGCCATCAGCACAGCCTCTCCTTGGAGAGCATCACTTTTTGCTCCCTCAGTATAGAGAGCAAACTCCCCAGGCTGCAGGGAGCCCATACTAAGATTCCAGACAGCAGGGATAGCCTGAGTCTGCCACGTATCTGGTTCCTCAGAGGCATATCTGTCCTGCCTGGTGAAACTGAGGCTCTGGGCCAGAGGTAGTGAGGTCTGGGAACTGCTGTCTTTCACATGCCCAGGTACCTGAGGGACTGAAATCAATCTCTTCAGCTCTGCTAGGACGCTGGCCACATTCAGCTGGCCTAGCTGCTCACACAGCTGCTGGAAGTCCTTACTCTGCTGGGCAACTAAAACTTCAAGGTGCTTCAGGTCGGACTTGATTTCTATAAATTCTGTTTGTCTCTAGGGAAAGACAGCGAGAAAGAAAAGAGTTATGGACACTGCAACTCCGAATGCACAGTGAAATGTGCAAACCAACCAAAGGATGTATTGGCAGAACCACAGCTTGTCTTTTGCTGGGTGCTTTACAGAGGAAGCATGGTAACACTCTGGAGTAGGGCCCCTGGGCCCCACATCATGCCGGAGAACCTTTGAGGAGGAAGTTGGCCTCTACCTTGGTCCATTACAAGAAGTCCTGTCTGGCTTCTGTTCTTGGCTGAAAAAAATTGCAACTTTAAAGGTGTCTCTCTGGGACTTAGTGACAAAGCCAAAAACATACTTGAGGTCTGAAATCATTGTTGCACTATATGCTAATTTGGATGTAAATTAAAAAAAATAAAAAATAAAACAGGTTCATAAAAAAATAATTAAAAAATTAAAAAAAAAAACAACATACTTGAGGAAAGAGGTTGGGATCCACACTTACAGCTTCAAATCTCTTCCGTATCTCGAGGATAACCTGCTCCATGTTGCCTTTGTCATGCACAGTTCCCAACAGCAGATCACTCTGGGCCTGCACAGTCTCTTGCACTAAATACAGAAAAATGACAATTACCTCACGAAGACTATGGCATGCCTCACCCTTCCCAGACCACAGTGTGGAGAGGGAGGAGCTAGAATCTGGCATGGGGCACCTGAGCCTGCTCTGCTAGTGCCCAGAACTCTACCCAGATCAGCCTTGGTGAGGAGAGAAAGCAGAGTAGGGCAGTTCCTCCACTGTCTCTTCTTCCCTCCCTCCCTGAGAACATCCTGGCCAAGGCAGACTCAATCTCAGCACCTCCTGGGGACCCTGAAACCTGCTGCCTAGATGATGGCACCAACCTCCTCCTTGGCCCACCTTCTTGGTCCCATCATCAGAGTATTCTCTCAAGAATGTAGATATGATCATGCATCCTCTGAAACCCTTGCTGAAACTTTCAATGGTACCACACTGGCCACTGGATGAAGTCCAAATCTTTAAATTGGCCATCAAGACCCAAGCTCACTTCCTCTTACCTTCTCTATCCACCTCCACATCTCTGAGCTCTGTTTCCTAAGCAATCTCCCTCTCGCCACTGGCCTTGTGCATGCCGTTCCCTTGGCTTGGAATCTATCCTTGCTTCTACCCAGGTCAACTTTACCCATTCCCCTCAGCCACCACCTCAGTGCAACTCATTCCCATTCTTCCTTCTCTCAGGAGTCCCCTCCTTGAAAAACAGCATTTCCTGGCTGGCTTGGGGGCTCCTTCTCTCTGCTGCTGGCACCATGTGTGTGCTCTACCATCACTTATCACCCTCCACTTATGTATCCCCTCTTTACACTTGGGCTGTAATGAACTTGGTGACCTGAGTGCTAACCACTCAGGACTGATACTGATTCTTCTCTCTGGCATAGAGAGATTTGAAACACACACACACACACACACACACACACAGTCTTAATAACACATTGTGTTGCAATCAATTATTGTCATCCTCTTCTAAATGGCAGTTCATGTGAAGATGCTCTTAAATTTATTCAACAAATACTTGATGAGTATCTACTATATGCTATAAACTATTGTAAGTTCACATACATCTTAAATGCATAGCAAGTATAATTTACAAATAATCCGGAATAATACACCAGATATTCCTTTTATCTTCTTATATATATAAAGAGTGTTTCAAGATTTTTTATTTACTTTTGAGATAGAGACAGAGCATGAGCAGGGGAGGGATACAGAGAGAGGGCGACACAGAATCCAAAGCAGGCTCCAGGCTCTGAGCTGTCAGCACAGAGCCCGACGCAGGGCTCGAACTCACAGAGTGTGAGAGCATGACCTGAGCCGAAGGTGGACGCTCAACCGACTGAGCCACCCAGGCGCCCCAAGAGTGTTTCAAGATTCTTGACAAAATGTTTTTATTTTAGATGGGTGAAAAACAATTTGGTAACAAGAGAGTACTTAACTCTTCACAATAAATGTAAGGAAAACCAAAGTAACATCTGGTGCTTGAAAAGACAGGATAATAAACTCAAATTAGATCTTACTTGAAAACTTCCCTCACTCTGATAGGTGCTTTGTTAGTTCCCCATGTTTTAATTATTCTGTCTTTTGTCTTCTCTTATCAGCCAAAG
The DNA here is from genome assembly GCF_016509475.1 of Prionailurus bengalensis. Taxonomy (NCBI): domain Eukaryota; kingdom Metazoa; phylum Chordata; class Mammalia; order Carnivora; family Felidae; genus Prionailurus; species Prionailurus bengalensis. The sequence goes on along the minus strand of NC_057348.1, from coordinate 18,539,824 downwards.
GAAGGAATTTACCACATGGTATCTCATAAAGTTTAAGTGATTTACTTAAGAGTTTCTCTTTAAAATAAAACATAATTACCTTCTTAAAAGGAGTCTTACATTTCAGATTTTTTAAAAATGCGTATTTATTTTTGAGAGAGAGAGAGAGCACGCATGAGCAGGGGAAGGGCAGAGACAGAGAGAGACGATCCAAAGCGGGCTCTGCACTGACAGCAGAGAGCCTGATGCAGGGCTCAAACCCACAAACCATGAGATCATAACTTGAGCCAAAGTTGGACACTTAACCAACTGAGCCACCCAGGCATGTGTTCACTTTCTCTCTCTCTCTCAAAAATAAACATTTAAAAACATTTTTAAAAAGCATATCAAGGGAAAACATGAGGCTCAAGAAATGTCCATTAAAGGATAGTGTGTGTGTGGGGGGGTACCCAGATAACATAAAGAATCAAGAAGAAGAATAGCATCAAACATCTCAATAAAACTAAAACTAGAAGACAATGGAGCCATGCCTTAGAAATTTTAACGGCAAAGAATTTCTCACTTAGGATTCTAGACCCATGTGGAGATAGAAGAGATTTTCAAACATACAATGTATAAAAAAAGTTATCTCCCATATACTTTCTCAGAAAGCTACTAGAAGATGTGTATCAGCAAATACAAGTGTAAGCCAAAGTCCAGGAAACAAAGGAATCCAAGACTGGGGATGAAAAAATAATTTGATCCTCAAAATGATGGTGAAGAGAAAACCTAAGACTGGGACCTCAGGAGTAATCTGCCCAGTCTAGAGCTGGAAGACTGAGCTCCAGCCAGGATGTCTCTAATGAGAAAATGAAACAATTCCTGATGTGTTTGAACACATTAATTGGAGATTTACAGTTTTATCTGAAACTTATTATCAGATACTGTGCTAGGAACATGGAAACAGTCTTGAACAAAACTATCTACTCCATACACGAATTCTGCAATTTTGAAAAGGAGAAAATGACAATAAACAAATAAACATGAACATAAGTGAAAAACTGTAATAAATGCTATGATAGGGATTATAATAAAAATAAGAGGGGGGGCATCTACTTCAGATAAGATCATCAGAGATGGAGATATTTAAGGTGAAACCAGAAGGATTAAATGGAGCTAGTCCTGCAAAGATTAGGGGAAGGTTGTTCAGACAGAGAAAACAGCAAGTGCAAAGTTCTGAGGCAAGAAAGAGCCTGTTATGACAGAAATAGACAAGCCAGTGTAGTCTTGCAAAGTAACAGTAAGAAATGGTAAATTTTATGTGTATTTTACCACAAGAAAAAAAGTAAGAAATTTTTTGAAAGCAAATGTTCTACTATTTCTCAATACAAAGTTAAATTCCCTATGTCAACCAATTAGAAAAAGGCTGTTTAGGGGCGCCTGGGTGGCGCAGTCGGTTGGGCGTCCGACTTCAGCCAGGTCACGATCTCACGGTCCGTGAGTTCGAGCCCCGCGTCAGGCGCTGGGCTGATGGCTCAGAGCCTGGAGCCTGTTTCCGATTCTGTGTCTCCCTCTCTCTCTGGCCCTCCCCCGTTCATGCTCTGTCTCTCTCTGTCCCAAAAATAAATAAACGTTGAAAAAAAAAAAATTAAAAAAAAAAAAAAAAAAAGAAAAAGGCTGTTTACTTATGTTTCAAGTACTGGATTCCTGTTCCTAAACTCAATCAGTCAAATATTCTTTCAGACATCCTTGCAGATATTTGTAGTAGGAAGCAAATGTAATTATCCTATCCTAGATAAATTCCTAAATAGCAATGTTTCCTAGCAACAGTAAACATCACCAACCACAAAAGCAGAGAATGAGGAAGGCCAGCAAAGTGTTCAATTCCAGATTCAGTACTCAGAAAGCATCTATCTGTGGTCCCGTTCTTTCCTTGTCCCCTAAGAAACCTATGTTTGGGATCCTCTCTTTCACAGGATTTTTTGTATTGAGCTCATTACTTCCAAAGTCTATATATATATATATATTTTTTTTTCTTTTACAAAGTTAATTTGGGGCGCCTGGGTTGCTCAGTCAGTTAAACATCCAACTCTTGATTTCAGCTCAGGTCATGATCTCAGGGTTCGTGAATTTGAGCCTTGCATCGGGTTCTGTGTGGACAGTGTGGAGCCTACTTGGGATTTTCTCTCTCCCTCTCTCTTTGTTCCTCCCCTGCTCCCTCGCTCTCTCAAAATAAATAAACTTTTTAAAAAAATTGCTTTTTTTCTTTAAAGTTTATTTAAGGGGCACCTGGGTGGCACTTGACTATTTATTTATTTTTAAAGCACCTGACTCTCAATTTTGGCTTAGGTCATGATCTCATAGTTTGTGGGATCAAGTTCCACGTTGGGCTCCCTCCTGACAGCATGGAACCTGCTTGGAATTCTCTCTCTCCCTCTCTCTCTCTGCCCCCCCCCCCGCCCCCCGCCACTTGCTCACACACACACTCTCTCTCAAAATAAACATTAAAAAAATTGTTTAGGAAAATAACTTAGTGGCCCCTGAGTGGCTCAGTTGGTTAAGCATCCGACTTCAACTTAGGTCACGATCTCATGGTTCCTGAGTTCGAACCCGCATCAGGCTCTCCACTATCATCAAAGAGCCCGTTTTGGATCCTCTGTCCCCCTCTCTCTCTCTCTCTGCCCCTCCCTTGCTTATACTCTCTCTCTCTCTCTCAAAATAAACATTAAAAAAAACCCTCAAACCTGTAACAGTATAAAAAGGCATACAATGAAAAATGACCCATTCTCTTCCATGCAGACCTCGGTTCCACTTCCTAGATTTTAACATTATGAGCACTTTCTGGGATTTTGCATGGATACATTGATACATGTGTATATCCATATATAGATTACAGATTGTGTTCGTGTGTGTATATGTGTGTGTATGAGTGGTCCTTTAGAAGGGGACTCATTTCATTTCTGCTTTGGCTGTAAACATCAGATATTTTTAGCTTTTTTATAACAATGCCATTTAAAATCCAGTTCCATATTCTGGACAATAGCTGTTTTCTTAGAAAATGACTTTTTTATTCATTTCTATTTTAGTGTTCTGACAAGGGCTCTACTGACATCAGATGAGATTCTGATGCTTTTGCACTGATGGCCAGTAATTTTCCTTTTACACACTCCGTAGTTTTGCTTTTCCTGTTGTGCCAGTGAAAGCCTGATGAAAGTCTGGGAGCCTCCATCTTTAAGAAGAGATTCCTCAGTCTCTCATTTTTGGGGGGGATACCCTCCCCAATTTTCACTGACTGGTCACACTCCTCCACAAGATGTGTCCTGGAGTAAACTATGTACACACGAGCAGTACCTTACTGTTATTATTTAACAATGAATAGATATTTCCATTTCAACATAGTTCACAAAGATAGACCTCATTCTTCTTAATGATTATATGTGCTTTGCTTAAGAAGACACTGCTGCACTCCAAAATTATAAAAATGTTGCCCATGCTTTCTTATAGTTTTTTTTTTTTTTTTAATTTGAGAGAGAGAGAGCATGCATGTGCTTGAGGTGGGGAGAAGGGCAGAGGGAGAGAGAACCGTAAGCAGACTCCATGCTCAGCACAGAGGCCAACACAGGTGTCTATCCCACAACCCTGGGATCATGACCTGAGCCGAAAACAAGAGTTGGACACTCAACCAACTGAGCCACCCAGGAGCTCCTCTTATAGCTCTTTTTATGACTTAATAATTACACTTAATATATTGATTCATATGGAATTTATTTTTATGTAGAGTTATCTATTTTCCAAAAGAGACATTTTCTGATTTTCAGTACAGCCCCTCATTTTTATTTTCCTAATGATCGTATATTTCAATAGAACCGATACCTATTAGATTGTACTGCTCTCTACTAAGGCTAACTAAACCTAAACTAAAGTAGGATGTGAATGGCCTTGGCAATTCATTCTATTACTCTGGTTCTTGGTCCTCAGCTAAAGAACAAGAGGAGTTAGATTAGATGCCTTTGAGTGATCCTTCTGGTTGAACAGGCAGACTGTGACTAGGGAAAGATTTCATGACCTCATTCTGTGAAGGCGCCAATTACATAATAGCACAAGAGAGTACTTTCATACAACATCTTTTCTCTTCCCCTTTCCCTTACAAGCCACAGTCAGTGCATACTGAGGGATGAAGAATGTATTGACTGGCAAATTCAGGGCTTCAGGTCAGCTGGACTGGGCCAGACCAGATGATGATAGAGGATTTGTCTGGTTCCTCTTTCAATGACTAACTTCCTGATCCTCATCACTACCTACCAAGAAAGGGAATGACTCTGGACAGACTACTTGTGCTCATTTTCAAGAATGATCTGGCTTTCTAATTAATATGATGCTACACTGTCTGTTACTGTTTTCCCTATCAATGTGGCTCCTTCTCCTAAATCTTACCCTCTAAAAAGGAACCGTCAGGGGTGAAGGATTGGGACCCCTATGCCTACTATAAGCCAGACCCAGTTCTAGTCCTCACTCTGCCTTGACCTTGTATTGGGACTTAAGCACTTCCATTTCCCGTACTGGACTAAGAATGTCACATTTTTGCTGCAACCCTCCTTTTGCATTTCACCTAGTTTTAAATGTAGAAAGCGAGAAGAGTACTCTCCTTGGACACTTCCAAATGAGTTATTCTATCATGTTACACAAAGGAAGCATTCCTGATTTGCTTCTGCTCTTTGTCTTGTTACTTCTTGTGAGGATAATAGTCCCAGGCTTCCAGAACTGATTTCCAAACAGATGCACAGTTGCCCTGTGTGGGGGATACCCAGGTTGGAAGCCAGCAGACAGTACAGTGCTTTTTTTACAGACAGATGGAGATTAATTTCTAAGCCACACAAAGGCATTAATTTTTGTAAATCATGAGCAATCCATCCCAAAGCATTTAAATAAGTTGACTTCAATTTGTTTAAAATAAAAAATAAACACACAGAGAAATGCAAACAAGTGCAGATGCAGTCATCATCTTGCCATTTAGCTGAGAAGCTGTTGGTTCTACAGAGGTGTCCACCTAAGGAGAGCTGTGTTATGGCTCTCTTCTGTTTAGTAAGAGCCAGGACCATGGTTTTATCTAAACATAAATCACTACTTGGCAGAGCATGGGACTTTACAAACCACTAACTATAACTGAAATGGAGAAAGATGCTGTGATTCACTACGGAATAGCTCTCACTGAAACCAAGACAGAAAGAAGAAGAGGCGGTGACTGGAGTATTTCTAACTCCAAAGTCAGCAGAGTCTTTATTTCTAAGTCCTAAGGGAACAATGTCTTTACAGACAGCATAACCAGCAATTCATTTGGGACTCAGGGATGCTGCTGATTCACTTCAGGCAGTGAGATGAGAAATCTGGCAGAGCTAGCCTACCCAGAGGCAGTGGGGTTACTGGGTGGAGGATTAGTGGTTCACAGAGGGCATCTAAGGACCAGGAACATCCCCATACATAGGGGTTCCTACTATCCAGTTCAGCGTGCTCCACATCACTTCAAGACTAACCTTATGTACCCATTCTCTCATCTGAAATACTGTGAAACCTCACCACTGGCAGAAACATGGCTAGGGTCAGAAAGTTCAGTTCTCTGCTCACTAGTGCCCTCTGCTGATAACCTCAAACACGAGATACTCACATGTCTTGGCCACAGTCTCCAAACAATCTAAAATAGATTGACTTCTTGAACTGAGATGTTCCTCAGACTTTTCCACAGATGCCTGCAACTAAGAAACCCGAAATTAAGAAAAAATTCAGACTGTTGCCTTATTTTACTAACTTGGAGTATTGTCATTTAATGATAAAAAAAAGTTAAAATCTTGCTATTCTATTTGAATTAAGGTCAATGCAATGTAACTATTAAACTTCTTAAAACGTAAAATGTTCTAATTTCTTGACATGTAGCTATACTTACCTTGTGAATGCTTTCTCTGATATGGGAAATGAAGTTGTATAGAGTCTCACTAGAATGAGCAAGAAAAAAAAGAAAATGAATCTTTGTGAAATACTGAAAATGTACCAGAATCAATTCCATGAACATGGCAGGCTGTAAAACAGTGCTTAGTTAGAGCTGGGAGACTCAACCCTGAAAAACCTTAGTGTCCAGCTATAAAAAAATTAGAACATAGACTTTCCATGACCATTGCCAAAGCAAACCACTTTTTTCTTTTTAAAATCTACTCTAGGGGCACCTGGGTTGCTCAGTTGGTTAAGCATCTGAATCCTGATATGGGATCAGGTCATGATCTCTCAGTTGTGAGACTGAGTCCCACATCAAGTCCCACGTCAAGTCCGGTGCCAGGCTCCGAGCTGATCATGGAGCCTACTTGGGATTCTCTCTCTCCCTCTCTCTCTGCCCCTCCCCCCTCATTCTCTCTCTCTCTCTCTCTCTCTCTCTCTCTCTCAATAAATAAATGAACATTTAAACCTGCCAGATACCAAAAAAAGAAGAAGAAAATAAAATTTACTCTATATGTATCTTTAAAAAGGTTAAATATTAGGGGCACCTGGGTGGCTCAGTAGGTTAAGCATCCAACTCTTGGTTTTTAGCTCAGGTCATGATCTCAGTTTTGTAGATTCAAGACCCACATTGGGTTCTGTGCTCTACCCCTCCCCAACTCACACTGTCTCTGTCTCCCTCAAAATACATAAAACTTAAAAAAAAATTTTTTTTTTTTGCTAATTTTTATTTTTAGCAACTCAAGTAATTACTACAGTAAAACAGGCCAGCTTTTATTTTTATAGCAACAATGGCTTCAGAAGATAGTGATTTCTTTCTGGTAGTACAAAATTCCTGGATATATCTTAGTCTAAAGACTATTATTTTGACTGTAAGAATGGGTAGAGACAATTCTGGGAGCAATAGTAATTTCTAATGAAAAAGAAACTATTACAATTATTCCTCAAATGAATATCCCACTTTTGAAAAGATTCATACATGGATTATCATGAAAAATTTTACAGATTTTGTTTCTCTAATCTACACAATATAAACGCAAACATCAATTTTTAAATCCAAATAGAACTACTATTCGTACCAAGTCTTTTGGATACTCAACCTACTGAGTCAGCCAGGTGCCCCTAACATTTTCCTTTTAAAGTCAGTCTAATTGTTCTATAAAATTTTCATTTTATTTTATTTACTTATCTTTTTTTTTTTTTTTTTTTTGAGAGAGAGAGAGAGCATGAAAGCAGGGGAGAGGGGCAGAGACAGAGTGAGAGAGAATCCTAAGCAGGCTCCATGCCCAGCACAAAGTCCGACACAGGGCTCCTTCCCACAATGCTAGGATCATGACCTGAGCAGAAATCAAGTTGGACACTTAACCAACTGAGTCACCCAGGCCCCCTCACCCCCTGCATCAAATCTCTTAAAAGCAATATATAAAGTGATATGGCAATAGGAGCAATGCTTTAGAAATTTTGAAGAAAAATAATGAACCAATCTAGAATTCTAATTTGCAATCAAGTGTGAGGGGAAAGTAAAGAATTTCAGATATGCAAGTTCTCAAAAAATTACTTAGGTGCCATGCATCTGTTGTCAGGAAGTTTCTGGAATATATGCTCCACCAAATCCAAGGAGTAAACTAAGAAAGAAAAGGATCCAAGTAGCAGAGAATCCAACATTGGAGAGAAGAGGTAGGAATGCCTAGGACAATGGTGAAGGGAAGATTCAGAATGACAGCTGCACTGCAGAGCAAGTTCAGATAAGAATTAGGAAGAATGACTCTGAGAAGAAAATGACACTGAAAGAATTTCTGATGTGTTTGAATATAAAACAAAGAGCTTTTCAAATTTAATTTTATTTATTAAAAAATTTTTTTAATGTTTATTTATTTTTGAGAGAGAGAGAGAGACAGAGACAGAGCATGAGTGGGAAAGGGCAGAGAAAGAGGAGACACAGAATCTGAAGCAGGCTCCACACAGCTCGATGTGGGGCTTGAACTCATGGACCATGAGATCATGACCTGAGCCAAAGTTGGACACTTAACCAACTGAGCCACCCAGGCACCCCAAACAAGGAGCTTTTTAACTAAAAGTTCTGTGTAGAATTTGGGGAAAGACAGATTCCTACATAGAAAACTCAGCAAAAAAGAAAACAAGACAATTTTTAACATTAGGAAAATATAATCATAATATATATAATTTTTCTAGGCTATCCAGATAAGGATTTAAAGATTGAGAAGTGATTTAACTGAGGGACACCCGGGTGGCTCAGTTGGTTAAGCGTCTAACTTCAGCTCAGGTCATGATCTCACGGTCTGTGAGTTCGAGCCCCGCGTCAGGCTCTGTGTTGACAGCCTAGAGCCTGTTTCTGATTCTGTGTCTCCCTCTTTCTCTGCCCCTCCCCTGCTCACACTCTGTCTCTCTGTCTCAAAAATAAATAAACATTAACAAAAATTTTTTTTAAAAAAGAAAAGTAATTTAACTGAAAATGTCCATACAACTATATCGAGATGATGGAAGAGGAGAAGTTTATGATGGAGGAGGCAGAGAAGCAACTTTTTATTCCAGGGTAGTGAGTCATTCTCTGAAGCTGAAAAATCAATAAATGATAATATAAGTTATCTAACATATGCCATAAGATATATGGAGGTTAAGTACTGTCATAGCTAAAAAGGTTGCAATTTGGTTGCAAAAAGGAAAAGGGAATTAGAAGTGGAGAAAGAGGGGTGCCTGGGTGGCTCACATCTGACTCTTGATTTGGGCTCAGGTCATGATCTCATAAGTTCGTGGGTTTGAGCTCCATGTTGGGCTCTGCACTCTCAGTGGGGAGCCTGATTGGAATTTTCTCTCTCCCTTTCTCTCTACCTCTTCCCTGCTCCCTGCTCATTCTCTCTCTCTCAAAACAAATAAATAAACTTAAAAAAAAAAAAAGAAATGGATAAAGATAGGCCTGGTGTTTTTCATTATAATCCTAATTATATTTTTAAAAAACTATGTACATGTAATAACTTGATTGAAAAAATACATAAAATTTTAAAGATGTCTAAAGTCTAATAATGCTACCAAAATGCTGCCCATGAAAGCCTCTATTAAATATAATATGTAACGACCTCACTCCTTATTAGTACAATTGGAAACCAATGTTCCCAACATGAAACTATATTATACAAATTAAATACTGTTTGTATATAATTTTATATTGAAATGTTTTATATATATCTGATAGCTCCCATTACCTTAACTGTTTTTTAATCCTTTTTTTATGAAATTTATTGACAAATTGGTTTCCATACAACACCCAGTGCTCATCCCAAAAGGTGCCCTCCTCAATACCCATCACCCACCCTCTCCTCCCTCCCACCCCCCATCAACCCTCAGTTTGTTCTCAGTTTTTAACAGTCTCTTATGTTTTGGCTCTCTCCCATTCTAACCTCTTTTTTTTTTTTCCTTCCCCTCCCCCATGGGTTCCTGTTAAGTTTCTCAGGATCCACATAAGAGTGAAACCATATGGTATCTGTCTTTCTCTGTATGGCTTATTTCACTTAGCATCACACTCTCCAGTTCCATCCACGTTGCTACAAAAGGCCATATTTCATTTTTTCTCATTGCCACGTAATATTCCATTGTGTATATAAACCACAATTTATTTATCCATTCATCAGTTGATGGACATTTAGGCTCTTTCCATAATTTGGCTATTGTTGAGAGTGCTGCTATGAACATTGGGGTACAAGTGGCCCTATGCATCAGTACTCCTGTATCCCTTGGATAAATTCCTAGCAGTGCTATTGCTGGGTCATAGGGTAGGTCTATTTTTAACTGTTTTTTAATCCTTGATTACACCTTGTCTGAATTGAAATGTCAAGTTCTGATTTATCCAAAGTCCTTAAAAGATGCTTAGTAAAGAGAGTAAAAACATTGAGTGCTTGATAATTGAAACTTTCATTAAAAGCTACTGTTCATTTGGAAGCAATTATTATTCTTTACCAAAATAAAATAAAAAAGAATGCTCAAAAATAGAGATTTCCCATCTGCCCCAATATTATGTATAAGTTCATGGAAGTCAACTGTGACCTAATCTTTTCTCTAGAAAAAGTCAATTGGGAAATTCTGTTCATCTGAGCTAAAACGCACACGCACACGCACACACACACACACACACACACGCGCGCGCACACACACACACAACCTATTTTTAAGAATGGAAGGAAGTTTTTTACTGCCCTATGTTGAATTATTTTGCTTTGAAAATCCACTCATTTATTCAACAACTATTTATTGAGCCCTCTTTTATGACAGGTCTTTGGTTATAAGTTTTAGTGATGTGGAGTGAAACTCAACTCCCTACCTTCAAGGAGCTTACCTAGCTAATGTTTTTAATGCAGTTTCAAAATCCATTCAAATTGAATGATCTTTATTTAAAAAAATGATCGAAGCTTATTGAATCAAATATGCTTATTGAGATGTTCATTAACAATGTATTTAAGTAAATTATAGTACATGCAGAGCTGACAGCAACCTCGCATGAAGACATAGCTGTATCAATTGCTTACAGTCAGCATTTGTTCTGAATGGTGAGTGTTCAAGCTGTATTTTTTAAATGTTTATTATTTTTGAGAGAAAGACCTTGAAGGGGGAGGGGCAGAGACAGAGGGGGACAGAGGATCCAAACTGGGCTCTGCAGTGACAGCAGTGAGCCCGATGGGGACTCAAACCCATAAACTGCATGGGGGACTCAAACTCACGAACTGAGAGATTATGACCTGAGCAAAGTCAGACACTCAACTGACTGAGCCATACTGACTGAATAATACTATATTCTTACAATAAAGTAAGCTAAAGAAAAGAAAATGTTAAGAAAACCATAAGAAAAAATATTTACAATACTGTAATATAAAAATTTGCATATAAGCAGATCTGCACAGTTCACACCTGTGTTGTCCAAAGGTCAACTGTATTTGTCCTTCTGTGTCTGACTTATTTAACATAACATCCTCAGGTTCATCCATATTGTCACAAGTGACAGAACTTCTTTCTTTTTTAAGGCTGAAGACTATCCCATTATATGTATATACCACTTTTTCTTTATCTGTTCATTCACTGATTGACATTTAGGTTACTCCCATCTCTTGCATATTGTAAATAATGCTGAAATGAATATGGCAGTGCAGATATCTCTTTGAGATACTGATATAATTCCTTTGGACATATACTTAGAAATGGGGTTGCACCAATTTACATTCCCACCATCAATATATAAGGATTCCCTTTTCTCCACATCCTTGCCAACACTTATAAACAAACAAACAAACAAACAAACAAATATTTTATAATAGTCATCCTGATTGATGTAAGATGATATTTCATTGTGGTTTTGATTTGCAATTCCCTGGTGACTAGTGATGTTGAGCACCTTTTCATACACCTGTTGGCCATTGTATGTCTTCTTTACATATGTGTATATTCAGTTCCTTTGGCCATCTTTCAACTGGGCTATTTGTTTTTACACTATTGAACTGTAGGAGTTCTTGGGGCGCCTGGGTGGCGCAGTCGGTTAAGCATCCGACTTCAGCCAGGTCACGATCTCGCGGTCTGTGAGTTCGAGCCCTGCATCAGGCTCTGGGCTGATGGCTCGGAGCCTGGAGCCTGTTTCCGATTCTGTGTCTCCCTCTCTCTCTGCCCCTCACCCGTTCATGCTCTGTCTCTCTCTGTCCCAAAAATAAATAAACGTTGAAAAAAAAAATTTAAAATTTGAACTGTAGGAGTTCCTTATATATTTATTAACAGTTTATCAGATATATGGTTTACAAATATTTTCTACCATTCCATAGGCTGCCTTTTCATTTTGCTGATTATTTCCTTTGCTGCATAGAAATGTTTTAGTTTGATGTAATCCCACTTGTCTATTTTGGGTTTTGATGATTGTGCTTCTGGTATCATATTCAACAAATCATTCAGAAAGCTAATGTCAAGAAACTTTTTACCTATGTTTTTCTTCTAGGATTTCTACAGCCTCAAGTCTTATGTTTAAGTCTTTAATCCATTTTGAGTTGATTTTTATGCATGGTATAGGATAAAAGTCCTTTTTCATTTTTTTGCATATGGATCCAGTTTTTCCAACACCATTTGTTGAAAAGATTAATATTTCCCCATCATGTATTCTTGGCACTCTCTCATGCTGTATTAAATATTTAAAACATAACATTTGAAAGGTCTATATGATAGAATACAGTGAAATCATTAGAAATGATTTTGTAGATGAAACAGAAACATAATCATTAAAGATTACTGAATTTAAAAAGCAGATTGAAAAACAGTCCATAGGAAATGATACCATTTTTTATTTTTTTAAATACATAAAAATAGAGCAGAGTTATATAAAACGTTGTTAATGGTGGTTCACAGAGTAAGCTGATTCAAAAGGCACGATTGAGAATCTGACAGACGGCAAGATCTCTGCCCAAAATTCCCACTCAGCTTAGATGTGCTCCTTTGGATAGAGTCTTTCCTGACTCTCCCAGTCAGAGGTGGGAGCCAATCCTCATGCCTTCAAAGCATTTGGATGCAGGCTCTACTACACCATTTACAACTTTGTATTTAGAGTAGGAAGTCCAGAGTCTTCATTTTAGGCTGGTTTGTATCTGACTCTATTTTCTGTTTAAGTAGTTCCTCAGGTTAGGGATCCTGGGGAGAAGAGCCTCTTTTTTCCTCTAGAGGTTGAAGTGCCAGGGACTTGCTTTCTTAGCCTAGGTTCTTTTCTCACATATAACTTGCAGACCAGGAGTCAGGAGAAAAAGACCGTGAGTTCTCTCTCTAGTGGCTGTGGCTCCAGTAGAAGGAAGATAGAGCTCCAGGGTAATGGTAAAAGTGTACAGGATGACATTGGCTACTACACTGGACAGGAGTGGGCAGCAGAATCTGTACTGGCACAGCAGTTCATCTTTTCATTCTCTTAACAGTGATTGTTGCAGAGCAAGCATTTTAAATTTTGCTTAAAAACAAACAGAGGGGCACCTGGGTGGCTCAGTGGGTTGAGCACCTGACTTCGGCTCAGGTCATGATCTCATGGTTTGTGAATTCAAGGTTCTGTGCTGACAGCTCAGAGCCTGGAGCCTGCTTCGGATTCTGTGTCTCCCTTTCTCTCTGCCCTTCCCCCACTCCTGCTCGCTCACTCGCTCTCTCTCTCTCTCTCTCTCTCTGCCTCTCAAATAAATGTTAAAAAATTAAAACAACAACAACAACAAACAAACAGAGGCGCTTGGGTGGCTCAGTCAGTTGAGTGTCCGACTCTTGATTTCTGCTCAGATCATGGTCTCGTGGTTCATGGGATCAAGCGTCGCATCAGGCTCCACACTGACAGTGTGAAGCCTACTTGGGATTCTCTCTCTCCCTTTCTCTCTCTGCCCCTCCCCTGCTCACATACACATATTCTCTCAAAGTAAAATAAATAAACATTTAAAAAACAAACAAACAAAACCCCAGGAAACTCAAAGCCAGAACTTTCATACTTTGAATTCAGGTTTCCTTCCCCAATCTACCTGCTACCATTTACTTTTCATAGTCCTCAAACGCCACATGAACTGTATTTAGGGCTTTTAGGTGCATTCAGTGGGAGAGATGGGATGGAGTATGCTTACTTTGTCATACCCAGAACCACAACCCATTCAAATATTCTCTTAAAAAATTCCTTTTCCATTGAAATGAACTTATTTCTATTGCTTACAAACAATAACTCTGGTCTAATTGTATAATTTATCCAACAAATGCCTGTTTTCCTAACCAGACTAACAACTTCAAAGACAAGTTTGTAGTACTGGGCCCAGCACAGTGTTTATTTAATGAATGAATGAAAGAATCTCACTATGGTAATCAACAATTATTGAAAGAACATGGTTATTTTTATAATCTATTTGTCATTCTTAGGTGATTCATTAGTTATGAGACTAATCTGTTTTCTCAAATATTACAGGCAAAAAACAATAATCCGGGTAATGGCCATCCACTGGTGTACCCAGAGTCCTCCTTTAATGGGGAACTGATTCTTTATGCATCCAAAAAGTGGTTCTGGTGAGGATTTCCGGTCACACCTCCCTCCTTTCACCCCTGTGACCTAAGCAAGCCTACCAGAAGCCTCCACTAGGATTTTTCAAATTCAAACAATGGAAAAAGAATCCCATTCTTTGTGTTGGTAGGAAGCTGGTCTTTAACAGGAAATAACAAAGAATAGATGGACAGAGAAGCACAGAAAAGAGATTCTGATTTGATTTCATTTCCTGTCCTTCCCAGATTGGTTAAAAGAGTTAATATATCCTCTGTTTTGTCAAAGCTAGTTTGAGGTGAGTTTTTATTTGTCACCAAAAGAGTCGTAACAAACGCAATCTGAAAGCTTAGGCTTCTTTTGAGATTTCTTACCCTCCATAAGCCCTTTCTATACGTTTGGGAAAATATGTATTTTCAAAACACAATATGTAAATCCATGTCATATAAGTTTGTAGCATCTCTTATGTTTGAATCCTGCACCGTGTCTTACCACTTTCATGTTTCCATATTTACAGCGGTATGCTTTCTTTCTCTCATTTAAAAATTTCTCAATCCTTTTCACCACATTTTTTTTAAGTAGGCTCCACACCCAACATAGGGTTTGAACTCATGACCTTGACATCAAGAGTTGCATGTTCTACTAAGTCAGCCAGGTACCCCATTCTTACCACATTTCTGACAAGCACTTATTGACAAAAAAAATCTAAAATCTAGAATCTTGGGTCTTATTTTTGCCAGAATTTATTAAAATTATGATTTTTGTTGCCTACATAATAGTCAATATCTTAAGCTTGATTTTTTTCATGGAGATTCTTCAGAGTCCTCATAATTTGTTCTCTCTGTATAAATGTTATATATATTTTTGCTATCTTGTAAATAATTGTTAACAGAAACTCATTTCACTACAAAAAAAAAAGGAAATGATATAGGGAGAGTGAGCAAGGAAGGAAGAAAATATCGAAATAAACTTCACATTTCAAAAAACCTTTTTTAGCTGCAGAAATCTTTTTTTTTTTAAGTAATCTCTGTTGGGGAACCTGGGTGTCTCAGTTGGTTACGTGTCTGACTTCAGCTCAGGTCATGATCTCACGGTTCATGGGTTTGAGCCCCATGTCAGGCTCTGTGCTGACAGCTCAGTGCCTGGAGCCTGCTTCAGATTCTGTGTCTCCCTCTCTCTCTGCCCCTCCCCAGCTTGGATTCTGTTTGCCTCTCTCTCTTTCCAAAAATAAATAAACATTTAAAAAAGTAATAAATTAAAAAAAAATCTCTGGGCCCAACATGGGGCTCAAACTCACAACCCCAGGATGAAGGGTCACATGCTCTACCAAATGAGTTGGCCAGCCTGCCCCTGCTGCAGAAATCTTAATCAAATAAGATATAATCCCATGCCCAGAGGGAAAAAAATTAACACTGATCTATTTGAAGAAGAAAGTGAGTATAGCTTCTCATCTGCAGTACCCTACCATAGCCAAAAGGGGCCTCTGAGAAACTGGTAGGGTCCTAGAGCCTGAATTCCTAGGGGAAAGAAGTCTCTCAATGTCTGGAAAATGTTTATTTACCAATAGAATCAAACACTCCAAATAGAGCATTTTGCTTTTCTCACTAAAGGAAGATAGGTATTCAAGAGAAAGGATACTTAGTCTAAGAATTCTTTAAGAGGGGCTCCTGGGTGGCTTGGTCTGTTAAGCATCTGACTTTGGCTTAGGTCATGATCTCAGGGTTCATGGGTTTGAGCCCTGCGTTGGGCTCTGTGCTGACAGCTCAGAGCCTAGAGTCTGCTTCAGATTCTGTCTCCCTCTCTCTGCCCCTCCCCCACTCATGCTATCTCTCAAAAAAAAAATGTTTAAAAAATTAAAAACAAAAGAACTTTTAAAGAAATTCTGGCTCTTTCAACATAAAAATAGTAGTGGTGACACTAAGTGATACATCTTCACTGTCACAGAAATAATAAAGTATATCTGTGCTTGAAAGTTAGGATTTCATGATATGTAAAGATGTTGCCCTGATAACTTAGTACCCAAAAATGAACAAGTTAATATCCTCAGTGACTTCAACTTATTTATTTACAAATTAATATAGCAGCCCTAATTTATCTCATGTATTTGCTAAGGTAAATGAGTAAATATAAAACTAACAAATAAGGGGTGCCTGAGTAGCTCAGTCGGTTAAGCATCTGACTTCAGCTCAGGTCATCTCACAGTTTGTGGGTTTGAGCTCTGCATGGGACTCTGCACTGACAGCTCAGAGCCTGCAGCCTGCTTCAGATTCTGTGTCTCCCTCTCTTTCTTCCCCTCCCCTGCTCCTGCTCTGTCTCTCTCTCTCTCTCTCTCAAAAATAAATAAACATTAAAAAAAAAAAAAACTTAAGTTAAGACTATATGTAAAATTTAGGGTCTGTCTTAAAAAATACCAACATGTTGCGGCACCTGGCTGGCTCAGTTGGTGGAGCATGTGACTCAATCTCAGGGTTGTGGGTTACAGCCCCATGTTGGGTATAGAGATTACTTAAAAATAAAATCTTTTTAAAAAATACCAACATTTCAAAGTGAGAAAATCAGCCTGAATAGTCTGCATCAGCTTTTTAAAGAATTCATGGGCTGTGCTCACTTCAGCAGTACATATACTAAAATTGAAATGATACACAGATTAGCATGGTCCCTGAACAAGGATGACAGGCAAATTCGTGAAGCATTCCATATTAAAAAAAAAGAAAGAAAGAAAAAGGAAAAAAAAATTCATGTGCTACATTCTTGACCCTGAAACAACTTTTTTTTAAATTTAATTTATTTTTTAAATTTATACCCAAGTTAGCTAGTTAGCATATAGTGCAACAACGATTTCAGGAGTAGATTCCTTAATGGCCCTTACCCATTTAGCCCATCCCGCCCTCCCACAACCCCTCCAGTAACCCTCTGTGTGTTCTCCATATTCAAGAGTCTCTTATGCTTTGTCCCCCTCCCTGTTTTTATATTATTTTTGTTTCCCTTCCCTTATGTTCATCTGTTTTGTATCTTAAAGTCCTCATATGAGTGAAGTCATATATTTATCTTTCTCTGACTAATTTCACTTAGCATAATACCCTCCAGTTCCATCCACATAGTTGTAAATGGCAAGATTTCATTCTTTTTGATTGCCAAGTAATACCCTATTGTGTGTGTGTGTGTGTGTGTGTGTGTGTGTGTGTACATCTTCTTTATCCATTCATCCATCGATGGATATTTGGGCTCTTTCCATATTTTGGCTATTGTCGATAGTGCTGCTATAAACATTGGGGTGCATGTTTCCCTTCGAAACAGCATACCTGTATCCCTTGGATAAATACCTAGTAGTGCAATTGCTGGGTCATAGGGTAGTTCTAGTTTTAATTTTTTGAGGAACCTCCATTCTGTTTTCCAGAGTAGCTGCACCGGTTTGCATTCCCACCAGCAGTGCAAAAGAGATTCTCTTTCTCCGCATCCTTGCCAACATCTGTTGTTGCCTGAGTTGTTAATGTTAGCCATTCTGACAGGTGTGAGGTGGTATCTCATTGTGGTTTTGATTTGTATTTCCCTGATGATGAATGATGTGGAGCATTTTTTCATGTGTCGGTTGGCCATCTGGATGTCTTCTTTGGAGAAGTGTCTATTCATGTCTTTTGCCCATTTCTTCACTGGATTATTTGTTTTTTGGGTGTTGAATTTGAGAAGTTCTTTATAGATTTTGGATATTAACCCTTTCTGATACATCATTTGTAAATATCTTCTTCCATTCTGTAGGTTGCCTTTTAGTTTTGCTGATTGTTTCCTTTGCTGTGCAGAAGCTTTTTATTTTGATGAGGTCCCAGTAGTTCATTTGTGCTTTTGTTTCCCTTGCTTCCGGAGAAGTGTTAAGTAAGAAGTTGCTGCGGCCAACGTCAAAGAGATTTTGCCTGTTTTCTCCTCAAGGATTTTGATGGCTTCCTGTCTTACATTTAGGTCTTTCATCCATTTTCAGTTTATTTTTATGTATGGTTAAGAAAGTGGTCCAGGTTCATTTTTCTGCATGTCACTGTCCAGTTTTCCCAGCACCAGTTGCTGAAGAGACTGTTTTTATTCCATTGGATATTCTTTCCTCTTTGTCAAAGATTAGTTAGCCATATGTTTGTGGGTCCATTTCTGGGTTTTCTATTCTGTTCCATTGATCCGAGTGTCTGTTTTTGTGCCAAAAACAACTTTTTAAATGTTTTTTTTTTAACATTTATTTATTTTTGAGACAGAGAGAGAGAGAGCATGAACAGGGGAGGGTCAGAGAGAGAGAGACACACAGAATCCAAAGCAAGCTCCAGGCTCTGAGCTGTCAGCACAGAGCCCGACGTGGGGCTCGAACCCACAGACCGTGAGATCATGACCTGAGCTGAAATCGGACGCTTAACCGATTGAGCCACCCAGGCGCCCCCAAAAACAACTTTTTAAAAAGATATATTTTTTAATGTTTATTTATTTTTGAGAGTGAGTGAGACAGACTGCAAGTGAGGGTAGGGGCAGAGAGAGAGGGAGATACAGAATCTGAAGTAGGCTCTGAGCTGTCAGCAGAACCTGACATGGGGCTTGAAGTCACAAACCACAAGATCATGATGTGAGCAGAAGTTGGATGCTGAACTGACTGAGCCACCCAGGCACCCCTTAATACATTTTTTTTTGTTTATTTATTTTGAGAGAGAGAGAGAGAGAGAGAGAGAGAACAAGCAGAGGAGCGGCAGAGAGAAGGAAAGACAGCATCCCAAGCAGGCTCCATGCCATCAGCCACAGAGCCTGATGCAGGACTCAAACTCATCAACAGTGAGATCATGGTCTGAGCTAAAATCAAGAGTCAGATGCTTAACTGACTACACCACCCAGGTGCCCAACCATAAAACAACTTTTATCTAATTTCCCAATTGTGATGATCTGAAAAGATAAAAGGGCAGAATTTTAGGCAGAATAAACATCATTACTTGAATATTGTATTTCTCTAATAAAGTCCTTTTCAGGGGGGCCAGAACTGTGGCAGCCATATTCAAATCTGCCATAAGTCACATTGACAACTAAGCAAATAAAGAGTAATTATTAGCTGAGCTATAAAGGCAAGAGTGCTAATATGCTAAAATAGAATTACTTGACCGTTAATATTCTATTTTCTGTTTCCTTCAGAAAAGATGAGCTGTCACATCCACTTGAAAGGTTTGCATACCTGTCACATTTGTCTTTTGCCCTTTTCTTTTTCTCCTCAAATTGTTCCAAGAGGCCCTTTGATTTTCCAACTGACAAAGGAAGAGGAAATAAGCCTCTATCATTTGTATTTCCTCCAAATAGCTGGGGTTTTGTCTGGTATTTTGTGAAAATACTTGGTTCACTCTGTTAAATGAAAAAAAAAACATAGCATTTCATACATGCAAATATTTATAGCATTCACTATTTTCTACATAATATAGTCACATTTAAGTGTAAACAATAACATTAAAAAACAATATGGCATGTAGTATTTCCTTTTTATTCCATATTCATCAGAAAATCATATTAAAGAAACTGTTTTTATTAATAAGGTTCATGCCTTACCAGCACAGAGATATTTAAAATATCAGCTAATTGGAGTGCCTGGCTGGCTCGGTCAGTAGAGCATGTGACTCTTACTCTCGGGGTCATGAATTCAAGCCCAATGTCAGGTGTGGAGCCTACTTTAAAAAAATAAAATAAAATAAAATATCAGCTAAGATGGCTTAAAATCAGTTGCACAGGGGTGCCTGGGTGGCTCAGTCGGTTAAGCATCCAGCTCTTGATTTCGGCTCAGGTGATGATCTCACGGTTTGTGAGTCTGAGCCCCACATCGGGCTCTGTGCTGATAGTGTGGAGCCTGCTTGGGATTCTCTCTCTCCCTCCCCACCTTTCTCTGCCCGTCTTCCACTTGCTCTCTCTTTCTCTCTCTCTCTCTCTCACACAAAATAAACTTTAAATAACTTAAAAAAAATCAGTTGCACAAATTTGAAGGCAATAACTGAATTATTTATGCTGTCTCTGAGATATGTTAAAGTTTTCACATTAATAGGTTTAACTCAATTACTGTTGAACTAAACTTAATAAATTTCACATGGACTGGACAGTAGGCATGCTGGCATATGGTGAGCCATTTCCTGCATTTGAGGCAACACTTACTCTGAAACATTCAGGGAGTACATATACTCCTTCATATCACTGGGTACCAATTTTTGTATCAAAATACTTATCTGAGAACATACTCTACTATCTTAAAGCACTGACTTAATCTTATCCATGGAGTCTCTGTTTGATGCAGGTTAAGTCTGTATATAAAGTTAAATCTAGTTTTAAACCAAAATAAATAAATATGTAAAAATATTTCTGACCCACTAAAGAAGACAGGCTGGGCTCAGAAAATCGAGGACTCACGAGACTCTATTCTTGATTCTGGCCCTTATTCACTAACCAAGTCCTCAGAATCCTCATGTCCTTCTTCAAGGAAATAATGTAGCATAGTAGACTAAAATCCACAAAGCATCTAAAGTTTCTTAGGAAAAAATGTCCATATAAAATAAAATTTATGTTAATTTATTCCTATTTTTCTAAAGCTCTTCTTTCTTATGAAATTTTCACAAACAATAGTATGTCTTAGAAAATGCCATGCAGGGGCACCTGGGTGGCTTAGTTGGTTAAGCATCTGACTTCGGCTCAGGTCAAGATCTCATAGTTTGTGAATTCGAGGCCCACATCGGGCTCCGTGCTGACAGCTCAGAGCCTGCAGCTTGCTTCAGATTGTGTGTCTCTGTCTCTTTCAGTCCCTACCCCACCCACCCCTGTCTGTGTGTGTGTCTCTCTCTCAAAAAATAAATAAGCATTAAAAAAATTTTTTTTAAAGAAAATATCATGCAATATTTGGCTCCCTCTAAGAGGGTCAAGGTACTGGCAATATTCTATATTGCTTTAGTAATAGAAGAAACTGCAAATTAATATTTTTTTCCATTTCAGACTACCAAATCTGATCCCAAGACTACCGGAGTACTGAATCACCAAACAAGCACAAATCCATTTAGGAGAGTAATCCTTAGAGATGTATAAATCTAAAAAACAATCCAACAGAATAAGTCTTTATAGCTTATCTCCATAATGACTATGAAATGCATGCAGAGCAACTGTGGAAATGAGACTCACGTCCAGAGAATTCTGTTGTGACTGTTTTGGGTATCTCAAGTAGACACCAGAGTCCAAGGGTGCTGACAGAGTCTCTGAACTTTCTGGACAGAACTGTGATCCAAAGAGGAACTGGGAATCACTGAGACTGGAGTGATCAGTCTGATTATTATTCCAGCTAGAGGAATTAGTGGTCCTGAAATTAAGCAAGAAAAGAAAAGTATAGCAAGTAGACAAACATCCTGAACAAATGAAATCATAATTCACAACTATTCATTTCAGAATATCCTGGGCAGAGTACTAGTTTGTTCTGATCTAATCCCCTGCACACTGCCAGTACTACCCACAAAGAAACACAAAGAAATTCTGAATGTCAGACATTTTGATTATAGCAACTTAAGAACAATCTGATGGAAATTCAAACATTAAGGACTGACACTATTACTTGTGGTACAAGAGCACTGTGGGCTATGACACCATTTTGGAGATCAAAGTTCCTGAAATCTTTAGGGATTAAAAGAACATTATCTTTCAAAAAGTTGAATCTATTGGGGCGCCTGGGTGACTCAGTCGGTTAAGTATTGGATGCTTGATTTCAGCTTGGGTTATGATCTCACAGTTTGTGAGTTCAAGCCCCATGTTGGGCTCCGTGCTGATAGTGTCAGCCTGCTTGGGATATTCTCTCTCTCTCTCCCAAAATAAATAAATAATTAAACTTTAAATAAAGTTGAATTTGTTAATCACTAAGGGAATAAAGTAACTGATGCATTAGTCTGAAGTAATAAGCTAGATTTACATATAGCCACATGGATAAGTCTCAAAAATGTAATTTTGAGCACAGAGAGTAAAAATTGAATGAACTCACATATCATTTATATAACCTTTTAAATATACATCATAGCACACCAAACAAGTATGTAACTAAGTGTATAGAAGTGTACAGAACTCTCATTAACTCTCTTAGAGTATGCCTACAGGGAAGGAAGGGACCAGAATTAGAGGGAGAGTGGGAATCATAACAGAAAAAACACAGGACAACTTAGTTATGGACTGAATATTTGTGTCCAAATTACTATGTTGAAGTTCTAATTCCTAAGGTGATAGTATTTGGAAATGGGGTCTTTGGGAGGTAATTAGGGTTAGACATGGTCATAAGGGCAGGCCTTCATGATGAGATTAAGGTCCTTACAATAAAAGATGCCAGAGTTTGCCCTCTCTTTTAAAAAAAAATTTTTTTTAATGTTCATTTATTTTTGAGAGACAGAGACAGAGCACAAGCAGGGAAGGGGAAGATAGAGGAGACACAGAATATGAAGAAGGCTCCAGGCTTCAAGCTGCCAGCAAAGCCTGACGTGGGGCTCGAACCCATGAACCGTGAGATCATGACCTGAGCCAAAGTTGGATGCTTAACTGACTGAGCCACCCAGGCACCCCTCTTTTTTTTTTTAATTTTATGTTTTTATTTATTTTTGAGACAGAGAGAGAGAGAGCATGAGCAGGGGAGAGGCAGAGAGAGGGGGAGACACAGAATCTGAAGCAGGCTCCAGGCTCTGAGCTGTCAGCACAGAGCCCAACGTGGGGCTCGAACTCACAGAGTGTGAGATCATGACCTGAGCTGAAGTTGGACGCTTAACTGACTGAGCCACCCAGGCACCCCCTTTTTTTTTTAAGTTTATATATTTATTCTTTGAGAGAGAGAAAGAGAGAGAGCAGGGGAAGAGCAGAGAGAATCCCAATCCCACTGACAGTGCAGAGCCCAATGCAGGGTGGAACCCACAAACTGTGAGATCATGACCTGAGCTGAAACCAAGAGTTGAATGCTTGACTAACTGAGCCACTCAGACACCTCTCTCTTTCTCTTTCATGTAAGGACACAGAGAGAAGACAGTTGTCTGGAAACCAGGAAGGGAGCCCTCATAAGAAATTATCTGCCTGGCATACGGATCTAGGACTTCCAATCTCCAGAACTGAGGAAATAAATTTCTATTGTTGAAACCATCCAGTTTAGGGTACTTTGTTATGGCAGTCCATCAGACTAATAGGCCTCATCCAGACTGAAGAATATGATCAACTCAGATTTGTGCACAGGAGGATCCATTAAAAATTGTTTTTGAGGGGCACCTGGGTGGCGCAGTCGGTTAAGCGTCCGACTTCAGCCAGGTCACAATCTCGCGGTCCGTGAGTTCGAGCCCCGCGTCAGGCTCTGGGCTGATGGCTCGGAGCCTGGAGCCTATTTCCGATTCTGTGTCTCCCTCTCTCTCTGCCTCTCCCCCGTTCATGCTCTGTCTCTCTCTGTCCCAAAAATAAATAAAAAACGTTGAAAAAAAATTTTTTTTGAAACAAGGTGGTATTCCCTTTCACACCTTTAGTGTCTTATTCTTGCTTGCTCTAAGTACTTCCAGCTGTGGACTTCCAACTTGCTTCCCATAGATATATACATTTAAACCTCACATATGGGGGTACCTGGGTGGCTCAGTCAATTGAATGGCCAACTCATGATCTTGGCTCAGATCATAATCCCACAGTTTGTAGAATCATGCCCCAAGTCCGGTTCTGTGCTGGCAGCCCAGAGCCTGCTTGGGATTCTCTCTCTCCCTCTCTCTCTCTGTCCCTACCCTGCTTGTGCACATTTGCATGAGCTCTCTCTCCTTGTCAAAGTAAATAAACATTAAAAAAAAAGAAACATCTCAATAACAACTTGGGTTACTTAATGCTGTTGTGTAACCTAAAAAAACATGCTTTTTATTAAAATGCACAAACACAAATCATTCCTTTTAATAAAGCTAAATTAAAGTAATTACATAGCATATAAGTACATAATCCAAGCCAACATATACTATTGCAAGACAAAAAGAAACTCTAATAATTCAGCACAGGAAAGAGCAATTATTTTCACTCATAGAACCATTTTCTAAGATTAGCTAAGGTAATGGGCTGCACACATATATTATAATATGGGTTGCATAATCGTTGCTCAAAATAGCTTAAATAGCTCTCTATGACTCCCCTCTTAGGTTAAAGAGAATAATTAGCTGTGCTGGATAAAAAAAAAACAAAAAACTGTGAGCTTCCAGAAACCACGTAGGATTTACATCTTAAAGCCAGGATCTGGAATTTAACAAAGATTTTCTCTGTATCAACTGAAAGCATTTTTTTTCTTTTTGAGAAATAAAAAGCACAATGCTTTAGGTTTTTGCTGAATTAATAACTGTCTTCAGGAAGGTATTAGGAAGAAAAGAAACTAATAATAAAAGCATACCAAAAGCAATTAAAAATCCCTTAAATATATACTAATTCTGGGGCACATCCACCAAGTTAGCAATGGCAAGTCCACTGCATGGCTGATGGACACCAATATAAGTACCTCGGTGGAGTAGTAGAAGGGGCAATATTTCAGTGAGCCTTGTCAACAGCTGGAGTAGCTCTTAACTCCACAGTACCTACAAATGGTACCACACAAATGAATACGTATCTAAACATTGTCTTGATTTGATCCTTGCTGTTTCAATAGAAATCACTCCAACTGAGGTCAGTTTCTAGATTGTTAGGCCATTTCTAATTCTCACAGGCCTCATACTCCAGAGGCCTAGTTCTGGACACAGAGCCACTGCTCAATTAACACAAATAGCTAAATTGACATTGCTTTTATCATCAGAATATAGGCGGAGGGGCGCCTAGGTGGCTCAGTCAGTTAAGCATCCGACTCTGGATCTCAGCTCAGGTCTTGATCTCCGGGTTGTGAGTTCAAGCCCTGCACTGGGTTCCATGATGGGTGTGAAGCCTACTTTAAAAAAAAAGAAAAGAAAAGAAAATAGGCAAAAGGAAAAAGACAAATATGGGAGAGTGTAGCAGTGAAGGGAAAAGAAGGGAAAAAAGCTGTATGAAGTCACCCTATTACTAATAAACTAATAGGAAAGGTAGCCTTTTTCAATGAAATCGATACAACTATAAGACCTTCATTAAGTATCAGAGTATATAACTTACCCAGAACCTGAGGGAATACTGAGCATCTCTTTGATATTCCAGACGTTAAAATTCATTTCTTATGGTTAGCCCTATTGAAAAGAGAGGAATATTAATTTAAAAGGTTAAGTATAACTTACCCCCCAAAGATGACTTTACTGGTGACTGTTATATATGGATGAAGACATTTCAGCAACTATATTCCCATTCAATTGGTGAAAATTCCCATTACCTATGTGTCAGAAACAGGTATTTTGGGGGCACCTGGCTGGGTCAGTCAGTGGAATGTGTGACTCTTGATCTCAGGATTGTGAGTTTGACCCCCCACACTGAGTGTAGAGATTACTTAAAAATAAAATCTTTAGGGGGTGCCTGGGTGGCTCAGTCGATTAAGCATCTGACTTCAGATCAAGTCATGATCTCATGGTTCATGGTATCGGGCCCCGAGTCAGGCTTTGTGCTGACAGCTCAGAGTCTGGAGCCTGCTTCAAATCTGTCTCTCCCTGTCTCTCTCTGCCCCTCCCCTGCTCACACTCTGTCTCTATCAAAAATGAATAAACTTTATGGGGTGCCTGGATGGCTCAACTGGTTAAGCATCCAACTTCAGCTCAGGTCATGATCTCACAGTCTGTGGGTTCAAGCCCCACGTCAGGCTCTGTGCTGACAGCTCAGAGCCTGGAGCCTGCTTCAGATTCTGTGTCTCCTTCTCTCTCTGCCCCTTCCCTGCTTGTGCACTCTCTCTCTCAATCAAAAATAAACATTAGGGGCGCCTGGGTGGCGCAGTCGGTTAAGCGTCCGACTTCAGCCAGGTCATGATCTCGCAGTCTGTGAGTTCGAGCCCCGCATCAGGCTCTAGGCTGATGGCTCGGAGCCTGGACCCTGTTTCCGATTCTGTGTCTCCTTCTCTCTCTGCCCCTCCCCCGTTCATACTCTGTCTCTCTCTGTCCCAAAAATAAATAAACGTTGAAAAAAAAAAAAAGAAACATTTAAAAAAATAAATAAAAAAAAATAAACATTAAAAAAATTTTTTTAATGAATAAACGTTAAAACATTAAAAAAAAATCTTTAGGGGCACCTGGGTGGCTCAGTTCGTTAAGCATCCAACTCCTGATTTCAGCTCAGGTCATGATCTCAGTTTGTGGGATTCAGCCCTGCATCAGGCTCTGCACTGACAGCAAGTAACCTGCTTGGGATTCTCTCTCTCCCCCTCTCCCTGCCTTTTTTTCTCTCTCTCAAAATAAAGAAACCTAAAAAAAAAAAAAGTAGAGTTGGGATAACTGAATAACTACATGAAAAAAGATTAAGATTGGATCTAGTCCTTTCACCATACACTACAAAATATCCAAATGGATCAGAGATAATATAAAAATGAAATCATAAAAGAAAGCTGATGCAACTTCAGCTCAGGTCATGATCTCACAGTCTGTGGGTTCAAGCCCTACGTCAGGCTCTGTGCTGACAACTCAGAGCCTAGAGCCTGCTTCAGATTCTGTGTCTCCCTCTTTCTCTGCCCCTCCCCTGCACGCTTGCACACACTCTCTCTCTCTCAAAAATAAATAAATAAACATTAAAAAATTTGTTAATCATAGAGACTGTTTTCTTTTGTATAAAGGTGGTAAAATGCAAGTATAATAATATACTCTGTTACTGAGGCTGGAAGGAAAGAGGCACTTTCAAGCACTTCTGCTGGGAAGGCCTCTGTGGAGGAGAATTTGGCACTATCTAGAACATTTAAAAATGTATTTACTGTTTAATCCAGCAATCCTACTTCTAAGGATTGGGATCTATGCCAATAATACTTTGACAGAAATAGAAAATTATATATACACATGTCTCTTCAATACAATACCATTTGTAATAGCAAGACCATAAACAACTCAATACCCATCAGTTGGTGAATAGTTGAACAAACTATGGTATATTCATACAATGGAGTTTTATGGAACTGTTAAAAGGAATATATATTCTTGTGTATATAAGATATACTTCAATATACTCTGGGAGTGACCTCCCAGAATATTGCTAAGCACAAAGAAAAAAAAAAAAAGGTAAGGTGAAGAATAGTGTATGTGGTATGCAATATTTCATCCAAAAATGTCAAGGGAACATGAATATAAATAAATATACACACATAGCAATGTGCTTATTTTTTTTAAGTAAGGAAAGAAGAAAAGCAAGGAGGAAGAGAGAGATAAGAAAAATAGATAAACTGAAAACCAACAAAAACGTTTACCTTGGAGGGCAGAGATAGGGTGGAGAGGCTAGAAATGAAAACTAGACTTCTCCAACTGTAGCAGTTTTTACAGTTTCAACTTTAGAATAAGTACATATAATCACATAGTTACAAAACAAAATTAAATAAAAAATGGGGAAAACCAAGCAATTCCTACAAAGGAGCAAAATGGAACATACAAGTTGGTTATTGAGCCCCACAAGGAGGGTCTATTTCCTGTGCCTCTAAATATAATTTGATACCACATCTCTAGTGAAGTGTAGCCTAAAGACAAAATGAACAGTAAAGGAATCTGTGTATTTGTTTTCAGTAATCATAGTTAGTAAAAAATATATACATATATACATATATATGTATAATATACATGTATATAGACATACATGTAATATACATACATATATACATGTAGCATCTATCAGAATACAGCAAATCAATAATATATTAATGTAGTCATTGGGAATAAAAATTTTCAGTGTATGAGAAAAGAGATAGAAATACAAAATAAGGTTAAGCAAAAACCCTATAATCCTAGGTCTGAAATAAATAGAAAATTATTAGTAATTCTTGATGTACAATCTTAGCACCCAGCTTTTGGTCTTGAAATACCATTCACCACTACAAGGAACCAGTTCTGGGGCAGAAAATGTACAACTTGAGTCTGGGATATCTAGTCCCAGAGAACAAGGAAGTTATCAAAGACTACCAGGGCCAAAGATTACTGGAGAGCTAGCTTAAAGGGCTTCCTCTGTTAAATTTATAGTTTTTAAAACCTTCATCAGTCACTTTGGAAGATACGCAACCACCTTATTATTTTGAAAGCTGGTAGGGTAGACAAAAGAATCATTTCTCTTACCTTTCTAGGAAGACGCACTTCAAAGTAACCAACATATAGATGTGAGAATGTTCTTTATAGAAGTATTTCAGCTAATAAACACAGAATGAATGGTACAATTAGATTATTACCATTTTGGAGGTGCAATGAAAATAATGGATCTAGACAATGATCATAAATGGCTGTTTAAACCATGAGGTGAAAGGTAATAGGAAACTTTATAATGAATAGATCAGGCTGAAAACACCTAAATCCTTCAGTTGATCTTTTATTCACAAAGACAGAAACCAGCCCTAGTATGAGCCTCTTGATGAGGTTCAACAGGAGGTGCCAAGCATTACCAAAGAAGTAAGTATACTTGCCAAAAATATTGATCCCTAATCTAATTAACCTTCTAGATGTAAGGACCAGTATACAGAAAATACAGTGGTTAAATAGAACCAGTGGAATGGAATCAGCAAAATCCAGAGGGGTTAATTCTACAGTTTAAATGATCATATTCTTTTAAAGCATAAGAGGCAAGAAAAAAAAGAGATATGGGAGACTATAAATTAGAAGAGATTTATGAGCCACACCAACCAAATACAATGTGTTTGGATACTGAATTATAAGAAAGCAATTAAGAAAATTTAAACATTGACTAGCTACTTAATGATATCGATAAATTGTTACTTTAAGTGTGGTAATGATATTGTGGTTATGATAAAAACAGAGTCCTTATCTTTTATACATACATAAATTTTAAATTAATAAAATAATCTCCAAAACTTTTGTTTTGCTTTAAAATAATAGAGATGGATTAGGGGACCTGGAAAGGGGTACAGACTGCCCCTGGGTTGATAATTGTTGAAGCTAGGTGATGGGTACATTGGCATTCATTCATCCAATGATTTCTACTTGACATGTTTGAAATTTTCCACACAAAAAATTGATGTATGAATTGGTAAATGCCTGTATTAGCTGACAACACCCAACATTGTTACCTCCAGCCCAGACCCCTCTCCTGAACTTCAGACTCCTATATTCAAGTGCTGGCCTGACATCTCTACTTGGGTGACTAATATGCACCACAAACCAACATGTCCAAAACTAAGATTGTCATTTTTTCCCCCAAAACATTCTCCACCTACAGTCGTCCTATTCCAGTTAACAGCAACTCCATCTTTCTAGTTGCTCAAGCCAAAATCTAAGAGTCCTCTTTGACTCTCTTCTCACATCCAGTCTGTCAGCAAATACTATGATTCCTTCAAACATATTCAGTATCTGTCCACTTTAAGTTCCTTCTTCTATAGGTTTACCAGAAAAAATATAGGACGCTCAAATTTGAACTTCCCAAATATTGCCCAGGACACACTTGTACTAAAAAAAATATTGTTTACCTGAAATCCAAATTTAACTTGGTGTCCTGTATTTTTATTTGCTAAATCTGGCAACTTTAGATTCAGAGTTCCTCTAACCTTAAGTCAGATCATGTTATCCCTGCTCCTACCCTACTCCAATACAAGCCAGAATTCCCATGATTATCTCTGGTGTCTGCAATCTCCCCTTAGCCCTGCTTTTTTCCCATCTACACTCCATTCCACACTTCTTATGGGGCTTCTCACTGCTGCTTTCCCTTGCTGGGAACCAGCACCACAACCAGAACCACAACCAGCTTCAGGCCCCTTTCCCATACTGTTTTCTCCACTTGGATCACTCTTCCTTCAGATTATCCGCATAATAGGCCAAACCACATCCACCACCTCCAGGGGTTCTCTCAAATTATTCAAAACTGTAGCACCTCAATAATCAATGTTTCTTCTCTGCTTTTTCTCCAAAGCATACCATTATTCTAATACACTATATATTTTTAAATTTTACCTTGTTTTGTCTGTCTCAGCATGCACATCCAAGCCTACAAGAATGTAATGTTAAGCTCTTTGAGGATAGGAATTTTTGTGTTCGGTTCACTGCTATATCCTCAGACTCTAGAAATTGTGCCTGGCACATAATAGGTGCCCAGAAAACACTTACTGTTAAATCAGTTGGTTTTTTTTGTTTTGTTTTGTTTTTTTAATGAGAACTAAATTAGGACAATAGAGCAAAACTTTCCAAGTATCCACAAATTTAAAAATACATATGATTTGGTTTTAATTATTACATTTCAAATCCCTAGATCTGCATAGACTTATTGCATATTTAAAAAAAGAGGAAGAATTGAAGTAAATCTAGGATTCCTGACTCATGTTTACTTATTTCTTTGATAGTCTGAGCTTTTTTCTTCCATCAACACTTCAAAAATTCTTCCTTCTAGAGTCTGGATTTAGCATCTAGACAATTTTACATACATCACTACAAGGCCATTATTACTACATCTAGATGTACATCCTTTATCATCTTCCATTTCTGTTTATGTTAAGAAAGGAGAATAATTTATGCAGTATGTGGCTTGGGGTTTAGAATAACTATGCTCCTGGTTCCAGACCAAACTTACTCCTAAGAGATTTCTTACATGTTGAGAAAATCCCATGGTTGCACCCTTGACTATGTCTAAGGACCACATGGGGCTTGATGTGCTCAGCCTCAGGTTTATCTGTTCTCTATGCATTTACCTGTCACCATGCTACCTATTATAGGCTTTAAATTCCCAGAGGGCAGAAATCCCATCTGCCTATACCTATCCTTGTAGATGCTAGCACACTAGTAATGAAGTAGTAGTCATTCTTAGGTAGGACACTAGGTAAATGAAAACTGAAATGCACACATTACAAACTTCCAAGGGCAGGGTTCTCTCTCCCTCTCATCTCCCAATCCTATTAGAAGAAGCATAAAAGCAGAGGAAACGTTTAAGTGCACGCAAGGTATACAACTGTCTCCCTAGGAAGGGCGCTGACAAGGAGTTAGGCAAGGGAGAAACATGTGTGAAGAGAATGCCCTAAGGGGAAGTACACCACCGCCACCATCTGACCCCCGTCTTCAACACTGAGACTCCTGAGGCCACAGTGTGAGGTCCTCCACATGCTCTTCTGGCTCCTCCACTCGGTCACAGAAAAAAACAGTTCTCTCTCTCTCAGACTTTGTGCCCCTTGGGCCTCGACCAGGCCCTCCTAAACCTCATACGACCGTTCACTCTCATCTTCAGTCTCTTTTCAATTAGGAGACACGCTCTGGGCTCCCAGACTAAATCATTCAGATGTCCTTTCCAGAGGCCTCCAAGGGATACTGCATAATTATAAGGCAAATCCCAGTTTCCCGGGTTCCTGTTCACGCTTTCTGGGCCGATTCTCTTTCTTGCGTCTCCTAATCCCAGACTCGGGATGAGAGGCTGTGGACACCCGGGAATCTAAGGAAAATAACTCCAAAGATGAGCACAGAAAGTCTCCTTGAAGAGCCAGAGAGGTCTTCCGTCACAGAGAAAGAATGAATGGCTAGGAATTCCAGGACAAGGATCAAGTTGGACAACCCGGCGTCCCAAGAATCTCCTCGACGTCGCCAGAAATCTCGAACCTGTACTCAAGGCCCCCGTATGGCTCCCCGACCTCTCCACCTTCACCCCCTCCCCCTCCCCCTCCCTGCCCTTCCTGGCCAAACCCCTCCCGCCTCCACCTCTGAGGGACAGCTCGCGCCCCACCTGGGGCGTCTCTGATCTTACCTCAAGGCTACTTAGTCCCACTGAAGTTGCCTGAGCATGCGTGGTCCCGCCCCTAAGGCCCTATCTGACCAATGAGGATTAAGTCCTGCCTTCTGGGCCCGCCCCCTCTGCTGCATTGCGTTAAAGGTTTTAACTGGCGTGCCGGTTTTACCAGCACTTTCATTGGCCAGGCCAGGCGGTCTACCTCGGGGCGAGTACTGCTGCATGCCTTACCTGTCCCACGTGTACCTCTCAAGAGGTACCTGCGTGTCTCCACATTCACACCCAGCTGCCACCCACACCCCACCCAGCATCCCCTCAGCAAGGCAGACTGCTCAGGAGTTACCTGACACACACCCTGCTGCATGCGGAGAGGACTGTGTGCCCAGCGGCTAGGACATGGCTAGGGCCCAAGTGGTCCTAACAAGAGCTGGGTAAGGGGAGCCGCTGAGAAGAGAGGAGCTGTGGTCAAAAGGGAACACAGAACTGGGGGCCTGGCCTGTTGGGGAAAGAAAGGCAAGAAATAGTCCAAGGTACCTTGCCTGCTAGGTACTGACTGGGGCAGCCTGAGGGCAGAGTGGACAGGGGCAAAGGGTGTTGGGCGGTGGGGGTCTCTGCCTCTAATGGTTATAGATGGCCTTTAAAGTCGTGAAATAGAGAGTTCACCAATAAAGTTGCATGGATGGAAAACATTGTGTTGATTGAGCCCCAGGACACACACTTTAGAGGCCTAGATAAGGAAAAGGCAGTAAAGGACCCAAAGTAGGTGTGGTCAGGGACAGGGGAGGGACACCAGGAGAGTGAGGTGCTGTGGAAGCCTCCTGGACCATCCTTCGAAGAGGAGGAGGAGACCAGCTATTTTGTTAGGTGGGAGAATGGAGGTTTGATTGGAAGGCTGGTTCTTGGATTCCCCAGGAAAGATTTACATGAGGATCCCCACTGGAATAAAGACAGCCAGAGGAAGGTAGCAAGCACAAAGCAGTTTATTAGGTTTATTAAGATGGGAAAGTGGGCAGGCCCAGAGATGGCAACTGTCTTTAAGATGGGTGTCTTTTCTTTTTATGTTCGCATAGTTTATGGGTCATAGCTAGGACCAACTCTGACTGAGAAGGGAGGACTCCTACTGGTTGGGAGGGAGAATTTTTGGCCCTACAAGGTTCTTGCTGGAATTGTCTTGGCCATCTTGCCCATGGGGTTGGGGGTGTGAAACTCACAATGTAAATATATTATAATGAACCTAGGGAGTCACTTTGGGGCAGAGGTTGAAGTGAGAGTGCACATTCTGCACCTATGGCTCTTGGTCTGTCAGCCCCTGGGTTTTAGAAGCCATAAGACTAAGATTTTAAAAGCCACAAAGTTAGACTTTGTGCCCTCAGGCTTCTAATATGTCACCTATTTATCACAGTCCTTGCCTCAAGCTCACGTCTAACTAACTGCCTACTTCATCAATGTCAGATGCTCCTGATGGGTCAAGGAAAATGAAAAGTAAGAATTAATTATGGGTGACCTTGACAGAAGCAGTTTTAATCATTGTAGTAGGGGCAAAAACCTGATTATAACTAAGTGTGTGGATTCAATGCATCTGATAAAGGACTGTTATCCAAAATATATAAAGAATCCTTAAAACCCAACAATAAGAATACAACCCGATTTAAAAAAAATTTTTTTTCAATGTTTATTTATTTTGGGGACAGAGAGAGACAGAGCATGAACGGGGGAGGGGCAGAGAGAGAGGGAGACACAGAATCAGAAACAGGCTCCAGGCTCTGAGCTGTCAGCTCAGAGCCCGACGCGGGGCTCGAACTCACGGACCGCGAGATCATGACCTGGCTGAAGTCGGACGCTTAACCGACTGCGCCACCCAGGCGCCCCACAACCCGATTTTAAAATGGGCTAAAAAATCTAACATAATGCACCAAAAAAAAAAAAAAAAGATATATAGATGGCAAATAAGCATATGAAAAGATGCTCAATATTATATATCACTAGGAAAGTGCACATTAAAACAATAATGAGGGGTGCCTGGTTGGCTCAGTCAGTTAAGTGACTAGACTCTTGATTTCCCAACTCTTGATTTCGGCTCAGGCCATAATCTTATGATTCATGAGTTTTAGCCCCACATCAGGCTTCATGCTGGCATTGTGGAGCCTGCGTGGGATTCTCTCTTTCTCTCTGCCCTTCCCCTGCTCGTGTTCTCTCTCTGAAAATAAATAAACTTAAAAAAAATGAGCTAGTACTACATACCTGTTAGAATGGCCAAAATCCAGAACAAACACAAAATGCAGGTGAGGATATGGAGCAACAGGAACTCTCACCACTAATGGAAATGCTAAATAGTACAACCACCTTGGAAGATTGTCAGTTTCTTACAAAACTAAACATAGTCTTGTTATATGATCTAGCAAATCATGCTCTTTGGTATTTACCCAAAGGACTTGAAAACTTATGTCCACACAAAAACCTGCACATGGATATTTATAGCAGCTTTATTACATAATTGCAAAACAAGCAAGCAAGATATCATTTTCAGTAAGTGAATGAATAAATAAACTGTGGTACATTCAGACAATGGGATATTATTAAGCACTAAAAAGAAATGAGCTATCATGCTAGGCAAAGACATAGAGGAAACTTAAATATATCTTCCTAAGTGAATATATATCAAAAAGATTCCAACCATTTGACATTGTGGAAAAGGCAAAATTATGGAGACAGTAAAAGGATCAGTGGTTACTATGGGTTAGGGGGTTGGGAGGTGGAGCACAGAGAGTTTTTAGGACAGTGAAACTATTCTGTATGATACTATAGTGGTGCATACGTGTAATTGCATTCGTGTAATTGCAGTATACATTTGTCCAAACCCGTAGAATATACAACTCCAAGAGTGAACTATGGACTTTGGGGGATAATGACATGTCTATTTAAGTTCAGCAATTACAAGCGTGCTATTCTGGTGGGAGATATTGGTAATAGGAAAGGTTATGCATGTGTGGGGCAGGAGGTATATGAGAAATCTCTTCCACTCAATTTTGCTGTGAACCTAAAATTGCTCTAAAAGTCTATTTAAAATATACATATAGGAGCGCCCAGGTGGCTCAATCGGTTAAGCGTCTGACTTCGGCTCAGGTCATGATCTCATGGTTCTTGAGTTCAAGCCCCGCGTCGGGCTCTGTGCTGACAGCTTGCAGTCTGGAGTCTGCTTCAGATTCTGTGTCTCCCTCTCGCTGCCCCTGCCCTGCTCATGCTGCTCTGTCTCTCTCCCAAAAGTAAATAAAAACATTAAAAATTAAAAAAATATATATATATGTATGTGTACATATATTAGGGGCATCTGGGTGGCTCAGTCAGTTAAGTGTCTGACTTCAGCTCAAGCCATGATCTCATCTATCCTGTATTCTGAATTTGATGCTTATCATTTCTATGCATGTTTTATACTTTTAGTTCATATGTTTGTATCTATAAACAATACATAACATTGTTTTACATGATTGAATCATTTTATAAATGGTATAATTTGTGCATATTTCTACAATTTGACTTTTTGACTCACCGTTTTTAAGACATATCTTTGTGGATTCAAGTATCTTTCTTATTGCCCTGTTGGTAAAACATTCAGACTGCTTACAGTTTTTTTCTTTCCCTATGCAGGTGCTGCAATGAACATTTCTGTACCTGTGAATACATGTGAGAAGAGATCTTAAGGGTAACTATAGTAGGGTGGGCTTTCTGGCTAGTACGGCTTACACCAGTGACACCAGCTGGGTCTAAATGTTTCCTCCTGCTAAACTCTTTTTTTTTTTAATGTTTATTTGGGGTGCCTGGGTGGCTCAGTCGATTGGGCATCTGACTTTGGCTCAGGTCATGATCTCACGGTTCATGAGTTTGAGCCCCTCATTGGGCTCTGTGCTGACAGCTTGGAGCCTGGAGCCTGCTTCAGATTCTTTGTCTCCCTCTCTCTCTGTCCCTCCCTGCTCATGCTCTGTCTCTCTTTCCTTTAAATATAAATAAACATTAAAAAAAATTAAAGAAAAAAGTTTGTTTATTGAGAGAAAGAGAGCACACACGAGCAGGGAAGGGGTAGAGAGAGAGAGAGAGAAAATCCCAAGCAGGCTTCACACTTAGCATGGATCCCAACATGGGGCTCGATCTTGACTATGAGATCCTGACCCTTAAGATCATGACCTGAGCTGAAAGCAAGAATCAGACACTTAACCGACTGAGCACCCAGGCACCCCTGCTTTTTATTGGTACATTTTTAGAGGCTGATTGCCTCTTCTTTTGGTTAGTGAAAGGGCTGAACTCTTCATGTCCCTGTGTTACAAATGAGAAAGAGACAATAATCTGCCGAAGAGTAGCTTGGAATGGAACCACAATGTCAAATATTTTCATGCTCCTTCTTTTGCTGCTCTATTATGCTCTCTTTCTTCACTGGGGCCCTGGTAACAGTCACCTGCCCCAGTGTTCTCAGACATCATAGACTCCTGAGAGAAAAGTTTACAGAGCCTTATTCTGAAGCAGCACTTTTATACTAAGAGCCATAAACCGTTTTAACATTTCTTCTGAGTCCACGGAATGCTTTCTAAATTTATGTCCCTGGCAGTATGGGTGCACAATTCTAAAATGCAAGATTCACCTCTAAAATGTTCTTTGATATTTCATTGACTGTATTCATCACACTCCACTGTGGACTATGTTTCTATATGTAAGGACTCTCTCAGAATGTTAATGATGAGGGGCATATTTCTCTCATAAAGAAGTAAAGAAGTAAAACCAAGCAGGAAGCACAAAGGGGTAGCAGACTGGGTACTGCCTCAACAACCAGCAGCATTGTGCAGTCACAACCTCTCTTTGTCACTAAGCAACAAGAGGTTGACCTCTGAGATTCTCTTTCCTCAGGCATAGCCTCAAAAAGACAAGAGGAAAGTTTGCCTTTTCTGCTTCCTTCCTGGAAAGATGCAAAGTGCTTTAGTAGGATCCTGGGTAAGAGTGCATTTTACAATTAATCCTGGCCCTTGGCTCTAGGGTAGTACCTGAAATTTGAATGAATCATGAGAATAAATTTAGCAAGACAGGTTTCATTGAGCACACAGGCTCGTGAAGGACCTTGAACTTCCCACTCCCCCTCTGCCATTCTGAGGTCGCCCCTGTAGCCTACCTAGTCTTTACAATGCCATGTCCTTTTCCATGTGTCCTGGTCTGATGCTAATCAGCTGAACCTCCTAGTCTAATAGCCACCCCATTTATTCCCAGTCCTTTGCTTGGTCCTCCCACACTTCTGAAATTTGACTGTTCTCTATACTGGGAACATCTTGCAGGCAAAGACTGTTTTCTTCCATGTGTATATCCCATGCCTGGAATGCAGTAAAGGCCCAGTAAATACTATTGAATTAAACTGAATATTGAGCAAGCAGCGTCCAACAGACAGTAGAAAGATGGACAGACAAGTTGGGCAACCTGAGCCCTCAGTGGGATGAAAAGATTAAGGGCCTCTTAGTCATGTATAAGAACCCACAGTAATGGTCAGAGGACAAACTTGGGAGAGCTTCTTTCTGCTCAGGGCTATGATCGTGGAGGACCAACCACACCGACCCTCTCCAGGGAGCTCTCAGGACAAAGAGTTGGGCTCTGGGAGTTCCCTGGCTAGACATGCTTATTGTCCATAGGGTGTCTACCTAATGACATCAACACAGTATGGCTCCTTCTTAGACCCCTGATAAATGCTCATTTCTGTCTTTTGCCAGTCCCTGTCTCAGAAATTCTCTCCAGAAGGTATCACTGTTAATGAAGTACTTATTTTGAAAAGTTTATCCCTTGCTTAGGTGTCCCAGTTTCAGAGGGTGCCCTTCTTGTCCCAGAACATCAGGGTATGTGGCAAACAGGTGTTCATGACTTTGTCAATGGATGCCCAAGATGGATCCATTCAATCCCCAGAGAAAGATTGTATCACTGGACAGTGGCCTGTTCTCAAAAGTTTGCTCAGTGCTTTGAATCACCTCAGCTCAGAACCTGTTTGAGCCCCTCCCCTGATGAAAAGTCTCCCTTTGTTCTTAGAAGAGAATCCATATTCTTTTTTCTTTTATTAAAAAAAATTTGTAATGTTTATTTATTTTTGAGAAAGAGCATGCATGGGGGAGGGACAGAGAGAGAAGGAAACATAGAATCCAAAGGAGGCCCCAGGCTCTGAGCTGTCAGCACAGAACTCAATGAGGGACTTGAACCCATGAGCCACAAGATCACCACCTGGGCTGAAGTCAAATGCCTAACCGACTGAGCCACCCAGGCAACCCAAAAAATGCAGGTGGCCCGAGAATGCATATTCTTAAACCAGTGTTTCCTTGACCTTACCTCACTTGTTTGCTCACAATCCTTTAGTCATAAAGCCTCTTGTTTATTCTAACATATCTCTCTTTTTCTGACCTCCAGTCCTTTTACTCTTTCAGTTCCCATCCCATAGAATATTCTTCTGCTGTTCTTCATACAGCTGACTCCTTCTCACGTTCAGGTCCCACCCTCAATGTCATGAGGGGCTATCCCTGTTCTCTATCACTATTGATCCTAGTCATCAGGTTATTTCTTCCCCGACCCTATTTGCTGTGTCTGACTCCTCCACTAGAAGGAAGATTCACAAGGGCCAGGATCTTTCAGTCCTTTCACTGCTGTCTCCCCAGCTTATATTAGGGCCTCAAGGGAAAGATAGTGAGGAAAGATGGAAGAAAGGAAAGAAGGGAAAGAAAGAAAAAAAAAAAAAAGGTAGCCTTTCCCTGCCCACACATAGCCCTCCCAGGTGAGCCAGCACAGCTAAAGCCAACTGTTCTAATGATGGATGGCAGACGGGTGTCTCTTGTTCTCAGATTCTTTTTATTCTGTCAGTAGCTCCCAAGAGAGGCTTCTAGCCGGGAGACCCTGAGGTCTGAGACTCAGGGTTAGGGTTTGTGAAGGATTCACCCTCATACTTGCCTTGTTATAGCACAACACTGGCTTTTATGGGCACTACAGAGGCCAATTCAAGAGTGAAAGTGCTCAAGAATACCGTCTTGCAGCCAAGCCCCAGCCTCCAGCAGTGTTCCTGCGGCGATGTCAGGTACAAGGTAGCCCTGGGGGAAGCTGGGGTGGCTGGGCCAGTTTCTACTTGTCTCAGACCCCAAGAGCATCATCCCTAGACCTACCACAGCTGGACTGACATCTTATGCCAGCCTATCCCCAGGAAATGCATGAGGCCTGGCTCCTCTTCCCTGAAGTGGCAGGTCTTCCCCTTACAGACAGGGTGGAGAAGAGCTAGTACCAGGCTAGATAGTCTTGCTCAATGTTCTTTCTAGATGTAGGGAGAGTCAGGACCCAGGTTGGGTAAGTGGCCATGGAAAGAGAGCTTCCAGAATCCATAATGTAAGCCTTGAGTTTTGCCAACAACTGCTCTCAAGCCTAGATTCTTTGATGTCATAAAAGCCCATGGTCAAACACACAGTCAGCCTTATAGTCTAGGGGCCCCAGGAGGCCTTCTCTGGTGAGGGAAGCAGCATATAAAGTGACATGTGTAGCCAACGAGGACCAGAAAGGAGTGATGGCAGAGGTGGCTGGAAAAGGTTTCCAGAGAACAGGAGAGAGATGCAGGGCCCAGACCCTCCACTGCTTCTAGGCCTAGAGACAAGGAGAGGGCACTGAGCATCAGTTGGGGGTCCCAACAGTAAAAAGCTCACTCAATGCAGGAGAACTCAGCAGAGTGTACATGCAAAGGAATAGATGTAAGAGCCTCAGGTAAAGGTGGTATCACAAGTTGGTAACAACCAGCTGGTCAGTACCTTTGGACCCAAAGGGACAAGGGGAAGGTATGGCTCCTAGAACCCAGAAAGAGAGGGTGGTGTGGAGAGAACCACACTGAGAGGAGTCATGATCTTGGGTGGAGAGACACAGACAGGCAAGGGCTAGCCTGGGAGGGAGTTAAGAGAAGAAACACCTCCTCCTTTCTTCTCTCTATCTCCTCCCAGGGCTTTCCAGTGGCCAGAGGGAAGGCAGCCTGGTGAGGA
Organism: Prionailurus bengalensis; assembly: GCF_016509475.1. Taxonomy (NCBI): domain Eukaryota; kingdom Metazoa; phylum Chordata; class Mammalia; order Carnivora; family Felidae; genus Prionailurus; species Prionailurus bengalensis. Next base: position 18,500,065 of record NC_057348.1, on the reverse strand, counting down.
ATGCACTCAGATCATCCCTGTGGGCAACAGCAGTGGGAAGACCTTGGAAAGGGACCTGGAGGAGTGTCTGGAACATGCTCTGCCCATTACAGCTTCTTGCTTCCCAGCTTCTAGACAGATCCTACTTGATCTGCCATCTGAATTCTCCAGCACTTGCTTTCCCAGGCCAAGAACAGGGTCCTGGAGGCTGCCATGCTATGGAGCCTGAATCTCCTTAGGATTCTCAGTTGGAAGCACTGGCTGGCAATGCCTACTGAGTGAGCCAGCCCCAAATGCAACTCCAGACTGCTCATCTGGGTCCACCTCCCCTTGAGAGTAATGGGACCGGGGTAGTGCAGGGATAGAGGCAAACCGGGGACTTCTGGCTAGGTTTTTGTAGTAGCCCAGTGGCAGTTGTAATCCTAAAAACTGGAACATCCTCTCAATCTGGTCCCCAGGAAAGAAGTAGGGAACATGTTTTTGGGCATATTTTAATTGAAGACTTGCTACACAAAGCATTTACTAGCATTACCACTGGCTCCAAACAGCATGATCTATGTATCTTGGACTCAGATTGTATAAATGCCAAGTATAGTGGCTCTTTTAGGTCTAAAGCTCTTCTAATTAGTGGGACTGCTTGGGGAAGGTGCACATTTTATTTTCCTATTAGTTGAGAGATACCAGATTTCAGCCAGCTGATTACAGCTATTGTTGAAAACCTTTCTAAGATGTGACACCACTTTTCTTTAGTTTGGAGCAGGTAGAAATTTTGTTCATGTCATTTAGACGCAAGAAATTTCTCTTTTCTTCTTTTTATCTTCTAGATGAGATTAATTTATTGGTAGCTTTCACCTACCTAACTCTTGGGACATGTAATCCTGGTTCTGTTTGTCCTTAAGATCAGACAAGAGTCCCAGGGACCCATGATTTGGAGTAGGTCTTTCATTGGCAGTGCAACCCCTGCCATGCCTCAGTCTGTTACAGGGGCTCCTCACTCAGCACCCTACTGACTACAAAATGCCCAGCCTCCACAGGGTCCCTTAGCCTTCCCATACACAAATATTGCCCCCTCCCAAGAAATCTACTTCTCCTCCAAGGCCTCTTCAGCTGGAACCCCAGCCCAAGCTGCACCTGCTCAGAGACTATAGGCTTTACTACCTCAATGGAAAAGGACCATTACAGGTTTAGAAGCAAAGAAGCAGGTGAAATTCTCTCCAGGTACAGGAATACTCAGAACTGCCTGGGTGGAAGGAAATGACCACACTTCTCACCAGGCTCTCACTATTGTGAGAACAAAACTTAAGTCAGTGGGAGTCACTAGATTATCCTGCCACTGTAAGAATAGTGAGTTTTGCTTTTCTGGGGATGGTGTCTAGAGGCATTCAGAATGATCCAAAGTTTGGCATAACATCATAGGCCATCCTACAATACAGTCTTTAACAAAACTAAGCTGTCCTGAATCCATGGTAATAGAGTTGTGTACTTTTATACCAACAAGATTGGAAAAGCCCCCAAATCTGCGTGTGGCACATGAGCAGGCTGACTTCAAGAAGTTTGTGCTGTGAGACCTAAAGTTCTTATGAGGTTGTCTAAAACAGAAAACCATGTCAGCGGGGTGGTACTTCACATATGCTAAGTGTGTCCATGACCAGATCAAGTGTGCTTTCCTTATTGAGGAGCAGAAAAACACTGTTAAAGTGTTGAAGGCACAAACGCAGTCAGAAAGCTAATTTTTTTAATGAAACTTTTTTGAGTAATTTTTTTAAAAATCAAAAGACAAAAATATGTATATAGTGAGTTTTCATAGTCAGGGCTGCCTCCAACAACAAAGGCATCCACATTCCAGGGCTGTGTACAATTCTTCAGCTGAGGATAGAGATGCAAAAGAAATTTGGGGATCAATTGGAACTTGCTGCAGATTCCCAGGGTTTTTTTATTGAAATTTTTATTGAAACAATTATAAATTCATAAGCTGTTATGAGAAATAATAGAAATCCTTTCTACATTTTTCCCAGTTTCCCCCAATGATAACATTTTGCAAAACTATAGTATAATATCACAACCAGGACATTTTCATTAATGCAATCCACCTATCTCAGATTTCCAGTTTTACTTATTCTCATTTCTGTGTGTATATTAAGATCTATAAAATTTTATCACCAATGTAGGTTTGTGTATCCACCACCACAGTTAAGATACTGGCCAACCTCACAAGTATCCCTGGTTCTGGCCTTTTGTGACCACACCCACCAGCCTTCTGCTCCTCCACCCTTCTTCTGTCTCTTATCGCTGGCAACCACCACTCTCTTCTCCCTAAAATTTTGTCACTTCAAAATGTTATATAGGGGCACCTGAGTGGCTCAGTCGGTCAAGTGTCCAACTCTTGGTTTCAGCTCAGGTCATGATATTATAGTTTCGTGAATTTGAGCCCCTGCATCGGGCTCCATGGATTCTCTCTCCCTGTCTCTCTGCCCCTCCCCCACTCACGCTATCTCTGTCTCTCTCAAAATAAATAAACCTTAAAAAAGATTATATAAATAAAATGATACAGCATGAAACCTTTGGACATTGGTTTTTCTTTCTCAGCATAATTTCCTAGAGATTCATCTAAGTTGTTCATGGTTCATTCCTCTTCACTACTGAGTAGTATTCTATGGTACGTATATACCACTTTGTGTAACGATTCACCTATTAGAGGATATCTGGGCTGATTCTAGTTTTTGACTCTTATAAAAAAAGCTGCTATGAACATTTGTGTACAGGTTTTGGGGGGAACATAAATTTTCATTTCTTTAGAATAAATGTCCAGGAATGCAATTGCTGGGTCACATGGTTGTTGTATGTTTAGTTTTTAAAAGAAACTGCTGAACTGTTTCCTAGACTGAATGACTGTACCACTTTACATCCCCACCAGCAATGTATTAATGATCTAGTTTCTCTGCATTCTCCCCAATATTCGGTGTTGTCTCTATGTTTTATTTTAGTCATTCTGATTAATATGTCATGATATCTCATTGTGATTTTAATTTGCATTTCCCTAACGTTTAATGATGGTGAACATCTTTTCCTGTGTTATTTGCCATCTGTATATCCTCTTTGGTGAAATGTCTTCATGTTGTTTGCCCATTTTCTAATTGGATTTTTTTTTAATTTTACTTTTTATTTTTTTAAATTTACATCCAAATTAGTTAGCATATAGTGCAACAATGATTTCAGGAGTAGATTCCTTAGTGCCCCTTACCCATTTAGCCCATCCCCCCTCCCACAACCCCTCCAGTAACCCTCTGTTTGTTCTCCATATTTATGAGTCTCTTCTGTTTTGTCCCCCTCCCTGTTTTTATATTATTTTTGTTTCTCTTCCCTTCCCTTATGTTCATCTGTTTTGTCTCTTAACATCCTCATATGAGTGAAGTCATATGATTTTTGTCTTTCTCTGACTAATTTCACTTAGCATAATACCCTCCAGTTCCATCCACGTTGTTGCAAATGGCAAGATTTCATTCTTCTTGATTGCCGAGTAATACTCCATTGTATATATATACCACATCTTCTTTATCCATTCATCCATCGATGGACATTTGGACTCTTTCCATACTTTGGCTATTGTTGATAGTGCTGCTATAAACATGGGGATGCATGTGTCCCTTCGAAACAGCACACCTGTATCCTGGGGGTAAATACCTAGTAGTGGTTGTAGAGTAGTTCTATTTTTAGTTTTTTGAGGAACCTTCATACTGTTTTCCGGAGTGGCTGCACCAGCTTGCATTCCCATAATTGGATTGTTATTTTACTGTTTAATTGTGAGAATTCTCTATATATTCTAGATATTATTCCTTCATTGGATATTTGGTTTGCAAATATTTTCTCCCAGTCTGTAGCTTGTCTTTTCATCCTCTTTACATAAACTTTCACAGAGCAAAACTTGAAAAAAATTTTTGATGAGGTCCAATTTGTCAATTTTTTCTTTTATTGCTCTTGCTTTTGGTGTCAAGTCTAAGAACTCTTTCCCTAGTTCTAGATTCTGAAGATTTTTTCCTATGTTTTTTTTCTAAAAGGGTCCTGGGTTTTTAATCTCTGTCGTGTCAGCTTGCTTTATGAGGAATGGAAGGTAAGGCTGGCTGGCTTCCCACCTTCATGGAGTTTTCAATCTACCTGGAAAACCGGCACCAGGTGTCTAAGGCAGGATCTCCTGTAGGGGAGCTTTTTAAAGACACACACCACAGGCTCCACCCTGAAGAATCTGGTTCAGGGATCTGGGATGGATCTAGCCCCAGCCTTTACTCTAGGAACCTGCTGTCAGCTACTGCTCATACCCCAACCCAGGAAAGCCTGAACTCATCAGATCAGACACTTCATTCAAGTCTACAGCAGGAGAAGCTGAATGACTGACTAGAGACTGGGGACTCTGGGGGCAGAGACCAGGCACAAAGGCAAGGTTGATGGTCTTGGGAGAGATTTCTATTGAGGTCTGGGGGTTTGGGAGGTGGTCTTTCTCTGCCTGAAGATAGGGCATGGTTCTCTGGCTCCCAGCTGGGCCACAGCAAATGCCCCAGGGACCTCTGTCCCTGTTCATGATTTAAACAGCAAACACATATTGAGCCCAGTGCCAGGCACTATGCTCAGTTTTGGAGTTACAGATGTGAGCAAAACAGACAATAACCTTTGCCCACAATGAGCTTATGTTCTAGTCAGGAGTATTAGCTGGTAAGTAACATCATACTATGTAGTCACATAGTATTCCAGAAAGTGAAAAATGCAGAGTTGGCATGATGGCACTGCTGGTGTAGTGCTTGAAGAAGCCCTCCCAAGAAGGAAGTGAGAGGGAGTCCTATGGCCAATTGCAGGAAGAGTCCCAGACAGAAAGCACAGGTGGTGCAAAGGCCCAAGGTGGGAATAGCTGGTGTGTTTGAGGAGCAGTAAAGATGCCAGTGCAAGTTGCAGGTAATGGAGGGATCAATATAGTGTGGGTCTCATGGACCACTGTGAAGACTTTGGCTTTTACAAACATGAGGAACTGTCATGGGTTTTCAGCAAACAAGGAAGGTGATCTGATCTATGTATCATAAGAATTATTCTGCCTATTAAGAGGACAACAGACTGGAGGGAAAAGCTTGGAACCAGGGACACCAGGTAGGAAGCTCTTTCAATAATTCAAGCAAGAGAAGAAGGTGGCCCTTGGATGAGAGAAAGCAGTGAACTTGCTGAGGAATGGTCCAATCCTAGGTTCATATTGAAGGAATGATCAACAGGATTTCTTGACACACTGGATGTAGGGTATGAAAGAAAAGAATCAGGGGGATTTCAAGGTGTTTGGTAGGACCTAGCTGCCATGACCTGAGCTGGGGGAGGCTCTGAGCGGTGGAGGGGTGGGGTTGGGGAATGATCCAGAGCTCAGTCATGTGTTTGGAGATACCTGGATCATTTACAAGGCGCTATGAAATAGGCTGTTGGCTATTGAGTCTAGAATTCAGGAGAGAGCTCAAGCTAGAGAGAGAATTGACAGTTTTCAGGTGGTACTTACTTAGGGCCAAGAGTTTGGGTTGCTGATGAGGGATTAAATGTGGACAGAAAGGAAGCCTCTGGTCCTGGTCCTGGGCAATCTAGAGATAAAGGGTCTGACACGAACCTTGAACCACTGCCCTCCTGATGGCAGTATGTCTTAGAAGATGCCTCGGCCCCATCCTCAATCAGCAGCCCTAGAGACTTTTGCTTTGGAGGCAAATGCCAGCATGAGATGTCCTAGGAGTAAGGCGGTGCTTTAATTTGTAACTGCCCTTTCAGGATTTTGGCAAGTTTAGCAGTTTAGGGGTAGTAGCTCCTGGCAGCTTCCCTCCATTATGGATCCTGAGATAACATCTTAAGGGCAGGTAAGCATCATTTCCCCCCATTCACCTTCTTTCTCACTGTCTTTAAAGGAGCCAGCACAGCAACACTTCTTCTCCAAGCATGACAACCGTACTTCTTTCGACAAAGTGAGTGAAGAAAGGAAGGAGAGTGGGCAGACCCTCAGCCTAGGTTGAAGTTGAGGTAGGGTGGAGGGGATAAGACACTGTGGGGAGGGAGGGCTCCTGACAATCTCTCTTGTCTGGAAAATAGCCCATTCTCCAAACAGAGGTTTGGTTTCAGCCACTGGCTTGCCTGACAATGTGCAAGTATTCTGGGGCCCACTGACTTTCTAGAGGCTTCACCCTGGAATGGAAGGCATGGCTGGGGAGCAGGCCAAAGAGTCTGGGGTATGGGCCAGGGGAGCCAGGCATCACCAAGCAGGCTTGGGTTGAGGAGGACCTAAGGAGGGAGGTGTGTGGTGCCAGGACTGTGGGCCAACGGCCCATACCGTTGAGGAGGGCCCCTACTGCCTGCTGCAGGGAATTGGAAGGCGAAAAGACCTGGAGCACCTGTGGCAGCGGCACACCTTCCTGCGCTGGGCACCCTGTGAGCTGGAGTTGAGCCAGCAGCGGCCCCTTGAATCCTCCTACCAGGCCAATTTCCGGTCAGGCCCTGGACTCAGTGACATCCCCCAGCGCCTTGTCCACTTTGTACAGATCCAGCCTCCCCGTACCAGCACCACCTATCAGCAGAACTTCTGCCAACCATCCCAGGGTGGCCATTGTGGCAGCAACAATGTGGGGCCAGTCACCAACACACTGCCTGACCTCCCAGGGATCCCAAGACCCAAGCTGCTGCAGCATTACCTTCATGCTGGGGTCTCTGAGTGTCTAAACTGGTCCAGAGCATTAAACAATGATGGCTAACACAGAGGCCTATCTGTGCTTACACCCCAAGGGGTCTTAGAAGCTGGAGAGCAGTAAGGTCCATGGCGCCTGTGTACTGGGCAGGGGAGGATGTGCCCTGGGAACCCTGCCACTAAGTGAGAAGGGGTAAAGTCTATAGGAAGTACCATGGCCAAAGCAAGTCAGTTCTGGGAGTACCTTGCACTCAGTGTGGCTGCAGGGAAAGCAGAGTCAGTGACCCCTACTTGTATCCAGCAAAGACTGGAGGAGGAGGCAAAGGATGGCAGCTTTGATTTCTCCAGGAGGCTATTATGTCTCTAGGGGTCTGGTGTGTGGCCACATAGTTATGCCTAAGCTGGGACAGGGGGAGACTTCCCTGGCCACAGCCTATGCTGGGCTACCCCTCCCTATGGAGGTGAGCAGACGAGGAGCTGCTGAGTGACATGGACCTTGAGGTCATCCTGACCCTGGGGTGCTTTGTTGTAGTTTTCTGAGCTTTTCTTTGACTATCGTGTGAGTATCCTCTAACACCAGGACAGTTGCGGGGGGTGGGGGTGGGGTCGACAGCAGTCATCCTATGTCACCAAAAGAGAAGCTGAGGCTTAGGTGGGGCTAAGACATCAGAGGCCAGATTCAAAAGGCTACTCTGAACCCTCATCCCTGGGAGAGTTGAGACCCCTGAAGGAGGGCCAAAGGTTGCAGGGGCAACACAGGAGTCCACACCAGGGCCACACACCAGATTTTAGCAGCACTTTTACTTTCATGTCTGAACTTCCTGGGTCCTCACAACAGCCCTGTGAGGTAGGTAGGGCAGGAAGGTTTCAGAGATCCCCATTTACGGATGAGGATGCTGAGGCACAGAGAGGTGAAATGACTTGCTCAAGATCACACAGTCAACAGTGTAAAGGGCCCAAAGCCTATATTCTTCTGGTCCTCTAAAGGTTCCTGTATCCACTCCTCCATCCCCTCTGTGTCCCCTGCCCTCTCTGAACCCTCCTGGGGCCACAGAGGCCTTCAAGGCAGGCTGGCAGCTAGGATTTTTCAGGAACAGTCATTGGGGTGAGACTGGTCAACTCTAGGTAGGCACTAATCCTGTGGGACGAGGCCAGCTCTCCCAGCCTCCCACTTCCCAGTTAGACAGAGGGCCCAGTAGTTCCAGAGCAAGTGTGGAGCTAGGCGTGGTCCATGAATGAATGGGGATAAAAGTGGGTATAAGCATATATGTCCTGCACTAAAGACAAAGCCCCCCCTACCCTTTGAGACATTCGTCTCAATTGCCTGCCCCTGTGCCTCCCTCATCCCACAGAGCCACAGTGAGCTTCTTCAGCAGCAAAAGGAGCCACAGACATTTGTCTCTGGCACTGTGCTGCTCCAGTGGACCTGTCCCATCAGGCATTCAGACCCCATCACGCAGACACAGTGCCTCCACAGCTTGGCTAGGACCCTGGGCCACACCCCCAATGACAAACAGCCGGGGCCCAGCCTGCAGACTAGAACAGGAGCAGCGGGCTGTGGGCATGGCAGGCAGGGCCTCCCAGCGCCGCCGTGCAAGGCTGAAGCCCTCCACAGAGCCCAGAGGGCATGGCTGGTTTCCTGCAGGAAAGAGACAGAAGTTGTAAATGGCACAGACTGCAAGGACTCCAGCTCTTTTGCTTGGGTTACTAGGGCCTTGCTACTCATCGCTCCCATTCATCATTCGTTCATTTCTTCGTATTTCTATTTGTCCATTCATTCAGTGGTCACTTGACCTGTTTCTGTCTCCTAAACCTCTGCTGGTACAAAGCCCTCAGTCAGGTGCTGAGGGACACCCCAAGAGTTAGGCCATGCAGAACACACCCTGCCTGCCTCACAGATTGGGAAAGGGAAGCTCACAAAGCTCTGATCCCTGGAGTACCTGGAGAAGGGCAGGAGGGAGTGCTCATGCTTGGGGTTACTCCCGCCTGTCTTGGACTCGCCTCCTATCCCTAGCCCCACAGATACTCACCAAGGCCCCCAATGGCCATGATGTGGCCCCCAAGGGAACCAACCACAAAGTCGGCCCTCTTATCCCTCATGCGCAGGCTGCGGGGCAGCTTGGTCCAGGACCCTGCAGGAAAGGGGAGGTCAGATCAAGTCCCCCAACACACACTGTGCCCCTCCATCCCACGGAAAGTGGGAGGCCAGCCCAGGCCAGCCACTGCTCACCATGTTCCAGGTCGAACATCTCCACAGTGTTGACAAAATGTGGGCGGGAGTAGAAATTGTGGGGCCCAGGCTGCTGCAGGCCACCCAGGCTAAAGACGTTGCCTTCTGCCATGGCACAGCCGGCAAAGGCTCGGCGGCTGGGCAGGCTTGGGTGCCGGGTCCAGGTACAGGCCTCCAGATCAAAAGCCTCAAAAGCAGTCACTGGGAGCTTTCCCTGGCGGCCCCCTGCCAATGGAATTGGAGCACCTTGGATGGAGCCTAGGAGGCCTGGCAGGCTCCTCCTTCACCAGGTTGCTAAGCTTTTACTGCTGCCCACCTTAGCTACCCATACCCAGCTGTGTGCACAACAGAGCATGAATCACCCACCCTGAAGATCCTCAGGCATTGGGGTTTGGTTTTCCAGCCTTAGTAGGGCCACCAGAGGTCAGAGCCTCCAAGCAAGCCTGGTTCACCCAAAACTTCTCTTGTTCTGCCATCCCAGACTAAGCCTGATCCCAGCCAACCTATGAAGATAGGTGCTTCTGCACTTCGAGCCCCTTTCCCACATCCTTCCCCCACCCCCACCCCCAGGCCCTTACCCAGGACATAGATCTTGTTCCCGTGCAGGAAGGTGGAAGCCCCGTAGCAGGGTGTGGGCATGGAGGGTAGTGAAAGCCAGCAGTCCCGCCTGGGCTCATACACCCGAACTTGGGCCTGGGGGGCCGTGTCAGGACCCATTCCCCCCAGAGCATACACCATACCATCTGCATAGAAAAGAGCGATTCAGAGTGCACCTCAGCCTGGCCAGGGCACTCTACCCTGACAGCTGCACTGGTCAGGTCTGGGGGTGGGTGGGGACCCACTTCTGTGTAGTACGTCTCCCAAGCAGCAGAAACCCTCCTTACTTCCCAGAGTGGGGACTGGGAGAGCTAGGATTCCTGCTCTGGCCAGGGCCCCTCCAAGTGAAGAGCAGGAGGCAGATGATCTAATTATAATCCATCTCTGTCTCCCTGGAGATGCTATGGCAACCAAATCTGGCATCTAAGCAGGACCGGTGGTCAGACCTGGAGGCCACAAGGTGGGGACTTCCCTAGGGGAAGGAAGGTGGAGGATGATTTAAGTCGGGGAGGGGCATATGGGGATCTGCTCAGCATAGAGCTCAGACTGGGGAGGGAACTCTGGAGATCAGCTGGGGGCTGGGAGAGGAGCTTAGGCTTGTAGGATGGAGGTGCTGGCTGCAAGCCTTCTGCCAAAGAGCCCTGCCAGCACCTCTATATCCTGCCCTTTTAGAGTAGGTTCTTGCCCTGTTACACCCTCAGGGTCAGCTGGGAGCATGTCTGGGGGGCCTTGGGGAACCAGGTCAGTCAGCTGAGGGCTTCCATGGCAACCATCCCCAGGCTAGCTTGGCCTTCCCATCTCAGGCTCCCTGGTAAGTGTGTATATGGGAGGAAGGTGGGGGGAATCTAAGCACTTACTGGGCTCTGAGCCAAGGCCCTGTTCCCATCCCCCTCCCCCAGACTATTTATAACCCTGAGAGTCATTGAACTACTCCTCCTTGTGTCTTAGAGAGGAGGAATGGTCAGGGAGGTGGTTGGTGCCTCCCATCATTCTGAGGGCCAGCCTGGGCTCGTTCTCCCACTTCACAGCTGGAAAAGGCAGTTAAGGCTGCTGTTAGCTCAGCTCAGAGCTAGGTAGGAGAGGGTCTTTACAAGAATCAAATCTATGTCCAGGGTACTCAGACAAAATTTACATCTTTTTTCCAATCTCTAAGAGTAAGGGACCAAGGAAAGGATGGAGGGTGTTGGAGCACCTCAGGGACCTCCTTAAGGCCACTCACCTCTCTCCACAGTTGCAACCCCCATGGCTGCCTGAGGGAGGGTGGCCCGGCGCTCCCAGCGGCCCTCATCAGCCAGGAAGGCCTCCACAGCAGCTACAGGGCTCTGGCCCTCATCCACACCACCCACCACTAGCACCTGCTTGCCCAGCACCACAGCAGCCGCACCAGCCCGGGCAGTGGGCAGGGGTGCCAATGTGAGCCATGTATGCGAGGCCATGTCCAGTGTCTCAGCAGTGTCCAGGGGCAGTCCAGCCCGGCCACAGCCCCCCAACACTAGCAGGTGCCCATCCTGGTATGCCACTGTGCCATACACCCGGCAGGTGGGCATGGGTGGGAACACCTGCCAAGCAAAGGCCCGGCCACCTCCTGTAGCCATGGTGTTCACCTCCAGTAGTAGGCCATACTATCTGCTCAGGCTGTAGGCCTCACTGAGGGGCATGATGCGGCCTCATCTTGACTCTATCAGGACTACAGGGAGTGTCTGACCAATCCAGGGACCTTGCCTTCACCTGGAGGAGAGAGGGAAAACAAAGGGTCAGGGCCATTGACTAGTCCCTCGGGGTACAGTTGAGCAGTCTGTAGGTAAGGGCAGGACTGGCTCAGAATCACTGGTGGGAAGGCATGGGGGAGGATATACCCCTGTTGGCTAGCACACCACTGCTGAGGTGCCTCTGGGGTGGGAAAGAAGGCAGATTACCAGATACTCAGGCAAATTCCCCTCTTCCTATGGGGCATGAAGGATTCTCCTCCCACCCCCTGCCTTCACCTAACACCTCCACCCCAGCCAAATCTAGGTCTAGGTGGTAGGTAAGTAATCTAGGTCTAGGTGGTAGGTAAGTTGACTAGGATAAGACACTCCACCCTGGTCCCCTTCCCTTCCTTTCAACAATCCTCATTCTGGTGCTTTACATGAATGGAGTCCTACTGTACCCTCCCCTTATTGGCTTCCAGTGGGTCTCCCACATGCTGCCAGGGATCAGACTCCAGGGTATACTTACAACCCTTTTGGGGGCCATTCCATAGAGATCATCCATTCCCACCAGCAAAAGGCCAAGATCAGGGCGTTTGGGGCTAGGAGAGGAGGAGATGGACGCCAGGGCCCCACATTCCCCCTTCAGGTCTACTATCAGGGGGTTGTTCGTGCCAGGTTCCCAGAGGCCAGTCTCCTTGGTGTCCAGAAGTAGGGGAGGGGGGTTGATTTGGGGATCCCATGATCATAGGACTCTAGACTCCCATAGTCCAGGGCGTTTCCAGTAGGAATGAGCAGCTGGACTTCCACAGCAGATCCCCAAGTTCCTCAGCCTTTCCTTTCCCGTGGGGGCCACGCTCCTGGGACCCTTGGCGTGATGGCCTCCTGGCCCCAAACTTCCAGCTCGCGGGAGGCGGGGGGCGGGTCCAGGCGAGCGCGCTTGGGGCTCTGCGCCCAGCGCCCCAAACTTCCCCTGAGCGCGGCTCCTGCGGGACTCACCGGCCGGGGCTCCGGCGCCGCCGGGACGCGGGGTCCGCCGTTCCGGCTCCGTGCCGGCTCTGGCTGGGGCTGAGGCCAGCCTCCGCGGGGCTCCGGCGGGGCTCCGTCTCGGCTCGGCGCGGGGCGGGGCTGGACCGGGTCCGCCCCTCGTCCCCCCTCCCGACTGGGGAAAATCTCCCCCCGCCTTAACCCTGCACCTGCCGTGGCCAGAGCAGGGCGCGTCGACCCACAGTCACACGCAAACCGGTAAACAGACAAATGGACATGTGGACGCTGGGCCTGTCCAGGATTTAGGGTCCGACCTCGGGCGGGAGGAGAAATGAAGCAGCAGTGAGCAGCACAACACGTGTGTGGTGGGGAATCGTTCTGAGTGGGACCCAGCCTGGGGAACACCCGCGGGGGAAGGGGCGGAGGGCGGGCTAGCAGAACCAGCAGGCTTGGGGGACCGGCGCCCGCCCACCGGCACTAAGCTCAAAGAGCCCAAAGACCGGCTTCGCGGCGGCGCCCCCTGGAGGACGTTTGGGGCGTGGCCTGGGCCTTTGGTGGGGTCGGTGGCTGGGTCGCACTTCCCCAGGCACACAGCAGGGCGCTGAATAGATCCTATGGTGGACAGTGAGGCTAGCAGGGGATGGAGGAGCACACAGTGCCGGCCTCAGTGCTTGGCAGGCCCTTCCACAGGCCTGGGTGGGGAAAGTTCTTGTGGGGAGGGTATCTCTGAGTAAGGGATGAACTTCAAGAATCAGAGGCCAGGCAGGTCTCTCTCTAGGGCCTGAGGCCTGGGCTACTCTGGGGCCCAAGACATTTTGTGACTGTTCATAGCAAGTTGGTATGACAGAGGCCTATTTATTTCAGACCCAGACCCTGGCCCAGCCTATCTTCTGAGCATGCAGAGTATTGGCTAAGTCTGTGAGCTGGGAGCCCATTCGTGCAGGTTGGTGGTCACCCAGAAGAAATCCTGTGGGTTTCTGTGCTTGCTACTATCTTGTCCCTCTTTCATGGACAGTGTGTGTCTCACTTTCCCCAGAAGCACATCTGGAGGTAAAGATAGCAGTATATATAGTTAATGTGGGAGATGAGGCCAAGAAGCACCAGCAGAGGAGTGGCAAAAAGAGAAAGCAGCCAATAAAGGGTGTGTCATCAAGCAAGTTACCACTGTTGGCAACTGGGACCAAATCTTGCTGGGTTCTCTCCCAGAGCAAAGGTTGCTTGAGGAATTCATTCTCAAATCTCCATCAGTCACGGGTTGAGAGCTGCTGGGCGGGGGGGGGGGGGGGGGGGGGGGGTGTGGCCACTGAGTCCTTGGTTTGCCAGACTTCTGAAGCCTGCCCTGAGTATGGGCAGAGCCTTCTCCATGACTAGAGAGAGAGTCCAGCTCCTTTCACAGGCTGGCAGTTGGAGTTGGAAGGACTACATGGAAATGGTGGTATCAAGCAGGTTTCAGAACCTGACTAGGTGGCTTCCATCCTCTCACTTCACTCTGCCTTTCACTTGCTCTTCACTTAGCGCACTTGTACCTTCCTCCACGGGGTGTTCACACTGCTCTGCAGAACCCTCACATTTCCCACTATTCCCTTTCCAGGCCCTTTCCCCTCTCCATTCCAGCAATTAAGCGCTTAAAAGCCTCCTACTTTAAGACACATCCCAGTACCCCCAAGTCCCTGCAGCCTCCCCTTCCTCCCCTCCAATCACCTGCTACCTGTTACTTCATGTCCATTGCTCCCCCCAAATTGCTCTTGTCAAAGTCTCGATGGAACACCATATAGCTAAAACTACAGGTCCCTATGGTCTTCATCTCAACTGAAATCTTGCTGACATCTTCAGAGTTTCATTCCTTGTGACCTTGGCACCTCTGCTCCTGCTTGTGCTGCTTCTCAGAGTCTTTTACAGGCTCTGGTTCCTCTTCTCCCTTGGAAGTGGCTCCTGAAGATCCAGCCCTGGCTTTTCTCTTTGTCACATTGACTCCCTCCTTGAGTGATCCCTCCCAGGCCCACTGGCCTCGCCCACAACTAGATATCCACCAGATCTCTGATCAGGTGGAAATGGGTCTAGGTCCCATCACTCAGGGCTGTAAAAGATGCCAAATGGAGAGCAAGAGCTGGATCCTGGGACAACCTTGTGGTCTCTGCCAACCTCATCCTGTCTGATCCCAGTTATGCCTACAGGGTCAGCATCCACCAAAATCCAGGTCAGGTCACACTTTTCTCTGATGAATGCTCCCAGAGTTCCATCTGGAACATACTGAGCACCAAGAGGCAGAAGGGTCAGCTTCCCCTCAGAGTGCTAGGTACCCATAACCCTGACCCCTAACCCCTACTATCCCTCCAGTTCTAATGTCTGCAAGGGATACAGCCTGGGGATGGGTCTACCCTGCTAAGTCCTCCATTTTTCACTGAACTCTGGGATGGACATCACCAGAGAGGGATTCCCCCTTCCAGGACACACCTAAGTCCATGCCATCCCTGATGACTGAGCTCTACCTCTTCATGGGACTTGGTTTTTTTACACAGTCCTGGAACCACCTACATACAGGGGGCCAACACTGCTGACTTTGGAGAAGCTGTGGAAGACAACTGGGGTAGAAGATGAGGCTGGATTGGTCCTGAGAGTAGCAGCTAATTCTCAACCATGGATGGGGCAGAGACAGGATTCACCCACAGTTGGAGACTGGGCATACCAAGGTGGGACTTCCTGATTGTACTAGGAGATCCTGGCCCTTGGGACCCCACCATTCTCCTTTTTCTAACAGAATGAAGAGTTAGAAGCACTGACCCCAAAGGAGCAGGAGTTTGCATTTACTGTTGCACACTTTGGCTATGCTTGAAGGCACTGAGGGCCTTACCATGAGTGCTGAGGCCTTAGGAAGCTCAGAGGTGCCAGCTGAGGCCTAGGGAGGGCGGGGGTGAGTGTTTCCCTTTCGGGGTGCCTAGACCCTTCTATGCCTAAGGATCCTGGGGTCATATGAGGAGGGAGAAAAGCTATTAACCAGTCCCTAAATGAAGCATCTTGTGACTGCCCACAGGCTTCCACCTACCCTCAGCTACTAAATTTGGCACCATTGTACATGTCAGGGTCCAAGAGTTGTGGCAGTATTTCTGCCTCATAGCTCAGGCTCTAACTGAAGTACGAATGTCCCCACTATCTCATCCATGAAACCAGAGTTTCCATGCTGGCTCCCATCCTGGACTTGGGGGACCCCTGACTAAGATAGGCCTTTGGTCAGAGACTGACCTCTTAGACTCCTAGAGTTAATTTTGACCTGTGTCCTCTCATCTGGTGCTGCTTGGGCAATGGGCCCTGTAACCACCATGCCTCTGCTGGCCCCAGCAGTACAGGTAGAGAGACTGAGGTCCCAGTCTCCTAGGCAAAGGACAGGAATTCTGGGAGGCAGGACTTCCTGCCATTGACAGGGCTGGGGTTGGGCAAGGGTTCTCCCACCACACCCATGTACATGCTCTTAGGCAAGTACCCTCAGGCCCACATTGGTATGCTAGGACTCTCAGATTGTACATGCCCAGTTTTGGGCTGTGTGCACGCCAGCACCAACCTTTCACGTGGGCTTCATTGTCAGGAAGAGAGGCAGGGCTACTGCCCTCAGAGGAGATACCCCTGCAACACTCCCAGCGAGGCAGGGGACATTCCTCTTTCCCTCAAGTCAGGAGCTTGGGACTGAGGCAGGCCTTGTCCACAGCCTCTGAGAGCACCTCTGCTCCTCGACTCCTGCACAGGACTGGATGGATTTAGAGCGGTCCCCGCAGCCACCTCCTCCAGGAAGCCTTCCTAGGTACCCACCTACCCCGTTCCCAGACTTTGGGGGAAACGGGGTCTCGGGGGGTCAAGGGTCACTAGGGCGGGCCAGGTCCCGGAAGCGGAAGCGCGGCGCGCTTCCGGTGCGCAGCGGGCGGCCATGTTGGAGCAGCGGAGGCGGCGCAGAGGCGCGTCCTGGGTCCCCGCGGCGGCGCCGGTAGGTTGGGGCCATGGGCCTAGCCGCGCCGCGGAGGGGCCGTCCGCGAGGCGACAGGGCGGATGGGCCGGGCGGTCGGCCCTTTCGGGACCCGCGCCCTCCACTAGCCCGGCCAAGATCCTCCCCCACCCCCACCCCCTGCTCAGCGACCCCACCCTGGGGCTGCGCGACCGGGTCGGGCTCGCCCCGCCCGCCCCGCGCGTTTCGCTGCCTTCAAGATCCCCGCTCCTACCCGCGGCTCAGGCCCCAGGGACGCGGACTCCCAGGCCAGTGGCCCTGATCTGCCCCCCAACCTGGTCCCCTTTGGATGAGGCCTCTCCTGTCTCCCATCTTTCATCAACTTCCCTGTCGGCCCCGGGGGCACGTGTGAAGGGAAGTCGGGGACCAGACTGCAGCCTCTGTTTCCGGAGCCTCTTGGAAAACCCAGAAGACCCCTCCCAAGAGTCTAGACTGACCTGGGCGGAAGAGCCCTCGGTTCACCCCTAATATCTGTGCCTGCGGGGAAACAGGCTCCTCCCTATTCTACAGTTCACAGCCCTGAAAACTACATCCCCTGGAAAGAAAAAAATAAAAGAAGTAAAGTCATGTGCAAGGATTGTGTTTGGAGAATGGCCTCTAGAGAGAGGAAGTGCCAGAGACACCTGAGGATCCAAGAATGTTTCCAAACAAAGAGCCCCAGGGCACTTCCTCCAGGGGATTCTGAAAACTTCCTCTGCTCCATTAGGGCGGTGGGAAGAAGCTGCACAGACGCGCCTCCTGGCCCCAGGGACCTGCCTGATCCCAGCTGATCTTTTAATGCTGTGGTACAGCTGGGATCAGGCTCCCTCTGGGAGCCCTCAGTACCAGGTTAGGCATTAGACATTAGTCATGACTCATGGCCTGTGGCTTCTTCAGAGAAGCCTGGGACAACTTGAGTGTGCCCAGACAGCTCCATCTGGGCTGTACTGAGGTCTGCAGCCCTTCAGACCCTAGTTAGGACAGCTCAGATTTCTAGTGTCCACCTTATTAGCCATCCTGTTGGAGCCTTTGGCTGTCAGACCTTGAGCTCTTGGTCTGGCTGCTTGACCCACAGGCAACCTGGTTGCCCAGACATGTGTCATGAGTATCTGCTACTTATCTTTTTAGTTTCTGTTGAAGGAGAGTCTGACTCTTGCTTTGAGGTTAGTCTCCATGATTTGAGTCCTGGGAGTCAGGCTTCTGAGCCTGTCTGGGGACTCCAAAAGCAGAACTTCTGGTGGACAGGGAGGTTCACCCCTGAGCACCTGGATAACAGCAGCTGGAGGAACAGAGGTGGGCATTGACATTGAGTGTAGGTCTGGGCTCTTTGACTAGACTTAAAGGCTCATGTTGCCCTGCTCTCAGCTGGTTTCACAGCTAGACCGCCCAGCCCTGACCACAGACTCCAGTCACACACATTAAATGTGCCTTACTCTCATTTCTAAGACATTGTATTGGTTGTTCCCCTTTTTGCTCCATTTCCATCTGGTCCTTCCTATTCATCACTCATGTCCCACCTAGGTGTTGCCTCTCCTAGGAATCCTTCCCTGACCCACTGGAAGGCTGAGCTGGGTGTCAGTGTGCACTCCCAAGAACTTTCATGGTCTCTGTCTTGCTTTCTGTACAGGACTCCTTGAAGACGGACATTCACCTCTATTCCCAGGGTTGAGTCTAATACCAGGTTTCTGGCCTCAGAAAATAGAGAATTGAGTTAAAATGGGCCAACCAAACCCAAATCTTCCTAGGGACCCAATAGCATGTTAGATGGTTCTGATGAGCTTCTGGACATTTATCTCAAAACTGCCTTTGACCCATGTGGGTCCCTCCTGCCACCCTGATCCTCACCCTGCCACTATAGTAAGTCAGGAAACCAGGGCTTTGCCCCAAGCAGTGGCTCACTATGGCAAGAGCCCTGTGTATCCATAGTTGTTATTAAGGAGAGCACAGGCCCTGATGGACTTATTATCTACATGCCTTGTCCCTTATCCCAGTGCTCGTCTTTTTTTTTTTTTAAGTTTAGTTAATTATTTTAAGAGAGGAAACCAGTGGGGGAGGGGCAGAGAGAGGAAGACAGAAGATCGAAGCTGACTCTACGCTGACAATAGCCCAATGTAGGGCTTAAACTCATGAACCATGAGATCATGACTTGAGCCAAAGTCAGATGCTCAACTTACTGAGCCACAGGTGCCCCAATCTTTTTTTTTTTAATTAATTAAATGATATATTTTCTTTTTTTTAATTTTTTTTTTTAACGTTTACTTATTTTTGAGACAGAGAGACAGAGCATGAATGGGGGAGGGTCAGAGAGAGAGGGAGACACAGAATCTGAAACAGGCTCCAGGCTCTGAGCGGTCAGCACAGATCCCGATGCGGGGCTCAAACTCATGGACCGCGAGATCATGACCTGAGCCGAAGTCGGCCGCTTAACTGACTGAGCCACCCAGGTGCCCCTCATGATATATCTTCTTTAAGTAATCTCTACACTCAACATGGGGCTTGAACTCACAACCCCGAAATCAAGAGTAACATGCTGTACCATCCCAAACGCCCTTCAGTGCCATTCTTACTGATTCTTTTCTTCTTGTCTTGGAGGTGCCAAGCGCTGATTTGCAGATACCCAGGCAGATCTGCAGTGCCTAATGCCATGAGCGTGGTGGTGCAGCATGTGGAGGAGAAAGCTGTGCACTCCTGGTCGCGGATCTCCACGGCAGGGAAGAAGGCCCTGGAGGAGGCGCTGCTTGTCTTTAACCCCATGAGTCAGGATCTCAGTGCCACAGAGGCCCAGCTTGTAGCCTTCCTGCAGGGCCTGCGGGATGATGGCTTCCAACCTACCATCCTGCGCAGCGGTGATGTCTATGGCTATAGTTCATGCACAGCTAACCCCCCAAGCCAGACGAAGCTGCAAGCTCGTGCCCCCACCCCAGCTGCCACATCACCTCCAGCCAGTGCTCCCCGAACTGCCATGCGACTGCCTGCAGGCCGGGCCACGCTGCTCCCTATGCCACTATCTGGAAGGCTGGCCAAAGCATCCACACCAGCCCTTGCCAAGCACGCTACCACCAACCTGCTGCTGAGCTCCCTGAAGCAGTCAAGTGCCAGCCGTGCCCGGGGTGCAGCAGTGGGCTTCCCTGCCCACCTCTATCCAGGTGTCTACCCTGCCATGCGGCTCTCTGTTGTCCTTGAGGCCCTGGTTCCACTAAAGACTCCCATGCCCTGCTTGGGTGCCAAGCACAAGGCACAGTCACTGCAGCTCTCACTTGCAGACTCTCCCCTGAAGCTGCGCAAAGGTCCAGGGAAGAGACCAGGGAACTCTCGGCCCAAAGCTCCCAAAAAAGGCACAAGCAAGGGCCCCAAATGTCTGACTCATAGAGGCCCCAGGGCCAGACCCCAACAAGGCACTATGCCCCGGAAAAAGACCTGCAAAGCTACTGGGTCCCTCAGTGGCCTACAAATGAAAAGTGGCTCTGCCCTGGGCACTAAAACATCCCAGGCCAAGGCAGCTCGAACACTGGCCAAAGCTGCCCAGGCCAAGGTGGCTCGAACACAGGCCAGAGCTGCCAAGGCCCGGGCAAAAGCCAAGGCAGCACAGATGAGGGCCAAGGCCAAGGCAGCACGGATCAGGGCCAAGGCCAAAGCAGCACGAATCAAGGCCAAAGCCAAGGCTATGCGGGCCAAGGCCAAGGCAGTGCGGGCTAAGGCCAAGGCAGTGGGATCTAAGGCCAAGGTAACTCAGACCCAGTCCAGGAGCAGAGGCAGGCCAAAAGGGTCTGTTCAGACCAGGACTGCAAGAAGGGGCCAGAAAAGCCACCCTGAGACTGTGGGGCAGAAGAGGAAAAGGGCTGAGGAGGCAAAGGATCTTCCTCCCCGGAAAAGAACACGACTTGGGTCCCGATCCCCTAAGGCGTGGCTAGGGCCTGGAACAGCAAAGCTGCTGAAATTCCGGGCCATCAAGGTGGACAGGCGGTCCTCAGATGATGAGGTTCGGCAGCGGGCTCAGCGGATCCTCCGTGTGAACCTGTCCCCTGTAATACAGCTCCAGCCATTGCTGCCATACTCAGCACTCTGATTCCTTCATGTAGCAATGTTTGGGGAAACTGAGCCCAGTTGTCTGTGTGACCAGTGGCACAGTGTGCAATGCCCATGGATTCTACAACCCCAAGGACTCCGGGTGCCTCTCCAGGGCCCTGAGAGCCACCATTCTCCTTTCAGAGACTGGAGGATATGGGGTGGTATGGGCGGGTGGGAGGGGTGTTCTCATGGCGCGATGCACTGTGATTTGTTACTCTTCAAGTTGTACCTCCACTGTTCCATCTATCACGTTTTATACCTTTCCACCTTCCAGTCTCCCTGCCCACCCTTCATGGTCTTTTTTGTGTTTATAGCTGCTGGTAGGCCAGCTTGAGCATATAGGAGGAGTGGCCCTAGGAACAGGGCTGCCAAAGTGGGTCCTGGTAGCCCCGGACAAGTCCTGGATGTGAGTGAAAAGAGTAGCTCCCAGGCTTTTCTAGAGGTGCTGGCCTTTGTAGATGTGTGAGAAGCTGCCCCTGAGGGCAGGGGCAGAGCCACTCTATGCCTCCCTTAGGTCTGCACTGACCAGGTAGGCCCCCTGCAGGACAGTAGGTGGCTCTGTGGGGAACTTTGCACCCAGCAGGTTTTTAGGCCAGGGAAAGGGGGTTTTGTGGTACTACTCCCCAGGGGCCATTGTCTCCTACCCTGCTCTGGCTGAAACTTTGGGGCTTTGCCTGAGCTTGTCTGGGGCAGGGCCAGGCCTAAATTAGCTATAGTATTTCTGCCTCTCCTTGTTCCAGCCTCATCTTCCCCAGTTGATAGCAAGGGGTTGGGAGTTGAGTCAGAGGCCAGGGCTCTGGGTCGTAGAGCCACAGAGTCTGTCCACTGACTGCAGAATTTTCGCCTTGGATGAGTTGGGTACTCTTTTAACTGAACCAGGAGAGTTTCAACACTGCTTCACCCCATCAGCAGTGCTTTCTGCCTGGGTCCCAAGCACTCTGTTTCCAGGTCCAGCCTTATGCCTCCCAACAGGGGCCTGTGTATTTCAGACATTTCCGCTCTTCATGCTTTGGAGAGGGGGCTGGGCCCCAAGCAAAACTAGGTCTCTGCCCATTTGTCACTCCTTTCCTGATTGCCCAGCCCAAAGGCAGTGCCTGGGGCTGGCAGGGACAGGGACACATTCCCCAGAGGCTCCTAGAGACCTACAGCCTTTCAGGGATAGAGGTGGGAGCCTCATTTGAATGAGAATTGGATCTTTTCTGTCTCTATGGGTTAGTCTGAATCCTGGCCCCACTAGTGCTAGCCATATTGGATGGCAGACCTGTAGAGAAGTTCTGTTTGCTTCTTGGTACGCCCTCCCCACCTTTATTCTGCATCTAGTGGCTGCAATTAATAGGGTGTGACCTCCATTGGCTCCCAGGCTCTGGGGACCCCCTTTGCTCCCAGCCTCACCATGGCTTCACAGCCCTGCATGCTCCTTGTCTCTGGCAATCCTGCTTTTATCTACCATGTGAGTATGGGGCCACACCCAGCTCCTCAAGGGCAGCCCGCTGTTCATCCTCTCTCTCAGGTCTGATTTCAGCTCCCATGGCCCAGGACCCCCAGCCTGGCTAGGCCTCCTCTCCAGTCTGCAGCTCCTTTCAGTTCTGCTTCTGCCACCAGCAGGTGAGAGGTTGGCTTTCCCTGAGAGCCATCCAGAGCAGGAGAAAAAATCTCCAGGCCTCTTATGGGGCAGAATGAGGTGGGGGAACCCTTAGGATATCTGTTCAGATGCTGTCCTTCCCAGTCCAGGCTTCCAGAACAATTGAGGAGGTGTCAGACACACTTCCCCTACCTGAATGCTCAAGTGGCAGCTGCTACCCACCTACTGGCAATTTGATTGTTGGCCATGGCCAGAACTTTGTCCTCCTGTGGTCTCTGAGCCCTACTGCATTGTCAGTCACCTCCAGGTGGGGAGGAGGGTGAGGGCTCTGGAGATGGTATCTCTGGGTTTTCGTGGGCAGGTTTGGCTTTGTGGGGGTTCAGATCATTGCTGGGAGGGGGAGGCCTGTGCTGTGAAATTTGGGGCTTGGGGGCCAGCCACGTACCTCTTGCAGGAATCTGAGAATTCCTTCTTTTGTGACATTTGGGATCAGGGAGGCCATGGCACTGAGAATGTGATTTGGAGTGGTCGTGGAAGAAACAAGACCTGATGGCCAGCAGAGAGAGGTGATGGTACCCGTGTGCCCATGTGTGCAGGTCTAGGGTCAGGGCTCAGTCACTCTGATTGGCCCTTGTGGTTACAGGTGTTGAGAACATCACCATCCAGCTGGACCTAGAGAGTGCCTTCTACATTACCCACCTCATCATGACGTTCATCATGCCCCAGCCTAAAGGCTTGCTCTGTGCCTCCTGACCTCACAGCCACCAGTGATGCTTCCCTCTGGTGACCCAAGGACCCCCTCTTGTCCTCAGACATTCTGCCTGGCAACTCTGCTTCTGGAGCATTCAGTGGACCATGGCCACTCGGCATGTATGCTGATACTTTGCCTACAGCTGCTCAGGCCTCTTTCCTGGGATCCCTCCCACCCCTGGCCACAGAAACAGGGCTGGTTTGTGACCAGCATTACTCCAACATTGAGCCTTCCGCTGAGGGCAAAGTCAACCTAGAGGAAGGGAGGTTGGGCCCTGGGGTGAAGCCAGAAGCTCAGGTTTGCTTCTTCCAGGTTATTTTCAAAGTTCTGGACCCAGCCATTTTAAAGGAGAACCCAAACAATCCCAGGATTCAGGGTAATCCTCTCCACAGCCAATCCTGTGTTCCTTGCATGTCAGGACAGCCAGATAATGCAGGGAGGTGAGGTCCTGCTTGGGTGTGTACACCAGTGAGGTATGGTGGGAGGCAAGCCAGCTCCGTCCCCCAGCATTATTCCCTGGCTCTATCCCATCAGGGTCCTCTATTATGGACCTAATATGGCCCCCCTTTCCTGTCCCATCATTGTTCCCCATACCTATGCCCAGTGTATAGGGACTGGCAGTTTCTATCTCTGCCCCATCACAAATTCTTTGTGGGACCCCTTTGTGGTTCCCATCACCACTTTCTATGCCAGCTATCAACAATGTACCCCATTTCTGCACCTGTCGCTGTACCTTATAACTGTCCCTTTTATGAGCCTCCATCACAGCCCCTATCCTGGTCCCCCTGACTCATCACCCTGATGAGTCCTCATCTTGATTCATCACCCTAGCCTTACTTGGTGTCTGGCGTCTCTGCAGCTGCCTCTAGGTGGCACCAGGGTGTCTCTGGGTTGTGACCTCTTTCTTGTAAAACAAGTCTTGAAAGACAAGACACATAACCATAACCCAGCAGAGCAACCCAGAGTCAGGCCAGGTGAGTACTAAAGCATGACATACCCCAACCTGGCTTTTTCTCTACTCTCCACCCACCTTGACTGGTTATTACCAACTACTTGCCCTGAGCCCCCATGCTAGGTTCCCAAGCAGGTATTGCTTGCTCTTCTGATCAGGAGAGAGACACTCAGCAAAGGGAGGTATAAGAGGAAGCTTGGTTCAGTAACTGACTTAAGCTGTGGAGCAGAAAGGAGCCATGGACCCATCTGTCCCATGTGTACATTGAACAAGTGCCCATTGAGCTTCACTGTGTGCCAGACATCTGTCTTCTGAGCAGTGTTCAGTGGGGAGCAGATAAAGTGTCTTGGATCTGACATGAAAATGAGAAAAACTTGATAAATAAGCAAACTAATACCATATATGGTTTGGCTGGATGGTAAACTGATTTCTAGTTTTGATGATAGACTGGGGAATGGGATGGTTTACTGCAATGGGGAAGCAGTTTTCAACTAGTAATGCCAGGATGGGTTATCCAGGAAGAGGTGGGATTGTGCAGGTCTCACCTCAGGAGTGATGCCATGGTTGGAGCAGTGCAGAGGTAGAATTATCACCATTAGGCTGTGGTCATCCTAAGATGGTATCCCTAGAGGAGCAGGTATGGGGGAGTCCCACAGCATGAATGCTGGGGGAGGTGGCTGCAATGATGCAGAGAGAGAAGAAACCCTACCCCTATTCCATCCCAGCCATAGAGGGATAATGATCAGTGCACCTGAGGTCCCCAGTCTGTGTCTCCAGAACTCTTTCATGTGACAAATCTCCATGTGAACTCCAAATTGCACACGCTGGGTGATAGGCTGCTGGAGGAGCCTAAAGAGACACCCCTTCTACTACTATGTCCTTTAGGAGCTTGTGGCCAGAGGCAGCTGCCTATGCCATGGCCATGCCTTTGAGTGCAGGCCCACAGCTAAGGCCCCAGCCAACATGAAAGGCATGGTGAGCGCCATGAAAGAGGCATCCTGTGGCTGCTGGGGTGGGCGAGCTGGGGGACTGGGGCAGACTCATCTTGCTCTCCTCCCTGCCAGGTGCGTGGCCTTTGCATCTGCCATCACCACACAGTTGGTACCCACTGTGAGCATTGGTAGGACCTATGCTAGTACCACCTATGGCATGCAGCAGAGCCTGGGCACCCCCACACCTGGCAGGATACGTGCCGTGTCCTCTGTGCCTGGCCATAATTGCCTAAGTCAGCCCGCTCCATATCCATCTTCCTTGTTCTGCCCCAGAATGCAAGTGTAATGGGCATGCCCACAGTTGTCATTTTGACATAGCCCTGTATCTGGCATCTGGCAATGTGACTGGAGGCGTGTGTGATACATGTCAGCACAACACAGCTGGGTGCCACTGTGAACTCTGCCAGCCCTTCCACTGAGATCCCCAGGAGGAACCCCATTCTCTTCACTCTTGCAAACGTGAGCCTTCCAATCCCCAATCCCATCTCTGACCCTGATCCTTCAGCTCCATGGTGACCTCTGACCTAACTCTGTCCTCACTTCTGACCCATGATTCAGCCTGTGACTGTGACTCTATGGCTACTTTGGAAGGGGGGTTGTGTGATGCCCACACAGAAAGACCCGCAGCCTCCTCTCTGGGCAGTGTCACTGCAGAGTTCATGTCGGGCCAGTGCTGTGATCTCTGCCGGCCTGGTCACTGTGGCTTAAGCCCCACTCAGGCAGAAGGTTGTCAGTGTGAGTTATCCTGAGAGTAGACCGAACCCTCATGTCCTTGCTCTGCCCCCAATCACTGCTCTAATGACACATGCATGCACCTATCCCTGCAGGAATCCCAATAGCACCCTGTGAGCCCTGTGCCCTAGCCCGTAGACACTACCCCTGAGGTCAGGTCCCTGGCACTCATGCCTGTGATACCTCCAGCAGTGCCTGTCACTACAAACGCTTTGTCTCTGGATGGGACTGCAGACTTTATCTGGTAAGCCTTGCCCCACCTTCTGATTTGACCGTGATTTTGGGCACTAGGCTTCTAGCAGCTGACAAGTATAAGGCTGTATAATCAGTGTGACTCTAGACTGAGCCTTGCACATGGGTTGGTTCTACTCCTTGATCTGGTTACCAAGGTCAACACCACCTCAGCTAGCTGAACCAGCATATGCCCTCAGGTGGGAGCTTTGGAAACATAAAAGGAAAAGCAATGAAGCAAGTTACAACATATTGTGCACTGGGTTTAAAGATGTTTCGCAACAAACATATTTGGAGGAAGACTCAGTCCAAGAAAGAATTCCATCCACTTCTTGCCTCTCCTTGAACATAAATCCTTTAACTTTTACTTTAGCCTCTGCAGTATCCTCATCTTACCTCTTATGAAGCTGTGCAGGAGTATACTGAGGTCTCCTCACCCCCTCTCAGCTACAGCCAGAGGAGCATTGAAGCCCTGTGCTCACTCCCCTTCCTCTTGCAACAGGCAGTCCCAGCATATGACCTCCTAGGCCCCAGATCTTCCTGTCCTTTCTCCACCTACTTGTTCTCTCTTACAGTCCGAGTTCTGGAGTCTGAGCGGTGACTCTTTGGGCTACGGGCCTTGTGACTATGCCTACAGCAATGGGTACAAGGTAGGGCCTGGGAGTTGGGATCAAGTGATAAGAGTCAGGAGTTGACTCTCCTTCCCTGCCCCCACGTTAGTTCAGGTATTCTGCTGGGGAGGGCCTCTGCCTGTGCTACCCCCACCTCCATGGCTGCCATGAATTCCCATCTGGGCACTTCTGTGTTGCCCTTGACCAAACCACTGCTGAAGCTGAACTTGGCCAGGGCTTCCAGCCAGCTGACCCCCTGTTGCCTATGAGTGTCCAGGAGGAGCAGGGGCAAGAGAAAACCAAAGCTTAGACTTGGTTTTCAGGGGAGGGAGGGAGTGTGTGGAGACGACTGGTTTGAACAAGAGGCTGGGCTGGGTTAGGAAGGTGAGGAAGTCTAGGTGGGAGCATCAGCATGGTCAGAGGTTTGGTGTCTTAGAGCCCATATTTTCAGGGCAGTGTGGGAGAGGAGAGAGCCAGAATGTTAGAGGACACTGACACTCAACTTGTCCCTAAAGAGCCCCCTAGCCTGCCTCTCCCCACTGTACAGTCTTGGGGCCTCTCCTAGTTGGCTCTGGCCCCAACTTTGTAGACAGCATGACCCTCCGTGTGCCCACCATCCTGATGGCAAACCTATTACAGTAGCCAATTGCCCCAGGTGAGGAGTCTGAGAAATAGGTTGGGGTCATAGGACACTAGAGCCTTAGTAGGGATGGGATCCCTGGGATCTTCGGTTAATGGGAACCTAAGTCCTGGGGGTCCAGGTCTTGGGGTGGTCTGGGCCTGTGAGTTTGTGTCTTGTATCCAGGCCCTACCTGTTTCACCTCCTGGGACCAACATCTAGCTCTGCTCCAGCTGCAGCTAGAAACTGTGGCCCAAGAGGTGGCCCCCCTACACAAGGGGATGCCTGGCTGGGGTGCCCAGGGCTAGGGTGGATACCTACAAGCCCTGGAGGCAGTACTCCACCAGGCACAGACTCTCCTGGAATCTTCTTCACCCATTGTGGGGACTCTGGAGCAACTAACAGAGTGGATAGCTGGATTCAGGCCAGGGGTCTTGGGTCAGTAAGGGGGAGGTCTCCAGCTAGCTTCTCAGGGTTGGGGATTCAGGGGGTCTCAGGTTGGCCTGTCTTGTGTCCTGGGTCTGGGAGTCAGGTGGGTTTTCCTGAGTGAGGAGTCATAAAGGAGAGTACATCTTCCTGCAGGAAGAAAGTGACTGCTTTGGCTCAGACACTGTGGGCCACAGGACAGGTTGTGGCAGAAAGAGAGCCATGAGTTACGAGGCAGTGTGAACATCTGGAAGAATTATCCTGGGAGTTAAACTGTGTCAAGGGCTTGCCTGGCCCAAGAGGGCAACAGGAGCCCAAGATGAGGCCTAATGAGCAGGTGAATGGGCAGCAGGTGAGGGTAGGGGCTAGGCTGGGGCAGAAGGAAGGGGCCAGGTGCTTTTGCTTATGTACCTGGGGAAACCCAGAAGGCTAATTGACCCTGCCTCAACTAGTGGAGTCCTGAGCCACCCCTCTATCCATCCCTGCCATCCCCTGCAGATGCTGAGGCCCAAGCCTCCTCAGCTGTCTGCTTTCCCAAGAGGCCCTTCTTGGAGCCCAGGTTGTGACCACATTTGGAGAATGAGACAGCATCCTAGGACAGGCCCAAGAGACCGGTGGTGGACAGAGCAGCTGCTGTGGGGGATGGGCCAGCCAGGGACAGGAGCAACTATGTGGGAGCTGAAACTGATGAAGCTGGTTGACAGGATCCAGATGTTGTGTCCATAGCTTCTGAGACTCCTAGTCAAAGTTGAAGTGGTGGGTGGAGAGATGGATCACTATAGGGGGTTTCGCCAAGGCGAGGACTTTCTTCTAGCCAAAACCTGGGTGTAGGGCAATAGGGGATATCTGGGACATACAATTCTCACTGGATCATCTAGCTTGTTTACAGGAATGCAGGGGTTGGGTACCTGGACTGGCCTATGTTCCTGATACCCTGTGGTGTTGCCTCTTGCCCTGGGACCCTGCCACTACCCAGTGGGCTCTGGTTGCTTCCCATAACTCTTCCAATAGCCTTGATATAGCTGCCACAATCCTAGGGCAGCATTAACCAACTAGTACAGAGCCATTGGGGCCATGCATGGGAGCCAAGCGGGGAGTCATAGGGGTGCAGGAGATACATTCCACATCTGACTCACCCCTACGAGCTGCAGCAAATTCAGGCCACAGCAAGCTCCACAGGAATCCAGGCCTGGGAGACATCGTGTCAGGGGGTCCTGGGGTGTGGCCACCATAGCCCCTCTACAAGCAACTGTGCAGATCCTCCAGTGTTTCCTCTTGGGTACATGTCTGCTTGTTGTGTGTCTGTTCACAGCTGAGGGGAGGGGCAGGTGGGCATCTAGAACACTGTTGTGATACTCCTTCCAGAATGAGAAATATTCATAAGGGCTAACCAGGGGTCAGATGGGAGCACTAGTATGCTCCTAAATGTTTAACAGCTGGTTGGAGGTCAGAGGGAACTGATTTGTAGTGTTTATCAATTTGCATGGTGTGAGCAAAGCCACCATGGCTGATTTTAGTCTACCTACCACTTATCAGCTAACTCACAAAATTCCTGAAAATTTAATACTTCGCTCTTATTAGCCCCCAGCACATGTAGTCATGTCAGAGGCAGGGTCAGTGAGAGGTTAGAGTCAGGGTTTGTTGGGTCAGGAATTGAGTTCATATCCAAGATTCCTACTCCAGCTCCTACATATGAAGGTGCAGATGCTGTGAGTGTGCAGCTGGTGCATGGCATGGGCTGGCAGTGCCCCTCCCCTAAGGTGGGACAGTGAGCATTGCCCTCTTGCTGAGTCAGATCCAGAGTGCCCTCCCTGCACCAGACACCATAGGCCAGGAACTGCCCAGAGCTGAAGGTGTCCTCCATCAGGCACAGCAGACCTGGTGAAGGGCCAGGAGACTGGAGGCAGAGGTCAGAGGATGGGGAGGACAGGGATGTCCAACTGATCATCTGTCCCCTTCAGGGGTTAGGGTGGGGGACAGCTAGGGCCCAGGACCAAGCACTGGATGTTCAGCTGGCTGAGGTGGGAAGTCATACAAGGGCTGCAGAACAAGGACTGCAGTCAGCAAAACAGACACTCCGAGGCCTGGAGGCCTCATTACCCCCAGCTCCTTCACACCTCTTGTTCAGTGGCTGCTGTTTTCTCCATTCTCCCCCTGAGATGCTTGAACCACTATGATACCCTGGCATTACCAAATACACAGACCATGTGAGCACCCTACTTAGTTGCTACCCTGCTGTGACCTCCCTGTGATCTTTGACCTTTGCCCCAGGTGGCAGGGCACCTGGCCTGGATGATACTGGCAGTGGCAGTGGATGTGACCCCAGTCCTGGGGCCTCTGTCCAGTGCAGCTGTGGCTTTCAAGACCTACTTGGCCTTGTCAGCAGCAGGCTGAGAGGGCAGAAGAGCAAGCAGTACATGCCATGGGCATGGCTGGGGGCCTGGGCAAGGTGATATGGGTACACTGGGCATTGAGGTGTCAGAGGTGGGATTTAGGCTGGGACTGGGCTATACTGGGCTGAGGCAGAGTCTCAGCCCCCTTCCGCCCCCGGGAACCTTGGGCAGCAATCTGTCTGAAATAGTAGGATCTAGGTGGGGTGGGTTTTCAGTTCAAGTCCTGCTCTAGGAGTTGCAGATGGCCCAGTTAGGCGTGGTAGAGTTGCAGAAGGGCACACATAGCCTGGTGGCCACAGGGCAAGATGCAGGAGAGTGGGTACAGCAGGCACAAGCTGAGCCCAAGAGCTGCTGAAGTGGGTGCCTAACAGCTAGAGTTGGCTAAAAGGTGCATGGCTGGTCCATGGTGGGGTGGGGTATGGAGTGGGATCAGGGTCAGATGGACAGGTCAGAGTCAGAACAGGGATGGTGTAGGAGGGTCAGGGCTGGGTCCAGGTCAGGTCCAGATTCTTGTAGGGATCAGGGCTGGGGTCAAAGTTCACAACAGGGCTCAAATGTTGATTAGGGTTAGAGCTCACTTAGGGCTGGGGTCAGAGTTAAGGTCATGACAGAATTGAGGACCAGGGTCAGAGATTAGGGCCAAAGGTCAGAACCTGGTTCAGATGACCTGATCCTCAAGGTTGGAGCACCACCTGGTGCAGAATGAGCAGATACTGAGCAAGCAGGTATCATCCTTGGGGCCCTGGAACAGAGTGCAGCAAAGCTGCTTGAACACATGTGGCTATGGGCAAACGCATGTGCCACCTGCTGACTGTGGTGTGTGGAGCTAGTAAGACAGACTCCTGAATGATCCCAGCTAGTAACTCAGACTACCTGAATGATCCCAGTTTGACCCAAGAATCTCCTGACCTTGAGGGACCAGGGAGCCCACTGAGTGCCTACTGACCCTGAGTAACCCCCATGTGACTCCATGATATCCTCCAGTGATCTGTCCTTGAGAAACCAGAGATCACGTAAAACTCACAGAGGCCATCAAGTGCCTTTGACACTGATAGATCCTTTTCTGAGTGATCTAAAATTGAGTCACCTCTAATACCCCTAGCCCCTCAGGTTGATTACATGACCCTCAGGGTAACTGGAGACCACTACTTCAGAAAACTGGAGTAACCTCCTGAGACCCTGTAAGTCCATCAGATTGACTGCCCCCCTGCTCAGACTCTCCTTGAGAAGCCTGGTGATGCCCGTGAAGAACCTGCAGCTTTCCCCCCCAGTTCCACAGCTCTGGGTACTCTCCACTTGGCCCCAGACAGAGTGGGCACATTTGTGGCAGCTCAGAGCCACAGGGGCCTGGCCTTATAGACCTGCGGAGTCCACGGTCCGCTTGTGGTCCCAGGGGCCTGGGTGGGGCACTCGCCGGCAGCTTGCATTCCAAGCCCGGGCTCTGGCCTCCTGGCAGGCCAGAAAGTACGGAACGGATGAATAGCCATAAGATCTGGATTCACTCCCTGCCTCTGTTGTCAGCTGCCCAGCACCCGTTTTCACACCGGGAAACTGAGACACCACTTCTTGTGCAGACTTGCAGTAGTGACTAAGGGAGGTGGAGCCTCCTGGAACAGTGACTTGGGCAAGGGGATGGCTTTTCTCCATCTCTCGTCCTACCTCCATCTTGTCCTGTGGCTCTGGCCAGGCCAGCCTAAAGCTTCCCACATCCCTAAAGAGAGGAGCTTGATGCCTCCGTGTGTGCTCTCTCACTTACCTGCTGATGCTGGAACCCTGGAACTGAACAGCCTAGTTGATGGTGACTTCCACAGCACTCACAATGCTGGGGAGAAAGGCTGGGTTTTGTGGGCCGTTTGAAGTCTCAGAAGATCAGCCTCCTTTTCTTTGCTCATGCCATGCCCCCTAGTTGGTGCGCTCCCTAACTGTGGCGGCCTAAAACCAAACCCCCTGCCCCTTGGTCTGAACCAGACCAAGGGAGCACAATAAAGTTTTGCAGGTGAGCTGGACTATGTCTGGTTTCTAGAATGAGGATCATTACTGGAGAGGTGGGAGAGGAAATTCTGCACAGTGTTGCACTCCTGCCCAAGATCCGTTCCACGCTTTCTTTCTTGCCGTACTTCTCAACTTTGCTCAAAGTCGCAGGACTGTGCTAGTGGTGGGACTGCCGGAGGGAGGATTGAGTGGGGAATCAGCCAGGGACTTACGAGGGCAGGGTCTGCACGGGACCCCAAGGGAGGGGTAGGGTGGGCCTGGGCTACAGACCTCTCATCCCCCCTCATCTGGATTCCCCTCTTCTTCAGGATGGAGCGGGCCTCAGGGGTATCAGGGAGGGACCTGCGGGGACTGCCTGGGCCCTGGGAGCTTCGACTGGGCCTGCTGCTGAGTGGTGAGAGGGCCTAGTGAAGGCCTGGGGTTTGTGGGATGAGATGGTGGGTCCGGGGGGAGCTAGCCCTGGGGCTGCGGGGTGGGAGCGCAGCAGAACTGGCTGACCCACTGTTCCCAGCGCTGGCCACCGCCCTGGCCCAGGCCCTGGCCCCAGATGTGCCAGGCTGTTCGAGGGGAAGCTGCTACCCCGCCACAGGTGACCTGCTAGTGGGCCGTGCTGACAGACTGACTGCCTCATCCACCTGTGGCTTGCATGGCCCCCAGCCCTACTGCATCGTTAGTCACCTTCAGGTGAGGCTGGGGGTGGCTAGGCCAGGGGAGGGGATGCTGGCACTGGCTGAAGCACTGACCCTGACCTTGACTCTGACCCAAACCAGGATGAGAAGAAGTGCTTCCTGTGTGATTCCCGGCGCCCCTTCTCTGCTAGAGACAACCCAAACAGTCATCGCATCCAGAATGTAGTTACCAGCTTTGCACCACAGCGCCGGACAGCCTGGTGGCAGTCAGAGAATGGTGAGGCCGTGGGTAGGGCATGGGGTGAATGGGGTTGCCCACCAGTAGTCTCAAGTCCCTGACTTCCGACTCCTGCCTCAGGTGTCCCCGTGGTCACCATCCAGCTGGACTTGGAGGCTGAGTTTCATTTCACACACCTCATTATGACCTTCAAGGTGCCCGCATGTCTGGGAGCCTGCTTGAATCACCCTGCTTGGCTCCCCATTACCCCTGAACAGATTCCCAGCAACTTAGCCCAGCCTCCCTGAGATCACATGCTGTACTCTGGCTGCATGGGAGGCTCCTTCATGGCCCACACCTTCTGTTGCCTTCTGCCTCCAGGCCTTTGCACGCGCTGCCTCCCTGGGCCCCATGACCCCTGAGCCTCCCCATTAGAAGGGGCTACCCTCCCTGACTATTGCTTGGCTTCCAGCAGTCACCCCCCACCTGTCCATGAACTGCTTGAGGGCAAGCCCCTGCTGGGCAGGGCTCTTGATAGGCCTGGGCCTGAGGCCCACTGATCAGCCATGCCCCCCACCCAGACATTTCGTCCTGCTGCCATGCTGGTGGAGCGCTCAGCAGACTTTGGACGCACCTGGCATGTGTACCGATATTTTTCCTATGACTGTGGGGCTGACTTTCCAGGAGTCCCACTGGCCCCCCCACGGCACTGGGATGACGTAGTCTGTGAGTCCCGCTACTCAGAGATTGAGCCATCCACTGAAGGCGAGGTGAGGGGTGGGATCTGACTTGGGGCAGGAAGAGGGGAGATGATGGGCCTGAGGCAGGGTCCAGTGCCTCTAATGACCCCATGTTCCTCCAGGTCATCTATCGTGTGCTGGATCCTGCCATCCCTATCCCAGACCCCTACAGCCCACGGATCCAGAGTGAGTGTTCTTCCCTTTGAGCCTGGCACAGTCCCAGTGTCCGGCCGGTGACTATTTGGGGCCTCAGTAGCTATTTTGGGTGCTTCTTAGGGCAGGTGCCAAGTCCAGTTTAGCTCACATAGCAATAGACAGGAGGTCTCCCAAGGTGACCTTAGCAGCTGCAGCCCCTGAGTGGGCATGGAGTAACAAGAGCCTGCCTGGCCAGCTGGCTCCCAATTCTTTCACCCAACTTAGACCTGCTGAAGATCACTAACCTACGGGTGAACCTGACACGGCTGCATACACTGGGGGACAACCTGCTTGACCCACGACGGGAGATCCGTGAGAAATACTATTATGCCCTCTACGAGCTGGTTGTGCGTGGCAACTGCTTCTGTTACGGACACGCCTCACAGTGTGCACCCGCCCCAGGGGCACCAGTGCATGCTGAGGGCATGGTGAGGGGCTTTAACTGGTTGGAATAGGGCTGGGGGCAGGGGTGGGCATGGCTGGACAGTGCTGACCACCTGCTTGCCCACCTTCTAGGTTCATGGGGCCTGCATCTGCAAACATAACACTCGTGGCCTCAACTGTGAGCGGTGTCAAGATTTCTATCATGACCTGCCCTGGCGTCCGGCTGAAGATGGCCACAGTCATGCCTGCAGGAGTGAGTGAGATCCTGGCCCACATGGCCCCAGAACTCTGTTGTCTGGCTGTGCCATGAGTAAAACCTAGAGCTGGTTGGTCAAGCCCCTAACACCCAGACTGTATCCAAAGAGTATGCGGGCCTTCATGCCCTTAGGGATTCCCTTAACTCTCCTTCACAATCTGCTCTGGGCAGGGGGTCAGTATAATGCTGAGACCTTAAAGTACCTGAGCCCACAGCCACAAATTCTGGCCTGTGGCAGGGACCTGCTGTGTCACTGGGACCCTTACACCCCTTATCTTCAGGACATCGGCCCTCAAGTGACCTTTGTCCTGCCTTCCCCTCCCCCAAGAGTGTGAGTGCCATGGGCATGCCCACAGCTGCCACTTCGACATGGCCATATATCTGGCATCTGGCAACGTAAGTGGAGGTGTGTGTGATGGATGTCAGCACAACACAGCTGGGCGCCACTGTGAGCTCTGCCGACCCTTCTTCTACCGTGACCCAACCAAGGACCTGCGGGACCCTGCTGTGTGCCGCTGTGAGCTGGGACTGGGCATGGGAGAGGGAAGGCTGAGTCTGGGGTAGGAACTGGGAAGCCAGACTGCTGTCCAGGTTGCAGGGGTTTGGTGGTGGGTGGGAGGGGGCATGGGGTGAAACCAGGCTGGGAATCCAGGGTAAAGAGGCTTGGGAGATAAGTGGTGCTGGGCTAGTTGGAATAGGGTGACCCTGCACCTCTTTTTGCCCTCAGCCTGTGATTGTGACCCCATGGGTTCTCAAGATGGTGGTCGCTGTGATCCCCATGATGATCCTGCTCTGGGGCTGGTCTCGGGCCAGTGTCGCTGCAAAGAACATGTGGTGGGCTCTCGCTGCCAGCAATGCCGTGATGGCTTCTTTGGGCTCAGTGCCAGCGACCCTGCAGGCTGTCGGCGTATGTGCTTCCTGCCCTACCTCCTGTGCTAACCTTAACCCTTGACTTCTTACTTTTTACCCAATGAACACCAGCACTACCATGTTCCCCAGAGTGCTGATGGGTCTCCTTCCTCACAGGATGTCAGTGTGATGCACGGGGCACAGTGCCTGGGATCACCTCTTGTGACCCCAACAGTGGAACCTGTTTCTGCAAGCGTCTAGTGACTGGACGTGGCTGCAACCGCTGCTTGGTGCGACTGCAGGGGGCTGGGGTTCTGGGGTCCTGCACTTATTCTCAGAGCACAGGGTGAGGGGGTGGTGTCTATACTCCACTGGGGAGAGCTTAGGGTCTATTCCTAGCTGGGAGGCCAAGGGTGGGAGCCATGGTCTAGGGACCATGTTTTCTCCAAGGGGTGGTAGAGGCTGAGAGCTGTTATTGGATTCCCTGATGGGTGGTGGGGGGGGGTCTGTTTCTGGCCCCCAGAAACTTCCTCTCCCCTAGCCTGGCCATTGGGGCCTGAGCCACGACCTGCTTGGCTGCCGTCCATGTGATTGCGACGTGGGTGGTGCCTTGGATCCCCAGTGAGTGCCGTATAAGGGGTCTGGGGGCGGGGGGAGATCCTGGGCAGGGTAAGGGATCCTTCTTGAGTAAACATGGGCTTCCCAGGTGCAATGAGGCCACAGGTCAGTGCCGCTGTCGCCAGCACATGGTGGGGCGACGCTGTGAGCAGGTGCAGCCTGGCTACTTCCGGCCTTTCCTTGACCACCTAACTTGGGAGGCTGAGGACACCCGAGGACAGGTAGGGAGCAATGTTGGAGGGCAGGGCTTGTGCAGAGTTATGGGTGGTACTTTGTCTGGGGAGGGTGTCCAGCCTTGGACAGGGCCTCAGCTGAAGAGCTGGGGTTTGGGGACAGGTTGTGGTAGAAGAAATGGTGCCTTACCTAGGCACCCACCCTGAGCTGCATCCCTCACAGGTACTGGATGTGGTGGAGCGCCTGGTGACCCCTGGTGGGACTGTATCCTGGACAGGCCGGGGCTTTGTTAGACTGCAGGAAGGTCAGGCACTGGAGTTCCTGGTGACATCTGTGCCAAGAGCCATGGATTATGATCTGCTGCTGCGCTTGGAGCCCCAGGTCAGACTCTGTGAAACCTGACCCAGAGCTGAACCTCCAGGTGTGGTAGCATTTCCTTCATCATCCCGTTCCACCAGGTCCCTGAGCAATGGGCAGAGATGGAAGTGGCTGTGCAGCGCCCAGGGCCTGTGTCTGCCCATGGCCCGTGTGGGCACATGCTGCCCAAGGATGACCACATTCCAGGGACTCGGCAACCAGAAACTAGGTGAGGGCACTAATGTAGCATCTATAACAGTGGAGGGGTGCAGGCCAGCCCTAATTCTCTGAAGGGCACTTGGAAGCCCATGCTGCTCATTCATCTGTCCCTTGCTTCAAGTGCCTCCTCCTGAGAGCTGTTTGCCAGGTGCTGTTAGGCATGGCAGAGGTCAGAGGAAGGAAGTAGAATAGGCCTGCTCTCTTAGGGGTCTAAATTCCAGAGGTCTGTGGCAAGAATTAATGGGAACTCATTTAGTGTCACTATAAGGAATGCCCACAGTGGGAAGGGATGGCATCAGAGCATTCTGAGCAGGGATGTGCCTGGTCTGATTATTGTTTTATTACATTCTGGGTAATATTTGTTTCATGTATCTGTTTTGTCACCTTCTTTTTTGATGCTTTTATTATGTAAATATTCAAACATACACGGAAGTAGAGAGAGCAGCATAAAAGGGGTCATACCCATTATAGACATTTTTACTAACTGCGACTTGTGTTTAACAAAGATCCCTCTACTTTCTGAGTGGAGAACAGACTGAAAGGGACCAAAGGGGAAGCTGGAAGATCTGCTGGAGACTATCGAGTTAGCTGAGTGACAGTGGTTTGGACAGAGGTTTAGCGGTTGATGTGGTGAGATGATGAAGGTTCCAGAGGGTTCTAGTGGCAGAGATGATGGGTTAGAAGTGTAGGAAAGGGAAAGTGGAAAGATGAGTCTAGAGTTTTGAGTTTGTTCATCTGGGTGGGTGTTGGGCTCTTTACTGAGATAGAGACATAGGGAGGAGCTGTTCTGAGTTGCTTAGACATGTGAGAGAAGGCCAGTGGATGGTTGAATTTCTATGTCTGCAATTACTGAGAGGCCTCAAGTTGGAAATATAAGTTTGGGACTTGTCACTAAAGAGATAGGTCTAGATGAAATCACCAGAGAAAGAAAGGAGGACCAGAAGAAAGCTCTGGGTGTTAGAGGCCAGTAGAGAAGGAAGAGTTGGCAGTGGGGGGAAATCAGGAGTGTGGACAGGGTTCCAGAAGTGGACAGAAGAGTGTCTCAGGAAGGAGGGCGCACTGCTCTCATCGCATGCTGCTGAATGCTGGAGCAGACAGGAACAGAGAAGAGGCTGCTGGGTTTGGCTACATGGAGGTTTATGGTGAGCTTGATACAGGCCATCTTGATGGCACGTTGGCATAAAAACTCCATTGGAGTGCGAGGCTGGAGTAGAGGCAGTGACCACAGTTCAATTTATTGGGGAGGAGAGCAAAGATAAAGCAACAGCTACGGAAGACTCAGGGATTAAGAGAAGATGTTTTCAAGGGGGAATAAAAGATGTTTGTAGGCTGATGGGAATGACCTAGGAAAGGCAGAGCCAGGCTGGAGGGAATGACATAGTCTTGGTGAAGAGGAGCAGAGGTTGGAGGTCAAGGTTGGAGGAAATGTGAGGAGGCCATTGAAGAAAAATTGGCAAGTATTTGTGCCAGGGAAATGCCATAGGGTTGCAAGACTGTAGGGAGCATTTTCAGAGATTGGTCTGCACAGGTATAGGAGTCCAGTGAGGCATGCTTGTGGAAATCTGTATACCAGCCCTAGCATCTTTCTTGGCCGATGGTTGGGTTGCTGTGTGCAGGGTGAGGAGGCCTAGGACGGTGGGTACAGGGACCCTGGGTGAACCCATACCTGTCCTTGTCTCCCCCCAGGTATATGGTATTTCCAAGACCTGTCTGCCTTGAGCCTGGCATCTCCTATAAGCTGCATCTGAAGCTGGTGCGGACAGGGGGAAGTGCCCAGCCTGAGGCCCCCTACTCTAGACCCAGCCTGCTCATTGACTCGGTGAATAGTCCTCTCTCCCCACACTGACTAGGAAGGCAAGGTCTATGGGATGGGACCTGTAGTGGTGGTGGCTGGATAGGCGGGGCCTATGACAGAAGAGGCAGGCCCATGGTGGTGCTAAGTGCTCTGGCAGTGTCAATATGGTCTTGGGTCTGGACCTCATTCTTCCTTGCTCATATTTTCAGTTGGTGCTGCTTCCCCGTGTCCTCGTGCTGGAGATGTTTAGTGGGGGTGATGCTGCTGCCCTGGAGCGCCGTGCCACCTTTGAACACTACCGTTGTCACGAGGAGGGTCTGGTGCCCAGTAAGACCCTTCCCTCTGAGGCCTGTGTCCCCCTCCTCATCAGCCTGTCTGCCCTACTCTACAATGGTGCCTTGCGTAAGTGTCTGTGATGTGGGTCGGTGGGGCAGAGGTGTGGGGCCCCAGCCTGACTTGGCCCTATCCACCTGCCCCACAGCCTGTCAGTGTGACCCCCAGGGCTCACTGAGTTCTGAGTGTAATCCCCATGGCGGTCAGTGCCTGTGTAAACCTGCAGTGGTTGGGCGTCGCTGTGATCGCTGTGCCCCTGGTTTCTACGGCTTTGGCCCCACAGGTTGTCAAGGTACTTGCCTGCCTTTCTTTCCTCCTTTCCTTCTCTCTCCTCCCCACTACTATTCTCCCTCCTCCCTCCGACTCTGCTTCTTCCTTCCTCTAACTCTGCATTGGACCCCATGCTCTCAGCACCAGGACACTGGAAGTTCTCTTCCATTCCCTGACTTTCCCACCCTGACCCCACCTAGATTCCCTCAAATCCCCTCCCTGGCTCAGCCTCTGCCTTGCCCCCAGCCTGCCAGTGCAGCCCCGAGGGGGCACTCAGTGGCCTATGTGAAGGGACCAGTGGGCAATGCCCCTGCCGAACTGGTGCCTTTGGGCTTCGCTGCGATCGCTGCCAGCGTGGCCAGTGGGGATTCCCTAACTGCCAGCCATGTGTCTGCAATGGGCATGCAGATGAATGCGACACCCACACAGGCACTTGCCTGGGCTGCCGTGATCACACAGGGGGTGAGCACTGTGAAAGGTGAGCCTGGAGCAGCTGGGAGTGGGTTGGTGGGTGGGAATGCTGCTCAGGGATCACATATCTCTTCCTGCCCCTCCCTGAAGGTGCATTGCTGGCTTCCACGGGGACCCACGGCTACCACATGGGGGCCAGTGCCGGCCCTGTCCCTGCCCTGAAGGCCCTGGGAGCCGGCGGCACTTTGCTACTTCTTGCCATCGGGATGGGTACTCCCAGCAGATCATGTGCCACTGTAAGACAGGCTACACAGGTAAGTAAGGTGCAGGCATGGGGTCAGGGTGGGGCAGCTGAACTGAACACTCATGCCTTTCCCAACCGTGGGCAGGGCTGCGGTGCGAAGCTTGTGCCCCTGGGCACTTTGGGGACCCATCAAGGCCAGGTGGCCAGTGCCAGCCCTGTGAGTGCAGTGGGAACATTGACCCCACGGACCCTGATGCCTGTGACCCCCGCACGGGGCAATGCCTGCGCTGCTTATACCACACGGAGGGACCACACTGTGCCCACTGCAAGCCTGGCTTCCATGGACAGGCCACCCGACAGAGCTGTCACCGTGAGTGTGGGATTGGGATGGCTGGGGCAGGGCTCTGCTGCTCAGGATCTCCTTGATTAATGTGTTTGACTGGCACAGGCTGCACCTGCAACTTGCTGGGCACAGATCCCCAGCAGTGCCCGTCCACTGACCGGTGCCACTGTGACCCAAGCAGTGGGCAGTGCCCATGCCTCCCCAATGTCCAGGGCCCTAGCTGTGACCGCTGTGCCCCCAACTTCTGGAACCTTACCAGTGGCCATGGATGTCAGCCCTGTGCCTGCCACCCAAGCCGAGCCAGAGGCCCTACCTGCAATGAGGTATGGGATTCTCCTGTGGATCCCTGGGTGGATGGTGCCAGCTGTCTGTCTTAACTCTCAAGGGCTTAGCCTCTGATTGAGGCTCTGACCTCTGCCCTGTTCCCACTCTAGTTCACAGGGCAGTGCCACTGCCGTGCTGGCTTTGGTGGGCGAACCTGTTCTGAGTGCCAAGAGCTCCACTGGGGAGACCCTGGTTTGCAGTGCCGCGGTGAGAGCTGGCAGGGCTAGGGTAGATGGGGGACTTCTCAGGATGTCCCACTGCCACCCTAACTTCATGGTCTGCCCTTTTCTGCAGCCTGTGATTGTGACCCTCGTGGAATAGACACGCCTCAGTGTCACCGCTCCACGGGCCACTGTAGCTGCCGCCCAGGCGTGTCTGGCGTGCGCTGTGACCAGTGTGCCCGTGGCTTCTCAGGGGTCTTTCCTGCTTGCCACCCATGCCACACATGCTTCGGGGACTGGGACCGTGTGGTACAGGACTTGGCTGCCCGTACGCGGCGCCTGGAGCAGCGGGCACAGGAGCTGCAGCAGACGGGTGTGCTGGGTGCCTTTGAGAGCCGCTTCTGGCACATGCAGGAGAAGCTGGGGACTGTGCAGGGGATTGTGGGTACCCGCAACACCTCAGCTGCCTCCACTGCGCAACTTGTAGAGGCCACAGAGGAGCTACGGTGCGGATGGGCCTGAGGATATGTGGTGGGATGGGGCAGAGGCCCAGTGGCCTGAAGCTTCTCTAAACACCACTACCTACTGGCACAGGCGTGAAATTGGGGAGGCCACTGAGCACCTGACCCAGCTGGAGGCAGAACTGACTGATGTGCAGGATGAGAACTTCAATGCCAACCATGCACTGAGCAGTCTGGAGCGAGATGGGCTTGCACTTAATCTCACACTGCGGCAGCTGGACCAGCATTTGGACCTGCTCAAGCATTCAAACTTCCTGGGTGGGTTGTTGGCCAACTAGGCAGGTGGACCAGGGTTGAGTGATCTTTAGCTGACTGCCAGCCTTTGCCCAATATAGGTGCCTATGACAGCATCCGCCACGCCCATAGTCTGTCTGCAGAGGCGGAACGTCGTGCCAACACATCAGCCCTGACAGTGCCCAGTCCTGTGAGCAACTCAGCAGATACCCGGCACAGGACAGAGGTACTAATAGGTGCCAAGAAGGAGGACTTCAACCGCAAGCACATGGCCAACCAGCAGGCACTAGGCGAGCTTTCAGCCCGTACCCAGTCCCTGAGCCTGACAGGCATCAATGAACTGGTGAGGCACAAGTGTGGGGTGGGACATGTGGGTGTGGCTGTTCCTTCTACAGGTCCCTGACTTGTTCTGTGCCTGGCAGGTGTGTGGGCCCCCAGGGGATGCACCCTGTGCAACAAGCCCTTGCGGGGGTGCTGGCTGCCTGGACGAGGATGGGCAACCCCGCTGTGGGGGCCTCAGCTGCAATGGGGCAGTAGCCATGGCGGACCTGGCACTGGGTCGGGCCCGGCACACGCAGGCAGAGCTGCAGCGGGCACTGGCAGAAGGTGGCGGCATCCTCAGCCAGGTGGCTGAGACCCGTCGGCAGGCAGGAGAGGCACAGCAGCGGGCCCAGGCAGCCCTGGACAAGGCTAATGCTTCCAGGGGACAGGTGGAGAAGGCCAACCAAGAACTTCGGGAACTTATCCAGAGTGTGAAGGACTTCCTCAGCCGTGAGCCTCCCGTGTGGCCCAGGCCATGTGGTTGTGTCACCTGTGTCTATGTTCATACTTGTGTCCCTGGGTCCATACTTGGGTCAGAGCCTGCACTGGACCTGTGCTTATGACCCCATGTCTAGCCCCTCAACCCTTGCCTATATGTGGTCCCCAAGTCCACGACCCCAAGTCTGTGCCCACTTACGGTTCCTGTCCTTGTAGTTAATCACTATGCCTAGTAGCAAACCCATATTCTGTGTGGGGTCCCTGAGTCCATACCCCAAAATTGTGTTCGATGCCAATACTGGAGAATCTGTGTCCCTAAGCCCTTGCCTGTGTCCCCATAGAGGAGGGGGCTGATCCTGATAGCATTGAGATGGTGGCCACACGAGTGCTAGAGCTCTCCATCCCAGCATCACCTGAGCAAATCCAGCACCTGGCAGGCGCAATTGCAGAGAGGGTCCAGAGCCTGGCGGATGTGGACACAATCCTGGCACGCACCGTGGGAGATGTACGTCGGGCAGAACAGCTATTGCAAGATGCACGGCGGGCAAGGTCTGACTGTGACCCTGGCCCCAATCCTTGACACCTGGTCCTGATACTTGCAGGCTCTGATTCCCTCTCTTCTTCAGGAGCCGGGCTGAGGGTGAGAAACAGAAGGCAGAAACAGTACAAGCAGCACTGGAGGAAGCCCAGAGGGCACAGGGAGCTGCTCAGGGTGCCATCCAAGGGGCGGTAGTTGACACACAGGACACTGAGCGGACACTGCATCAGGTGTGGTTTCTCTGGGACATCAGTGGGGCAAGATTATGGGCATGCACCATAGACCTGTTTAACCCTGGGTCCACCCATGACAGGTTCAGGAGAAGATGGCAGGTGCAGAGCAGGCACTGAGCTCTGCAGGCGAGCGGGCTCAGCAATTGGATGGTCTTCTGGAGGCTCTGAAATTGAAACGAGCAGGGAATAGCCTGGCAGCCTCTAGTGCGGAAGAAACAGCGGGCAGTGCCCAGGGTCGTGCCCGAGAGGCTGAGCAGGTGGGTTGAGGCAGAACCAGCTGGTGGGGGTTGAAGTAGAGTCTGGGCCTCCACTGAGACACCCAGCTGACTTTGCGTTCTATATCCCCAGCTGCTGCAGGGCCCACTAGGCGACCAGTACCAAACAGTGAAGGCCTTGGCTGAGCGCAAGGCCCAGGGTGTGTTGGCTGCACAGGCACGGGCAGAGCAACTTCGGGATGAAGCTCGAGGCTTGTTGCAGGCTGCTCAGGACAAGCTGCAACGGCTACAAGGTGATGATTGGGGTGGGTGGGCGCCAGAGGTGTGGGACTGTGGGAGTAGGACCCTTCAGCTGAGACCTTCCCCTCCTAGAGCTGGAGGGCACCTATGAAGAGAACGAGCGGGCACTGGAAGGCAAAGCAGCCCAGCTGGATGGGCTGGAGGCCAGGATGCGTAGCGTGCTTCAAGCCATCAACTTGCAGGTTCAGATCTACAACACCTGCCAGTGACCCCTGCGCGACGCCTACTCCAGTCCCCAACCCCGCCCGTTACTGCATCTGCTTGAAACAGTTCCCAGCCCGACCAGGCCCCCAATAAACCGCTGTGATTACCCACTGTGTAGTCTGGACTCTGATTTGGGGAGGGCGGGGTCTCTGGGCGGAACCTCAGGATGGCACCAGCAGGGCCAGGGCGAGGCCAAAGCACCGGAGCCCCGCCTCCTCCGTTCGGGCCCGCCCCGGAGCTGCCCGTCGCCGCATGCCCACTCCCACCGGAAGTGCGTCACCAGCTAGGCTCTCAGCCACCCGCGGCCGTAACTAGAAGTCGAAACAAAACAAGCGGCTGAGGCGGCGGCGACGGGACGGGGGAGGGGCGCGCCGGAACCGGAACCGACCAGACGCCGGAACCGGAACCGAGAGCGGGTTGCCAGGGCCCTAAGAGGGCTGGCGGCGGCGGCCTCGCTCGGTGAGTGGGACGGGCCGCAACTCGCCTGTCTGGCAGGAGCCAGGGAGGCCGGGACGCGGGCCCCGGGCTGCCTGTTCAAGGTCATGTGCCGTGCCAGTCTCGACTCCTCGAACCCC
This sequence comes from Prionailurus bengalensis, assembly GCF_016509475.1. Lineage (NCBI taxonomy): Eukaryota > Metazoa > Chordata > Mammalia > Carnivora > Felidae > Prionailurus > Prionailurus bengalensis. Next base: position 18,456,482 of record NC_057348.1, on the reverse strand, counting down.
GCGGCGTACCGGGCCCACCGATGCGGGCGGGGCCGTTACTCTACGCCCATGGTCGGCTTCCTGCCTCCAAGAGGGCTGGCGGCGAGCGAGGGTGGCTTCCTGGAGGAGGTGGTGGAGGGCGCAGGATTTGGAGGCTGGAGCTGAGTCGCAGCCCGGCCAGGGCGCTGGTCTGTAGTCTTTAACCCCGCGCAGCCGTGTAGGCCGACATGGTCTCTAGACAGACTCTTGTCTCAGTGTCGCCGCGAGAATGGGGAGGGACGGGACCTTAAGCTGGGGCCTGGTGCAAAGAGGTGGAGGGTGTCCACCCCTCGGCTCTGGATCTGTCGTCATTGAAGATCCAGCCCACCAGCCCCCCATAGAAGAACGTTCCTCTACCCCCGCCACACATACACGCTCGGGAACACAGAGTAGTCACTGTTTGCTCTGCTCCCGTCTCAGGCCAGGCTTGAAGCTGCCAGGGGTCCTGGATTCATTGTTCATCCCTACCCTTATCTCAATTTTGAGAACTTTATTTTGGATGGAAAAACCGCCCAGAATCTACTGGCGGGTTTGTGGGAAACTGGGTAGGAGGTCGCTAGCCCACTTCTCATGAGTGAGTGGATCTAGGAAGGAAGGGGATGCTGTCTGTTTCAGTCTCAAACTGGATACCCAGCCAGCTTTGGCTCTGGGGCAGGTTTGCTGCTGAAAGGGTAGTGTGACAGCTGGATACCCTTTTCACCCCAGTTTTGCAGTCCCCTCTCTGCTTGGGACAGCAGCTGGAGAGAAAAATCTCTTGGGATGTAGGAAGAAAACCCAAACAGCACATGGAAATAGTTTCAGAGGAAGGTGGGAGTTGGCAGGCAGCAGGTGGAGCCCCTTAACCCCAGGACCTTGCCTGTGTAGTGGTAGCACCTGAGTTGGGCCTGTCGTTAGCCACAGAGCCTGGTCCCCTTGCTGCTTGGTTGTCTTCTTTCTGCCTTCCTCCTTCACCTCCTACTTCTCGGGTGGTGACTAAGCAGCCAGCGAGAGTGAGGAAAAGTGAGCACCCTGCTCAGAGTGCCAGCCCTGTGGGCTGGAGCCATGGCTCCTTTCCAGATTGGTGGAGGAGCCTGGTTCCAGGCCATGGCTGCCTTGACCTGGCACCTTCTCAGTGAGGCTCCCATCTTTGTGGGTCTGTATAGCAGTCAACTAGGAGTCTCTGCCAGAAGTTGTTGTTGCCACTGTATTGTTTATTTCCTTTTCAGAATAGTCCAAGAGTGTCCAGGGCCACATTAGGTGGTGAGATATTGCTCTGTAGGGTAGTTGTATCCTGGGTTGCTGAGCTCTGGTTGTAACCAAGGAGCAAATTGTTGGGCCTTGGTAGTGATCACTGCTTCCTTCTCATTAGGCTGTCAGTTCCTTGTTGGAGAATTTGGCCACAAAGAGTTGCCAAGATAGCTGGGCCAGGAAGAAAGCGCCGTAGCCCTGACCCAGACGCCGTTGCCGACCCCGGGGCACTCTGGCTGTCGACCAAGCGGCTCAAGATGTCTGGTGGGGCCAGCACCACGGGCCCAAGGAGAGGTCCCCCAGGACTGGAGGAGGCCACCAGTAAGAAGAAGCAGAAGGATCGAGCAAACCAAGAGAGCAAGGATGGAGATCCTAGGAGAGGTGAAAGTGGCATTCCCAGAATGTTTGTGGTCTCCTCCTCCTGCCTTTTGAGCATACAGATTGGGGGTTGGGAGATGACAGTTCTTTCTGTGTTGGTCTGATACCAAGAGAAGAACCCACAGAAGGCTGGGTAGAGCCTCAGCTTTGAGGTCTGCATACTTGGCTGAGATACTGAAGATGGTGCTTGGTGGAGTGGTGGGGTCTTGGAGGCTGCCTCCCCATCATCATTTCCCTGTTCTTTTCTTTGTTGTCAGGGTCAGTGTCCTCTCGGGAGGAGCAGGCCAAAGAGGGTGAGTAATGAATTGGCCTTTTGGATGCTAGAGTGCTATGGGTGAGGAGGGTGCACTGGGGCTATAGCCTTCATCTGGAGCAGTCCTGTTAGGGCTGGGTCTGTGGCACCTGCTTGTCCCCATTGGGAGTTTATGGAGACCCTCACAGTCTTGTTGGTACTCCTCCTACAGAGTTGTTGCTTGATTGGAGGCAGAGTGCAGATGAGGTGATTGTCAAGCTGCGTGTGGGAGCGGGTCCCCTGCGGCTGGAGGAGGTGGATGCTGCTTTCACAGACACAGACTGCGTGGTGCGGCTTCCAGGTGTGCCCATCTGCCCTGAGCCCAGCAGTGTATTTGAATCCTCTGATATTCCCCACCACAGTTCACTGCCCTTATTCTATTTCCAGGTGGTCGGCAGTGGGGTGGTGTTTTCTATGCTGAGATAGAAAGTTCTTGCACCAAAGTACAAGCCCGCAAGGGTGGCCTCCTGCAGCTGGCACTGCCCAAGAAGGTACCTCTGCTCACATGGCCCTCTCTTCTGGTAAGTTCCACAGCAGAGTAGGGTAGGGATACCCAGTGTGGTTGACAGGGCCTGACTGCTGTATCTTTGGTAGAAGAAACCTCTAGGGACCCAGGAGGCGTTGCCAGGGCTGCGGTGTCAGGAGAATGGGCAGGAGCCATCTCCCATTGCCCCGGAGCCAGGCCCTGAGCCCCGGCGGGGTAAACAGGAGGCCCGGAACCAGAAGAGGGCCCAGGGCCGTGGTGAGGTAGGCGCAGGGGCTGGCCCCGGGGCCCAGGCAGGGCCCAGCGCCAAGAGGGCTGTGCATCTCCGCAGAGGGCCAGATGGGGAAGGGTCCAGAGATGGGCCTGGACCCCGGGGCGATGCCCCCCCCTTCTTGGCTGAGACAGCCACCCAGGTGAGAGTGGGGTACCTGTGGGAGATGGGAGGGTAGGGAGATGGACTGCAGTGGGGGGCCACCTGCCAGACCTAGGGCTGATTCTGCCCACAATCTTGCCACAAATAGGCTGAGGCTGAGGAACAGCTCCGGGTACCACCGCTGAACCCCCAGACCTGCCTTTTGGGTTCAGAGGAGAATCTAGCACTCTTGGCAGGAGAGAAGACCGTGTCCCCCAGGAATGATCCAGTCTCCCCAGCCATGGCTCGGAGCAGAGATCCTGAGAAAGGTGACCGTTCCAAAGAGGAGATGGCAGAGGCAGCAGATGCTCTAACCTTGGTGGATGGTAAAGGTGGGGCTGGGGGTGGTAAGCAGAGCCCTAGGTTGGGTTGTAAGGTTGGTGGATGGATAGGGAATAGAACAGCCATGGGCTGGAACCTGTCCTGGGCGGTGCTGAGCTGTGGTTTCAATGTAGAGCCGGAGTCCATGGTGAACCTGGCATTTGTCAAGAATGACTCATATGAGAAGGGCCCAGATTCAGTGGTGGTGCATGTGTACGTGAAAGAAATCTGCAGGGACACTTCTCGAGTGCTTTTCCGCGAGCAAGATTTCACGCTTATCTTCCAGACCAGGTGGGTGGGGTGGCAGGAGACGGGGCAGACAGTGCACTTCAGGCAGGACATTGTATCTCATGCTTTTCTTCCCACCCTTCCTCCTGCCCTGCCCCTGCTCTGCTTCTGCAGGGATGGAAACTTCCTGAGACTACACCCAGGCTGTGGGCCCCATACCATCTTCCGTTGGCAGGTGAAGCTCAGGTGGGTGGTTCCTGGCCCCAGCACTATGCCTGTCCCACCCTGGGCTCCGTCTCCCTGGCCCATTTAGCCCAATATCCACTCCACCTAAGTCCCTGAGCTCAGCCTTTCCCCACAGGAACCTGATTGAGCCTGAGCAGTGCACCTTTTGCTTCACGGCCTCTCGAATTGACATCTGCCTCCGAAAGCGGCAAAGTCAGCGCTGGGGGGGCCTGGAGGCCCCAGCTGCACGAGGTCTGCACACGAGCTCCCTTCATCGTCCAGCCCACATAACTCGGACCCTCATCCCCACCACATGCTGCTAACCACCAGCCCCCTCATTCCCCCTTTTTAAGGTGCAGTGGGTGGTGCAAAGGTTGCCGTGCCGACAGGTCCAACCCCTCTGGATTCAACCCCACCGGGAGGTGCCCCCCACCCTCTCACAGGCCAGGAGGAAGCTCGGGCTGTGGAGAAGGAAAAACCCAAGGCTCGATCTGAGGACACGGGGCTGGATGGTGTGGTGGCCCGCACCCCCATGGAGCATGTAGCCCCAAAGCCAGAGCCACACCTAGCCTCGGTGAGAATCCTGGGTGGGGAGGGCCAAGGTTAGAGGCTGGAGAACCTCAGGGCTGCTCGCTCATGCCCCTCCTTGCTTCCACAGCCCAAGCCCACGTGTATGGTGCCTCCAATGCCCCACAGCCCTGTGAGCGGAGATAGTGTGGAGGAAGAGGAGGAGGAAGAGAAGAAGGTGTGTTTGCCTGGCTTCACTGGCCTTGTCAACCTAGGCAACACCTGCTTCATGAACAGTGTCATTCAGTCTCTGTCCAATACTCGGGAGCTCCGGGACTTCTTCCATGGTGAGAGCAGGGCCTGGAGCCCAGGGCTGTGGCAGAGGGGAATCTTTTCCCTGCTCACACCTGTACTTGGCTGCTGTCCCTAGACCGCTCCTTTGAGGCCGAGATCAACTACAACAACCCACTGGGGACTGGTGGGCGTCTGGCCATTGGCTTTGCTGTGTTGCTCCGGGCACTGTGGAAGGGCACCCACCATGCCTTCCAGCCTTCCAAGTTGAAGGTGATCTGTGGCCATTCCTACCCCTGGCTAGAGTGGGTGGGGAAGGCTGACCAGCTGGGTACGGGGTGGGTGCTGGGTCTCCGTGCTCACACTTGGCCCCTGCATCCAGGCCATTGTGGCGAGCAAGGCCAGCCAGTTCACAGGCTATGCGCAGCATGATGCCCAGGAGTTCATGGCTTTCTTGCTGGATGGGCTGCATGAAGACTTGAATCGCATTCAGAACAAGCCCTACACAGAAACTGTGGATTCAGATGGGCGGCCCGATGAGGTCAGTCAGGGTTGGGGGCAGAGGTGGGCATATCTCATGCACATCCCAGTCCCCAGGGCTCCTTGATCCTCACCACTCTGCTCCTCAGGTGGTGGCTGAAGAAGCATGGCAGCGGCATAAGATGAGGAATGACTCTTTCATCGTAGACCTGTTTCAGGGCCAGTATAAGTCGAAGCTGGTGTGCCCTGTGTGTGCCAAGGTGTGAAGGGCTCCCCTGGAAAGAGGCTCCTAGCTTGGTCTAGCTAGCTTGGTCAAACTGGGGTTGGAGGCATGTGCATCTTTAGATGCTGTTTGGGCAAAGAAGCTGACGGAGGCCTTCGGCTGCTTTGTGGGCTGCAGAAATCAGGCTGGGTAGGTTTCCTGACTGAGATTAAAGGGGTGTTTGGGCGCCAAGACAGCGATAAGGTGGGGCAGGGGTATGGGTAGTATTGGGAAGATGTGGGGTACAAGTGAGGGGCAAATTGATAAATGGTGAGGCTGAGCAGGGCCTCAATTGCCAGAAAGACCCTTCTAGTCTGTCTGGTGTTCTCAAACCTGAGTTTGCTGGTTGGCTCTGAGGCCCTGAGAGCCATCCGAGTGCCTGGATTGGGCTCCCTGGGTGTGAGCATCCTGTTCCTGACTCCCTGTGCAGCCACCTAGTGCCACTTGTGCATCCGCAGGTCTCCATCACTTTTGACCCATTCCTCTACCTGCCAGTACCCTTGCCACAGAAGCAGAAGGTTCTCCCCATCTTCTATTTTGCCCGGGAGCCGCACAGCAAACCCATCAAGGTGAGAAGTAAGCTCCTATTTCTGGGCAATCCCGAAGACCCCGGTCCACCTCCCCCAGGGTCTCTACTCTTGTCACCACAGTTTCTGGTGAGCATCAGCAAGGAGAACTCCAGTGCAAGTGAAGTGTTGGAATCCCTCTCTCAGAGTGTCCACGTGAAGCCTGAGAACCTGCGTCTAGCTGAGGTATATCTGTCTTTCCTCAAGCTCTTACACACATGGATCTGTGTATGTACTTAGGGTGTGCAGTCACATGTGGATGGTTGTTGGCATCCGTGTACATACACACAAATGTGCGTGTGGCTGCACAGTGGTGCACTAGGGGGTGAGGCATGGGTGAAACCAGGCTTTTGGGCTGTGTAACAGAAGTCTGTAAGTTCCCAAGGTTCTCATCATCAGTGTTTACTCCCCCTTTGGGTGAGGGCCCTCAACTGCTTTTCTGTCTTCCAACAAGAAGCTGGAGCTGGAGGGCTACCTTTCCCCCCAGCTGTTGTTCTCCCTCCATCCTGCTACTCCCTCGTATTATCCAAGATGTGTGTGATAGTCTTCCCCTAAGTTTCCTAGCTTCCAGCCTGGAAGTGCTCTTTTCTTTGGGGATAGAAGTGGGAAGGAGCCTCCTCAAATGTGACCCCTCCACTGTAACAGCCATGTTGCAGTCTCAGCAGGACCCCACTAATTGATAGCAGGGTAGAGGCCTTCAGTGTGGTGAAGTGCTGGTTTCACCAGAGTACTGGTTGGGTTGATACTTTCCCTAGTCCTGACTTTCAGGCTCTCTGAAGCACCCGACTGCTTATTTTCTTAGGCACTGAGGCTGGTATCAGCAGAGGCATATGCTGCTTTGGGGCCACAATCCCCACTCTGCTGCCTAGACCCAGGTTCAGGTCCAAGCTTTCTTGTGCCCTGGGGCAGGACTATAGAAAGGGCTTGTCCTCATATAGGATCTGTGTGTCCTCTGTCCCCAGGTGATTAAGAATCGTTTCCACCGTGTATTCCTGCCCTCCCACTCATTGGACACTGTGTCCCCATCTGACACGCTCCTCTGCTTTGAGCTGCTATCCCCAGAGTTGGCTAAGGAGCGGGTGGTGGTGCTAGAGGTGCAGCAGGTGAGTGAGGACCAACCTGATGGCACAAGGCCCTGTGGGAGGGGGCATTCTCAACCAGGCTGGCCTTGCTGAGCCAGACAACCCACCCTAGCGCCCCCAGGTGCCCAGCATCCCCATCTCCAAGTGTGCAGCCTGCCAGCGGAAGCAGCAGTCAGAGGACGAGAAGCTGAAGCGCTGTACCCGGTGCTACCGCGTGGGCTACTGCAACCAGTGAGGACCCCCGCGGTCCCCCCCCTTTCCCTCCTCTTCACATTTCATTTGCCACCCTATCTCCTCTCCTCTCATAGAGGCACATGTTTTAAGCCCTCCACCGATCACTCTACTCTGCCAGACTCTGGGGGAGGCGGGGCTGGCATACCCAGTTCCCAAGGCCAGAGGCTAGCCCCCGGTGGAGAGTTAAAAGAGGTGGGGCTAAGGCCCTATTCTTACTTCCTCCTTCTCTCCAGGCTCTGCCAGAAAACCCACTGGCCTGACCACAAGGGTCTCTGCCGCCCTGAGAACATTGGCTACCCATTTCTGGTCAGTGTACCTGCCTCACGTCTCACTTATGCTCGTCTTGCTCAGCTGCTAGAGGGCTATGCCCGGTAAGTGTCTAGTGGTTGGATGAGGGTGTGGTAGTTGGGGGAATAGAGACGCCAGGTAGGCTTGTCAGGATTCTTACTTGCCTTGCTCCCTGTTGCCAGGTATTCTGTGAGTGTATTCCAACCACCCTTCCAGCCTGGCCGCATGGCCTTGGAATCCCAGGGCACTGGCTGTACTACGTTGCTCTCTACTAGCTCCCTGGAGGCTGGGGACAGTGAGAGGGACCCGATTCAGCCGCCTGAGCTCCAGTTGGTGACCCCCGTGGCTGAGGGGGACACAGGGGTCCCTAGGACATGGGCGGCTCCTGATCGGGGCTCTGTGCCCAGCACCAGTGGAGTTTCTTCTGAGGTACTGGCCAGTGGGCCTGTTGAAGTTGGCTCCTTGCCTGCTGGTGAGAGGATGTCTCGGCCCGAAGGTAAGAGTCTGGTGAAAGGCTCCGCAGCTGGGTAGGGGAGTTTAGTGGGAGCTTGTTTAGGTCCTGGTAGGTAGGGGAGCTCTGATTATATGTTTTTTCACAGCTGCTGTGCCTGGATATCAGCACCCAAGTGAAGCCATAAATGCCCACACCCCTCAGTTCTTCATCTATAAAATTGACGCATCTAACCGAGAGCAGCGGCTGGAGGACAAAGGTGTCTGAGGCTATGGGTGGAAGCCATGGGTAGGCTGGGCTGGCCGTTCTCTACAGCTACATGACGCCTCTCCCTGCCCATCTCTAGGAGACACCCCCCTGGAGCTGGGTGAGGACTGCAGCCTGGCTCTAGTGTGGCGGAACAATGAGCGCCTGCAGGAATTTGTGTTGGTAGCCTCCAAAGAGCTGGAGTGTGCTGAGGATCCAGGCTCTGCTGGTGAGGCTGCCCGTGCTGGGCACTTTACTCTGGACCAGTGCCTGAACCTCTTCACTCGGCCTGAGGTGCTGGCGCCTGAGGAGGCTTGGTGAGGATGGGGTGGCAGGCAGGTGGTTGGGCAGGGTGGGGTGGAGATCTGCTGGTCTTAACCTCACCTGTGTCTGCTGTCAGGTACTGCCCACAGTGTAAACAACACAGAGAGGCCTCCAAGCAGCTGCTGCTGTGGCGCTTGCCCAACGTACTCATTGTGCAGCTCAAGCGCTTCTCCTTTCGGAGTTTCATTTGGCGTGACAAGATCAACGACCTGGTGGAGTTTCCTGTTCGGTAAGTGATGAGCCCTGGTGATGGTAGTCAGGTTATAGGGGGTACCATCCTGGGCACCTGTTGACTCTTTGACCTTTCTCTGGCTGGGACCACAGGAACCTGGACCTGAGCAAGTTTTGCATTGGTCAGAAAGAGGAACAGCTGCCTAGCTACGACCTGTACGCTGTCATCAACCACTACGGAGGCATGATTGGCGGCCACTACACTGCCTGTGCCCGCCTGCCCAATGACCGCAGCAGCCAGCGCAGCGACGTGGGTGAGGGCACATGCAGCCAGCAGGATAGGTGGTAGGCGTGGGGGTGCAGGTTATGTTCACACTCTTCCCACTTCACTGTAGGGTGGCGCTTATTTGATGACAGCACGGTGACAACAGTAGACGAGAGCCAGGTCGTGACGCGTTATGCCTATGTTCTCTTCTACCGCCGGCGGAACTCTCCTGTGGAGAGGCCCCCCAGGGCAGGTCACTCTGAGCACCACCCAGACCTAGGCCCTGCAGCCGATGCTGCTGCCAGCCAGGTGAGGCGCTGGGGAGGCTTCATAGGCTAGTGAGCCCGATTCATAGACGGGAGGGGGTGGGGCACAGCCTCCTCTCTTCCAGCCATAGACCCCTGGAGCTTTGGGATTTGTGATCTTCTTACATCAGAGTCCTAGTTAGAGGAATCCCCATGCTGTAGTGACACTTACAAAAGGTGCATGCACAGCAGCACGTTGCTGTTGGCATGCATACAGGCACCCTCTTGGCACAAGCCTACGTAGCTGCTCTGAACCTCACTGGGTAGGATGCCATAAACAGACTGTACCCGACACTCACCCAGCTTTCCTCTGCACCCTCCTCACATGCCAGCCAGCCCACAGACTCTCATTTGTCATCACTCCCTTGTTCTGATGTGCACTCAGGACAGGGCCTGTCCAGACTGGCCATGGGCTAGGGTGGCCGCCACCCTCTGAGGTGAGCGTCAGTTCCTGCTGAACCCTAGGGGTCTTCCGTCCCTTATTGACATGGGATGCCATAGGTCTGGTTGGTGGGCACTGCTGCATCTCTCTTTGGACTTGTTTCCTCCTTGCTGCCCTCTTCTCCCTTGAGCTCTCGCTGCTCAGATGCAGAGGAATCCCAGTAGATGACAGTGGTCACAGTCTATCGGGACATGGGTGGGAGGGAGCCAGATTACTCAGGTTCACAGCTCTATCCTCCATGAGCTCCTCTGTGGGAACCCTGGGCTGAAAAACTGACTAGCTAACCATCCCCCTCCAATCTCCACGAGAAGCTGCATGTCAATTGGGAAGCTTTTTGAGGGAGCCAAAATGCTGTCAAGATTCACCTGCCCTGGTGCTCTGTCTAGACAACTCTGCAAATGGCCCATTTGGCTCCCACCTGCCCACCTCCCTGCTGCTTGACTTGGGATGTGTAAGGAGTTAGTGCCAGTAGTCTTGGGTGGGAGCATCATGGCCAGGGGACACTGGGTCCCTCCCTGCCCTCCTGCCCCAGGTGCTGATGGCCGTTTCCACACACTGTAGGCTTCCCGGATTTGGCAGGAGCTGGAGGCCGAGGAGGAACCGGTACCTGAGGGGCCTGTGCCCCTGGGTCCCTGGGGGCCCCAAGACTGGGTGGGCCCCCCACCACGTGGCCCTACCACACCAGATGAGGGCTGCCTCCGGTACTTTGTTCTGGGTACCGTGGCAGCTTTGGTGGCCCTCGTGCTCAACGTGTTCTATCCTCTGGTATCCCAGAGTCGCTGGAGATGAGCTCGACTGCAGGCAGCAGCTGTGAGCTGGCCCACCTGCCTGCCCATCAGGCAATGCCTGCCTCTGTGGTGGGGACCAACTCTGGGCTTGGGCCTCAGTGTGTGCGTCTGGTGGGTGAGGGTGGGGACTGTGGCTCCTGCCGGGACAGAGCATCTAGGGTGGGTATCCGTCCAGCTGTTTGTCCATTCATCCTGCTGCTCTGACCTGTGGCATGGGGCTTAGTCCTGCCCAAGCAGCTTCCTGTATTTCAAGTGTTAATAAAGCGAGACTGTTCAGGCCCGATCTCGTCTCTCTGTCTCAATGCCGCTGCTGTCTGCGCCTGCCTTGGAGCCCTCCCTTGGGTGCCGGGGCTCTGAGCCAGCACCCCCGGGATGCCAGGCAGCATACTGGGCAGCCCCCAACCCCTGTCCTCATATTCTGTTGCAGGGACTAGGCCCTGGCCAGGCCCCCGAGGTGGCCCCCACGCGGACAGCCCCTGAACGCTTCGCCCCCCCTGTGGACCGCCCAGCCCCCACCTACAGCAACATGGAGGAGGTCGATTAGCAGGTCCCTGGCTGGTGGGGGAGGTGGGGACTGGGTTTGGGGAATCTCCCACAGAAGGCCAGCTCTTTGCCGCTTCTCCTTCGCTAACCCAGAGGACACTGGCTTCATCAGTGGGGGTTGGGGGTGTGATTGAGGTGGGAACCTCACAGGTTGGGCCCTTTTGTCAGTTTGACCCTCCCAACCAGTGGACCTTGGCTTCTCCAGCCACTCCCAGTGCCGCGTGATTTGATTCTCAGTTGTACCTTCAATTCTTTCTGACTCGCACCATAAACGTTATATAATTTTATTCTAAAAATTGTAATTTTTTTTTTTTTTTTGCATTTTGGAAGTGATTGCTGCTGTTTAAATATATTTTAAAAATAAATGATAAATAAGCAGACTTAGTGACTATGATGCACCAGGTGCTGTGGCCACCTCTCCCCATCGAGAGGGGAGGTGTGTGTGTGTGTGTGTGTACACATGTATGTTTATAGGTAGGTGTATTAAAGACCCTGAAGGTGCTCTGGTCTGAGTAGAGATGGTGGGGTCCCACTGTAGCCCCTGTGGGTCATGAAGCCCCGAGTGCCATTAGCTTTCTGGGGCCTACCTGCTGCCCTTTGATCCCACCAGTTCTGGGTCTCATATGGAGGCAGCTATAGTGGACATCACTGTCAATATCTTCTACCTAAAGGATGGGTGAATACCCCATGAGGCTCCAGAAGTTGAGGTAAAAGGTGCAGGCACTGGAGTAGCCTGGAGCTGACTGCCAGACACGTCAGGGAAGACTTGTTAGCAAACAGGAAGCACTGGGAGTATTGCCTTCTTCCTTTCCTAGTATCAGGTTTTTCTTTGCTGTAGCCTGAGCACCATCTGGATCTCTTAGTGGAGAACAGAGCAGGGGAAAAATGCTGTGGTGAGAAAGACCCTGCTCCACAAGGAGGATAGGCAGAGAGACCAGAGCTCATCTTGGCTGCTTTCATATGGAGGGAGGTTGCAGGGTCCTGGCGGGCCATTTCTTCCCTGGAGTCCCTGAGACCTTGGCTCCTGGCCATTGCCCCAGGCTGTTCACCCATAGTGGGTCTGCAGTCTTGTCCTAGTTTCAGAGCCCCTGTGACCTTGTGAGAAGCTTCCTTGACTCTCTTCATGGATAATGTTGCTTCTTCCTCTGTCCAATTGCTTGGAGGTAAGGATGGGTGTCTCCAGCTGGAGGAGATGGGGACCAGAGGTACTCATGAGGCGAGTGTTAAGATAAAGCCAGAAAGAGTATAAGGCAGGCAGCGGTGGTACAGGATCCTGGCAGCCCTGTAAGTCCATCCCTGTCCCAAGCCTCTGGGGCCAGTCATACAAGAAGGTTAGCATGTGGGCCTTGCTACTACCCTTTAGCCTTGGCTGGAGTTAGGGGGGGCAGTGAGCAGAGGGAGCTCTTGGAGAAAGCTACCCCCGTGACCAGTGTTGGCTTTTCTCTATGGGAACAACAGCACAAGGGCTGTAGTGGGGTTGCTGGCTGGGGGGTGGGGCTGGGGTTGGGAGCCTGGAGAGCGGGGTGTGAGAACCTGCAGAAATGGTGGAATTGCAAGATGACTGCCATTGGCTGGCATACTGTGGGAGGGCCTGCTAGGTATGGGGTACAACAGGATTGTGCTGGGTCTTTACTGTGTGCAGCTCCAAGTGTCTAGCCACTGGGGGTCTGCCTGTACTGGATGCACTGATCAAGGGGCTCCGTCCATCCCTGACCTGCTGCTGTTGTGTCTGCCATATAACCTTTCTGTGGCATCTGCACTGTGGCTCTACTGCCTGTGTGCTGTCAGTTTATGCCCCAGGACCCTGCTTCTTCCCATGCCACAGCTGGGCCTTGCAGACTGTTGCCTGGCTTTTCTCCTTGTGATCATCTTTTTCTTGATTTTCTTTGAAGTGGTGCCAAGGGCTCATGCAAACTAGCCAGCCCCTGGGCTGGGCCATAAAATTTCATGATTCTGTCCTAAGTCCTAGGGCTCCAGAGGACTGGCTAGCCTGCCACTGCCTCTGGTGGCATTCTCGGTAGCACTGGTGGGGCTACCACTTCATCCTATGACATGGAGCCACAAGGTCCACAGGGTAGGCACCATGAGAGAACCAGAAAAGGGGTTAGTCCCTGACTCCATTGAGGGGGCCATCACCAGACCTGCAGAACTCAGTGATGGTGGTGATGGTGCTGTAATAAATCCTTTGGTGGCATCAGGTACAGAGGGGACAGTGGATGTGGCAGGCACTCTTCAGCATAGGCACCTTTGTAGTGGGCTAGGCACCTGTAGCTGTAGACTCAGCATAGGGCTGGTGTGGCTGAGGCTCCCCTTCTTGGTGCCTGTCTATGGCACCACTGTACTGCATCCCCTGCTCAATCCCCTACACCTAGTTGGCCTTGCCTGGGCTGAACATCAAGCTGGTGTCATGGGGAGCCAAGACACAGGACGAGACTTAGATATTGATAGAGTGTGTGGCACTGGGAAGAACATGGATGTGGTCATCATGTGGGACCCAGATGTAGGCCCAGAAATGAAACTTGGTCATTAGTGGGATATAGCCACAAAGCAGGACACAGAATATGGATAGATTGCAGTCAGGATCCTGCCCAGTTCTTGAAGGTACACAAGTATTAGTGACACCAAAGCCTCAAAGAGCCTGAGTTCCAATCCCAAATTTGGGGATCTCTTCACCATGCTAGCAGCTCCAGTTCCACAAAGAAAACAGACTGTTCTGTTTTAGCCCCATTCTCAGCAGGTCCTAGAAGTCCAGTGAGAGACGGTGGCGAGACCCTCCCAAGCACAATAGGTATCCTCAAGACAGTATTTCATCTGCCCCACACTATCCCAACTTCAGTAAAATGCCTTGTCAAACACTTGCAGATGGTTTTCAAGGTCTAACTTGCTGGTGGTTTTCGTGACATTTGCATGCTTTGATAGGGGAGGGTAATTGTGACAGAAGATTTTAAAACCAAATCATTACAGAACATCTACGAGGTGCTTCCTGGCCCAAACCCCTCTCTCTCCTGACCAGGTGTGTCTAGGTGGGCGCCTGAAAAGTGCCAGACTTACAGAGCCCGCTCTTTATCTTGAGTGGATTTCCCGGGCTTCATTTAGCTCAGCTGTTTCCATGACAACTCCAAAGCTGTTAAGTCAGAAATGTGATAGGGACTCGCAATTGCTCCCAACAACGGAACTAGGATGGTCCCAAGGTTCCCAGGGCTGAAGGAAAAAAATGGAAAAGCAAAGGGCCATGCCTGCTTCTACCTCCTGCTTCTACCTCCTGCTTCTGTGCTGAGCAACTTCCCTCCAGGTCGGCGGCAAATCTCCCTTGAAGTCCTATCGCCCTCTACCCCTTAACCTCCGCAAGAGACCGCGAGCGCAACGACGGAAGTGAAGCGCCCGGAAAGGCGGGTTTGGGCCGGCTCTGCCTTTTAAAGGGCGCTGAAGACCCTGGCGAGCCCGCCCCCTCCCTTCAGGAAGGCTACCATTGGCTTTCCCTGGCGGCTTCGCTCTCTTATTGGTCAGTGGGCTAATGCCAACGTGCAGATTGGCCCCAAAGTTTTCTTTCGGTTTCCGGTGTGCCAGCGATGGCGGCCCTGGACTCCCTGTCGCTCTTCACCGGCCTTGGCCTGAGCGAGCACAAGGCCCGGGAGACGCTCAAGAACACGGCTCTGAGCGCGCAGCTGCGCGAGGCGGCGACCCAGGTGCGAGTCCCTCTGTCCTTGGCCCGGGCTGCCGACTGTGCCCCAAAGCTGGGCTGGGTCCCGATCCCGATCCTGACCTACCAAACTTGTCTAACTCAGGCTTTTCTTACTGGGCGTGGGGCTTCTCTCCTGAATCTCCTCGGACTCCCAGGCGCAGCAGACTCTGGGCTCCACCATCGACAAAGCCACCGGGACCCTGCTCTATGGCTTGGCATCCCGACTCAGGGATCCCCGGCGTCTCTCTTTTCTTGTGAGCTATGTAGCCAATAAGAAGATCCACACCGAGCTCCAGCTGAGCGGTGAGACCCCTGCCTGTCCTCCCACTTCCACCTCCAACTCCTCCCTTTAGCCAAGACCGCTGTCTGCCCTTTCTGTCAAGTGCCTCAGCATTCTCTAGATGCTTCATACTGCACTCCTCTCTAAATCCAGGCCCTGGCACTGAAGGATGGAGAGGGCCACCCCTGGTGAGACTGACTGGGGAATAGTGTAGGTCTGAGGGAAAGCCTCTTAACTGTGGTCTCAGGGCTTCTCTAGGGTGGTGGTGCAAGGCTTAACCTCTGAGGAGGCAAAACTGTGATTGGGGTTTCATCGGGGTAGGTAAGGCCTTGTCTACCTGCTTCTTGGAGCTGTGATGTCACTCACTGATTCTTCTTTCTCAGCTGCCCTTGAGTATGTGCGAAGTCATCCCCTGGACCCCATCAACACCCAGGACTTTGAGCAGGAATGCGGTGTGGGTGTCATGGTGACCCCAGAGCAGATTGAGGAGGCTGTGAGTCTTTCCTTAGGCATTGGGTACCTCCTTAGTGCTGATCCTGGAAAGGAGTGGCTCATCTTCTTCACCCAGGCAGACCCAGGGTGAGACTGTGGGTGCCTAGGAGCGTTTCAGAAGAACGCTTTTCTGAACCACATTGGTTTGGCTTTCTTGCAGGTGGAGGCCGCCATAAATCGCCACCGGCCCCAACTCTTGGAGGAACGTTATCGTTTCAACATGGGACTGCTGATGGGTGAGTAGGGCCTGTGTCAGGAGACTATATTGTTCTCTCTGGTCATGCCTTCTTTTCTGGGTGTAAGTGAGAGAGAAGAGGGAGGAATAGAGCATCTTAAAAGTGGTCTGGTTGAGGGGGGTGGTGGTGTGCCTGGGTGGCTTAGTCAGTTGAATGTCTGACTCTTGATTCCGGCTCTGGTCATGATGTCACAGTTTGTGAGCACAGAGCCTGCTTGGGATTCTCTCTCTCCTCTCTCTCTGCCCCTCTCCCCTCTCAAATAAACAAACATTAAAAACAAAACACAAAACAGTGGTCTGGCTGGCCCCAGGCTCTGGTTCTTGAGGTCAACCAGGACCTTTTCAAGGAAGGAGGGTGGGAAGTGTCCTTCTTGGCCTTTCTGCAGCTCTTTGTGCCCATGTTTCTAGGAGAGGCTCGGGCTGTGCTCAAGTGGGCAGATGGCAAAATGATCAAGCACGAAGTAGACATGCAGGTGGGCAACTCCTTGAGCTGAAGCAGGCAAAGACCCTGCCATGGACAGTGCCTAAAGTCCACTGAGGGGTAATTAGGAGTGGGAGGGGAAGAGACACTGTCCATATTCTGATGGTGGATAGTAGAGCCTGGTGTGGAGGGGCAGCACCTTGGTGGGCAGTGAGAGTCTTGGGCCTCTGGATTGTGCCTAATTTGGGGTGAGTTTCTTTTCTCTGGACTTAAGTTGCCTTATGTTGTAAATAGGGGTGATAAATTGCCTTATATTGTAATAGGGGTGCCTTCATCTCAGGATGATGGCATAGAATCACAAGAGGCTGATGGCTGAAGTAGATTGTTATCTTGATGCTGAGCCCACAGTTACTCTCTGTAAATGGCAGTTTTTGTTACCTGTTTTGCTACCAGTTTTTGGACTCTCAGGGGGGACAGAGCATTTGAGGCCAGCAAAACCATGTGAGGAGCAGAAGTGGGATGGGCTAGGTAGGTTTTTCAAGGCAGTGCTTGTAGGCAGGCCAGGAAGCCCTTAGGTGGGTGGGCACGTTCCATCAGGTGCTTCTTGAAAGAGAACACTCCTGTTTCAGCCCTGACTCTGGTTTTTGCTCAGGTCCTTCACCTTCTGGGGCCCAAGACGGAGAATGATCTAGAGAAGAAGCCCAAGGTGGGGCTGAGTATGGTCCTGGGTCCCTGGGGATGAGGTGGGGTGGGCTGAGACTTTAGGCTGGGGAAGGGAGTATGTGACTCCAGTGATCCCAAGACCAGGAGAGACCCTGACCCAATTTCTGGGCTTCTTTCAGGTGTCAAAAGCTCGGCCAGAAGAAAAAGACCGGAGGACAGCAAAGGATGTGGTAGAGAATGGTGAGAGGCTTGAGGTTCCTGTCTGATTCAGCTCCCTGACTTCTGGGCTTTCACCTGATGGGTCCTTACAGCCCAGTCTCCTCAGGCCATTAGCATACTCATCACCCTGCCTTCTGCTGCCAGACTGGAATTCCTGGTGTTTCCTTTGTTCCCATTACCCAGAGACTAGTATGAGGAGAACTGAGAAGTCTGGCTCTGTATCTCTTATCTCTTATCTCTGTGGTTAGGGAAAGAGGGGCCCGCTTGGTTCTATTCTGGTTGCAGGATGTAGGTAGTACTGAGAGGCAACTCCCTGAGCTGAATGGGATAGTTAGCTGTGTTTAGAGGATCAGAGGATTAAGTTTTCCTTGTTCTATTCTTCACAGGTGAGGCTGCTGGTCAGACCCTGTCTCTGATGGAGCAGCTCCGAGGAGAGGCACTTAAGTTCCACAAGCCTGGTGAGCAGGCAAATCAAAACCCTGGGGAGGGTGAGCAACTCTTACATCCAGAGTATGGAGCATTGGGCTGCAGCCCAGTCCTCAGGCTTATTCTGGCCCTGGCAGGTGAGAACTACAAAACCCCAGGCTATGTGACCACTCCACATACCATGGATCTACTGAAGCAGCACCTGGAGATCACTGGAGGACAGGTGTGTGGAAGTACTGCAGGAAAGTTAGTGCCATCAACACTTGCCAGAGGGCCTGGGCTGCTTTCATGCTGCCCCATCCAACCTATCACCAGAGCCTCCCTGGCAAGGGGCATCTGTTGCTTTATAGTAGTCTTGAGTTCTGGTTTAATTTCTCTGTTCCCATTTTCTTTATCTCAGGTACGTACCCGGTTCCCACCAGAACCTAATGGAATCCTGCACATAGGACATGCCAAAGCCGTCAATTTCAACTTTGGCTATGCCAAGGTGAGTGTGTGGGAATCTGGCAATCAGGGTGACCACTTGCTGCTCCCTTGATTGGATACCAGAAAAGTGTCCTTGCCTTTCTTTCTGCTCCTATGTTCCCAGAGCAGACAAAGGGCATGGAGGAGAATCACATATGTGATAGGTAGCTAGGAATCCATTGGGCTTATTGGGAAAAAGTTCTGGGTGAGACAGTGAGTTCAGCTTTGGGGAAATGCCCAGTGCAACCCCTCAGGTTTAGAAAGAGGCTGTTTGGAGTTGATGTAAGATTCCTTGTTTAAGGTATTCGATACAGAGGATGAATGAAACTCCTGAAGGCATTTCAATTCTGACCTGGGAGAGCTCAGTTCAACGAGTTGGATTTTGGGAGCTGATGATGTGAGAATTTACATATTCTGTGACTCTCCTAGGCCAACAATGGGATCTGTTTTCTGCGCTTTGATGACACCAATCCTGAGAAGGAGGAAGCAAAGTTCTTCACTGCCATCTGCGACATGGTGGCCTGGCTGGGTATGGGCTGGGCAAGGCCTGGGAAGAAAGACCTGGTGGTCTTTCTTGGGCTATGGCTTGCCATTGGGTATCCCTGGTTGGATGTTCACATTGTGTCTTTTTCTGCCCCAGGTTATACACCTTACAAGGTGACATATGCCTCTGACTACTTTGACCAGCTGTATGCCTGGGCTGTGGAGCTCATCCATAGGTGAGGCCAGGTCCATGATGTAGAGCCAGGCAGGCTGCCCAGGACATAGCTATCTTGGGTGCTCACACCTTTTCCCCATAGGGGCCAGGCGTATGTGTGCCACCAGAGAGGAGAGGAGCTCAAAGGCCACAACTCCCTGCCCTCACCCTGGAGGGACCGTCCTATAGAGGAGTCACTGCTGCTCTTTGAGGTGGGATTTGGGGGGTGGGGGAAGCAGCTGGATCTTTGTGGGTCAGGATGCTGAGAAAGAGATGCCTCTGTGCTGAGAGGCAGCCTGAGGCCTTGCTCCTGTCAGGCAATGCGCAAGGGCAAGTTTGCAGAGGGTGAGGCCACACTGCGGATGAAGCTGGTGATGGAGGATGGCAAGATGGACCCTGTGGCCTATCGAGTCAAGTACACACCACACCATCGCACGGGGGATACCTGGTGGGTGTGAGCATGGGGTGGGGCTGTGGAGTTGTAGAGTGGGGTGGTGGGCCATGGGTAGGGCAGAGTGGGGTTGGATGGTGGGGCCCATTGCCTATGCCCTGCAGGTGCATCTATCCCACCTATGACTACACACACTGCCTCTGTGACTCCATCGAGCACATCACCCACTCACTCTGCACCAAGGAATTCCAGGCCCGGTGAGGGAGCTGGGCCCATGGGTGGGTAGGGCCAGTGGGATTCTAGTAGCCCTTCCTGTGGTCTCTGTCTGGTCTGGGGTGGCCAGACCTGACTCTACCTTCCCACCCCAGACGCTCTTCCTACTTCTGGCTGTGCAATGCATTGGATGTGTATTGCCCTGTTCAGTGGGAGTATGGCCGTCTCAACCTTCACTATGCTATTGTGTCTAAGAGGAAGATTCTCCAGCTTGTGGCAGCTGGTGCTGTGCGGTAGGTGTAATCGTTTGCCTCATTATACGTTGGCGGTACTAGTGGCATGTACTGCCAAAGGGCTTTTCACCACCTCCTTGCCCACAGGGATTGGGACGACCCACGGCTCTTCACGCTCACAGCTTTACGTCGGCGGGGCTTCCCGCCTGAGGCCATCAACAACTTTTGTGCTCGGGTATAGCCCAGTGGGTTTGGTGGGCAGGTAGGGATTGAGGACAGCATTTGCGGTGTTGCTGACTGATGCTGATCTTTCCTGCTAGGTGGGGGTGACAGTGGCACAGACCACAATGGAACCCCATCTGCTAGAAGCCTGCGTGCGTGATGTGTTGAATGACACAGCCCCACGGGCCATGGCTGTGCTGGAACCGTTACAGGTCATCATTACCAACTTTCCTGCTGCCAAGGTAGGTATGCCTCAATGTGTGCATGCGTGCGTGTATGTGTGTTGGGGGTGGTGCACCTGGGTCTGGGCATGGGGGGGTCTCAGTGCCTAGTGTGACTCAGACACCTATCTCCTGCTATAGTCCTTAGACATCCAGGTGCCCAACTTCCCGGCTGATGAGACCAAGGGCTTCCATCAGGTTCCCTTTGGACCCATAGTCTTCATTGAAAGGACTGACTTCAAGGAGGTAAGTGGGTGTGGAGGGTACTGTTTGCTGCTAAGCCCCGTCCTGAGGTCCCTTTATCCTCCTCTGTCAGCCCACCTACTTCTTACTTCAGATGAGTCAGTCCCTGCCAGACATAGAGATGGGGGAGAAGCCTCTTGTACCTATTTGCCCCATTCAGTCTCTTGTGTCTGCATCACTTCCTACCTCTAGGAGCCAGAACCAGGCTATAAGCGCCTGGCGTGGGGCCAACCTGTGGGCCTGAGGCATACAGGCTACGTCATCGAGCTGCAGCATGTTGTCAAGGTGAGAGCTGGCTGCAGTCTTCCTACCTCAGTGCTTGCTGCAGGGAGGATCTGGGTACGTGCAGCTTCCAGTCCTTTTAGTGGTTCCCAGGTCTAATTGCAGGCCCCTTGACTTCCAGGGTCCCAGTGGCTGTGTAGAGAGCCTGGAGGTAACCTGTAGACGGGCAGATGCTGGAGAAAAGCCCAAGGCCTTTATTCACTGGGTGTCACAGCCTCTGACATGTGAAATTCGCCTCTATGAGCGACTGTGAGTGAACAGAGCTGGGGTGCGGGCAGATACAAGATGGGCATTGCCTGCTGTGGCTACCCAGCTGGAGTCTGACCTTCATTCTGGCTGCAGATTTCAGCACAAGAACCCTGAAGATCCTGCTGAAGTGCCTGGTGGATTCTTAAGTGACCTGAACCCGGTAGGCTCCTGGGGTGTAAGGTGAGGGTGGTGGGTCTCCCTGGCTGGATGGCCACCTGAGTTCCCTGCCCACAGGCATCGCTACAAGTGGTGGAGGCAGCGTTAGTGGACTACTCTGTGGCCCTGGCAAAGCCCTTTGACAAGTTCCAGTTTGAGCGGCTTGGCTACTTCTCCGTGGATCCAGACAGCTGCCAGGGACAGGTGCTTTTTACCTGCTTGCCCTTTCTACAACAATACACTTGTGGCAGCCATTTACTGTGGCATTTACTTTGCCAACATTCCCTTAGTTAACTGAGTTGGGGTTCATGTTTTACTGATGAGGAAATGGGTTCAGAGGTCCATGCACAAAATTTTGTATGGACCCTGGCTTTCTTACTCCTCAAGGTGTAGGGGTCCGCCATAGTGGTGGTTATAATCCTTATAAAATGGAGGCCCAGGCCATCAGTCCCCTACTCACAATCATAAAGTTATTGAGAACCTGAGTGTTCTGACCCTCAGCTCCTCAGGGACGAGGTGAGGGTAGGGTCCAGTGAGGTCTGGGCCTTCTAGTCTGGTTCTGGCTTGGTTGTCATTCTTCCCCCTCTGCCATCCAGCTTGTCTTCAACCGGACTGTCACACTGAAGGAGGACCCAGGAAAGGTGTGAGCTGTAAGGAAGCCTCATGGACCTACCTCATCCTTCTGGAAGCTAGGGCTACCCAGACTCCATGTCAATAAAGAACAGCTAAATTCCCTGGAGTCTGTGTGTTATCTGTCTGCACTTCCAATCTCTGAGGACCTTAGAGATTTGCTGGGGGTAGGGAGGAGGTGCAATGCACACTGAGCAATATGGACAGCTCTGAAACCACTGTTGCATTTCTAGCGCTCAAGGGCAGGCGCCTGGGCCTGCCTGATTTGAAATCCTCTGCATCTGGTCTGAGGCACTGGCAGGATCTGGGTGTTGTTCCACTGTTAGGAACCTTGTGCTAGAGGGATCTGGAAGGTTTGTGTCTGCCTGTGTGCCTAGGCAGATGAAAACAGACTTGGTTCTCCATCCAGTCATTCAGCAAATAATTATCGAGTACCTACTATGTGCCAGGCACAATGAGACGAGGAAGACTTCTGTGGTTTGCCTTCTAAGATGACCACCTAGTTGGGGAGACAGAGGGTGGCTAGGCACTGTGCAAGAGAGATCTCCCTGGGGACTGCAAGGCTGGAGGAAATTCCTGACCCAAGTCTGTGCCTCAGACTACTCTCAAGAAGTGACTCCTTAGGGAACCCCTAAGGGCCAAGATGTTTGCCAGGGCAGGAGAAACAAGTGCAAGCGCCCTGAGGCCCTTTAAAGGAAGTCTACAGGAGAATGGTTGCCCTCTGGGGCAGTGTGGGCTACAAGTGAGGCCCACGTGTGCCTGCAGCTTTAACACCCTCCACATTTTCCCTGTATACAAACACAAGCCTACCCAAGGCCTGCTTTAAGGTGGACTGGGTTGCGGAAGGCTGGATTAGGATGACAGCAGATTGAAGAGGGGGTTCCCAAATGTTAAGGACTCCTGCTGGAGAGTGACTAAGGCCTTACCAGGTAGCATTATGGTATGGGGGCGCAGGGCCTAGATCTGGGGCTATGGGCGCTACCTTAAGCAAGAGCCCGGGCCCCGCCCCACGTGGGGCTGCGCAACTGAAGGAGGCCTGGGATGGCTGCTGAAGGTTGGTCCAGAGAGCAAGCTTCGAGCCCCAACCAGCCCAGGCTCCAACTCCAGGCCAATCTCTGGCCCTGGCTCCGCCCAGCACGGAGGGGCGTCCGAGGGCGGGGCGCTCCGCCCTACACTCCAGGCTCTTCTTGCGGTTTCTGGGGCCCGAGGCCAGGCCTCTAGCCTCGGCAGTAGCGTTCCCTTTAAGTTTGGCCAGGAGGCAGCCTCAACTCTCGCGGGATCCGACGCTTCGGTTATCGCGAGAGGGGCATTCGGCACCATTGGCTGTGAGGGTTGAATGTAAGATGGCGCCCAGGGAGCTGTGAGGGGAAAATCCTGTCGATCTTGGAGCGGCGACGGCGGAACCGGGGCCCCCAGCGGTGCGGTGGGGCCGGCGGGTAGAGCGGCGGCGGCGGCGGCGACGACGACGTCGCCGGGTGAGGGCTGCAGTGGGGGCAGGGATGCGGCGAACCTGCGGGCCTGAGACAGCGGGCCCACCCCACACAACGGCGGGCGGGGGCGGGCGGGCCGCTGCCTCTGGGCCCAAGAGACCTCGGGGCGGCTCCGGAGTGGAGAATGTCCCTGGGCTCGCGCGCCCCCGCCCCTTGTGGGGTGTAAGAGAGGCAGGTCGGGGACTCGGGTGGGCGCGGCGCGCGAACGCGCACTGGTGCTCGGGCGCGCTCGGCCCTGTTTATACACGGGCGCGCGCGCGCTGTGCGGCCCTCCCGGTGCGCGTGGCCGCCGACGTGCGCGTTCCCGGTCCGGATATCTCGGCTCCTGGAGCTGCGGCCCTTGGGCAAGAGCGGCTTTCTGTGGCGCGCGCCCGCCCGCGACCCCCAGCTTCGGGGCGCGCGCCCCGCTGTTGGGTGGCGGCTGCGCCGCCGCCGCGAGGACGCGCGGGACACCTCTGCTGCGTGGAGCGGCGGCGAGCTGGCGGGCGGCTCGCAGTGTGAGGAAGGTTGTGGGTTGGGCCCTTCCTGCTCTGGTGACGTCCCCGGACCGCCATGGCCTAGGCCTGGGGAGAAACCAACCGGCTTTGCAGTCTTGCGGTTCCGCTCCTCTAAGAGGCGGGCGAGATTGCTCGTTCTTCTGGAAGAATGCAGTGACTTGAGGCCAATGTGCGGGAAAGGTGCTGCCCTGTTTCTGAAACAGAGCCCTGTAGGTTTGTGAGGGCAGCGAGCCCCTTCGAGTTTCCTCACCTTGTTCTGGTGCTTTGTGCTGGAGAGGGAAGGTTAATCCTTTAAGGCCTTTCGGCGGTACTTGCTTTCTTGTCATTGGAAAGTAATTCTTCCATAAGCGCAATTCCTACACGTCACCTCTGTGCGCTCCGGAAGGGGATCCTCTTCTGTGGACGTGAAACTACCCGAGCTCTAAATGCCACTTTAAATCCTTAAATGCAACCTTTTCTTCTGTGTAGGTGGGAGGGGCTTACTTGTACTCTGTTAGACTAAGGGAGGGCCCCGCATTCGCGCAGCCAAAAAGTTGCCCAGGACAAAATTGGAACGACCTGAGAATCTGCTTTGCCTTCTTGTGTTATTACACAGTTCCCCAACAGAAATTTCTAAAATCTGTTCATGTATTACTACAAAAGTCACTTTTGATGTAGAATTTCAATCCTTTTCAGCTTTTTGTTTTGTTTTAGTTCCAGTGCTAGGGGAGTTCTAGGTTTGTTCTAGAGAAAAATGCACTTCTTTTTTCTAAAACAAGACATCAGTTTTACAGTCTCGCCTAATGAAGTTTAAGGAAAACGGAGCTAAGGGCAAGTAAAATTAGGAAATCTGATAATGATGGGGTAGTTCTTTTTAATATACTGTATTTTAAGAACAAAGTTAAAATTTAAAAAGAGGCTGAGGATGGAAAGAACTTCTTTGTTCTATCTTCTTCAGAATGTTACAAGTCTTAAGAACTCAGGACAAGCAGCAGAAATACATGCAACATGGTGACTGGTGAGTTAAAATCATTCATATGCTGAAAATATGTGTGCAGTCTTTTTCCTAGTAATATTGAAACATTACAAGTCCTGCCAATCATTCTGGGTGCTGTCTGACAGAAACTGCTAAGTGCTGGAAAATTGAAGATGGGGGAGAACTGCATCTTTGAATCCAGTAACAGTTTACTGCTTGAACAATTTTCTTCTCTTGAAGTGTAAGCCAGCGCAACTTTCAGGTTTTAGCATGAGGACACACCAGCTTTTCTAAGGAACTTAAATGATTGAAATAAAAGCAGTGAAGTTTAAGATGCACTTAAAATTTAAATATACCTTTTAGGCCTGCTTGTTCCGGAACATCTTTGTTTTTAACTATTAAATTTGAGATCTGTCTTTTAAGTTGGTATTTGTAGATAATATTTTTTTGTAAGCTCATTAACTTCAATTTGCCTATTAAGAGATGTCCTACTTCCAGCCTTCTGTGATGAATAGTTTGTGTACCTCTCAGGAACCTTTTGCCTTTCCACCTCCCCTTTCCAATTTTATGTTGCCATTTCACAGAAAAGATCAAATAATGGTTCATGTTTTTTGTGGATTTGAATTGCTCCAAAAAGGTAACCAAATGTCAGGGGCTCTAGGTGTCTATCATGACAGCTTCAGAATCAAGGATCTCTTCCCTCAAGCTTGCATGGTTTTAATTTAATCAATTGTGTTTTGTCCTCCGTGTGCCATGCTTGCTTGTCTACTTTTTAAATGGCGACCCTTTATTGGCAGAGGTCTTTTATTTCTCAACCTTAGAATGAGATGTTACACAAACACCTGTTCTTTTGTGTTACTTTGTACTTAGTTGCCCTGATTTTGTTACAGATGTTTTAAGTCTTCTCCAGGCTTTGCTTAAATGCTTCATTTGTCACACTGGATTGTGATTTCTGGTTGTGGCTGCATGAAGAAATGATAGATTAACTTCTTGCTTTGCTGAAAAGGGGAAAAGAATGAACCTTTGATGTCACACTTGAGGCTAGAGCAAAATTGTAGGTAGAGCTTGTGGGCTGTATCAGAAAGCTTTTTTTGCTTTTTGAAATATCTATCAGTAAATTCAGATGATCTGTATAAAATTTAATGAAAAGTTATAAGGTGAACCACTGTGTAACTATCACCTCTTCAAGAAATAGAACAGTGCCAGCCCCCTGCACCCTTCATGGGTCCCTTCCTGGTCATAGCTTCTCAACCACTAGAGATAATTACAATTCTGACTTCTGTGATAATCACATTCTTTATTTTTCTTTTTATTTACCACCTTCATAGCCCTCGATGTAGTTTTATTTGCTTTTGAATTTTTGTAAGTGGAATCATGCTGTATTTTATGGTTTCCTTCTTTCAGCATTGTGAAATTCATCCATGTTGTGTGCAGCTGTAGTTCGTTTATTCCTGTTTCTTTATAGTATTCAGCTGTGTGACTATACCATAATTTATTTATCTATCGATTTTACTATTGATAGACATCTAGATTCCTTCCAGTTTGCAACTGTTACAAACAATGAACATTCTTGTATAAGTACCTTTGTATATGTGTGTATCATATACCTAGGGGTAGATTGCTGAGTTATGTGGAAAGGATATTGTCAGCTTTATTAGTTAATGCAAATGGTTGTGCCAGTTTACAGCCCATTGATCTTTGGTGGGAATGTAAATTTATGTTTCTGGTTGAAAGTGTGTTGTCCAAAAATAGAACCATGGCAAAAATGCCCCTAAATCAGGGTCTCCTCTGGTAAAAGTATGGAACAGGTGAATGGCCCAATGAGATAATAGCTATCACAAACCCTGTATTGGGTTAGTATCTTTAAGAATAGAGATGTATCTCCCAATTTGCTTCTTTGAAATGACTCTTTATGTTAATTGGAACAAATGTGACTGTAATTCCTTAAAGTAGAAATTGATTTCTTTTTTAATGTGAATGTGTTCTTCAAACCAGATTTAAAAAGCTATGAGGAGCTATTGCTAGAGTAGATGCGAACGAACCATAAGAGGGGCCCGAGAACCTGACTGGGTAAACAGGAAGAGGCAGGGCTCTGAGGCAGCTCAGAGTTTCTTCTCTTAGTCCATCTCATATTCAAGACCCACTTTGTGGAGCTGCATGGGGAGCTGGGAAGAGGTATCAGAAATTTGAGGAGACCCAAGAAAGGATGATTCTGGTGAGTACTTAGGCCTTCCCTTAGAACATAAATTGAAAAAAATTCGCGAAGAGACTTATGAAAATGTAATAGATTGTTGCTTTGGAATAACCTTTGTTCATCATATCTTCTTGTGTTCTAGTGATAAAATAATAAAAGTAATGATCACTTTGATACATTGAGGGCCTAAATCTGTGTCAGGCACTGTACTAAGCTCCTACTAGAAGGTGGTGTAGGGGAACTACTAGTGATTAATGGGTGCATACAAGTGAAAATTTCCTAGGCCTGTTGGTATGGGATTTACATATTGTTTTGCAAAGCAGCTATTCTTAAAAGTATTCAGAAGCAAATGCTTGTTTACAGACTCCCCTACACCAATGAGGTCCCAAGTGTTTTCCTCTCTTCCCTTTTCTAATGCCCAGAAATTGGGAGTACTCAACTCTCCCTCCAGCTTCGTGTTTTTCTGAAGTATTTTAATTATTCTGTTTATTTACTGCTCCCACCAAGCCTTTGACTTGGAGCTAATTAAGAATCTTGCTTCTTTGAAAGGAGTTTCATTAAGTTTATCCATTTCTGTATTACCAAGGCTCACCCTTGTGTTTCTTGTGAGCAGCATCTTGAAGAAGTTAACAGTTTTCATTATTATGCAAACTTATGGTGCTTGATGATTTTGTTTTTTAAGAGTTTCAGATTTTGAGGGGAAAAGCACGCTGTGATCAGCCAGAATTGTTGTGTGTGTTACTGTTATTGTGGTAAATCACTGTGTAAAAGTATTACTTTTTAATTTTCTTTTGGTTTAATATAAATTGTGGAAAATACAGGAGAGTATTCGACAGGAAGAAATTTAAGTCCTCTGATTCTACCACCAAGGCATAACTACTGTTAGCATTTAGATGCAGTTTTTTTGGTTTTTTTTTCTCTCATATGGGTAAATAATACTGGTATATGTAAATAAAATTGTGTTGTTTCCTTTTTCACACATAATGTGCTTCTGTGTTGTTAAATTTAAACAAGCAAACATGTTCAGGGGGCAAGGAATCTTCCAGGTATTAACATCCTTTTTTTTTTTTTTTTTTTTTTTTTAAGCTACCATGTTAAAGAAAGATCTGTAGAATTACACTAAATCCTTAGGAGACTTTATATGAAATTTGGCATATAATAACAGTGGCATAGCAAGTCAGTGGGCAAAGGAATTTCAATAATTCAATAAATGATACAGGAGGGACAAGTTGTTTTTGGAAAAAATATAGTTAGACTTTTACCTATACAAAATAAATTTTAAATGGATCAAAGCATTTTATTAAAAAATTACACTGGAAATTAAAAAATTGTAGGTGAATAATGACCTGATTTTAATGGTAGGGAGGACTTTTTTGGAGCATAAAAAAGAAGAAACCATCACCACTATTGAAAATGTGTTTAATCTCTCTCTCTCTCTCTCTCTCTCTTTTTCCTTTTAACTCACTGATTAACCTAAAATATTTAAATATATTTCTGAAGCTTTCCCTCCATCGCGCCTTGTAAGCATCACTTTTGTGTCTGGTCAAATGCTGACTAAGTGTACTTTCATTATTGGGGTGTGTCAGTCTGGTGGATAGTGCCAAGTGAGCAGGTTAAAAGGACAAGAAATGAAGCCATGTGTGTTGTAGTCTGTATGAATGGGCAGATTGGAATGTTCTTCCAAATTGACCTTTTCTATTAAATTTTTAAGTACTCCAGGGTGTTCCTGGATGGCTCAAGTCAGTAAATCGTGCAACTCTTGATCTCTGGGTTGTTTGTTGAGTTCAAGCCCCACATTGGGTGTAGAGATCACTGAAAATAAAATCTTAAAAAATTTTTTTTTTAGGTTCTCCATTGAATCCGTTATTGGTTAATATTTTTTAGCTACCTCTGATTTCAGTGGCTCTCAAGTGATTATGTGGATTTGTACAGAGTTGGTGAAGAACCTTCTAGGGGCTTAGTGAAAGAAAAAAGCAATGGGAATTGGGAAGCAATGGCTGCTTCTGCTTGAAGCTCCACTGACAGGCTCTAAGCTTGGAACGCTGCAGAGTGTGTTATACTTTGTAGTTTAAACTGCTTAAAATACAGAAGGTGTTTTTATCATAAATTATTTCAAATATTTTCACAAGGATACAGAATAGAATGAATACCTGTTAATGACCTTTTATCAACAGTTTCTAAGTTTTATAGAATTTTACCTACTTCAGGCTGTTGGTGTTCTGTGTGTGTGTGTGTGTGTGTGTGTGTGTGTTTAACGAAAGCTTAAAGAATGAACTTTGAGGCTTTATAGAAGATACATTTCCAAGCTTTTATTCCATTTCTGGGAGCTGACTATTCATCTATTCATCTATCTTACTTGTCGTTACTGGAATAAATTTATAGCTGGATTAGATTTTCTTATAGTGACTTTTTTTTAAGGTAGTATTCTGGAAATACAGGATTTGTTTGGAGGAGAATGGTTTTATCATCTTTGGAACCTGGATTTTTTTTTTTTTTAATTTTTTTTTTTTTTCAACGTTTATTTACCTTTGGGACAGAGAGAGACAGAGCATGAACGGGGGGGGGGGGGGGGCAGAGAGAGAGGGAGACACCGAATCGGAAACAGGCTCCAAGCTCTGAGCCATCAGCCCAGAGCCCGACGCGGGGCTCGAACTCACGGACCGCGAGATCGTGACCTGGCTGAAGTCGGACGCTTAACCGACTGCGCCACCCAGGCGCCCCAGAACCTGGATTTTTTAAACAAATATGTCCTGAGTTTAATTTGGTATGAAATGCTGTGTTCTAAAAGATTGATTAATTACAGGCTGTATTCAACTTTGCTAAATGTTTGTCGAAAATAGAGGATGTGGTATGGGGGCGCCTGGGTGGCTCAGTCAGTTGAGCATTTGACTCTTGATTTTGGCTCAGGTTATGATCCCAGGGTTATGGAATCAAGCCCCGGGTCTGGCTGAGCATGAAGCCTGCTTTGGAGTCTCTCTCCCTTGCCCCTCTCCCCCGCTCGTGCTTGCTCTCTCAAATAAAAAAAAAAATTTCTTTAATTAAAAAATAGAGGACATGGCACTTTAATTTCTTAATCTTAGTGGGAGGTCTAGAGATACTCTAAAATTAGTAAGTCTATATATAAATAAAGGTTTGAAGGTATGAAAGTGAACATTGGCAAAAATAACAATGAGATTGGCAGGGGTTGGTGAGAGGAGGGTGATTTAAAAGCCCTAAACTTACTTTTCCTGAAGGACAGGTCAGTGTTTCAAATTGGTAGATCAACAAAGCATACTTAGGTGTTTTTTTTTTTTTTTTTTTTTTCTATACTGTTTGATGAATATTTTTTCCTTAGAAAATGGATGTGTTACTTTTACTGCCCCCCCCCCCCCCAAAGAAACAAAAATAAAAAAACTAGTTGTAATTCTACCCTGGAAACTGAAGAAAATTTGTTTCTAGGAAAAGAGTTAGTGTAGTCCTCCTTTATATTTAATATTAGACTTCAGATAAAGCTTAAGCATCCTCATTAGTGAAACTTGAAAGAGTGAAGGAAAATAAGTCACTAGGAAGTTTCTAGGGACTGCCTTTACCAAGCAATATTTGTGTGAAGGTTTTCTGATTCTATTAACTTATTTTGCAATTTTTTTGGTTCTTAATGGTGTGTATTTCTTTTCTCCCAGATTTGAGACAAAAAAATGTTTTGCCCCATGGTTACCCATATTTTTTTAAAAAATTGCTTTGACACAGTAGCGATGATTCCAGTGCAGACAGTCTTCAGAATTCGGTGTCAGTGTTTTATGGGAATGTAATTGTTGAAAATAAATTTGGGGAAGTGTAAATTTCAATTGACCTCTGCCATTCTTCTGTAATGGAGGTAGAAAATTGAAATATGTACCAGCATGGTACAGAATCAGTTAATTGCTATTCATATAGCTCTTCTTTGTCCCTTTTTGAGCAGAAGGGTAGATGTGATGAGGTATTTAGAGTCACATGTGAATTTTGTGATGTTATTGGGTCTATATTATGAGAGATGCCTTCTTCAGAAGGAAATTCTAGTCATGATGCTCTTATCAGAAGGGAGATTTGACACATTCTGTGCCAGTGTGGTGAGTGATTGTGGGTCACCTACAGTGGAATGGCCTGCTCTGAATAGGTAACAGAAGGATGGGGTGTTTGGCCTTGGTGATACTCTTATTCACTTGTATCATGGCCATTGTTGAGAGCTTAATTTTGAAGTCTTACAGCAGACCTCCTAATTTTCAACTCCCCTGCAGCAGAGAGAAAGAAGGGAGAACTGAGCAAGGCAAGTGGTCAAGAAGAGAAGTGGGAAAGGGACAAACGAGTTGTATTTCAGGAGATTAGAGGTCTTCAACAAAGATTTTAACTTTGCAGTCACCTGGCCTGTGCTTGCTTTTCTTTGCACTGTATTGCGTTGGGGTGTCCTGAGATGTAGAGGCTCTCCTCAGAGTAGTGGGTTAAGGTTTGATTTTAGGCAGGATAAGGTATATGTGCTCTTCTTTATTTATGGAGAAATATATTTGCAATGTATTATATGCATCGTTATAAAAGATTTACTGTTGTGTCAACTATGTAGGGAAAGCACCCAAATATAACTTGTATACTATACTTAGAGTGTCCCACAGAAATGTTGCCAGTGTTAGTAACTTAATAGCAGTAAGGATCATATGTTTTCTCTGGTCTCACGCTTGTCTTGGATATATAGGCCGTTTTCCCAGGGTGTATACTGACCATTTACCAGGAGAAGGCTTAACATTTATAATTGTAACTTACAGATGTTACAGGAACAAAGAGCCATAATCCTTCTTGTTCTACATTGAATTGCAAATGTAACATATACATATACACGTACATATACATATGAAGCACCTACCATGTGTCAGCCATCTGAGAGGATCAGGACACAGTCTTGTGTGCCAGGAGTTTAGAGCCAGGTGGAAGAGATAAGATGATTACCCATATGCCTTATATCTGTAACATAAGGCAGAACATCTGGGCAGTGAAAGAGAGACTGATATTCCTAGTGTTGATGCCTTTCTAGTCTTCTAGCCTTTCTTTGATGGTTCAGGGAAACAAATAACTTTTCCATTTGCGATTGATAAGAGTCCTTTCTGGCAAAAACGTTCACTTGGTTTGTGTGACACTCATACCCTGCTGCTGCTTTTGTTCTGGAGGTGGTTCTGATCCAGAGGAGAGGGAATAATATGAAATCAGCAGTGGCAGGCAACTAATAGTCCGTAGATAGATTGCATGGTTGTCCCCCAGGTAGTTGAGAATTACTATCCACCCCTGCAGATTAATTCTTAGGGTAAATACCCTGATGAAAAATTTGCAGAATTGATTTCTGAGTTTTAGGAGTGACCTAGTTATTTAAAGCACTATTCAACTTTACCCACTAATTTTAATATTAGTTAGCACTTATATAGTACTGTCTGTGTCAGGTACTTTTCTCAGAGTTTTATATTTAATCTTCATGTCAACTCTGTAAGGTAAATACTATTTTATTTATCCCCATTTTATACACAAAACCAAGGTTAACTAACTTGTCTAGTGTTTCAAAGCTAAAGAGAGATTGAGCTGAGATTTGAACCCAGGCAAGCCAGCTCCAAAATCCATGCTTCTGACAAGTAAGCTATGCTACAAAACAATGTGAGCAATATATGGCAAACTGGGATTTTTGGTGTTTCTGGTGGGAGATGAAGTATATATCCCCTTTTTCTCAGGTCTTGCTATAGCTAAGTGGCATACATGTTTTTACTATAGGACATAGTTGGCGGTGGAAATTGAACATGTCACTAGGAATCCCTGCTCCTGGCTTCCTTGGTCGTCCTCTCTGTGATGATCACAATAGTTTTGCATGTGACTTTTATTGTCCAGTGCTTGGCTCTGCAGAGAAGATGGCATTGGCCTAGTGCTGGGTGGAGAGTGTGTTTTCAGCCTGTTTCATCCAGTACTGTGACGCATGCCTTTGTTTTTTGTTTTCAGTGTGATAGTTTAAGAAATGTTTATAGAAGCAATTTTTAAACATGGGTAACTTAAAAAAAATAAGGTGGTATAATAAATTACTGTATTTTGGATTCCTGTATACAGCTGCCCTGAATATTCGCAAAAGTGATTGATTGCTGTGTGCATTTCAAAATACGAAAACAATAGCATAATTTTGACTTCTGACCATTTATTTTTATTTCTAGGAACCCTAAGGACTCTGCAATATGAATAATTCTCTGGAGAACACCATTTCCTTTGAAGAGTACATCCGAGTAAAGGCGCGGTCTGTCCCGCAGCACAGGATGAAGGAATTTCTGGACTCACTAGCCTCTAAGGGGCCAGAAGCCCTTCAGGAGTTCCAGCAGACAGCTACCACTACCATGGTGTACCAACAGGGTGGGAACTGCATTTATACAGACAGCACCGAAGTGGCTGGGTCTTTACTTGAACTTGCCTGTCCAGTCACCACCAGTGTTCAGCCACAAACTCAACAAGAACAGCAGATTCAGGTTCAACAGCCACAGCAGGTTCAGGTAAAAGGGAGATGTTGAGGTGCATCCTATTTAGTAGATTTTATTTGCCATCAGGGTTTTGGTTAGTAGGAACATCACATCTATATACAGATATCTGAGGTTATTTTCACTAAGGGAATATTCTGTGTTTTTTTGAAACATTTTATTTAACACTGGCTTTCATATATAGTACAGACTAAAAATATTTGCAGCTACCATAAACTGAAACGATCACAGATACTTGGCATTTGCTTTGGAGAATTAAACAGTACAGAAATTAGAGGTCTTCTGGGACTGGACTCGGATGTGACATAGCTGTGTGTAACTGAAGCTTCCCTTTTGTCTGTGTCACCCTGGGTAGATCAAGAACATAGGAGGGGCTTATCTTTTCTCATTACTTACAAGCATGACATTTGGAACTTATTTTAAAATGGGTGTGATCTGTTTTCGTGATCTTCCTTTAGTTGTATGGTTCCATGACTCAGGTCACTTGTAGATTTCCAGGTCTTCATTTACTGTTTATAATCCTCAGGAAATAATGCTAATTGATAATGAGCTTACAGAAAGAGGAGGAACTAATAAATTTGCCAAGATTTTAAAAGTGCCTCTTTAGGGGTTCCTCATATGAAACTAACAGTATGCTCCATTTACAAATGCTCCTTTCTTGCTATTGTCTCTTGTGGTTCTATTTCATTTTGCCCTCGATGCTTTTTCCACTAAGAATTGGAAAGGGAGTAGAATGTGACTGAGGGGCAAGAGGGTGGAGAGGTGTATCTGGTGAGATAGAAGGCGCCTTTACTCCTTAGGGATGCAGACAGGTATATTGGAAGAACATGGGTCTGGAGTTGTATTCTTGGGTTTAGATCTGGCTTGACATGATGTAAATTTTTCAGCTCTAGGTTTTTCATCTATTAAATAGGGATAATACTGTTTAGTGAGACTGAATGAGATAATAGACCAGAAAACATCTGGCACACAGAGGAATGCAGTCATTGTTTATTCCATTCTTTGTAAGGAAGGAGGGCAGGGTACAGGAAAGGTAGATAAGAGAAAGCTGGCTTTTTGGTTTAAGAAATTATTCTGCTGTTATTTACAGCTTGGACTTCTTTTTTCATAAGATTAAATGGTTTGGGATGGGGCATCTGGCAGGTTCAGTTGGTAGAGCATGCGGAGCATGTGACTCTTGATCTTGGGATCATGAGTTCAAGCCCCACATGGATGTAGAACTTACTTTAAAAAAAAAAAAAAAAGGAAGGGGGTACCTAGATGGCTCAGTTGGTTTAGTGTCTAACTCGATTTCAGCTCAAGTCACAATCTCACAGTTTGTGGGATCGAGCCCCAAATCAGGCTCTGCACTGACATCATGGAGCCTGCTTGGGATTCTCCCTTGCCTTCACTTTCTCTGCCCCTCCCCTGCTCGCACTCACTCTCACTCTCTGTCTCACTCACTCACTCACTCTCAAAAAAAAGTAAACATTTAAATAAAAAAAGGAGGGGGATAAAAGTGGTTTGGGATTTGAGTTTAAAGTGTTTGAGACTTTGTTTTCAAGATGGCTGATTGAAGTCACCTGTTAACTTCATTGGTTCTCCAAAACCCCTGTAAATAAAAGAAGTGTAAATAATAATAAATCCATGAGATAGGTTCAATATGTTGGACTCATAAGAACACATATTTTCTTCATTCTAAGTAACTTAAAAAATACTTTCAAAAAAGTAGTGCTGGAAAAAACAAGTGCCATCAAAAAACCACTAAATCCGGGGTACCCGGGTGGCTCAGTTGGTTGAACATCCAGCTCTTTTTTTTTTTTTTTTAATATGAAATTTATTGTCAAATTGATTTCCATACAACACCCAGTGCTCATCCCAACAGGTGCCCTCCTCCCATCCAAGTACTAACCAGGCCCAACCCTGCTTAGCTTCCGAGATCAGAAGAGATCGGGCGTGTTCAGGGTGGTATGGCCGAAGACCCAACAGGTGCCCTCCTCAATGCCCATCACCCACTTTCCCCTCCCTCCCACCCCCCAGCTTCCGACTCTTGATTTCAGCTCATAATCCTAGGGTTGTGGGATCAAGCCCTGTGTCAGCATAGAGTCTGCTTAAGATTATCTCTCTCCTCCTCTGCCTGTCTCCCCCGCTTGCACAAGCGCTGGCTCTCTCTCAAAAAAAAAAAAAAATCACTAAATCTGAGAAATTGCTAAGAGAGAAAGCAAACAGAATCAGGCAACAGAAGAATTAATGTAAAAGAGAACTTTTAGGGAAGGTGGAATAGTTCTCAGGGTGCTCTAAGCCAAGAAGTTAAGGATACAAAGCAAAATTCTCCCCTGGGGCAACCTCAGTCTCCCACCAGTTGGGACTTGACCAAGGGTGTAGAACACACATTTACATATGTATGTCTGCATATATTATGCGTATAGTTGACCCTGGAACAACATAGGTTTGAACTACACAGGTCCACTTCTATACAAATTTTTTTTGAGAAATACAGTACAGTACTGAAAATTTATCTTATGATATTCTTAATGACATCTTTTTGTGTACTTTATTATTACAATATATAATAGAAATAACGTACAAAATATATGTTGACAGTTTTAGTTATCAGTAAGGTTTCTAATCAACAGGTTTTTAATAGTTAAGTTTCACAGGAGTCAAAAGTTTTATATGTTGATTTCTGATTGCAAAGGAGTTGGTGCCCCTAGTGCCTGCCATGTTCTTCAAGGGTCAGCTGTGATAGATACCAGGTATAGGATGAAGGTGGCTCTTCTAATAGGTGGGGAAAGGATATATTCCATTAGTGCAGTAAGGCAGTCTACTACTCTTCTTGGAAATAAAGTCAGATACCTCTCCTACTACAGACCAGATAGGTGAAAGAGTCAGATAAAAACAAAACAATAAGACCGTTAAAAGACAGTATAGAAAGTCTTTGGAATTCTAGATTGTGGAAAGCCTTCCTAAGGAAGAAAGTAAACTCTGAGATAGCTTTACCCAATCTTTTTTACCCTGAAGGAGTACTTGAAATAATTTTCAGGTCTCAGGGAACCCCTGCATAAATATAACTGTATTTGTGGGCACCTGGGTGGCTGAGTCATTAAGCATCTGATTTTGGCTCAAGTCGTGAGCTTATTGGTGAGTTTGAGTCCCCCATGGAGTGAGCTCACCCTCCCTCTCTGTATCTGTCTCCGCCCGCCCCCCCCCCCCCCCGCCCCTCACTCACTCTCCTCAAAAAAAAATTGCTCTATTTATATATCTCACAGAATATTAGCTTGATCAGCAAGTTAGAGGCATAATAATATTAATAATAACTATCAATGTTCTTTTGATATATTTTTTTGTGGATTTACATTTTGGCCAACTTATTAGGCTGTCTTTTCTTGGTGTGGTTCTCTTCCCCACATAGGTTATCAGATTTTTATTATTATTATTATTATTATTATTATTTTAATTTTATTTTTTAATTTTTAAAATTTACATCCAAAATAGTTAGCATATAGTGAAACAATGATTTCAGGAGTAGATTCCTTAATGTCCCTTATCCATTTAGCCCATCCCCCCTCCCATTTAAAAAATTTTTTTTAATGTTTGTTTATCTTTGAGACAGAGACAGAGTGTGCGTGGGGTAGGGGCAGAGAGAGAGGGAGACACAGAATCTGAAATAGGCTGCAAGCTGTCAGCACAGAGCCCAACGTGGGGCTCAAACTCACAAACTGTGTGTGAGATCACGACTAAGCCGAAGTTGGACACCCAACCAGCTGAGCCACTCAGGTGCCCCTAGGTTATCAGATTTAATTCAAGTTATTAGCGTGTATGTCTTTTTAAAAAAGTTTCCTCCTTGAACATTTTTTGCCTTTTTCAAGTAGTCCATTTCTACCATCTAAGTTGCTGAGATAAGGATTGTGGTATATGGTATGTATGTGCAAGAGTAGTTTTTTTCCCCTCTTTAAAATTAAAAATGACCTTTGAGCCAAGCATTCTTGGACCAAAGGGTAGTTAATCCTAGCTTACCTTTCTTGAGACTGATCTTTCTTTCCTTTTCATAAGTTTTAAATTAAAAACTCTTAAGGCAGTGGCATCTGGGTGGCTCAGTCGGTTAAGCAACCGACTTAGGCTCAGGTCATGATCTCACAGTTTGAGTTCAGGCCCCGCATAGGGCTGCATGCTGACAGCTCAGAGCCTGGAGCCTGCTTCAGATTCTGTGTCTCCCTCTTTCTGTCCCTCCCCCACCTCTCCAAAATAAATAAACGTGAAAAAAAATTGTTTAAAAATAATATATTTTCATTAATAACTGGTTTAAGCCAAATGGGGTTTAGTTTTTCTAAAAGTTGGCTTTGTAGATTAAATAAAATTAAATTGTATTACCTAATGTTACTTACATGGAAATTGACATTGTTATTCTAAAGCTGCCAAAATCATAAGCCACATAATATTAATAAAAATATGGGGCGCCTGGGTGGCGCAGTCGGTTAAGCATCCGACTTTAGCCAGGTCACGATCTCGCGGTCCGTGAGTTCGAGCCCCGCATCAGGCTCTGGGCTGATGGCTCAGAGCCTGGAGCCTGTTTCCAATTCTGTGTCTCCCTCTCTCTCTGCCCCTCCCCCGTTCATGCTCTGTCTCTCTCTGTCCCAAAAATAAATAAAAACGTTGAAAAAAAAATTAAAAAAAAAAATATGAATGGGGCGCCTGGGTGGCTCGGTTGGTTAAGCATCCGACTTCGGTTCAGGTCATGATCTCACGGTCCGTGAGTTCGAGCCCTGCGTCGAGCTCTGTGCTGACCACTCAGAGCCTGGAGCCTGTTTCAGATTCTGTGTCTCCCTCTCTCTCTGCCCCTCCCCTGTTCATGCTCTGTCTTTCTCTGTCTCAAAAATAAATAAACGTTAAAATTAAAAAAAAAAACATGACTGACAATACAACTTTATATAAAATTTTGTAAAAACATTTTTTTCTGAGTGATATCAGAATCAGATATACCTTGCAGTTACAAAATTATTATACACACGTTGGTTTTTTGATATCTTATAGGTCTGTACTTAGTTTAAAAGCATAATTTAAAAAAAAATTTTTTTTTAATGTTTATTTACTTTTGAGAGAGACAGAGACAGAATGCAAGTGGGTTAGGGGCAGAGAGAGAGAGAGACGCAGAATCCGAAGCAGGCTCCAGGCTCCGAGCTGCCAGCACAGAGCCCGATGCGGGGCTTGAACTCACGAGCTGTGAGATCATGACCTGAGCCGAAGTCAGATGCTCAACCGACTGAGCCACCCAGGCGCCCCAAAGCATAATTTTTTTTTATTATTTTTTTATTTTTTTAATTTTTTTTTCAACGTTTTTTATTTATTTTTGGGACAGAGAGAGACAGAGCATGAACGGGGGAGGGGCAGAGAGAGAGGGAGATACAGAATCGGAAACAGGCTCCAGGCTCTGAGCCATCAGCCCAGAGCCCGACGCGGGGCTCGAACTCCCGGACCGTGAGATCGTGACCTGGCTGAAGTCGGACGCTTAACCGACTGCGCCACCCAGGCGCCCCTAAAAGCATAATTTTTGAAACTAAAAATAGCACATGAGGCATAAGGAGGTTAAGTCCTATTTCAGTAGCTAGTATTTGCACCCAAGCTGTTTTAACTTGAGACTGTGCTTCTTTCTAGTGTTTCTAACACACAAAGAACTCTTAGAAAGTAGAAAAAAATAATTAGTAAAAAAAAATGAACAAAGGATATAAGACAATTCATAGAAGAAGAATACAAGTAGTGCTAATAAGCATATCAGAAGATGTTTCTTTAACGTTTATTTTTTTGAGAGAGAAGGAGTGTGAGCCAGGGAGGGGCAGAGAGAGGGAGACACAGAATCCAAAGCAGGCTTCGGGCTCTGAACTGTCAGCACAGAACCCGATGTGGGCCTAAACTCCTGAACCGAGAGATCATGACCTGAGCTAAAGTAAGCCACTCAACCGACTGAGCCACCCAGGTGCTCCAGGAAGTACAAATTTTAAAAGTGAAATACCAGGGGTGCCTGGGTGGCTCAGTCAGTTGAGTGTCCAACTCTTGATTTCGATGTAGGTCATGACCTCGTGGTTCATGAGATGGAGCCCTGCCTTGGGCTCTGCGCTGACAGTGCAGAGCCTGCTTGGGATTCTCTGCTCCTTCCCTGCTCATGGTCTCTCTCTCTCTCAAAATAAAGCAGTAAACATTTTAAATAAATAATAAATGTGAAATGCCATATTTCATTTATTAGGTAGGGTAACATTTATAAAGATTGCACCCAGGGTGGCAAGGGTATGAGAGGATAAATTAGTGTAGTTTTCTTGAAAGTGATTTTGACAATACTTACAAATTTTTTTTTTAAGTATGCATACCATTGGCTTTGCATTTATGTTCACAGATACATGTGTATACAAGGATATTCACTGCTGCACTGCACTTATAATAGTAGTAACACTAGAAACAAGTCACTAAATAAGGGAAATGGTGAATAATGGTACAATTGTAGTGTGTCCTGTGCAGTCAGAGGAATGAGGTAGATCTTTGCCTGTTGACAGGGTAGGATGTGTAACAGATTGCTGAGTGTCAAAACCGGTTTAGTATCACTGATTTTTAACATGTAGAATGTCATGGTCCTTGAATAATAGTAGTAAAGTTCAAAACAGTAACTGGGCTGGGGAGTGGGTTGCTAAGGAGGATAACTTGAATTTTTTATTTTTTGTTTTTATTTTTTAGTTTATTTTTGAGAGAGAGAATGTGCTCATGTGTGCAGCTGAGGGGCAGAGAGAGAGAGAATCCCAAGCCGCCCTGCACTGTCCGCACATAGCCCAATGTAGGGCTCGAACCTGCTAACTGTGAGATCATTACCTGGGCCGAAATCAAGAATCGGATGCTTAACTGACTAAGCCACCCAGATGCCCTGAGAGCTTGAATTTTTCATTAAACATGAACTGCTTTTCTAATGAAAGAAAAGTGTTGTTTGAGAATATTTTGCTTTGAACTTGTATGTACAGAGCAATAGTTCTTAACCTTTTCTTCCCTATCCCAAACATCTTAATGTCTTTTTATTTGTAAAGCCCTTTACTCTAGATGCTTGGGTACAGTAGTGAGCCGACAGAAAGCTCCCTGTATACAGGAGCATACATTATAGCTGGAAGGAGATAGATGGTACGTAAGATAAGAAAAATCTTGTTATATAGTGATAATGCAGAGAAGTGAAAAAAAAGCAGATGGAGGTAACCAGGGTAAGCCCCAATGTGCTCTTGACATTTGAGTTAAGACCAAGGAGAGTTGGCAGATGAGCCACGTGATTATCTGAGGAAAGAGCATTCCAAATCCGAAAGCCCGAAGCCTGCTTATTTAAAAAATGGCAAAAAAGCTGGTGTAACTAGAGTGCACTGAAAGAATGGATGAGGCTAGAGAGGTGACATGTGTATGTACTGAACAGACCTGCCTTTCTCAATTCACGGGTGAAAAGGCTCTTTGCCTCATAGTACAGTTGACTCATGAACAACATGGGGTTAGGGATGTTGATCCCTTGCACAGTTGAAAATCTTCTTATAATTTTTGACTCCCCCAAAACTTAATTGTTTACTGTGGACCCAGAAGCCTTACCGATAACCTTAGTAATCAATTAATAGGTATTTTATATGGTGTATGTATTACATACTGTATTCTTAAAATAAGCTAGAGAAAGTGTTACAAAGAAAACCATAAGGAAGAAAAAATACATTTTCAGTACTATAGTGCGTTTATTGAAAAAAATCTGCATATAAGTGGACCCATGCTGTTCAAACCCAAGTTGTTCAAGGGTCAACTATATTGTGTCTCAACCTGATCCTTTTGATAATAAAAAATTATGTCAGGTGCCTGGGTGATTCAGTCAGTTAAGTATCCAACTCTTGATTTCGGCTCAGGTCATGATCTCACAGTTGTGAGATCGAGCCTCACCGACAGGCTCCATGCTTGGCATTCTTACTTGAGATTCTCTCTCCCTCTCTGTCCGTGCTCCACTCTCTCAAAATAAACAGTAAGAAAAATTAAAAATTAAGTATATATTAATGATATTTAAAACAATATACTGTCTTGAGAGCTCAGGCTGTTTTCTAGATTGCCTTTTTTTTTTTTTTTTTTAATTTTTTTTTTCAACGTTTATTTATTTTTGGGACAGAGAGAGACAGAGCATGAGCGGGGGAGGGGCAGAGAGAGAGGGAGACACAGAATCGGAAACAGGCTCCAGGCTCTGAGCCATCAGCCCAGAGCCCGACGCGGGGCTCGAACTCACGGACCACGAGATCGTGACCTGGCTGAAGTCGGATGTTTAACCGACTGCGCCACCCAGGCGCCCCTAGATTGCTTTTTTTTTAATTATGGCAAAATTAGATTGCCTTTTAAAAAACATCCGTCATCACCTCAGAGAGTTGCCTTTATCCTCTGACTTAATCTGTGCAACACATACCTTGTTGTATGTATACAAAGTAATTACATTCTTAAAACAGTTTTAGTGAATTGGTGAGAGACAGAGGTACATGTTAATTAGAAGAGTAGCTATCTGAATAAGTCTCACTGTGTTCCCTTACTACTAACACATTCACACTTCAGACTACCAAAAGTGTGGTTTTTCTCACATTTCCCAATTCTCTGACACCAGCTGGCTGTCCTGTAATTCAGTCTGACGCTGTCTACTTGGAATTAGCATCAGGTCCCACAAGTTAAGGGATCAATTCCACAAGACTTCCCCCCAGCTCAGACACCAATCACATGTCCCAGGTTACTGTACTTCTGATTGATCATCTATCAGTTGGGGTTCTCCCTACCCCTCC
This sequence comes from Prionailurus bengalensis, assembly GCF_016509475.1. Classification (NCBI taxonomy): domain Eukaryota; kingdom Metazoa; phylum Chordata; class Mammalia; order Carnivora; family Felidae; genus Prionailurus; species Prionailurus bengalensis. The sequence goes on along the minus strand of NC_057348.1, from coordinate 18,414,807 downwards.
TTAGGTTTCATAATTTGTTAGAACAACTGGCAGAACTCAGGGACATGTTTTCTGGAATATTATATAATAAATGATACAATAGAGGATACAAATGAACAGAATAAAGACATAGAGGGGCCTCTGTCCCTTTGGAGTTTGGGTGTACCACCCTCCTGGCATGTGAGTGTATTCATTGACACACAGTTCCCTGAACCCCCCATACTTTTGGGATTTTTATGGAGCCTACAGCACATGGGTATGATCCATTAGTAAATCAATTTCTAGCCCCTCTTCTTTACAGAGTGGAGCATGGGTTGAAATACCAAGCTCTGTTTTTATTTATTTAAAAAAGTTTTTTGGGGGCGCCTGGGTGGCGCAGTCGGTTAAGCGTCCGACTTCAGCCAGGTCACGATCTCGCGGTCCGTGAGTTCGAGCCCCGCGTCGGGCTCTGGGCTGATGGCTCAGAGCCTGGAGCCTGTTTCCGATCCTGTGTCTCCCTCTCTCTCTGCCCCTTCCCCGTTCATGCTCTGTCTCTCTCTGTCCCAAAAATAAATAAACGTTGAAAAAAAAATAAAATAAAAATAAAAAAGTTTTTTGGGGGGGGCACCTGGGTGGCTCAGGTCAAGATCTCACGGTCTGTGAGTTCGAGCCCTGCATCGGGCTCTGCTGACAAGCTCAGAGCCTGGAGCCTGTTTCAGATTCTGTGTCTCCCTCTCTCTCTGCCCCTCCCTAGCTATTGCTCTGTCTCTCTGTCAAAAATAAACATAAAAAATAATTTAAAAAATTTTTTTTCTTTAATATTTTTATTTATTTTTGAGACAGAGGGAGACACAGAATCCAAAGCAGGCTCCAGGCTCTGAGCTGTCAGCACAGCTCTGAGCTGAAGTTGGACGCTTAACCGACTGAGCCACCCAGGCGCCCCAACCAAACTTTGTTTTGTTTTTTTTTTTGTTTTTTTTTAAAATTTTTTTTAACGTTTTATTTATTTTTGAGAGAGAGACAGACCATGAGTGGGCGAGGGGCAGAGAGAGGGAGACACAGAATCGAAAGTAGGCTCCAGGCTTTGAGCTGTCAGCACAGAGCCCAACATGGGGCTAGAACCATGAACCGCGGTATCATGACCTGAGCTGAAGTCCGCCACTTAACCAACTGAGCCACCCAGGCGCCCCTGAAGGTATCAAACTTTAATCATGGTTTGGTCTTACCAGTGACCAGCCTCCATCCAGGAGCCCTCTAAGAGTTGAATGCATGAATACATCATTAGAATACATGATGCTCCTGGCACTTTTTGTATCACTTAGGAAATTTAACGAAGGTTTTAGGAGCTCCAGTCAGGAACCAGAGAGACCAAAATATGTATTTCTTATTACATAACAGTACCCTACATCTATTTAAGTTAAGGAAGTACCTTCTGAAGGCAAAAACAAGAGCTCCCATGTAAGAGCCTTGACAGTGTGTACAATACTAGAAAAGACCCCAATTTTCCTGTTCCTAGTAGGTTGGCCTGAGCTAGGTGACGGGGATTCATTTGGATCTTCCCTTTCAAGAGCCCTTTTGAGTTGGGTGCTTTCTAAAGCATCCACTTGAAGTTAAATGCATGTGCCAGAGAGAAGGCCTTCTGATGGTGAATCGCAGGTGTTGGGTTTCACTTAGCACCCATAGAATTGCTTGTTTCTTCTCTGCCCTTCTCAGTTCCTACAGGGCAGGAACTGAGGCTTCATACAAGTCTGGTTGGTCAAACTGGCCTCACAAGTGAAGGATACTCTGGGGAAAGAGACCTCTCATCACTTGCTTCTTCTGGTGCTAGAAGTCAAGATCTCAAGGCTTCAGTGGCTCAAAGTGCAACTCTTCCCCGTTTGTCATTTCAACTTTTGTCCCTCTTCCTCTTTTTCTTCTTGTTACACATTTCCTCCATGCTGGATGGTCCCTAACCCCTCATCGTAGTGTGAGCTACTGAGAATGAGGAAAGTTAATTAAGAGCCAGACTTGACTCTGAGACAGAAGAATCTGGTCTGCCTCTGCTACTTTAGATGTGTGTCATCTTAGGCAAGTGATTTAACCACATAGAGTCCATTTCCTTATCTATATCATGAAAATAAAAAGAACTCATATTGTAGTTACTCTGAGGATTACATAAAATACTAGGTTATAAGCACATTGGCACATAGTAATCCTCGGTAAATAAATAATAGTTGCTTTTGTTTTCTTCTTCCACTTCTCATTAATGCCATTCCTACCTATGGCCCCCGTTGCCTTTTAGAGTTTTGAAAAGTATCCAAACATTTATAAATAAGATTCCCACGCTGTTGGTAATATGTCATTTTTATCCCTTTTTTCTTTTAATACATAAACTGTTACAAATGCAGTTCAAATCTCTGATACCCTTCTAAACAACCCCCTTTCCCAAGGTAAAAATACTATTTTAAAGTTTTTAACTTGATGTGATATTTTCTGTATCCATCTGGGTATTGGTTTTTAGTTACAAATATCAGACAGCATTCCCCCTCATCCCCCTCATTTATTCAGAAAAAATTGATTAAAGGATAGCTGTTAACTCAGGGAATTTACGGGAGGGCCAGAGAATGGGTCTTGGAGGCTGTGCATCCAGGAATAGGACTCAGGTCACATTGCAGGACTGTTCTGGCAGAGACCTTCTGCCATACCCCTGGGCCCAGGTCCTTGCCCTACCACAGTCTCTCATTGGGATCTATGCCATCCTGCTCCATTTCTGCCATATTCCTCCACTCTTACCAGAAAATGGAGGTTGTGGTTCCTGCTTCCTCATGTTGTTCCCCTCTGAGTCCAAATTTCATACAGTGTGTCTAATTTGGGAAGCTTTGGTCATATGCCTGCATTCTAGCTGCAGAAGAGGATGTTGGGACAGTGATTCTGGCTTCTGCCTTGAGAGGCAGTGCTCATAATATGATGTGTTCTCCAAACATGGTTTTGCAGCCAAAAACAAGACTACCGTCAGCTATTCTCTCACAGGCACTTTGTGGGCTGATTGGGATCCTGATTGGATTGGTGACCCATTTATTGCTGCCTTTTCTGCCCCTTCATATCCAGCCTTTTGCCCACAGTTAAATCTCTTCCCTACTGTATTTCTAAGTTCATTTATATCATAAGAGTTTGACAGGAGCACCTGGGTGGCCCAGTTGGTTAAGTGTCCGACTTCGGCTCGGGTCCTGATCTCACAGTTTGTGAGTTCAAGCCCCGCATCAGCCTCTGTGCTGACAGCTCAGAACCTGGAGCCTGCCTCGGATTCTGTGTCTCCCTCTCTCTGCCCCTCCTGCTCATACTCTGTCTGTCTGTCTCTCTCTCCCTCTCTCTCAAAAATAAACATTAAAAACTTTAAAACATTAAAAAACATTTAAAAAAACAGAGTTTAGCAAATGTTTAATACTTGGGTAAAGACTACTAGTTTTCAGAAGAGTGTTATTTGAACAGTGAAATTCTGTCAAGGTCCCTAAAGTTTTGCTAGACTAGTTGTTAAAAGGTTTGGTCCTAGGTGTACGATTCCTCACCTAGTCTGGTCTTCTGCCAGCACACTGAGCACTGTCCTTAACCATCCCTCCTCAGTAAGACTCAGAACATGAAATGGAATGTGAGCCACATACGTTGTTGTAAGTTTTCTAGTAGCCTCTCTCGTTTTTTTTTTTTTTTTTTTTTTTTTTTTAAGTAATCCCTACACCCAGTGTGGGGTTTGAACTCGTAACCCTGCGATCAAGAGTAGCATGGTCTTCTGACTGCCAGGCACCCCTAGTAGCCTCTTTTCTAAAGGGAACACAAGAGGTGAAATTGATTTTTTTAATCACATTTTATTTAATCTAATATAGTTTTTCAACATGTGATCAGTATAATATTACTGATAAACTGTTTTGCCCTTCTTTGATACAAATCCTTGAAATCTGGTTATGTTTTGTACTTGTAGCACCTGATTTGTAGCACATCATAGTTTGAATATCTCAAGTGATTGGCAACTACATGTAACTAATGGGTATTGGACCAGTGGAGCTTCAGAGAAATGTAAGAGAAGAATTATTCTTTCTTGTGGAAATAAAATTGTTCATGAGGGGACACCTGGGGGGCTCAGTCAGTTAAGCGACATGCTCCATGCTGCCAATCTGCTGACAGTGCAGAGCCTCCTTGGGTTTGTCTTCCTCTCTTTCTGCCCCTTCCCTGCTTGCTCTCTCAAAAATAAGTAAACTTGGGGCGCCTGGGTGGCGCAGTCGGTTAAGCGTCCGACTTCAGCCAGGTCACGATCTCGCGGTCCGTGAGTTCGAGCCCCGCGTCAGGCTCTGGGCTGATGGCTTGGAGCCTGGAGCCTGTTTCCGATTCTGTGTCTCCCTCTCTCTCTGCCCCTCCCCCGTTCATGCTCTGTCTCTCTCTGTCCCAAAAATAAATAAACGTTGAAAAAAAAAAAAATAAGTAAACTTAAAAAAAAAAAAGTTTAAAATCGTTTATAAGGTGGAATTTGGAAATTGACCTGACACACTCACTGAGTTTATTCTCCTTTAAATATTTTTTTAATGTTTATTTTTTAGAAAGCAAGAGCATGTGCATGTGAGTGGGGTAGGGGCGGGGGGGGGGGGGGGGGGGGGGTTGGGCAGAGGACCTGAAGTGTGCTCTGTACTGACACCAGAAAGCCCCAGGTGGGGCTGGAACTCATGAACTGCAAGATCATGACCTGAGCTGAAGTTCGATGCTTAACTGACTGAGCTACACAGGTGCCCCAGTTTCTTCTTCTTTTTTTTTTCTTTTTTAAAGTATTTTGAGAGAGCAAGCATGAGTGGGGGAGGAGCAGACAGAGAGGAAGAGAGAGAGAATCCTAAATATGTTCTGTGCTGTCAGCACAGAGCCTGATGCAGGGCTTGAACTCACAAACCGTGAGATCATGACCTGACCTGAAACCAAGACATGGACACTCAACCAATTTAGCCACCCAGGACCCCGATTCTCCTTTAAATGAAATCTTGGTTTTACATTTTAGCTGGAAAGAAAACAAAAAAAATCAAGAAATGGTATTAGATGTTTGTTTGTTTAGTTTCAGTGATTGGAAGAAAAGATTCCTAATTGAGGTAATACATGCATTACTTCATGGTTTCTCATTGTTTCTTGGTTGGAATACTTAGTCTTAATGTTGGGTTGAGCTCTGGATTACTTAGGTTCTGAACACTGAGGACAAGGAAGATTAACCATCTACAAACTAATAACATTGACAAATGAGGTCCAATAAAATTTCTAGACTAGTGGTTATCAAACTTCAGGGTGCATTAGAATCACCTGAAAAGTTTCTTAAAATGGAAATGGCTGTTTCCCCCACCCCTCCCAACCCCTGAATTCTGCTTGAGTGTAGGACTGGAGTCAGTTCTGAGAATTTGCACTTTCCCCCCAATTTTATTGAGATGTATTTGACATATAGCACTATATAAGTTTAAGTCTACAGTTTAATGATTTGACTTAAGTATATCACAAAATAAGTTTAGTTAACATCCATCATCTGATATGGATGAAAAGATAAATTTTTTTCTTTGTGATGAGAACTCTTAGGATTTACTCTGCTAACTTTCCTCTGTATCATACAGCATTGTTAGCTACAGTCATCCATCCAATTGTTTATTATATCCCTAGCATATCTTATAACTTGGGAGTTTGTACCTTTTGACCACACTCATCCTGTTCTTCCTCCTTTCCCCACTCACTGCTTTTGGTAACCACAAATCTGATCTCTTTTTTTTTTCCCCCATGGATTTGTTCCTTTTTTGTTTGGATTTTGAGATTGTGTAGTATTTGCCTTTCTCTGACTTATTTCACTTAGCATAAAGCCCTAGAAAGTCCATCTATGTTGTCACAAATGGCAGAATTTCCTCCTTTCTTATGGCTGAGTAAAATCCCATTTTTTATATATTCCATAGCTTTTTCATCCATCTGTTCAGACACTTCATTCATTTTCATGTCTTTGTTTATTGTAAATAATGCTCTAAACATGGGAGTGCAGATATCTCTTTGGCATAATGTTTTCATTTCCAGAGAATTTTCATTTCTAACAAATTTCCAGGTTGATGTTGAATGTGCTGCTCTGCAGACCACATTTAGACATACTTTCTGAAAAACTTAATTGATAGTATACTCAATGAAATAAAGAATCTAAGAAAAGTCACGAAAATAAAAGAAATGGTAGAACCAACTCAGAATTGAGATCTGATTGCAGTGTGGTAGCCATACAGAAGAGCCAGAAAGCAGTCTGTCCAGGTTGAAATAGAAAGTCAGAATGCTTAAGAAGAAAGTAGTAGTGTGGTACATATTATGTGGTCAAGAGCTCAGAAGTATAGTTATTTTAAGTGTCTCTTCTGATCAACTGGAAAAAAAAAAAGGCAATTAGAAACTCTGGAGAAGGTAGGGAGCCAAATGAGAAGGTTGAATAATTTAAAAAAAAAATTTAGGTTTATTTTTGAGAGAGAGAGAAAGAGAGAAGGAACATGAGAGGGGGAGGGCCAGAAAGAGGGGAGGCAGAGGATCTGAAGCAGGCTCCATACTGACACCAGAGAGCCCAATGTGGGGCTTGAACTCATACACCTTGAGTTCGTGACCTGAGCAGAGGATGGATGCTTAACCAACTGAGCCACCTAGGTGCCCCAATAAGGTTGAATAATTTAAATGTGAAGGGAACTAAAACATGGTGTGATTCATGAGGGATTGAGAGGTGAGAAACAGTGGTTTTTGAAACAATAAAACCAAATTCATGCCCCTAGTAATGTCCCCCCTCTCCTATTTGATATGTAACTTTTCTAGGATATGCTAGGCTTAGAGATGATAGTTTTCCTTTTTGTACCTCTTGAGAATCATCTTAAATCTAGGCTTAAGTTTAAAAATGCCTTTTTATTATATATATATTTTTTTTTTTCTGTAGTTATCTGTAATTTTTTTGAGACAATTGATCTAAATATAATCTTGAAAATTATAGGTAAACCTGTTAAGAAACATAGAACAACTAGTGAATCACAATACCAACTTCTGAATGTCTTCCTTAGGTTTTTTTTCTTTTTCTCCTCCTCCTTCACTTCAGTTCTGTTTCCTCTTCTTTGAGTAAAATTTCATTTTTTTTATTAAAAAAATAAAGTTATGTTTTTATATGAATAAAAATTGGAAGGGAGGTAATAAAAATAACATTTAATTCTTATTGACCTTTGATAGTTATGATTGAAGGTTATAAACAAAATGTATGATTTCTTACTCAATATGTTGACATTGGTAAAGAAATGTCACAAAGTGCTATAACTCTTAGCTCTTACTCCTCTAATTTTAAATTCTAGCCACTTTGTATCTAAAATGGCATCAGATTACTTGTGCTGGTTTATTCTGGAGTGAGGAGTAGATCCTCCCCCCACCCCAGTTCTGATTCCATAGTATTTCCATAGTAATTGTGATAACTTGTTTCTGATTCTGTTGGAAGTTTGAATGTTGATAAATGGTTTCTTAAAAAAAAATCCATTAAAAGAGATAACAGTAAAATTATGAAGCATATGAGCTATAATTTAGTGATAACCAGATTAAAAATTTTTTGTTTTTAAGGAGGTAATAACAATTATAAAGTGTACTATGTAATTAACTCTATAGTAGTGGGGGTTTTTTTTTGTTTGTTTTTGAGAGAGAGGGTGCAAGTGAGTGAAAGGCAGAGAGAATCAGAAGCAGGGCTCACCCACCAAAGTGGGCTCGAGCTCACCCGATGTGAGACTCGAACTCACAAACCATGAGATCATGACTTGAGTGAAAGTCAGATGCTTAACATCTGAATCATGCAGGCGCCCTTATAGTAGTTTTTTTTGTTTTTGTTTTTTAATGTTCATTTTTGAAAGAGCACTAGCAGGGAGGGGCGGGGGGGGGGGTGGTGGAGACACAGAATCTGAAGCAGGCTCCAGGCTCTGAGCTGTCCACACAGAGCCCAATAATAGGGCTCAAACCCACAAACTGTGAGATCATGACCTGAGCTGAAGTCAGACACTTAACCCACTGAGCCTCCCAGGCACCCCTGTAGTAGTGGTTCTTAAAGGGTGGTTCAAGATTGGTCATCCCCAGTACCCTTGCAGGACTTCTTAAAATCAAAGCTGGTTTTTTTAGAATACTGAGATGTTACCTGCCTTTTTCATTCTCATTTTCTTATGAATATACAGTGGAGTTTTTTAGATGCCACATGTGATGTATACACAACAGATGGAATGCAGAAGCAAATAGAATCCAGCGTCTTCAATTAAGTCAGCCATTAAAGCAACTTGCAAAAAATGTAAAAAATGCAACTCTTATAAAAAATTTTTTTGGCAAATACGTGCATACTTCAAAGATACTGCAAATTCAGTTCTAGACTACTGCAATAGAGTGAATATCGCACTAAAGTGAGTCAAATGACTTGGTTTCTCAGTGCATATAGAAGTTGTTCAGACTAAACTGTAGTCTGTTAAGTATGTAACAGCATTATGTCTTAAAAAAAAGAATATACATATCTTAATTTAAAAATACTTTATTGCTGGGGCACCTGAATGGCTCAGTCAGTTAAGCATCCAACTCTTGGTTTCGACTCAGCTCGTGATCTCATGGTCTGAGTTTGAGCCCTGCGTCGGGCTCTGTGCTGACAGCTAGTAGCCTGGAGCCTGCTTTGGATTCTGTGTCTCCCTCTCTCTCTGCCCCTCCCCTGCTCATGCTCTGTCTCTCTCTCTCTCTCTCTCTCTCTCTGTCTCTTTCAAAAATAAACATCTTTTAAAAAAAATTTAAGAACTATTGAATGACTACATGCATTGTCAGTGAGCAGTAATATTTTGAAAAGAACCTTTTTTTTGTGAGCAGTAGGTCTCAACACTGGGCTTAGAATTATTCAGTAAGCCACGTTAAACAGATGTGCTATCATCCAGGCTTTGTTTTTCTATGTATAGAGTACAAACAAAGTAAACTTAGCATAAATCCTAAGGGCCTTAGCCCTAGGACCTTTGGAATAATAAGTGAACTTCAGTTTCACCATAAAGTTACCCAGCTGCATAAGCCCCTAACACAATGTCAACCTATTCTTTGAGGCTTTGAAGCCAGGCACTGATTTCTCCTCTGCAGCTATGAAAGTCCTAGATGGTATCTTCAAATATAAGACTGTTTTATCTACATTGAAAATCTGTTGTTTCGTATAGCCACTTTCATTAATTACCTTAACTAGATCTTCTATATAATTTGCTGTAGCTTCTACATCAGCACTTGCTGTTTCACCTTACACTGTTACATTATGGAGACAGCTTAAACCTCATGAGCCAACCTCCGCTAGCTTCAGACTTTTCTTCTGCAGGTTCCTCCCCTCTCTCTCAGCCTTTGTAGAATTGAAGAGAGTTGGGGTCTTGCTCTGAATTAGTCTTTGGCTGACTTAAACTTTCTCCTTTTAGCAATAAAGTTGGTGTTCTCATCATTCATGTGTTCACTGGAGTAACACTTAATTTCCTTCAAGAAGTTTTCCTTTGCATTCACAGCTTCACTAACTGTTTGGCACAAGAGGCCTAGCTTTTGGCCTGCCTTGGCTTTTGACATACCTTTCTCACTAAGTTTAGTCATTTCTAGCTTTTGGAAATGACTCTTATTTTCACTTAAACACTTAGAAGCTGTTTTTTTTTGTTTGTTTGTTTGTTTTTTAATTTTTTTTTTAATATTTATTAATTTTTGAGACAGAGAGAGACAGAGCATGAACAGGGGAGGGTCAGAGAGAGAGGGAGACACAGAATCTGAAACAGGCTCCAGGCTCTGAGCGGTCAGCCCAGAGCCTGACGCGGGGCTCGAACTCATGGACCGCGAGATTGTGACCTGAGCCAAAGTCAGACGCTTAACCGACTGAGCCACCCAGGCGCCCCTAGAAGCTGTTGTTTTTAATTGGCCTAATTTCAATATTATTTTGTCTCTGGAAATAAGGAGGCCTGTTGGTGGAGCTGTTAGAACATGCACATTTATCAATTAAGTTTGCCGTGGTCTTATATGGGCAAGGTTCATTGGTCCCCAATTATAACAAGTAACTTAGTAACATCAAAGATCTCAACAGATCACTATAAAAAATCTAATGATAAAAGGGGCACCTGGGTGGCTCAGTTGGTTAAGTATCCAACTCTTGATTTCAGTCTAGGTCATGATCTCATAGTTTGAGTTCAAACCCCAGGTCAGGGCTTCGATTCTTTCCCTCTCTCTCTGCCCCTTCCCTGCTGGTGCTCTCTCTGTCTCAAATAAATGAACATTAAAAAAATAAAAACCTATATTGTGTGGGGGGAGCACAATAAACCTAGGTATGCCTTTTCATAGGCATGTGTTATTTATGTTAACAAGATTGTTTTGTGTGATATCCTAGTTGTTTTTTTTTTAGTTGTTTTTTTTTTTTAAATGAGGTTTGCCACATCAAGGGACTTTTTTTTAAGGTTTACTTATTAATTTTTGAGAGAGAGAGCGAGCCAGAGACAGACAATTCCAGGCAGGCTCTGCACTGTCAGCACAGAGCCCGATGTGGCACTCAAACCCATGAACCACAAGATCATGACCTCAGCCAAAACCAAGAGCCAGATGCTTAAGCACCTAAGCCACCCAGGTGCCTTAGTTTTAATTTCTAATACAGTAGATATCAACATCTGTATCCATGTAATCAAAAGCTAGTGGGGGTCCTCAATAATTTTTTGAGAGGATCCCAGTACCAAAAAAGCTTCTATAGTAATTGGTTTCATAGTTTCCTTTATGTCCTTGATGTAAAGCACTGGTTCTAAACATGGGCCTTCATCAGTCAACTGGAAAACTTGTTAAGATAGATTGCTAGGCTTGTTCCCCAGAGTTTCTGATTCAGTAGTTCTGAGGTGGGACCTGAGAATTTGTATTTCTAAAAGTGCCTGGGTACTGATGCTGTTGGCCTGGAAGCTATATTTTGAGACTCACTGGTGTAAAGAAATAATGCTTATCAGACTCTTGATTTCACGGTTGTGGGATCAAGCCCCACATTGGGCTCCATGCTGATAGCATGGAGCCTGCTTGGGATTCTAACTCTGCCTCTCCTCTGCTCATACCCTCTCTCTCGAAACAAAGTCTACAAAGAAGAAATACTGCTTATAAGGAAGGAAACCTCCTTTTTGAGCACCTACTGTATATTGGTAAATATTATCTTATGCTCATTACAACTCTAGGGAGTTAGGTGTTCTCCCCCTTTATATTACATCTAAGGGGAATCACAGCTAGGAAAGTATACCAGCAATTCAAGTTCAAGTCTGACTTCAAGGTCTATTATGCCCTTTACATAACCTCCTTGCTTATCTTTTTAATTAGTAATGGCTTTACTGAGATCTAATTCTCATATAATTCACCTATTTAAAGTATATAATTCAGGGGCGTGTGGGTGGCTCAGTCAGTTGACCTTCCGACTTTGGCTTAGGTCATGATCTCACGGTTCGTGAGTTCGAGCCCCGTGTCAGGCTCTGTGCTGACAGCTCAGAGCCTGGGGCCTGCTTCAGATTGTGTGTCCCCCTCTGTCTCCGCCCCACCCCTGCTTGTGCTCTGTCTCTCTCTGTCTTTCAAAAATGAATAAACATAAAAATAATTAATTAAAAAAAATAAAGTATATAATTCAGCAGTTTTTAAATCTACCCACAGAGTTCTGCAACCAATTTTAGAACATTTTTATCAACCCAAAAAAGAAACCCTGTACCCATTACCCCTTTATATTTTCCCCAATCCTGTGCTCTTAGATAATCATTAGTCTTTGTGACTGACTTCCCTTAACATAATTTTTTTTTAATGTTTATTTGAGAGAGAGCAGGGGAGGGGCAGAGAGAGAGGGGGGTTGGGGAATCCCAAGCAGGCTTCACACTGTCAGCACAGAGCCTTACTCGGGTCTTGATTTCATGAACCATGAGATCATGACCTGAGCCAAAATCAAGAGTCGAATGCCTAACTGAGCCACCCAGGTGCCACTAGCATAGTGTTTTCACTAGGTTTATCTAAGTTGTACCAAAGTTTCATTCATTCCTTTTTGTTGCTAAATAATACCCTGTTCTATGGAAATACCAAATATATTTTTAATTGATCAATTTATGAACATTTGGGTTGTTTCTGCTTTTTAGCTATTAGGAATAAGGCTACTATAAACATTTGTATCTACATTTTTATGTGGACATAGTTTTCATTCCTCTTAGGTATATACCTAGGAGTGGAATTGCTGGGTCCTGTGGGTTTTTCATATCTTTGTCATAGGTATGTTTAACTTTTTGAGAAACTGCTAGACTGTTTTCCAAAGCAGCTGTACCAATTTTACACTCCTCCTGGCAGTATATGAGGATTCCAATTTTTTTACATCCCTGTCAACCCTCGTTATTGTCAGTCTTTTTTTTTTTAATCAAATATTTATTTATTGAGAATAAAAGCTCTGTATGTATTATTTTCTTTTTTTATTATTTTTTAACTTTATCTTTTATTCTTTAAAATTTACATCCAAATTAGCATATAGTGCAACAATGATTGCAGGAGTAGATGCCTTAGTGCCCCTTACCCATTTAGCCCATTCCCCCTCCCACAACCCTTCCCATAACCCTCAGTTCTCCATATTTATGAGTCTCTTCTGTTTTGTCCCCCTCCCTGTTTTTATATTATTTTTGTTTCCCTTCCCTTATGTTCGTCTGTTTTGTCTCTTAAAGTCCTCATATGAGAAGTCATGATTTTTGTCTTTCTGTGACTAATTTCACTCAGCACAGTACCCTCCAGTTCCATCCACGTAGTTGCAAATGGCAAGATTTCATTCTTTTTGATTGCTGAGTAATACTCCATTGTATATATATACCACATCTTCTTTATCCATTCATCCATCGATGGCCATTTGGGCTCCATACTTTGGCTGTTGTTGATTGTGCTGCTATAAACATGAGGGTGCATGTGTCCCTTCAAAACAGCACACCTGTATCCCTTGGATAAAAACCTAGTAGTGCAATTGCTGGGTCGTAGGGTAGTTCTGTTTTTAGTTTTTTGAGGAACCTCCATACTGTTTTCCAGAGTGGCTGCGCCAGCTTGCATTCCCGCCAACAATGCAAAAGAGATCCTCTTTCTCCGCATCCTCGCCAACATCTGTTGTTGCCTGAGCTGTTAATGTTAGCCATTCTGACAGGTGTAGGTGGTATCTCATTGTGGTTTTGATTTGTATTTCCCTGATGATAAATGATGTTGAGCATTTTTTCATGTGCCATTTCCATGGCCATCTGGATGTCTTCTTTGGAGAAGTGTCTATTCATGTTTTTTGCCCATTTCTTCACTGGATTATTTGTTTTTTGGGTGTTGAGTTTGAGAAGTTCTTTATAGATTTTAGATACTAACCCTTTATCTGATATGTCATTTGCAAACATCTTCTCCCTTTCTGTCGGTTGCCTTTTAGTTTTGCTGATTGTTTCCTAAGCTGTGCAGAAGCTTTTTATTTTGATGAGGTCCCAGTAGTTCGGTCTTTTTTTAATTATAGCCATCTTAATGGCTTTCAAGTGGCATCTTATTGTGGTTCTGATTTGCATTTCCTTGTAACTAATGATGTTGACCAACTTTTCATTGGCTTATTGTCCATTTGCATTTCTCTGGAGAAATGTTTGTTCAGATCCTTTTTAACTTTTTTGTGTATGAAATAATTAAGAGATGCAACTTCATTGTTTTCATATGGATAGCCAGTTGTCCTAGCACCATGCTTGATTATTTTTGTGATGTGTCTCCTTCTTTAAAAAAAAATTTTTTTAACGTTTTATTTATTTTTGAGACAGGGAGGGACAGAGCATGAACAGGGGAGGGTCAGAGAGAGGGGGAGACACAGAATCCGAAACAGGCTCCAGGCTCTGAGCTGTCAGCACAGAGCCCAACGCGGGGCTTGAACTCACGAACCGCGAGATCATGACCTGAGCCGAAGTCTGCCACTTAACTGACTGAGCCACCCAGGCACCCCGATGTGTCCCCTTCTTTTATTAGATAGATAAAATCTCTCATCTGCCTTCCTTTCTACCTTCCTACCAGTGTTTAGAGTTTAGATATGTGTCTGAAGGAAATATCTTTTTCTTTCTTTCTTTCTTTCTTTCTTTCTTTCTTTCTTTCTTTCTTTCTTTCTTTCTTTCTTTCTTTTTAACTACAGGCTATACAAGGCATCTTTTAATGCTGCTTTGTCTGCTGAGGTAACAGCAATAAGAAATGAACTGCATTATCATCAGAAATCAGAAGGAGGATATAGTAACCTTCCTTAGATTAAATTGTCAGGAATCTTGTTGGTTTGTTTAATGCTTCTTTTTTGAAGATACCTTACTTAACGGGTGCCTGGTTGGCTCAGCCGCCTAAGCGTCCAACTTAGGCTCAGGTCATGATCTCGCAGTTCGTGAGTTCAAACTCTGCATCAGGCTCTATGTGGACAGCTCAGAGCCTGGAGCCTACTTCGGATTCTGTGTCTCCCTCTCTCTCTGCCCCTTCACCACTTGTACTCTCTCTCTCTCTCTCTCTCTTTCTCAGAAGTAAATAAACATTAAAAAAAAAGATATCTTAAGAAATTATTTATGAGTGCCTACATTTTAATAGCAATATTGGGAGATCTCTTCAAATTCAAGAGTTTTGTCTCTACTGTGTTTTCCACTAGTCTGTGGTGGGAGTAGTTTTGATCCTGGGTTGAGAATTGCATGCCTGTAAAATGTACTTGTCTTGCTGACCCTTTAGAACATTGGTCCCTACCAGACTGTTTTTTTAGTATATATTTTTTTTGTTGTTTACTTATTTTTGAGAGAGTGCTAGTGAGGGAAGGGCAGAGAGAGAAGGAGACACAGAATCCGAAGCAGGCTCCAGGCTCTGAGCTGTCAGCAAAGACTCCAATGCAGGGCTTGAACCCATGAACCACGAGGTCATGATCTGAGCCAAAGCCCAATGCTTAACTGACTGAGCCACCCAGGTGCCCCTGTCCCCACACTTTTTATTACTCACCCCATGGATAAACTGTTTTTGATCATACACCAAAATATATTTTTATAAACTATCTACTTGTACTATACCAATCTGCAAAAACAAAGGGGTGGGGTCACACCTTAAAACAATAATTAAAACATAAGCAGAAGTTCTGATATTTTCTTCAGAGATCCAAGTTGATAGTCTTACTTGCTCTGGTAGCTAATTGTTGCTCTGAATGCTGTGTGATGCTGGAGAATTATGCACATGGTTTTGGGGGTTATGGTCTCCAAAGAAGCCTTGGGTCTTCCAAAGAAGCCCCTTCTCACATTACCTAGGGCCTCTCCCTGAGATCTCTTCCTTTTGGGGCTGAATTCTTAATGTTGCCTGGTTCACTCACTGGTGAATCTTGTCGCTGCAGGTACAGGTGCAGGTACAGCAGTCTCCGCAGCAGGTCTCGGCTCAGCAGCTCTCCCCGCAGCTCACCGTTCACCAGCCTGCTGAGCAGCCCATCCAGGTCCAGGTGCAGATCCAAGGCCAAGCACCACAGCCGGCAGCCCCCTCCATCCAGACCCCGTCTCTGCAGAGCCCCAGCCCCTCGCAGCTGCAGGCAGCCCAGATCCAGGTGCAGCACGTGCAAGCGGCCCAGCAGATCCAGGCTGCAGAGATCCCAGAGGAGCACATCCCACATCAGCAGATCCAGGCTCAGCTGGTGGCCGGCCAGTCTCTTGCTGGGGGTCAGCAGATCCAAATCCAGACCGTGGGTGCCCTTTCCCCACCACCGTCTCAGCAGGGCTCACCCCGGGAAGGGGAGCGACGGGTTGGCACAGCCAGTGTCCTCCAGCCAGTGAAGAAACGCAAAGTGGACATGCCCATCACTGTGTCCTATGCCATCTCAGGGCAGCCGGTGGCTACTGTGCTGGCCATTCCACAGGGCCAGCAGCAGAGTTATGTGTCTTTGAGGCCAGACTTACTGACAGTAGACAGTGCCCACCTGTATAGTGCCACTGGGACCATTACTAGCCCTACAGGAGAAACCTGGACCATCCCTGTTTACTCTGCCCAGCCCCGTGGGGATCCTCAACAGCAGAGTATTACCCACATTGCCATTCCCCAGGAAGCCTACAATGCAGTTCACGTCAGTGGCTCACCCACAGCCCTGGCAGCTGTAAAGCTGGAGGATGACAAGGAGAAGATGGTGGGCACCACGTCTGTAGTGAAAAACTCACATGAAGAGGTAGTGCAGACCCTTGCAAACTCTCTCTTTCCAGCACAGTTCATGAATGGCAACATCCACATTCCAGTGGCTGTGCAGGCTGTGGCAGGCACATACCAGAATACAGCTCAGACTGTCCACATATGGGACCCCCAGCAGCAGCCACAACAACAAACCCCCCAGGAACAGACACCACCGCCACCACCGCAGCAGCAGCAGCAGCAGCTCCAGGTTACTTGTTCAGTAAGTGAGACTTCTCTGTAGGGCAGCCTGCTCCCCTGGGGCCCAGGGCAACACAGAACTTTCCTGGTAACCTCCAGCACCTCTGGCTTATTTACTGCAACGATGTTGGTCTTGCAGTAATATATAATATTTATATTTTGGTTGAGGTTGGGGAGGGGGAATAGAAGCAGCAGGTGAAGCTATGCAATGAGCAGGAGTTCTGTCCTGGTAACTGGAGGTAGATGAAACGATCAATAACTGCTTTGGGGGGTAGATGCTTCAGGTGCTTCTTTATAATCTCTTAAGAGTAAAGTTCAAGGTAAAGACTAACGGGACACACTAAGTGTTAATCTGCATTTAATAAGCTACTTTCTGCATTACAAACGAATGGATCTAGACTTTCATCCACTAGATGAAAACTAGTTTTCACTAGACTGTATGCACTAGACTGTAAACTCATCACAGCAGAGAGGCTGTGAAATTATTCCTTTTTAGTTATCATCTGTGGACACAATGTAGGTGAATTAGATGATCAAAAACACTTTTCAGAGGGCCTGTTAAAAGTGATAACCTTTGGGAGTGTCAGATGAGTCACCACTGCAATGTGATTTCCCAAAGGTATTTAACAATAGTCAAGCTTTGGTTAATTTTGTTATGGAAACTATATTGAAAAAAAATTTTAACTTTTATTTTGAAATAATTTTAGACTTACAGAAAAGTTACAATAATAGAACCCTGTTGAAATTTCAACTTTAAAATTGCTTGATTCTTTTATGTTTTCTAATTGTTAAATTTTTTTAAGGATACCACAGAGGTATGGATAAATGTATTCCTTAAGACTGTTAGTAAACTTCAGGGACACTCGTCTCATGGGACTGCTGAAGGCAGTGTGTCTCAGGGACTCCTGGGAATGTATGCAAGGGAGCTGGAACAAACAGCGCCCATACTCAGAAACTCAGGCCATATGTAATTGGTTAAGCAAAGGCTGACCAAGTGGTTTCATAGATAATATATTAACTTAGGTGACTTTGCTAAGGACCTATTAAATATCCAGCTGTCAGGCCTAGAAGTTGAGCAAGACAGAGTCATTGCTTCAGGTAGCTTCCAGTCCAGTTTTGGAGTAAGAATGTATGATTTCTATTTTTTGAATATAAAGCAGCATAAGTGTGCTGTGTGCTCGACACACAAAAATAAACTTGGTATTCAGAAACTATCCTAGGTTAAAAAGTCAGCAGAGGCATCTTTGTGGAAAAAAGTGGTATTTGATCTCTAGTTTATAGGTTCAACTGACCAGAGTGAAGCAGCATGAATACAGAACCAGGGATGGACAGAAGGGACATGGCCTAGTGCAACATGAGAGGGGAACTATGGGAGAGGAGTTGGCATGGGAGGCAAAGGATTTATCTTCCCAAAGTGAAGAGTTGAGTTTGATCTGATTTTTGGTAGGAAATTTTTCCAGAATCCTAAAAGTTGTGATAACAAGAGTCAAGTACAGATGTGTAGAATTAATTGCACGTAGAAGAGACCAGCCTGGAGTATTGTGATGTAGCTCTGCACTCAGCTATTGCTCACCAGTATGGAGGACATCAGGGCTCTCAGCTTTCTTGGGCCTCATGGTCCAGTTCGCAAGCCAATCCTCTTTAATTTAAAAGTCCTCTTTTACTTTGTACTTCTGGACCCTGTATCGGAAGATCTTTTCTGGAGTTCATTTTAGTAGGCCTGTATTCTTCAGGGGCAATGTTTCCTTTGGGAAAGTCTTAACAGGAATGTATATCAGGTATTACCGGAAAAGGAAAAATTGAGAAGAATACCCATCATGCAGGAAAGATGAGTTCATCCATTTATACCACAGACATCCCTCTGCCTTCCTTATTAGGCTTAGTGCTATGTGCTGGGGAACAAATATGAATAGAGAGTCTCTGCCCTTGGAGTACTCACAGCCTGTGGGGAAGATAATTGTGATGTGAGTTGAACCCTAAGGAGAGCTGATGATAAAGTGTTGTGGTCCTTCACCTGCCATACCCTTTATGTAAGTTCTCTTATCACCCACTTTAAAACCAGATTTATGGTGAAACCGCCCTCCCTTGAGCTCATATGCACCTCCATCTATTGCCCTGTTTCTCCACTGTGCTTTATTCCCAGAGTTCTTGAAAGCATTATCTGCGCAAGCCGACTCTCCCTTCTAAAAGGTTTTCTCTTCAGTTGAGTCTGCTCTTGTTAAGGTTATTAGTGACCTCTTTTTGGCCAGATTTAAGAGGCATGTCTGTTTTTATCTCACAGCAACATATTAAACAACAGATCATACCTGTCTTCCTGGAATTCTCTTCTGGTGTGGTTTTTCCTCCTACCCCTACTGGTTCTTTTTCCTTCTCAGAAGAGTTTGCTGGTGGCTCTGTCTAAACCATACATGTAGATGTTCCTCAGAGCTCAGTACTGGCCTTCTTTTCTCCCTAAGGGATTTCTGTCCATGGCCATGGTTTTCAGCACCCTCTAGATGGCTGGTGCCATGAAGAGGATAGTCACTGACACTGTCTGCCAGGCACTGTTTCAGTGTTACACATATTAACTCATTTAATTCTCACATCAACTTCATGAGGTGTGTACCACTATTTTACAGAGGACAAAACTGAGACACAGATTAAACCAGTAAGACCAGAGCCAGGATTAGTATTTAGCAGAGTTGGGCTTTAGCCCTGGAAAGACTGGCTCTGGAGCCCAGAGTCTGTGCTGCATTGACGCAGATCTTTATCTCTAGACCATGCCTTTCCCCTTAGAACCTTTCGCACACATCCAGCAGCCTATTTTTCATTTCCTTGGATTTACTGAGGATATCTCAGCTTTTCATTAGCATCACCTCTACCACTGTCAGAACTTCTCCTCTGGGCACCTGGCTGGCTCAGTCAGTAGAGCATGCAACTCTTGATCTTGGGGTGGAGTTTGAGCCCCACATTGGGTATAGAGTTTACTTAAAGATAGATAGATAGATAGATAGAGAGAGAGAGAGAGAGATACGTACGTACGTACATACATACATACATACATACACTGTTAAAAAAAAAAAACTTTCCCTCTCAGAAAGTGGTACCATCCTCCACCCATTTGTTTAAACCAGAAACCCAAGAATCATCCTTGAGTCTCCTTTCCCTTACTCTCACAGCCAGTTTCTCAAGAAGCCACTTTGGTTCTGCCACCACACTTTTCAGAATTTCTTAAATTCTCTCCACTGTCACCATCCTAGTCCAGGCCACCAGTACCTTCGCTCTTCAATCCATTCTCCATAAATCAGCAAGAATAATTTTCTTAAAATGTAAGATTGTGTCACTTCTCAGCTTAAAACTCTCCAAGGACTCCATTATAAATAGGAAAACTCTACACCACAGTATATAAGGCCCCACTTACATCAGTAGTTTTCATCCTGGTTGGGATCACTACCACCCCTACCCACTGACATTTAGACAGATGTAGAAGTTTACTGTCAAGATGCTTGGGAATGTTACATTAGTGGGTGAAGGGCACCTGTCTAAAAACCAGAAGCAAAGTACTGCCCCACATGCCCTGGCACCCACCTACTTACCTATTCAGACTCCTACTAGATTTTGCAGCTTGGGTAGATGGTGTTGCCGTTGAACAAGGTAGGGAGGGAACTCTGAGGAGAATAGTTTTGGATGGGGAAGATGCTGAGTTCTGTCTGTAGATATTAGTTTGAGGTGGTTGGTTGTAAGATGTTCACTTGGAAACATATAGTACCCCTTTGGTATATTAAGGGGATGTTTAGCTTGGAGGTGCATAGTTAGCAATCATTTCCACAAACATGGAAATCCAAACTGGAAAAGTGGTTAAGACTCACCAAGGAGATTGGTAGTTGAACTGGGAAGCGTGTCTACAGTGGAGTTCCTGGGTTGACAAACATTTAAGAACCTTGCACTGATACTGTTTTATCTCCTTGTTTAATTGAGCAGAGATAGGAAGGAGAGTTTTTATTTTTATTCATTGACAAGCAGATTAATGTGTCGTATATAAATTATTTTGCCTTCAGTTTGAATAATTTGACATTGCTTAGCCCTTTGGGTAGGCCCTGGCATGATGAATGGCTCAAAGGAATTTGTTTAGAATATAGACAAGTGAGTGAGACTCAAGAATCTATGCTTGGTATCTATGATGCTATCTATCCTGCCCAAAATGAGGATTGTGATTGAGGCTCATGGACATTTCTCTGCCCCTTTGTGTGCATGGCTTGGCTGTTAGACCATTGAGGATGGGATAGGATAACTTTGTTTGGAGGCAGGAAGGTAGAGTAGTGCCTCTTGTCTTCAAAAATGTCCTTAGGAAATAGAGCAGTATTATTGAGAAGGAATATGGTGGGGAGAAAACCAACCTTATATATAGCTAGAGAAGCCATATAGATCCTTCAGTGTTAATCCTCTCATCTTACAGTTGCAGGGGAGAGAACATAACTTGTTTGTTGTACTTCCCTTTTTCTTTTAAAAAGGATGATTTTCACCCATGACTGGATATGAGAATCACCTGGGAGCTTTTAAAAGTACTGGTGGCAGACCCCCCCCTCAGACCAATTAAATCATAATCTGCAAGGATAAGGCCCAGTCATGGGTATTTTCTAAAAGCAGCCCAGAAGTTTTTAAAGTGCACCCAAAAGTTTAATGGTCACTACTCTGGACACTTGGTATTCAAAGTGTGTTCTGCAAACCAGCTCCCTCACTTGGGAACTTGTTAGAAATGCAGAATCTCAGGTCCCACCTGAGACCTTTCAAATCAGAATCTGCACTTTAATAAAATCCTTAAGTGATTTGTTGGCACTTTATAGTTTGACAAGCTGTGCTTTGGGCCAGTAGTTCTGAGAAATGACTGAACTTTAGAATGGCCTTTTTATGTGAGAAGGTTTTTGAAAGACTAATCTGTTTAAAAAGATTCTGGGGCCTCAAGGCTTGTATGCCTTGTCAACTGGTGCAGACCTATGGAAAAGCAGTTCGAGTGCCTTTACATTGGATTGGCTTTGGCAACGCAGCACTGGTTGCTTCTGGTAGGATCATTGGCTGTGCAAAAGCAGGTAGTGTCCCGTCACTGGCTGCTGGTCTTCTTTTCAGTAGTTTTGCAGGCCTGGGTGCTTATCATCTGTCTCAGGATCCAGGGAACATTTGGGT
Source organism: Prionailurus bengalensis (assembly GCF_016509475.1). Lineage (NCBI taxonomy): Eukaryota > Metazoa > Chordata > Mammalia > Carnivora > Felidae > Prionailurus > Prionailurus bengalensis. Next base: position 18,393,300 of record NC_057348.1, on the reverse strand, counting down.
TTTCCTAGCCACCTCTGGAACCTTAGCTGACATTATGGGAATAAGATTCTGCCACTCTGGAAGACGTCTGTGGGCTTAATTGCAGGTCATTTTGCTGATGGTTGCCAAACTTGGAATTAGTGTGTTGAGTAGACCCCAGAAGTATCCCCAGAAGTAGTAGTCATGACCCAGCTTGGACTCATGAAGAACTTAAAAACTTCCACCATTTTTAGCGTATTAAGAGAAGCAAGTGCAACATTTTCACATATTGTGACATTTTACTTAAAAAACAAAACAAAACAAAACAAAAAATGACATTGAACTTTCCAGAAGAAGAAATCCTTCATTATCATTACAGCCTTAAAAAGGTGGGTGGTATGTAACCCAAGCGCTTCTTATTACAGTTTAATTCTTGTGTATTGATGTTCTCTTTTCTTTCTGTATCTATTGGTAAAATCTCAAGAGGTAAAATGTTAGGTACCAATCTACTCCTGAAATCATTGTTGCACTATTGCTAACTAACTTGGATATAAATTTAAAAAATAGGAGCGCCTGGGTGGCGCAGTCGGTTAAGCGTCTGACTTCAGCCAGGTCACGATCTCGCGGCCCGTGAGTTCGAGCCCCGCGTCAGGCTCTGGGCTGATGGCTCAGAGCCTGGAGCCTGTTTCCGATTCTGTGTCTCCCTCTCTCTCTGCCCCTCCCCCGTTCATGCTCTGTCTCTCTCTGTCCCAAAAATAAATAAATGTTGAAAAAAAAAATTTTTTTTAATTTAAAAATAAATAAATTCTTTAAAAAAATAATAAAAAATTTTAAAATGTTAAGTATCAACATTGGGGACCCCAAAACCTCATGTCCTACTCAGAACAGTGTGAAAAAAATCTCTTAGGAGCTTTAGGGTTTCTGTTATTTGGCTCATCTTCCAGCACAGATCTTCTTTGAAATTATGTTAAATGAAATATCAATGAAAACAAAGGTTACTGTAAATTAAAAAAAAAAAAAGATTCTGGGTGGAGCCTAGATACTAATTTTTGTAATTCAGAGATTCAAAAGTCCAGCCAGAGCTGAGAGGCACTGCAGTAGCCTTAGCTGTCCCTGGGGTAAGGAGTAGAACTCCACAAAATTTTTTTGGAAGTAGGACAAGTAGAAGAAAGTTGTTTTTTGGTTTTTTTGTTGTTGTTTTTAATAAAAAAAAAAACCACAGGTAACATTTTTCTAACAGTATTGTGGAAGGGCCTGATGGAAAACAGTATTGACACATTTTGATGGTTTCTCTCTCATAGGCTCAGACTGTCCAGGTTGCTGAAGTTGAACCACAGTCACAGCCACAGCCTTCCCCAGAACTTCTGCTTCCAAATTCTCTGAAACCAGAAGAAGGGCTTGAAGTATGGAAAAACTGGGCCCAGACCAAGAATGCTGAGTTAGAGAAGGATGCTCAGAACAGACTGGCACCCATTGGGAGTGAGTGTTTGCGAAGCAGAGAGGAGGGTGGACTCTGTCTAAAATGCAGTGGTATGAAAGCAGCTGGAGGACAAAATGGCAGAAAAGTGGTGTCGCTTGGCTCTGGGGGTTAGGGATCACCATCTGAAATAGTATGCTAAATTCAAGACCAGCAACAAGCTGGTAATGAGCAGGATTTATGGTGTTTGCCCAAAACCAGACATTTTTGTACACGTGGATTTCTGGAGTCAACCTAGCAGATCTGGGCAGAGTAAATTCTGGAAGGAGATAGGACCAGTGAGTGTGCTCAGGGGCCTTCTTCCTTAGCAATATGTTCGTATTCTTCCTCTTAAAGTGTGGATTTTGGGGGGTTTTGTTTTTGCTTTCATGTCTTAGCCCTAATAACTTTGGGGGTATGTGTGGTGGGAAGGATTGTGGGAAGGAAAGCCTTGGTGTAAACAGGGCATACAGGATTACTATCTTAGTGGGTCAATTCTGACCTTAGATACAGGTGACCATTTCCATCTTAGCACCCTGATGATCAGTGTCTTCTCTGAGCCCTCCTTCTGGGGATCTGAGCAACCTGTGAAGAGATTACTGTTATCAAGATCCCCTCCCATTCACCTTAGGGGGTTACCTTTGGCTTGTGTTGCAGGGCGTCAACTGCTTCGATTCCAGGAAGATCTCATCTCTTCTGCTGTGGCTGAGTTGAATTATGGGCTCTGTCTAATGACAAGAGAAGCTCGAAATGGAGAAGGTGAACCCTATGATCCAGATGTGCTCTACTATATTTTCCTGTGTATTCAAAAGGTAGGAAACAACTTCGCAGGAACATGTTTGAGCTGTTCCCATTGGGTATTTGCTGGTTACTCAAATTAGTAAAATGATAAGCAAGTGATTATAGGGAAGTTTTCTTTCAACTATATAATAAGTTTTTAAATGTGCATCTTTTAAAATTGCAAAAGACCTAACATGTTCACTTCAAAAAAATAAAATAGACATCATATGTAATTCTGTCATCTAGAGAAATTTTTGTTAAAATGTTTGGTATATTAAAACTTTTTAATCACAAAGGATTTGTATATAACACTTTTCATTAAAAGTAAACACATGGTTTGCATAAGAGTAATTTATCCAAAATAAAATCTGGTGCTAACATTCAGCCCATTTTCTCATTGTTCCCTGCATTAACACAGAATAATTATTCGAGAGTCTAGCTAGAATATACAGCTGTAGTTGGTCTTTCAGGACATCTAACATGAAACATAACAGGGAAACTTGTCTTAGAACGGCAGTTTAAGAGAACAAAGGCGGATTTCTTAGTGTGTGAATGCTCTTGTGGAGAAACCCACGGTATGATGCAAGCACTTGCTGGTTGGGACCACCCTGTTGCCTGGGCCTGAGAAAAGTCTGCCCCCCAGTTTGTTCCTCTTTCTTCCCAGTCACCCAGGGCACTGAGTGGATTGCTTTACATGCTCTGTTTCATTCCATCCTCTCCCTAGTCCTAGAAGGCTGGCACAGTCCTTTCCATTTACAAAGAAACTGAGCCCCAAAAGTTGAAATACTCAAATGAGTTATTTAACTTACACTATAGCTAATAAGAGGCTGGCCCCAGAGCCTGTATTGTTTTTTTCCTACCACAAGACAGTGTCTTATCTGGGAGAAATAGTATTCACAAAATCTGCCCCTTTGACCCTACTCTCTAGAGTGTTGTGAGAGTCATTTCACATGATTTGAAGTGTGCTGTGGAAGCATCACATGCTGGACATTTTTGACCTGTTGTGTTGGTTTGTTAAGGAAGCAGAAACAGGTAGGGAGAGGTAGTGATACAGTGTTTATTTACCCTGAAAGTTTTACTCAGGAGACTACCAACAACTTTTATTGTTTTTCTTTTAGTATCTTTTTGAAAATGGAAGGGTTGATGACATTTTCTCCGATCTTTATTATGTTCGATTCACGGAGTGGCTACATGAAGTTCTGAAAGATGTTCAGCCCCGAGTCACTCCACTTGGTAAGAGTCTTCCTAGTCCTTGGATGTCTTTCCCACCTGGGTTTATAAAAGATCAGCTGTTTTTGTGGCTGGCTATGACAGCATGTGGGTGAGGAGGCTATAAATCCTTGGCACCAGCGTGAACTTCTGTACTGCTTGGCCAGATACTGAAGGGTTACTGCACATCAGACAGAGAAACCCCTGGTCCCAGTGTGGCCAGGACACGGGGGCATGCAGAGCCTTAGGTTGTTACTCTTCTCTTTGTTTTAATTAAAATTTATTGGGGTGCCTGGGTGGCTCAGTCAGTTAAGTGTCTGATTTCGGCTCAGGTCATGATCTCATGGTTCGTGAGTTCGAGCCCTGTGGTGGGCTCGGTGCTAACAGCTCAGCCTGGAGCCTGCTTTGGATTCTGTGTCTCCCTCTCTCTCTGCCCTTCCCCTTCTCACGCATGCACTCACTCTCTCAAAAGTAAATAAAACATTTAAAAAATTTTTATTGATTAAAATTAGAATCATTGCAAAACTTAAGAATTACGAACTCTTTTCATATAGGTTGCTCATGTTACATACTGGAGATTTTTTTCCCGTATGTTTGAACATATGTTCTACATATATAGAGCATAATTTTTGCTTTACTCATAAAACTCCTGAAAGAACAAGAGTCTTAGAGTAGAATGTCTGAGGTATTTGGGGTTTTATTTTTTAATAAATTTTTATCTTTTTAGAGCACTTTTAGGTTTACAGAAAAAATTAGCAGGAGGTAGAGAATTCCCATATACTCCCTCACACACTCTTCCCTCTATTATTTAATATTTTGTATTCATATGATGTATTTGCTATAATTGATGAGCCATTATTGACACACTACAGAAGTCTGTAGTTTACATTAGGGTTCACTCCTCCTGTTCTACATTCTGTGGGTTTCAACAAATGTATAATGACATGTATCTACAGTTGCAGTATCATACAGAAGTTTCAGGGCCCTAAAATCCTCTGTGCTCCACCTATTTATCCCCTCCGTCCCCAAATCTCTGCAATCACTGATCTTTTCACTGTCTCCATAGTTTTGCCTTTTCCAGAATGTCATATAGTTGGAATAATTCAGTATGTAGCTATTTCAGATTTATTTCTTTGACTTAGCAATATGCATTTAATGTTCCTGTGTGTCTTTTCATGGCTTGATAGCTCATTTATTTTTACTTCTGAATAATATACCATTGTATGGATGTACCACACAATTTGTTTATCCATTCACCTATTGAAGGACATCTTTGTTGTTTCCAGATTTTGGCAATTATGAATAAAGCTGCTGTAAACATTGTGTGCAGGTTTTTGGTGAAAGAATAGAGATCCCAGAGGTAGAGTCACAGAAATATAACCAACTGATCTTTAACAAAAGAGTAAAGGCAGCTTAGTGGACAAAGAATAGTCTTTCAACAAATGGCGCTGGAACAACGGGACATCCACATACCAAAAAATGAATCTAGATGGAGACCTTACACCTTTCATAAAATTAACTGAAAATGGGTCATAGACCTAAATGTAAAACACAAAACTATAAAACTCCTAGAAGATAACATAGGAGAAAATCTAGGTGACCTTGGGTTTGGTAGTAACTTTTTGGATATACCACAAAAAAGTATAGTCCATGAAAGAAAATAATTGATAAGTTGAACTTCGTTAAAATTAAAGGTTTATGCTCTGTTAAAGACATTGTTAAGAGAATGAAAAGACAAGCCACAAACTGGGAGAAAATATTTGCAAAACTCATACCTGATAAAGAACTGGTATCCAAAATATACAAAGAACTCTTAACGCTCAACAATAAAAAACAACCTGAACCAAAAAAAAGGAAAAGATCTAAACAGATTCCTCACCAAAGACGATAACACAGGTGGTAGATAAGTATACGAAGATGCTTATCATTAGATATCATCAGGAAACTGCAAATTAAAATGAGATACCACTATACACCCATTAGAATGGCTAAAATCACAAGCAGTGGCAGGCCCAATTGCTGGATAGGGAGGACAAGAATGCTCATTCGTTGCTGGTGGGAATGCAAAATGGTACAATCCCTTTATAAGCAGTTTGGCTTTTTTTTTTTTTTTTTTAAGTAAACATTTCCTGGAGTGCCTAGGTGGCTCAGTTGGTTAAGTGTCCAACTTCAGCTCAGGTCATGATCTCACGGTTCATGGGTTCAAGCCCTGCATCAGGCTGTTATTGGGATGGAGCCTGCTTCAGATCCTCTGTCCCCCTCTTCTCTGCCCTTCCTTTGCTCTCTGTCTCTGTCTCTCTCAGAAATAAACATGAGGGGTGCCTGGGTGGCTCAGTGGGTTAAGCATCTGACCTCATCCCGGTCACGATCTCTCTGCTCATGGCTTCAAGTCCCGCATCAGGCTCTGTGCTGACAGCTCAGAGCCTGGAACCTGCTTCGGATTCCCTGTCTCCCTCCGTTTCTGCCCCTCCCCTATAGTTACTCACTCTCTCTCTCTCAAAAGCTAAAAAAAAAAAAAAAATTTTTTTTTAAATAAACATTAAAAATATTTTTAAAAAAAGTAAACATTTTCTTACCTTATGATCTAGTAGTTGTCCTCCTTATTAGTATTTACCCAGATGAGTTGAAAAGTTTATATTCACATGAATATCTGAGTTTTAATCCTGGCTTTGCCAATTGTTTTTTATTTATTTTTATTTATTTACTTTTTGCATTAATCTAACAGGAATTTTAAAATGAAAACAAAATTGAGATAATTGACATAAAGCATTATATTAGTTTTAGGTATACAACATAATGATTTGATATGTGTAGATCTTGCATAATGATCTAGTTTAGTTAACATCCATCACCACACAGTTACACGCTTAACCTTTAAAAAATAGGTATTTTATTTAGTTAACTTATTTATTTTATTTAGAGAGAGAGAAAGCGCATGAACTGGGTAGGGGCAGAGAGAGAGTGAAAAGAGAGAGAATCCCAATCAGGCTCCGCGCTGACAGAGCAGAGCCAGACACAGGGCTCAAACTCACAAATCATGAGATCATGACCTGAGCTGAAATTAAGTGCCAGATGCTTAACTGACTGAGTCACCCAGACACCCCTAAAAGAAAAATTCCTTTTCAAGCAAATATTTTTTGCTTGCCTGTTATGTGCCAAGTAGCATTTCAGGTGTAGATAATATAATATTATAATGAATAAAATGGAACCTATAGTCTAATAGGGGGAAGACAGTGTATATGATTAAGTGACTTGAACCAAGCACAGGGGAATGGAAAGTTTTAAGGGCATTAGGAAAGAGTCCTTTCTGAGGGACTATCATTAGAACAGAAACCAAATAAGTGAATCACTCTACATGATGTGCAAATTTTCAAGCCAAGTGTGGCTGTGCAAACTTTGCTTTTTTTTTTTTTTTAAACGTTTATTTATTTTTGAGACAGAGAGAGACAGAGCATGAATGGGGGAGGGGCAGAGAGAGAGGGAGACACAGAATCGGAAGCAGGCTCCAGGCTCCGAGCCATCAGCCCAGAGCCCGACGCGAGGCTCGAACTCACGGACCGCGAGATCGTGACCTGAGCTGAAGTCGGACGCGTAACCGACTGAGCCACCCAGGCGCCCCCAAACTTTGCTTTTTAAAAATTGCATTGTGGAAATTTTAAGCATATATAAAAGTAAACTTGAGATAAATGACACTCCCTTGTACCCATTGTCCATGGCAAATCTTGTGTCATAGGTACCCCATCTTTTTTTCCCTTCCCATATTATTTTGAAGTAACTCCTAGACACTTTATTCATAAATATTTTAGTATGTTTGACACATGATGCCTTTATTATACTGGGGGGGGGGTATAATTCCATAATGTCATAAAAATCTACCCTTTGTTCAAATTTCTAATGTGTCAAAAATGTCTTGACTTTGTTTTGAGCCAAGGTGCAAATAAGATCCGCACATTGAAATTGCTGGTATGTCTTTTAATATTTAGCTTTAATCTTTAGTTTTCCCCTTGGTTCCTTAATTCTTTTTTTTTTTTTTTTTTTTGCAATTTATTTATAGAAGAAAGTAGCCTTTTAAATTGTCAGTCTGATTATATCCCCATATTGTAGTTTAGTATAGTTTTCTGTTCCTTGTATTCACATAACTGTAAATGTTGCACATAGTTGCAGATAAAGACTTCATTGATGGGGTTTTGAATTTTGTGTTTCCTTTTTGGAAAGAGACATCATAGATGGGCTATATAATTCCATCTGATACCCATAATATCTAGATCCATTCATTCATTAGGAGTTGCGAACAGTGGTATTCTGATGTTACTATTTCTTCGTTATTAGCTGAAATACAGAGCACAACTTTCTCCTGATCACTCTTTCAATGCCTAGCAGTATAGATTATGGATTTTATAGTAGAGGCAGGATAATGGCTTGTTTCTTCTCCTTTGTTTAGCAGTTTTTACAGTAATGAGTTGGTTCACTGGTTTCATCCAGTGATGACCAATTCACTTTTTAAAGAATCCTTGTGAACTGATGGATTTAAACATATTTAATATGGTTTACTCCATTGCAGGTAATCTTTTTTGATGTGCAGATTGTTCTGTCTTTGGCCATTTGGAGCCTCTTTAAATTGGCTTTTAAGTTCTTTTGACATGGCCCTACTTCCTTGATTTCTGATTTTCCAGATATTCCATGCTCATCTTGGACATTTTCTGTTTTCTGCCTCAGTATAGAATTGGTCAGCTCAGCATAGAACCTGGTTCCTTTTAGTGGTAAATGGTATTTTAAGTAGCATAGGGGTGTTCATTGCTTCTGGGTTGGTCATTGTTTCTAGGCCTTTCAGGGGGGCAGAACTAAAAAAAAAAAAAAATCATTTTGATACTGCAGTTCAGATTCAGAACTACAAGGCTTTTTATATGATATCTCTGCATCTCCCTTCTCCCATGCCAGGAGTCCTGGTTTTTAGACACTAAAGTTCAGTTTAAGTTGTGTTAGGAAGTGGGTAAAGCTAGGGAAGAGACACTACCAGTTGGCAGAGTGAAGTGAACCCAAAGAAAATAGTGCATGCTAAGGTATGTGTGGGACCACTTTTAGCTCTGGCCTTCCCCAAACAGGGCTGTCTTGTGCCACTCATCTGCTTCAGATATTTTGAGGGCAGGGAATCTTACCGTATTGCCAGTGGGCCACAAAATAGAAGAGTAGAGATAGTGCTGCCAGAAAGAGATGGGAGTGCACTAACGGACTTAGAGGATCAGCTTTCGCAAGAGTAAAGAAGAGGAATGTGTTGGGCAGAATATTTCTTTCCCTACTCCTAGGATGTGGCATCCTCACTGTCTGCTTGGAGAATTCCTGAAACCCCTGCAGGAGAATACTGTTTCACCAGGGCCTCAGTGCCTGGCACATAAACACTGGTACATTGACTGTTGAATGAACACATGATGGGGGCTTGGTGACCAACCTAAGTGTCATCTTCTGTTCACATAGACCTGGCTGCACAGGGCTTTTGATCAAACATTGGCCTTTGCCCCTGCCCAGCCCTCAGTTTGCTTATGAACCAGTGTCTTAAAGTTAGACCTTCCCTGTGGGAAAACCCTGTAATAGTTCTGAATATCATTCTCCCCTTTATCCAGACAGGGAATGAGAATGAGCTTGCTTTTTAGAGGTGGAAAACACAAGAGGTTTAACAAGGACACACATACTGGTTCTTTGGGCCCTTGACACCTTTGAAAAAATATGATGAAAGCTCTATACCCTCTTTCTAGAGAAGTATGCATATATGCAGAGTTTGATTTATAGTTTTGGGTGTTACACTATGTTCTTTTGCCCAATTGTAATCTTGGATTAGAGGAAGAATTAACATCAGGTAAGAATCATATAGGGTACTGGTTCTCAAGAACTTGTTAGAAATGCACATTATCAGGTCCCATCCCAGAAACTTGGGCTGAAACCCAGGCATCTGTGTTTCAAGCTTCCAGGTGATTCTGCCATTCCCTAGGGAGATTTTTCTGGTAAACTTGTACTCCTGTGTGGTCCTTGTGCCTCCCACTTCCCATCCTGCACCTCTGAGGGCCCTTCTCCCATCGTCTTGTTGTAGCAGTACTCTATTCCTCCTAGGCTATGTCCTGCCCAGCCACGTGACTGAGGAGATGCTGTGGGAGTGCAAGCAGCTCGGGGCTCACTCCCCTTCCACCCTGCTGACCACCCTCATGTTCTTTAACACCAAGTAAGTGTTCTAGAAGCTCCATGCTTAGCCACTGCTGGCATCTGCCCAGTGAAGAGGGTGGAAACTATCCAGGTAGACTTAGGAATTCCTTTGACACATTTGAGAGCATCTGGGCTACTGAAAGCCTTCAGCCCCATTTGGCTACATTTGTGTGGTGACCAGTGAGGCAGACAGCCTTGCCAGACCCCTGCCATCAGTCTTGATGTGGTTCCTCCACTAGACAGTGTTTTTGGGTGTGGGCCTGCCCAGATCCTGGGAGCGTGTGCATCAGCTCCTCTGAGACACTGATGGCAGAGGCTGAGTCATGGTCTCCTCCTGGCACCCCTCCCTTTGCCTTGCTTTCACTTGTGGTGCAGATACTTCCTTTTGAAGACAGTGGACCAGCATATGAAGCTGGCCTTCTCCAAGGTTTTGCGACAGACAAAGAAGAACCCCTCTAATCCTAAGGATAAAAGCACGAGTATTCGGTACCTGAAGGCACTTGGGATACACCAGACTGGCCAGAAAGGTAGGGGCTACGGAAACAGGTGCAACTTGTCCTGCCCTGTCCTTGTGCCGGGGGACTAGTGATTAGTGTGAAGGTTGGGATTTGCTGGATAAGAATTCTCCATTCCCTTCTCCCCAGCCAAAAACTTCAAACTCTTGTAGAAGCAGAGATACCCCAGAAATGATTGCTGCTTTTTCCTTTCATACTTTCCCTTCATGCCTCACACCATTTTTCCTCCCAATAAGTCTAGTTTGGGATGGCTAGAAGCCTAAGGTTCCTAATCTGGGCCTAAGGTAAAGCAGTCTGATGCCATGTCTCTGGTGTTGGGGGTGTGTTTTGTAGTTACAGATGACATGTATGCAGAACAGACGGAAAATCCAGAGAATCCACTGAGATGTCCCATCAAGCTCTACGATTTCTACCTCTTTAAATGGTGAGGAAGCTTTATGGTGGCTGGGGGACTGTGTGTGTGTGCATGCATGCACTGTACCTGTATACAAAGGCAGTCTTTAGTCACGAACTGAGAGTAAATACACACTTCCCAAAAGCTAAATATAGAAGCAACCTTACTGGTTTCCCAAAAACATGTGGAATGACCAGCATTGTAATTTTATATGGTCCCCTGTCTTGGAGAGGGGAATGAAGGTAGAGGGAGGAAAGTATAGAGAAGTGGCTTCCATCACATAGCATAGCCTAACATCTTCCTGTCCTTGACCTTTGTCACTAGCAACATCAATCTAGAGGGGATTCGTTTTCTTTGCTTTTGCTGTCTTGCCCTTTCAGTTTGACATGTCATCTCTACAGCAATGCCAAAATGATATTTCTGTGCTATAGTTCTTAACATGTTACTTAGACTAAAACCTTCGGTGGTTTTAGTTTATTATATAAAGAAGAGTAATCTTAATGTTGCCAACAAGGCCTTTCGTATACTTCCCTTGCTCATCTCATGTCCATGTAGCTCTTGGCTCTCTAGCCATGCTGGCTTCTCTCCACTCAAGGACCTCATGCTCTCCCTACCCACAGGCCTCAGCATAGAAATTTTCCCTGTTGATGGGGCGCCTGGGTGGCTCAGTTGGTAAAGTGTCCAACTTTGGCTCAGGTCATGATCTCGTGGTTTGTGAGTTCCAGCCCTACGTCGGGCTCTGTACTGACAGCTCAGAGCCTGGAACCTGCTTCAAATTCTGTGTCTTCCCCTCTCTCTGCCCCTCCCATGCTCATGCTCTGTGTCGGTCTCTCAATAATAAATAAACATTAAAAACATTTTTCCCTGTTGGGCAGGCCTTCCCCACCCCCTACGGGCCCCCATATTTGGCAAGTTGGCTCCTATCAATCCTCTTCTCAGCTTTATTAGGGAAGCATTTCCAGATTCCCTACCTATTCTTTTGGGCTCTTTCCTTTGTAGCATTTATCACTGATTGTCATTTTGTGTGTATTTATCTAATTGTTGACTATCTCTCCTCTTACCTGTAAGCTCCATAAGGTGGGAAGTCTTGGATTTTGCTCATTTCTTGAACACCAGCTCCTAGTGCAGACCTGGCACACAGTGGCCCTTTGATAAATCTTGAGTGGATGGGTGAATGTAACTGTTTAGACAGTGACATGTGCTAATAAGTACAGCAAAACATTGAAGGGGTAGAGTGTGAGCCTAAGTAAGGGTCCCAGCATCTTAGCCAAGCTGGGAAGGCAGATAGAGTCCCTTAGGTAAAATTGAGGAATTGTCAATGGATTGGGTAGAGGCAGACAACATGAGGAAAGACTTGGAGATGACCTTGTAAGTGGTGAAATTGGTTCCAGGTGGGATTTAGTTGGACTCAAGAAGATGAACCCCACATCCTTAGGTGTCACTCAGAGATATTCACAGCTGGCAGCATGTAAGGGAGGAGTGGAAGGGAGGTAGCCTATTACTGACATTTGCAGTAGCCCCAAAGGAGGTCCTAGAGGTAGTATGTGTTGGCTGCATGGAATTCAGTAGCTATGATACCATACCTCCAAGAGCTGCTGTCTTCCCAACTTTTGCAGACAGCATCTGTCCAGTAGATTCCAATGTGGGAGGGTTGAGACTATTGTGGTTTTACCCAGCTTTTACTGATATATTTTTCAGCCCCCAGAGTGTGAAAGGCCGGAATGACACCTTTTATCTGACGCCCGAGCCAGTGGTGGCCCCCAATAGCCCAATCTGGTACTCGGTCCAGCCTATCAGCAGAGAACAGATGGGACAGATGCTGACTCGGATCCTGGTGATACGAGAAATTCAGGAGGCCATTGCAGTGGCCAACGCAAGCACCATGCACTGAGATGCCTAAGCCATGGTGCAAGGGAGATGATCCAGGAAAAAAAATGGACAGACTTTCACACTAAAGAAGAGGCCTCCATTTTTTCTTTTTTTTATTGGTGTAGTTATGAAGCCTTTCAGACTGCTTCTGTTTAAAATGTAAAAGGAAACTTTGCCTCCTGTGCGTCTCCGTAAATCTGCGGCAGATTCCTCAGCCCGTGGGGGTGCTGGGTTTCCTGAAAAGCCAGATGTCCTAGAAAGTGGCTGGCTGGCTTTTTCTTTTTTTGTCTGGGGCCTGGGAAAAGGGCTTGGACTGTTAGGAGAAATGTGGCCCGTTCCCTTACTCTAGAAAGATGGAATTAGTGATGGATGGACCCTCCAGGGAATCTCCCCAGCTGGCTTCCACTCTGACTGGCAGACGTCGCTGACCACAGGGGAGCCACCGTCTTTTTCTTTCTTCATGCTCAGACATAAACTTAGCATCTTAATGGAAGGAAAATGAGGGGAACTTCAATTATGATTTATTAAAGACAATTTCTATTACACCCTCCTTTATGACAAGTGACATTTTAGATGTTAAAGTAAAAACTTTACCATGCCTCTTTTTTTTTTTTTTTTTTTTTTGGCCTAGCATTGAGGCCTTAAACCTGAGGCTCCTGTGCCTGATGGAATTCTTGTAACATACACTTGTGTATCATATAAAGATACCACTCTGTTTCTCTTATGTATTCTTAATCTAGTTGTTTATTAAGAATGACAAGCACGTCTTTTCAACATGCTAGTGAACATCGCCTCTTTATTTGGGAGGATCCTGGCGGGCCAGTGGAAACAAAGCCTTGCCTGCTAATTGAACGGGTCAAGGTCTTGTGGGAGGGAGCAGACACGGTAACACCCAACTACAAAGCTGCAAGCCCTAGTGTTTGTTGCGCGCATGCGCTCCTTCGGTAGTCCCGCCCCGAAGTCGCGTAGGCTCCGCCTGCTCGCACTGCGTCCTGACGTAGGTGACGCGCAGGGCGCAATGACGATATCGGCGGGTTTATATTGGCGCGGCCCAGACGGCTGAGGCCTCTGCGGCGCGGTCTTCGGACACACGCGGCTTTGCCCGGTGCTGGCTATGGCCGACTACCTGATTAGCGGGGGCACGTCCTACGTGCCAGACGACGGGCTTACGGCACAGCAGCTGTTCAACTGCGGGGACGGCCTCACCTACAAGTGCGGGCCTAGCGGGCTCACCTGGGCGAGGAGAGGGGCGGCGCGCTGCGGTGGGAGGCCGGGTGGGGTTTTCCACTGAGCCCTCTGGGACTCGGGCGTGGGGACAGGTTGCGGAAAATCCCACATCATCTCCGGCTCCATTTGGTAGATCTGAAGTGGGGCGGAATGGAGGAGGCATCTTGGCAGTGCTTGGGAATTCAGACTAGAAGCTCCATTCTGTCGGCACATGGAGTTGTCAGGATGCCAGGGTCGCTGTTGACAGCTAGGTGGCAGAAAAGGTCCCCTATCTGCATCTCCACCTTGTGATTTGTCTTCCCTTAATGTGACACGGGCTAGGGCAGTGCCCTCTAGGCCCAAATGCCTTTTGATGTGATCAGTGGGGATGGAATCTTAAGCCGCCCTAAACCTGAGCCTTACTCCCAATTCATTCCCCTTCCCCATAGTGACTTTCTCATTCTCCCTGGGTACATCGACTTCACTGCAGACCAGGTGGTGAGTATCGCCAGAAACTGGGTCCTGAACATCAGGTTAGGTAAGGTACTCCTTTGCCTTGTCCTCTCAGCTACCAAACCAAATTGGGCTTGGGGGTAGATTCTGTAGAATAGTCTGATTGGCATGCATGTCATGCAGGGCACCTAATTTATGGGGATCTGGCACCACCCTGAGGCATATGAGGTGCTTTCCCACATTACTTGGCTGTATCTCCTCAGGACCTGACTTCTGCTCTGACCAAAAAGATTACTCTGAAGACCCCACTGGTTTCCTCACCCATGGACACAGTCACAGAGGCTGGCATGGCCATAGCAATGGCGGTGAGCATGACGGGATGTAGGGACAGAAGGAGGGGCCCCCACATTGTTCCCCAAAGGCATATAGAGTCATGCTGCTCTTACTCTTTACTTTTTTCTTCTTTTTAAAGTTTATTTTTGAGAGAAAAAGAATGAGTGGGGAAGGGGCAGAGACAGGGGTCAGAGGATCCGAAGTGGGCTCCGTGCTGACAGCAGAGAGCCCTACGTGGTGCTCAAACCCATGAACCTGTGAGATCATGACTTGAGCTGAAGTCAAGATGCTTAACCAACTGACCCACCCAGGAGCACCTCTTTGTCACTTTTTCACTATCTTCTGTTTATCGTGCAGCTTACAGGTGGTATTGGTTTCATCCACCACAACTGTACACCGGAGTTCCAAGCCAACGAAGTTCGGAAAGTGAAGGTCAGAAGGGCAAGGATAGTGGTCAAGAGCTCCTGGGAACTGCATTGAGGTGGAGTGGGGGGTGGGAATGGGGGATATATTCTGATCTTTTCCCCACTTTGGGGTTCAATTCTTGAGAAGACTATGAGACCCTGTGTCCTTAGTCAACAGAAGAGGACCAGGTGGACAGTACCTACAGCCCACCTGTGGTTCCTATTCCTGGGTTTGAGTTGTGATTTGGTCCTGTGGCACTGCCAGAGGGGGGAGTTGGCACAGACCCCGGGCTTCAAACTGGTAAAGGCCGTTCAGAAATATTCTTACCATCCCTTCCAGAAATATGAGCAGGGATTCATCACAGACCCTGTGGTCCTCAGCCCCAAGGATCGAGTGCGGGATGTGTTTGAAGCCAAAGCCCGGCATGGTTTCTGTGGTATCCCGATCACTGACACAGGACGGATGGGAAGCCGCCTGGTTGGCATCATTTCCTCAAGGGACATTGATTTTCTCAAGGAGGAGGAGCACGACCGGTTTTTGGAAGAGGTAGGTGCTACTGACAAAGCAAAGCCAAGCTCTAGCAGCCAAGGCTTAAGACAAGGTTTCTGTTGCCTGAATGGCATCTCTGGGGGCCTTTGCAGTCCAGAAAAGATGAGTGCCCAGCCAGGTTTCTGATCCCTTCATGGGGTTCGTGCATCTCTTCCCCACCAGAGGCTCTGAATGGGCCCGAATGTTTGCCACCCCCAAGGTGCAGGCAGTACTCAAGGATCAATTTCGACCTCCTCTTCCAATTCTCTTGTCATTGCTCTGGCATGGCATTTCTTTCTCCACTATGTAACAGGAGGCTCTGTGTACCATGTTGTCCTTTCTACTGAATTTTCACCCCTGCCACTATATTGCTGCACAGACTGTTGGGTTCACTTGAGGAGGGTGGTTTGGGTGCAGGTGTGTGATCGTGGTGGTCTTTGGAACCTCCCTCCTGTATTAGGGCAGGGTCTGTTGGGAAGTCTGGTGTCTGGCCTTTTCTCATAGCTCCCCTTACTGCTAGATCATGACGAAGAGGGAAGACTTGGTGGTAGCTCCTGCAGGCATCACATTGAAAGAAGCAAATGAAATTTTGCAGCGCAGCAAGAAAGGTGAGTCCTAGAGGTGGAAGGGTTCTGGAACCAAAGACCAGGGTTCTGATTTATGTATTTGCCCTACCTCCAGGAAAGTTACCCATTGTAAATGAAGATGATGAACTGGTAGCCATCATTGCCCGGACAGACCTGAAGAAGAACCGGGATTACCCACTGGCCTCCAAAGATGCCAAGAAGCAGCTGCTCTGTGGAGCAGCCATTGGCACTCATGAAGATGACAAGTATCGGCTGGACTTGCTAGCCCAGGCTGGTGTGGATGTAGTGGTTTTGGTGAGTTGTCACATAGGCAGGGTAGGGTGGTAGGGGCAGGTGTAATACCAGTCTCACTGGGACTTTCTTTCTGTCCCAGGACTCTTCCCAGGGAAACTCAATCTTCCAGATCAACATGATCAAGTACATCAAAGAGAAATACCCCAGTCTCCAAGTTATTGGAGGCAATGGTGAGGCAAGACTGGGCACTGAAGGACGTGGGGCAAGAGGAGGGAAGCTAAGCTCCCACTTAGACCTTCACACAAGCTTTTCCCTGTTGTAGTGGTCACAGCTGCTCAGGCCAAGAATCTCATTGATGCTGGCGTAGATGCCCTGAGGGTGGGCATGGGCAGTGGCTCCATCTGCATCACCCAGGAAGGTAGGAAATGCTTCAGCAGGCCCTCAGAGACTCTGGCTTCAACAGGGCCCTTAGTCCCAGATGGCCTGAGCCAAGCGCTCTTGTGGGAACAATACGGAGTCCTCCAATAGGGGCAGCCCCAGGGCCAGATGGGCCCCTTGGATGGGTGACATGCTGGAAGACGAGCTTGTCATTCCTCACCTGCCACTCCCTCCCACCCCACCCCTCACCTAGCCTGGCCTCCTTGCTCCTGCTCTGCACCCTCTCTAAACTCTGGTCTGTTTGTTTTATTTAGTGGCTCCCAAGATCCCTCCAGACATAAAGTCCCACAGCCCCAAATGCCCTTCTACTGTCACGGGCTGCTATAGTAAGTCCAGCCCGGCCCACTGGCCCGGCCCAGCTGCCCACTGCCCGGCTGCTTGGTTGACTGTAGCTGTAGCTCCCGGGGTTTGTGGTGCTGATGGGTGGGCAGGGCAAACTGAATGACAGACCATGGTTTTGGGGGCTGCTGGAAAACACAGCTCCCTCCTCTTCCCGGGGTGCTCATAAGGCAGGATCTCCTTCCCAGGTAGGCCCTAGTCTGCCCACATTTCCTACAGTAGGCACAGCTCAAGAACCAACAAGCCACTCTTCCTTCTACACAACCACTCCCCTGATCTTGCCCGAGCTGCCAACTAGGCAGGAAAGGGTGGGCCTCTGGGTTACTAACTGCACGGTGACCCCCTACGTCCACTTGATACCAGGTGGGTGGGGCTTTTCCCGGCTGCTGACTGCATGTGCCTGAGGCTGCCCTGGGCCATGCACACATGCACGCGCACATGCAGGATTGAGTGAAGGCCATCACAGCTATTTGTACTGTTCAAGGCAGATGGGGCAGCAGCCATCCCAGACTTAACTCTCTCGGCCAAGCTGCAGTCTTGGTCCATCTGTAGCTGAGAGCTCCTGGGTGCTGAGTTATGGCCACAGGGCCCCTTGCCTGTCCCCATTAATTCCATCCACCCATATATTCCTCTCTCAATAGTGCTGGCCTGTGGGCGGCCCCAAGCAACAGCAGTATACAAGGTGTCAGAATATGCACGGCGCTTTGGTGTTCCTGTTATTGCTGATGGAGGAATCCAAAATGTGGGCCACATCGCTAAAGCCTTGGCCCTTGGGGCCTCCACAGGTGAGGCCCAGCACCCAGGGAGTTTGGTGGGATTCTTTCCCTAATGCCACTCAGAGTCTGCCCCCAGCACTCCCATCTGTCCATAGTTATGATGGGCTCCCTCCTGGCTGCTACTACTGAGGCCCCTGGCGAGTACTTCTTCTCTGATGGAATCCGGCTAAAGAAATATCGTGGTATGGGTTCTCTTGATGCCATGGACAAGCACCTCAGCAGCCAGAACCGATATTTCAGGTGGGACAGGAAAGTCAGTTATCCTGTGCTGACAGCCTTGTACTGGCAGCTTCATCTATGCTTTGACCTTGCTTGTGTTGTCCTGCCTCTCCCCACAGTGAAGCTGACAAAATTAAGGTGGCTCAGGGGGTGTCTGGGGCTGTGCAGGACAAAGGGTCCATCCACAAATTTGTCCCCTACCTGATCGCTGGCATCCAGCACTCCTGCCAAGACATTGGTGCCAAGAGTTTGACCCAAGTCCGGTAAGCTTGGGGAGTTGAACATGGGTAGAGGGGGTGGTTGAGGGCCAGCTACCCACATCCGACATCCGTCCCTCTTCAGAGCCATGATGTATTCTGGAGAACTCAAGTTTGAGAAGAGAACATCCTCAGCTCAGGTGGAAGGTGGTGTCCACAGCCTCCATTCGTAAGTGACCAGCCCTTTTGTACCCATCTACCTTCACAGCAAAGGTTTTTGCTGTGCCTCCTTCCTCCTGCCGCACCTCACAGCTTGTTATTCTGCTTACAGGTATGAGAAGAGGCTTTTCTGAAAAGGGATACGGCATACCCCCTTGGTTTTTCAATAAAAGTTTGGGAAAAAAAAAACAGTGCCTGATCTTTGAGGTCAACAAGCAGGTGTGGCTGTGCAGCTGCCACTATCACAGATGCACACAAACACAACACCCTCATTTGTGGGGAAAGCCTCAGACACTGAGGTCAGGATACTCCTTGGATCTGGAAGGAGGAACTAGTTCTTGATTCAAAAAGTCCCTCCTGAGGCAGCTCACAAGATGAGTCTGGCCAGCTCTGACTCACAAGAGTGCAGTCTCATATTATGGCTACTTAGGACAGGTCATGGAACAGTCCATGGGGGCTTTGGACTGGCACTCACAGGTGCTTGGCCACATGGAACCAGGTTGAGATCCACATATGTATTCTCTAACTTAAATCTCCAAGGGACCTTGTGGAGAAAGCACTGAGGTCCCCTCAAATCTGCATGTAAGCAAGTAGTTACATTTGCAGTTTGAAACAGGTGCCTATGCTGCCTCCTGCCTCTGAGGAGGTAAGCAGCCTAGATAAAAAGGTGATCCCTTGGTTTCTTTGCAACCCCCACCAAGAGCCCACTGAGCCAAGTAGCTCCTCACCAGCAGTAAACTAGAACAAAATGGAAGATGTGGATTAAATTATTAACTTGCTGGCAAGAAAGACAAGTGTTACAGTGCCAAAGGGGAGGGACTAGTGAAAGCGCTGGAAACCCGTGTGCACTGCAAAAGTGCCACGGCCCTCCTGGACAGGTTAGGTCAGTTCCTGGCGGTTCATTCTGCAGCTTGTGCCAAAGTTGTGAGCACAGTCCCTCCAGGTGGAGGGATAAGGGCAGCTCCTGTCACTCGGCCTTCATGGCACAGGAAGTTGAAAGTGGCACAGGCATTGGGCTGCAAAGAGAAAGCCTGCATCAGCTTGGCTAGAGATAGGACTGGGCCCTGCTCAGCACTCCCAAATGGCAGGACTTACCGTGTCCTGCACTTCCACCGCGATGCCCCGCTGCCTCATGGCTTGCAGCACCCCGGGCTGCAGTCGTTCAGTCCGGTCTCCGGTGCCCACCACAATGATCTCTAGGGAAAGATGGCCATGATTAGCTTATGGCGGGTCAGTGGGGAGGCTGGGGCGGGGTGGTTTGCTGGGGCTGGAAGCACCTCAGCCCTCCCCTTCTCCAGTACCTATTCGCGGCTCCAGCAACCAGAAGAGAGAGAAGCTTTCTTCAGTGATGTCCTGGTGAGTTCCTACCTGGGTTGGGAGGAGGCAAGTTAAGTACAAGTTCGCGCAGCTTTCCCCACAGAGCCCTTATCTGCTCCACAAAGGGGTAACGGAAAAGCCAAGTTTGCCAGGGACAGAATCAGGGGACAGGCCTGGGGCTCTGGACCTCTACTTCCTCACTGCTCACGTTCCACTGCACGACCGAGTGCGGGAGCAACGCGCAGGGCCCAAGCACACGATTTCCGTTGACCATGAAGCCGAGGCTGCTGTAGCTGTCGATATACATGGATTGCGGGGACTCGCGTTGCAGCAGAGAGATGCGCGTCCGCTGATACAGCTCATCGTCCGCCGGCGTGAGCCGATGCCCTCGCCTTGGAACCCTGCGGGTGGGGTATGCTCAGGTTCTAGGGAGCCGTTGGGTTGGGGGGGAGTCGCCGGTCGTGGGGGGCGAGAGAGTCAGGGACGCTGGGTCTGGACTCACCACAGCAGCTGTGCGAGGTCACAGCGCAAGGCGGTTCGAGCTCGGCACAGGCCGCGAAGAGCGAACGAGGCAACCATGGCGGACCCGCGTGCAGGGAACCCGGCGCTAGGTCAGCGGAGTCGTGGCGAAGTTCTCCGCAGCGCGCTGACAGCGCCCTCTGCGTCCCGGAGGGCACCGCGCGAGTCGGCTGCCCCAGCGCGGGATTGTGAAGGAGCCGGCCCGGGAAAACTGTCCCAGGAGGGCCCGTCCCCTACCGCGGCTCCGGTGTCTGCACCTGCCGCCCGCCCCGCCCCAGGCCCCCACAGACCGTCCTGGGGGAGCCGAACACCTGGTGGCGTGGCCGGCCTCAGAGCGCTGCCTGGGCCCCCGCTGCCGCTTGGTCCCCGGCCTTCAGCTATTAACGCAGGCTCCCGGAGCCTGGGGCGGGGCTGCCGCGCACCTGGTCGAGTCCCTCACACCTGGCCAGGGCGTGGGGCCAGCATCCAAGCCCCTAATCCCAGGCTTTGGGGCGTCGGGTTCCGAGGGCGGAGCGGCCAGCTCAGGTTTCCCCCGCACTTCTGCGAATCACGCCCCTCCTCAACCGTCACCAGCGCGACCGTTGGCGTCGTCGCCGCGCGTCTCCCGGGGCGTGGCCACGCGTGGATTGGCTTCTCAGGAGCGCGAGGGGGCGTGGCTGATTGGTTTCGCCTTAAAATGGCTCCAAATCTGCGGCCCCAGCAAGCGGAAGGGGACGCCGTGGTAGGGCGATTGTAGCTGTTCGGGTGGGAGCCACCGGGCCGAACGGAACCAGATATTGAACTAGACAGCTGCTGGAGCATCGCCCTGTCGTCGCTCACGCTGCTCGCGGCCCGAGAATTCCCCGACCCCCCGTCTTGAACCGAATCAGAGGGCCTACTGGCGCGAGAGTCGCTGGCGCCCGCGCGGGTTTCGGGCATCTTCGCGCCCCCACCGTGTCGTGGCCTCAAGGGAATGTTGACGCGTCTGCTACCCACGGGGCCGGGCGGGAGGGAGGTTCGGCATAGCGGAGGACGGTCGCAATGGCTTCCCGGGGGTCCTATCGCCGCCATTGGGTCCCCAGCGCTCCGGGCGCTGGCATAGTCACGGGACAAAGGGCCCGGGGTGCGGGGGTGTCCCTGAGGCGGGCGCGCGGCTTTACTTCCTCTCCGGCCCCACGGGTGAGCTTCCCTCTAGGCTGATCTCGAAGCCCTTCCCACCACCGTCTCCGCACTGGTGGCCTGGCTTCGATGGGACCAACAGGAGTAATCTTACCCTGCGGATCTAATCCGGATCTGGACCGGTCCCAGGGGAGACCCCCACCAACCTTCCTATTGTTTGGGGGCCCAGGTGAGCGCCTCGTTCCCACTACACTCGGTTTTACCGCCCACTCGTAGGTCCGTCTCCTGGTACTGGGAATGGGGGTCCTGATCTGGCCCCAGGACAAGGGAACTACCCCTCCGCCCCGGGGTCATTCTCACCCGCCACGGCTGGACAGCGGGCAACGGAATCCCAAAAGCAGCTGTTGTCTCCAGAGCATTCCAGCTGCGCTTGGATTTCGTTCCCTGCTCTCCTGCCAGAGCAGCGTCCTGGCCTAGGTGGGGTGGGCCAGCCTCTGACCCCCATACATACTTATTGGGTCGCTCTGGTCTCCGACCCTGTCTCAAGTGCGCCCTCAGCCTGGAAGTGGTGGGCGTAGACGTCGGGGAGCCAGGTTTGTGGTCATGTCTGGAACCTGGAGTGGCATTGACAAGGGAGGGCGTTTCCAGGGCCTCTGGACAGGGCTGCGATCGCGGTGAGTCCCACAGGGCCACCGCAGCTTGCTAAAGATAGCCCTTCACTTCCTGGGGAAAACCCACCCCAACCGTCTTCGTGTACCGAGAGTAGCTGTAGTCCCCAGCTCCGCCTCCAGCCCCCAACCCTGTTAGTAGCTGCCCCAGGGTCATGCGCCTGCGGAATGGAAAGCGCTTTGGAATGACACGATCACTCCCGTTGAGTGGGCACCCAAGAAGCCATCGGGAATGTCGTGTCCGCCCAGTGCTCTTTCTGCGATCCCAGCAGGGCCTTGGAGCCCTGGCCCAGAAAGGGGTCTTGCCAAACTTTTGCTGCCCCTTTCTAGGGTTCTCTCCTTTCTGAACCCTGGGCACTCTCACTGCTTCAGAGCAGAAATGGTTTTCCCAGCACTGTGTGCTGTGTCAGGTTCAATCTCCATTAAAGAAAATAGAAGAAAAGGGGATTTAAGTTACATTGAAGTGAAAACATTCAGGATCCCTGGTGGGACAGAGGAAAGAACTTTGTCTCTCTAGTGGAATGGGATGCTCCAACTGGGAGCAGTCCTTTAGCTGGGGCTTCTCATGATCACATTGTTTATTTGGCTCAGAATGGCTCCTTGCCTAAACCAGGAAGCCGGAGGATCCCTGTTAAAGTACACAAGGTTAAAAGGAAAGCATTAAAGGCTGGTCATTTTGGGGGAGCCTGGGTGGCTCAGTCGGTTGGGCATCCACCTTCGGCTCAGGTCATGAGATCTCTCTCGTCCTGAGTTGGAGCCCTGCACTGGGTTCTGTGCTGACAGCTCAGAGCCTGGAGCCTGCTTCGGATTCTGTATCTCCCTCTCTCTCTGCCCCTCCCCCACTCACTCTCTTGTCTCTGCTTCTCAAAAATGAATAAACGTTAAAAAAGCTGGTAATTCTGGAAACTATCTTGATGGATCTAATTCCTCAAAAATCAAGAGAAGCAATTCTACGAGAGTAGGCATTTATCCGATGTAAAGACGACCCAAATCGCAAAGGAGGAAATACTTCTGAATAACCCGAAACCGCAGAACACGAATTCTTTTAAAAACGAGTTTTTAGGTGGTCGTGAAATGTTAGCTGGCTGTAATGTTAGCTGCCCTATCCCACTAAACTCATTTGGAGCTCCTGACGTTTGATCATGTGTCAAATGTGGGGAATGAAACGTTATCACAAATAGAGGTAAGACTTCGAGGGGAGAAACAGCGATCTGGGCCCCACCCAGTAGGGAGGATCCTTTCCCTGGTTGCTAATGCAGGTGGCGAAGACAGAACCCTAGGTCTAAGATGGACCCGGAGATTTCGGAACCTAGGCCAGGCAGGGCAGACCGGCCACGCAGAGGGAGAGCTGGGGCCGAAGGTCGAAAGCGGCTATCACGGTTCCCTCTGGCGCACCTGTCAGCTCAGGGGCCGCCACCGGATACGCGCCCTGGCCTGTCCGTCCTCCCGGAAGTTCGACCTCCCGGGGTTTTGCTTCCGGTTCTGCTGGTTCCTTCCGGTCGCCATGGCGACGGGGCGCCTGGGGGTCGGAGAGACGCTAGGGGCCCTCAACACGGCCCTGGGGCCTGGCGACCCCGTGTGGTTCAAGGAGACGCGCGCCCGCCACCTGCGTGCCCGAGACTTTCTGGCGCCGCGGCCCGCATTACAAGCGCGCTTCGGGGACGGACAGGTGGGCGCGAGCGGCCGAGTGGGGACATGCGGCGGGGGGCAGCGCCGCAGCCCGCTCATCGCCCTTCCTCTCGCAGGTGCCCGAGCGTGTGGTCCGTGCAGTCGTCGGCCTGCAGGGCCCCGGCGTGGCCCCGGTGCTGCGCTGCGCGCCGACCCCCGCGGGTCTGGCGCTCCAGCTGCAGCGGCCCGCCGTCTTCGAGCGCGTGCTCGGCGCCGTGGCCGCCTATGTCGCGCCCGCCGCGCCCGCCGCGCCGGGCCCGCGCGTCCTCCTCCACTGCCCGGCGCTGCGCAGCGCCCCCGGCGCGCTCCGCCTGAGCCAGCTGCGCGCCGTGCTCGTGGCCGATCATTTGGCGCGAACTCTGCGCGCTCACGGGTGAGCGCGACGCGGGGTCAAAGAGGCGGGGGTAGGAAGCTGGGACGGAAGCAGCTGCGAGTGGGAAGTAGGGGGAGCTGCGCCGGGTGACAGGGCTGAGGCGGTCGCCCTCGCTTCGCAGGGAGAGTGTGCGCCTCGTCCCCGCCGTGCGAGACCCGCACATGCCGAACTTCCTGCAGCAACTGCGCGTGGACTGGCCCGCTGCTTCGGAGAGAGCCGCCACCGAAGCCCTGAGGAACCGCGCGCTTGCAGAGCTTAGCCCTGCCCAGGAGCGGGGAGCCCTGCCCCGCGGCGTCCTGGGCACAGTGTGCCTGAAGGAGCTGGTGCAAGAACGGGGACGCGCAGCTGGCTATGACCCCAACCTGGACAAGTGTCTGGGTAGGAGCTGGAGCCTCGCAGGGCTGGAGAGAAGGTGGGGACTCTGTGCTCCTGGCTAGCCTCAACGCCCTCGTGTTCTCTGCAGTGACTGAGGATCTGCTCTCGGTGCTAGCCGAGCTGCAGGAGGCTGCGCGCTGCTGGCCAGGGGACAGCCCTCCATCCCTGGTTAGTGACTGACCCGACTCCGTAGGCTGACACTGGCCAGCCGAGTGGCCTGTGTTCGCTCGGTGACCGTCTTCCTACACACCGTAGGCTGCGGTCCCAGATGCTAACGCAGACCGCTGCATGGTTGTGCACGTGGTGAGCTGTGAGGAGGAGTTCCAGCAACAAAAGGTGGACCTGCTTTGGCGGAAGCTGGATCACCAGGCGCCGCTCACACAGGTAGGTTTAGTGGCTTCCTCCCCGCCCCCACCAACCGGAGGGCCCTTGAAAACCCTCAAGCGTCCTGTTGGCCAGCGTGTCCACGCGTGACACCTGATCCTGAGGGGGAGGTCAGGCTTGGTGAGTGGGTATTTGCCGCAGCTTGTGAGCATCCTGAGAGAAGGTGGGGTCCGGGGGCACATCCCAGAGAACACTGAAGAAACTGGACTGTGTCCTGGGGTGGGCTTGAAAGGCGGGGGGAGTCCAGGCACCAGATTTAGGCTTCTCGAAGGATTTGGTGTTGGAGGGTATCGCTGCCTAGCTGAGTGCCTGTTCTCTTCCCGACAGAAGCACCTGGTCTGTGGCCCGGTGAAAGTGGCTGGTGCACCCGGCACCCTCACTGCCCCTGAGTACTACGAGTGAGTGAGACTGGAAGGGAGGCCCCTGAGTCAGGGTAGTTGAGGTGGAGGGGAACTCCTCACCACCCCACCTGCCCTGCTCACTCTTCTCCTCATGCAGGCTCCGGCACGCCCAGGTGTGCAAGGCGTCAGCAGTGAAGCACGGCAGGGACCTGGCACAAGGTGCGTGCGCCCAGGAACCCCTAGCTGTGCTTTGCAGGAGGGGCGGCTTGTCTGCGTCCCTGCCTGTGGAGACTGACCGACTGCACTCCCTCAGACCCAGCCTGGACAGAGGTCTTCAGCGTTCTCTCCGTGGCGACCATCAAGTTTGAGATGCTCAGCACAGCCCCGCACGGTCAGGTGAGTCTGGGTGACCTACAGGATCAGGGCTTGGACAGCACGTGTGGTGGCTGCAGCTGTGCCCCCATTCCTCAGCTTCTCCTGGCCCTGGCCGACGACAGCATTTCCACAAAGGGCACCAAGAGCGGCACCTTCGTCATGTATAACTGTGCCCGTCTTGCCACACTGTTTGAAGGGTATAGGCACAGCATGGAACAAGGTCTGTACCCCACTTTTCCACCTGTGAGCAGTCTCAATTTCTCACTGCTACAGGATGAGGTGAGTGCCCTCCCCAGGTAGTTGGGCACCCACAGGAGTTTGGGACCTCATCTCCCAGCGCCCTTCTTCCTCCCAGGGTGAGTGGCTCCTGCTCTTCAATGGCATCCTCCCCTTCCCAGACCTGCTGAGCCAGACAGCAGCCCTGATATGCACAGCCCCAGGGCTGCACATGACCGCACGCACAGAGACGGTGAGGCAGAGGAGACGGGGACAGACACTGCACACTCAATGCTTTATTCTGGGTTGGGCACAAGATCAGAGACCAGCCAGTGACTCCGTCTCTGTCTTTAGATGTGCAAGTTCCTGGTACAGCTCAGCATGGATTTCAGCTCCTACTATAACCGCATACACATCCTAGGAGTAAGTGCACAGCAAACCGGGGTGGGGGGTTGCGGGGGTGCAAGGGAAGCAAAGGACGAGACCAGCAGGCCCTTTCTCTCCAACAGGCGCCTCGACCACACCTGTTTGGTCAAATGTTTGCCCGTCTCCAGCTTCTGCGGGCCGTGCGTGAAGTGCTTCACACCGGCCTAGCCACGCTGGGCCTCCCTCCGCTGGACCATATCTAAGGCCACAGAGACCCCAATATCTAGGAATGTTTACAGAGTCATCACCTGAAAAGAAGATACACAGATTTTGTTAGGGACCTGAAACCAAAAATAAATTACTTCTACTATAAAGCCTGGTCCCTATTATACGCAGTAGGGCATATTTTTGGACTGCCCAGATGGCACCCTACTCACCTCCAGCTCCTGCTCTGACGTCAGGAACCCGCGGCTGCCGCCTCCTCCCCTCAAGGCACACTGGGCATGGGCACAGACAGTCACTCCTGTTCCACTCCGTCTGCGAGCAGGCCCCATACCCAGCATGCCGGCCACCGCGGGACACTTCAATCATACCAGTTGTAAACCTCAAGCCCCTGGCCCCCAAGAGCACAGCGGTGGCCAAACTCAGGGCTCACAGGCCAGCAGTCCATGTCAGCCACATCTGGGACATGGTACACGGTACTGTTCATGAAGGTGGGCTCACCATGCCCCAGACGCCAGAAGGTCAGCCGTTGGTCGATGGAGGCTGAGACCATAAGGCTTGGGCTTAGGATCTTGAGGCCTGTCACATGGGCAGCATGTGCACAGGGGACAGAGTATTCCTCTAGCACATGCAACTGGGGCACCAGCTCAGCACCCCCAGCGGCCTCTTCCAGCTCTGGTGCCTCCACAGCCAGCACAAAGACATGGAGGGAGCCATCCTCACTGCCACTGGCCACAAGGTGGCCCTCACGTGTGGGCAAGGTGTGCAGGCTGTTGACACCACAGCTATGAGCCTGGAGGGTCAGGCAGGGGGTGCCCAGTCCTGGAGGAAGAAGATGGTTATCAGGGCCTCGCTGCCACATGGGCGAAGGCAAAGTGTGAGGTGGGGAGGGACAGCCATGGTTGTACACTGGCTACTCACGGTAGGGAAGCCCGGGGTCCGTTGGAGGCTCCAGGGCAGTGGAACCATGGTCTAGCACAGTAGTGAGATCCCAGAAGGCCAAGCTGCCATCAGTAGCTGCACTGCACAGGAACAGCCTCCTGGGAGCCAGGGGAGGGCAGCTAGGTCAGTGAGGGGGATGGAAAGCAACAGGAGCCCCCACCTGGCCCATGCAGGACCACCATGCAGCCTCTCTCACCGCCGCTGGTTGGGTGCCTCATGTGTAAAGGAATGGACCTTAAGGACACACCGCTTGTGGTGGAAGGTTTCAGCCAGGAGCTGCAACCGCCGCCCAGAGTCCTGCAAAAGAAAGAGCCTGGGGGGCGGAGAGTGGCCCAGCTCAGAACCCATTCTGGACAACCTTCCAGGCTTTGTCTCTTGGCCCTACCACCCCCCATGCCCATTCTCACCTCACTGCTCCATCACTGCAGGCTGCAGCCACAAGGGGGCCAAGGCCAGGCCTGTCGAGCTCACAGATAGCTAGGGACATATACCTGCCGAGACCAGACACAGGTCAGGGCAAACCTGGGAGCAGCTGTAAGGGGCTTGCCCTGCGTGACACCACCCTACACTCCCACCTAGCAGTGCACATTACCTGGTCTCTGGATCCACCTTGATCATCCGGTGCCGATTGCGCTGCCGGTCCCAGTACTCGTCTAGCCGGTGGGACGAAAGGTGCATGACGTGGCAGGCGAGGCGACTTGGGGTGCTGGGGTCTGGGGTGACCATGATGCTGAAGCAATGCATCTCAGCCCGGCCCCCCGCAGACACCACATGAGCAGTCAGGCCTGGCCGAGGATCCTGAGGGCCACCTGGGGTACCAATGCCCCACACAGCCAGCGCACGCACCGAGGAGATGTGATTACAGACAGCTGTAAGTGCATGGGCCGAGCCAGTGGCTGTGGGGAGCGCCAGGACACAGACAGTGGTGTCCTCGCTGCATGTGATCACAATGTCAGTCAGGCCAGGCCCCTCGCTGCCAGGCTCCAAGTAGTCAGGCTGCATGAAGCTGGGCATCTCAAATTCAGGTCCCAGAGTGATGGTGCCCACACGCTTTACACAAGTGATCTCACGGCCATGCAGGCTCTCCCGGAGGATCACGTGTGGCCTAGTACAGCCACCCAGAGCCCGGTACAGCATGACATCCCCATCCTTGAGGTAGGCAAAGGCCATAGCCGCCTCGGTATCAGAGAAGGCCCAGGAGCGGTGCCCTCCACCACAGTTAACAATGTGCAGCTTTTCATGGGATCGGGGACTCCACACCACAAACTCATTGGCATGGAAACCCAGGATGACCATACTCCCATCAGCCATCATACGGAGCCCAGCCACCCAGTTCATGCCTCGACAGGACTTCTGCCTTAGGACTGGCTGGAGTTGGCCACCTCGTACAAAGAGCTGGTAATAGGCGCCATCACGCCCTGTGGTATACACGTAGCCACCATGGCAGGTGACTGAGGTCACACCCTGCTTCCCGTGCAGAGAAGGGAGGGTGGACACAGGGCCCCACTCAGTTTCATCCCCACCACTGCCACTACCTGCTTCAAGTGCTCCAGTGACAGCTCCGGCCTTGCCCCCAATCCCAAGATCCTTGAGCAGAGCTGGTCTGGAGGGGAACAGCAACACAGAGCCCCGACGGTCCCCGCACACCAGGAAGTCACCAGGGGGTAAGAAGGCACTGCATGTGTGCCATCTCTGCTTGCTTGGAGGCAGTAGATACCGGCAACGTTCCTTTACAAAGATGGCTTTGCCAGAGGGTGCGGCTGAGATTTCCAGGCAAGCCACCACACCACCAGGGCCCGATGCCAGCAACAGGAGCTCCTCATAGCCACGCAAGGCCCAGCTCAGACTATGCACCTTCCCACGGAACAGGGTCAGGTCCACAGCTGCTGTTGGAGTGTTGATGGGGACAACCTTGACACGACCCTCCCCATTGGCCATGGCACACAGTCCAAAGCCCTCAGGACCAGGGGCTGCCTCCAGGAGGCAGTAGGACTGGAAGCGTTTATCCTCCAGCAGCTGCTCCCAGCACTTGACCTCAAAGTCATAGAGGTACAGGACCCCTGTGTCAGTCACTGCCAGTAGTCGCCATGAGCCAGCCAGCGTCACAGCCTTGAGGGTACCTGGCCTGCTACGGGACTTGAAGCAGAGAGCTGAGACCCCCGAACCTGGGTACCCACGCCCTACCAAGTGCCACAGCCGGATGCCTGAGTCATCACCCCCAGTAACCACCCAGGCCTGCCTCTCATGGGCAGCTAAAGCCCTGATGCCACGACCCTGGTGGCCCCGAAAGGCCTGAAGGATCTCACCTTCGTGGCTCCATACCAAGCAGACACAGTCCTCTCCAGCACTGATAAGGTAATTCTCTAGTAGCTTGACCTGCCACACACGGGCACTGTGCCCAAAGCAGTGCCCAATATTCTGTACCCGACCCCCAGGCACCCGCAGGTCACCCACCTTCCAGATGCGGACACTTCGGTCTTCTGAAGCTGTGGCCAACAAGCCTTTACTTTCCAGGTACGACATGCTGAAAATGACACCCACATGCCCACTGACCCGTCGGTCAGGGGCCACAGGCTTATTATCTATTAAGGCAGCTGCTGGGTACCAGACAAGGAGCTGATTGGAAACAGCACCTGCCACTATGGTCAGCTCCTTCCAGGTGTCTCCGATCAGACAGGCTGAGGAGAGGGTGCACCTGTCTGTGCAGGGCACCTCCTGCAGCATGCACCCTACCACAGGGTCGTATAGCACTACTGAGTTATGGCCCAGGGCCAAGGCTATGTTCCCCTCAAGCCAACGTGCATCCCAGATCCAGTCAGACATGTTCCATAGGCCAGAGCGCCAGAGCTCCCGGAAGCGGCCCTGTCCCCAGCTAACTTTCACAACTCGGAGTCCCTTGCTCCCAAACACAGCCACCATAGCCTCCGAGTCAAGGTCTCCGTTTGGTTCTGGTCGCACCCGGAACCCATGGATAAGATAGTGGCCAAGCAGGTTCTGCACGCGCTTCATCATCCGCAGATGGCCACCAAAATCGAGGCTGTACACCAGGACATCTGGCCCCTCACCTAGACAGAGGCAGAGAGCCACATCAGAACCTCACCTCTGATAAGTCATGAAGAGACGAGGGCAGGGAAAACTCAGGCATGTAGCCTGCGAATGCATTAGAACACACGATCCTGCAGGCTTGAACCCTGGACAATCCCCGGCCTCAGCTTCAGCTGGACTTTCAATGCTGACATTCAGATACTCAGTTCAACCTGACTTCCTCAAACACAGGCTCTTCCTCGCCCCACCTAATTTATCATCCTTCCATTGGAAGCCTGTCAGCCTTTCTCCCAAATCCTCAGCCTCATCTGCCTCTACACGCCCTCTTCCGCCCCCCCAACCCACCCCTCCCCCAGGGCAGAGGCTGTCCCTAAAGGTGATCCTCCCACCTTGGGGCCACAGCAGAACGCCTCTGGATTTCCAGAAGCTTCTTCCTTGAAGCTCAGATGTGAGCATGTTCAACACTGATGAGAAGAACCAGGAGAGGCAGCCCCTACTTTGACAGCCAAGGTTCCCATGACCCTAAGCCACCTCCTGCCTGCCTTGCAGGCACTTCCCACTCTACTAGTTCACCTTCAAGTTCTCTCAACCATTGCCACCCTCTACTCAGCCCCAGCCCCAAAGCAGGAAGCTCACCACTTACTCCTCTAAACTTCCCACATCTTCTCATGTTCCGAGTGCTCATTTTCTAAAGATTTTGCAAATCCTCCCCACCACAGTGACTTTGGCCCAGGATATCACCTTAACCTGAGATGACATTAACAGTTCCTCATGATATTCTTAGCTTGCAATCTCCTTTTTTCGACATTCAATAGACATGCACTGAGCATCAATTATAAACCAGACAAGGAACTAACTACATGCTGGAGTAGTGAGTAAGACAAGCACAGACCCAGACTCCTGCCCATCAGGCAGACAATAAACAGTATCACCCAAGTAAACTACATTGTTGTAACTCTGGTAAGTTCCAGGAAAGAACTATATAGGTTGCTTTAAGAATATAAAAGAGGGGGGCGCCTGGGTGGCGCAGTCTGTTAAGCGTCCGACTTCAGCCAGGTCACGATCTCGTGGTCCGGGAGTTCGAGCCCCGCGTCGGGCTGTGGGCTGATGGCTCAAGAGCCTGGAGCCTGTTTCCGATTCTGTGTCTCCCTCTCTCTCTGCCCCTCCCCCGTTCATGCTCTGTCTCTCTCTGTCCCAAAAATAAATAAACGTTGAAAAAAAAATTAAAAAATAAAATAAAATAAAATTAAAAAAGAATATAAAAGAGGGAAATCTATTCCAGAGGATTTTCCCTCCAGAAGACATCTGGCAATATCCGGAGACACATTGGTTGTCACAACTGGGAGCTATGCTAACTGGCAACTAGGAGTAGAAGCCAGGGATGCTCCTAAACGTCCTGCAAAGCACAGACAGCACCCACCCACCCACCCACCCCCACACAAAAAGGATCTGGGCCAAAATGTCAAAAGTGCTGATACTGAGAAACCCTGGTCTCGTCTAAACAGACTGGGTGAGGGGCACCTGGGTGGCTCAGTGGGTTGAGCATCTAACTTCGGCTCGGGTCATGATCACACAGTTGGTGAGTTTGAGCCCTGCATCAGGCTCTGTGCTGACAGCTCAGAGTATGGAGCCTGCTTCAGATCCTGTGTCTCCCTCTCTCTGCTCCTCCCCTGCGCTCTCTCTCAAACATAAAATTAAAAAAATAATAATTAAAAAAGAAACAGACTGGGTGTCAGGAGAGGCCACCTTGCGAACATAACATATAGACGGAGAGGAATCAATAAGCAGTGGTAACCAAAGGAAGAGCAAGCATGGGGGAGATGGGTGAACCTTTCTTGGCAGATAGAATAGCAAGTCTGATGACCCTGAGGTGAGCACGGTCGTGTGGTTGGAATAAGAAACAAAGAGCTCAAGGATAGGCTGGGAGAATGCTCCTGAGGGGGTCTAGGAGACAAAGTTGCATGGCCTCAACTGACGGCAATATACAGACAGTGGCCACATGTATGAAGTCAAAATCAACCAGACTGGCTTGGGAGCTGAGGGAGATGCTCAGACTCAGGCACCTGACACTGGCTGTTGTTCCCTCTGCTGAGCTGGAGCACCCAGTAGGAATATTTCAAATTGAAGGCACCTGTGCACTTGGGCCCGGAACTCATAAGCAAAGAGGGCTGGAAATTCAGATTATAGGTGCACATGGACAGAATTTGAGAATTGCAGCAATACAAAAGTCACTCTGGAAGTCACTGGAGTAGAGGAATTCACTTGAAGAGCTTTCTAACCTGCATTTCCCAGGTCATTTTCTTGCCTAAAACCCTTCATGGGGCCTCTCTCCACCACCACTATGAAGTCAAATCTAGGCTTAAAACAGCCTGGCCTCTGCTCCTTTCTCCAGCACTTGTCCCACCCCAGCCCTGCTCAGCCTCACAGGAATTCCCTCTTTCTCCCGAAGTAACAAATTCTCAGCCTCAGAGCCTTTGGCATGTTTACCCTCTGCCAGAAACTCACCGCTTCCCTTCTCCTAGCTCATTGTTGTGGTTCTTTGGGTTTCTGCCTACCTATCTCTTCCTGCAGAAGCCTTAGGACTCTAACCCATGGTAGGCACCTTGAACTCCCAGAGTGCCCACCCTTCACCAGATCACAACTGGGCCATCCCTCCCCACACACACATACCCACCCCCTTAGGATAGTAAGCAGCTCACTCAAGACTTGACAGAGCCCTGCCTCAGGACCCTTAAAAAACTCAGCAGCACCACCATCAATCACTAGTGTCCTCCAGTCAGTCCTCAATGCTCCCCAAGGGTCTGCTGCCTCAGGTCTCAGGGCTTTGATGGCCTATGCTTCTTGACCTGACCTTCCCCCAAGAAGCATCAACATCGGAATTCCTGGACGCAACCTTCTCGGAAGGGGCCTTAGCGTCTGCCTCCCCAAGCATTGGCTCACTCAAAAAGGTCTCATCTCTAGTTTCCCGCCACTCAATCTGGTCCTCCCCACCTTCCACGGAGAAGCCTCACACAACCCTGAGGCCACACCCCCGCCACCGGGTCCCGCCCTCAGGACCGCCCACCTTGGGGTCGGCTCATCACACCCCCCCACCCCCCACTCCAGGAAGGGGCCACACACCGCTCGCCCTCCATGCTCCGCCTCCGAAATCACTGCGTTTCCCCGCACTTTCCCGCAGCCCCATCGCTCTTTCCACGTCGGCTGCAGACTATGAAGGGACTCAGTAGCCACATCGGTTTTTTTTTTTGTCTCCATGGCTCCTCCGGCTGGGTCTCCTGCCCGCCATCTCCTGGGCTCCCGCCCCCCTCGGTCGGGCTTCATCCCGCCGCCCGTCCTCCTCCTTGGGGGTATCCCTTTGTTCTCACGGTCCCGCCCCACGCGAGCGCACGGTTTCTTCTCCACTAGCATGCGCTTCAACCCAAACCTCACCCGCCAACAGCCGATCCCCCACGCACTCCAGACCCGTGACCGGGAGGAGTATGAGCTCGGAGGTTGCCCGCGGCCAAACGTAGTCCTCGTGAGCGTCCATGTCCGTCCTCCTGCTGCTGCGGCTGCCCTGGCCAAGAAGGGAGCTGAGCTCTCGCGAGACGAGCCTTCCTCGCACGCAGCAGGGCCGATCTACAGCGGCCTTAGCAACAGGTAGCGGAGCCCAGGGTCGCCCGCTGCCGATGTCCAATCACGACCCTTCGCCCCACGCAATCCAGCCCGTCATTGGCGAGGCCGCCCTCGCCCCTCCCCCTGGCGTGACGCTCTCCAAGCGCAGCGGCGGGCTAGTACTGGCCCAATCTACCTCCCCCTCCCCCGGCCCGACCCGCTGCTTCGGGGGCCCAGCGGCTCAAAGCCGTGTGGTTTTATTTTAGGGGGCAGCATGGGTCTGTACACAATAAATAACACGAATGTAGGAACTGTGCCCTAGTCGCGGCTGGAGGCAGGAATGGGGCAAGACATCAGCCAGGCCTTTGGCCTGCATCTGGACAGGGGAAAGGCGGGTCTCACCCCCAACCCCCCCTCTGGGGCGGCGGGCAGCCTGTGGCTGGGGGCTGGGGCCAACACTCCCCTCAGAGCTCCACACGCGCGTCGCGGTAGGCCCGATCCAGGGCCCACTCTGGCTGCGCATCAGTGCCACCTTCGCGGGCCAGGCGCGCCATCTCCTGCTGGAATAGCGCCTGCCGCGCCCTGCTGGGGTCCACATTGATCCAGTTGTTGGCGATCCACTTAGTGCCACGTGTGACCAGGCAGCCCCCATGCAGCGAGTAGTCGTCCACGTCGCCCACCCAACCTAGGAGAG
The DNA here is from genome assembly GCF_016509475.1 of Prionailurus bengalensis. Taxonomy (NCBI): domain Eukaryota; kingdom Metazoa; phylum Chordata; class Mammalia; order Carnivora; family Felidae; genus Prionailurus; species Prionailurus bengalensis. The sequence continues at coordinate 18,358,796 of NC_057348.1, read as the reverse complement.
GTGGATGGTGTGAGCAAGGGAGGCGACCGAAGGGACTCTAGGCTGAGCTAACCTGAGCTTGACCTTATACAGGCCAAGGGCATGACAAGGGTGGGCCCAGCTGTATACACATCTTAGGTGGTAAAATCTGGCCCCAAGGTGTCCTTGGGGACTCAACATCTCTTTCCAACTAATACCTTGACAATACTCTTTCTTGACAATACCACTGGTCTTCTGAAACCAGCTTTCTTACTGCCAGGCCTGTCCACAGCCTGGGTTGGTGACAGACCTGTGTCCCCAGCCCCAGTGAGCCGGAAGGCTGGAGCATCAGGGAATCAATCACAGGGTTCAAGATAACCTAGGAGGCTGCACAGGTGCAGGCCACTGAAGTCACTAAGGATGATCTTTGGGAGGCACTAGGGGCAGAAAACCATTTGTAGGGGTGCTAGAAACATCCCACCAAGGTGGCAGTCTGGGCTGGATAAAGGGAAGTTTCCTTCAAGGCATGCTTGGCCTGGCCACAGGCCCTCACCTTGCCCATCAGGCAGGTAGTTGTACCAGAAGACTGCTGTGCCCTGCCGGGGCTTGACCCGCAGGTTCCCCTTGTCACAGTGCCTCCGAGTGTCACGGAGATCAACGTCATCTTGAATCAGACTCTGTGGACAGCAGGATGGTAAGGTTTTCAAACTTGCCCCCACTGCCAAAAGCCAAGGCCAGGCAGCCGAAAGTGACCAGAGGGAAACCAGTCAGATGTGCCCAGGGGTTCACTTGGGCCCCTCATCCCAGGTCTGGAAGGTTATATACTATGATTGCCCAAGAACCTGCCATCCCACCAGAGTTAACAGCCTGGTTGGCCCTTACCATTTCATCGTAGGTTCTGTTGTCTGCTACAGGGAAGACAGTCTCGCCCCCACCGGTGACGTTGTTCAAATAAAACAGCACTGTCATGTAGCTGTAAGGCAGGGGGCCCGTTGAGCAGGTCCCCAGCTGTGGGCACTCCCAGGAGCTTACCTGTGGGCAGGATAAGCTGCCCAGGTTCCCAAGGGCCAGAGGGGCAGGCTGGGATCAGTGACAACACTGCAGGTCAGTGCCAAGACCCTAGCCTGTTACTCCTCCCACAAACCATCTCTTTCTGTGTGTCACAATGTTTTGTGTGGCCAAGATCACAGGTGCACTTAGCTAAATTACGTGGCTGGCTGGGAAAGGTAGGCTAGCAGAAGCAGCGTGACCATGCAGAAGGGCTGGTGGGGAGTACAAGGGGCTGACCCAGAGCAGCCACATGAAGAGAAGAGACCCGCCTCCCTGCTTTAGCAGAGGAGGGGGACAAAGCTTCAAAGGGAGAAGCTGAGGCCTCCAGCAATGGAGGCAGAATCAAGACCCAGGGGATAGGGGTTAAAAAAAAAAAGCCAGAAATCCAGCCTTTCCCCTTACCTCAGAGTTCTGGGGAAATTTTTCAGTGTCTGTGCATACCTTAGTCTGGCCACTGAGACAAGATGGCCACCCCTTTCCTGCCACTTGGTAAACAAACTAGGGCAAGAGATGGGGTATCCTCAACCAGGATGCTCCCATGTTCTCCTGGCCCTGGGGGCATGTCCATAGGGCAGAACTGTGTTTATGTCATGGGAGTGTCTGGTCTGGGAGTTGAAGGCCACCCCAGGTGGGAGGTACTTGCCGGCAGGAGGTCTCGAATGGTACAGACTCATTGGCTACCAACTTAGTATGGGAGCAGATGGTCTCTGGGTACACAGGTCCGCTGTCCACATGGGCATGGTAGTGGCCTCCCTCGCCATACCGTACAACCTGCAGCGGCTCGCTGAGCTCCACGATCTCAGGTGACAGGCGGGTGAGGCGTAGCACCCTGGTAGGCAGTAGGAATTCAGCTGGGTAATCTCATGCAAGGCAGCACCCTGAAGGAGCTGGATCCCCAGAATGCCACAAGCTCTGCCCCTGCCCACCTCCCCTGGAAGCCCCTTAGGCCACCCTAGACTGGCCCTGTAAGAGCAGGAAGGGGTTACCCATGAACCCTTCTCCCTGGATGCCAGAGACCTCGCTGGGTGAGAAAGATGAGATTTCCACTAAGTTGCGGGGCGGGTGTGGGGGGGGGGGGGGGTCACTCCCTCCAGGAAGGAGGTTCCTTATCTAAAACCCCTGGCTGCTCAGGGGCAGGGGGTCCTGTAGACGGAGATAAGAAGTCATTTTTCTAATTAGCAAAAAACAAATATTCCAATCTGTCTCTAATCCCAAATGTCTATTGTTTGCCCACAATTAGGGCTAATCTGCCTTTGTTAATTGCCTTTTTAATGGGTCCCAATCCTGGTCTAATGAATAGAACTTAATCCTGAGTTGGCTAATCAAGTCTGTCCTCTAGGCCCCAGCCAAGGACTTCTGTGAAGGCCCCACATGGCTTTCTCCTGCTCCAGGGCTCACCTCTGGCGGATGGAGCGCATGACGTGGTGGGCACCTTCACCCTGGTAGAGCCACGTGTGGTGGCTGTTCCGCACCAGCTCACTGGATGCTGCCTTGTGGCTCCTCATGTACTTGTGGAAGTCTCGAAGGTCCATGTCAGCGAACTCCTGCAGGCTCAGCACTCCTGCACAGGGCACCCACCATCATGCCCCCCAAGCCCATGTGAGGAAGCCACAGTGGCAGGCTTTACCATCCTACCTACCCCTGGCCTCAGGCACTGGGGGACCATGTGTACCTGTCCCCCAACCTGGACTCTTGGGTAAGATGAACCTTCTGTCACATCAGTCCCTATAGGAAGACCTAGGGAAATTCATTTCCTCAGTTTAAACCCTGATTTGGTCCCCCAAAGGACCTAACCCCTACTAGATTGGCCACAGCAGGGTGGTCAAAGGAAGCGTGAACCATATGGCCAGGACCTGAGGCCAAGCACTGCCCTTGGCTGGCCTCCAGCGTGGCTCTAAAGCACATGGTGGCTACCCTCTGGTCCTGTAGAGGGTGAAGAAAGACAGCAGTCAGTGCTGGGTTCTGTCCAGGGCCTTCCACGCTGTAGGGTTTAAGCTGGGGGCTGGTCCCCAGGAGTTCCCTTATGACCTCAGGTCCCATCCTGAGTGGAAGATATCTATCTGGCCAGTCCTGTCTGCTGGGTTACCAGTCTACCTCAACAAAGAAAGCCAGGCCACTCTCCCAAGTAAGAACACTCTTTCCCTGTTCCTGTCCAACCCACAAAACAGGAAATCCACCCTTTGGGGGTTCTGGAAGAGTAGCTGATGTCTGCTCCATGTAATCCTGGCTAACCCAAGAAAGAAACCTTCTACTGTTTGACCCAGATATCTCTGAGGGTGAGGAACACTTAAGGCCTGTGGGCCTGTTACCGGCTCTGTACATAGGGATGGTAGCATCATGGTGCCCCTCCAGCCACAGGTCTTGGCCAGATCCTTCACTCTGGGTTCACCAGCCACAGGGCCATTCTTCCAAGTCCTGTTTCACTGTTGTATCTTCCCCATTCTGTCCAGAACTTGGGCATGTGAATGATGACTACACCTCAGAAATATCCTGAGGATTATTACCAAAGAGGGGGTGGCGCACTTGTATGACAGCTCCCCTACCCAAACCACCCCCAGAAGTTAGCATGACTCTAGGCAGGCAAGAGGAAAGCAAGCAAGATCTCAGACCAGAGAGGGTGGCTTCTGGGGAAGACCTCATGCTTGGCTGAAAAGAGGAAGATGGAGGAGGGTGAACAGCCAAGCTCAAGCTGGTCTCACTGCCCTGTTCCTGCTGTGCCCACTCTGCCCTCTGCCAACCAAGCAAGCCCCCTCCTGTACCCCAGTCTCTGCCTGTTGAGGTCAAAATGGCCTCCAAGAATGTCCCTCTAGACTGTCATCAAGAGGAGTGGGATGACCCAGCCCAGGAGTGAGGGCAAGGCTGGATCCTCGCTTCATCATCTCTGGCTACTCTAGAAGGTGGGTATAGAGGCCACCTGGCTGTGGGGGCAGGAGGCTCACAGAGACAGAACTGTGGCGAGGTATGGGCTCACCATCACCATCAGGGTCAGCCTTGATCGCAGAGTACATCTCCTGAATGTTCTCTGGAGTCATCCACCGTCCATTTCCCAGGCGAGTCTGGGCCAGGACCTAAAGCACAAGATGGTCCCTCAGTGGAGTGGCCCCAATGATGGGGCCCCCAGAGCATAGACAGTCACCCAGTTCTTGCTGTAAAGGTTAAGGGTTCAGGTGATGGGGTATGGGTGAGGACACAGGACAGAGCCTGAGGTCCCTGAGCTGAAGGGATGGTAGGCAGAAAGGCCCACAGACATCTGGGGAGGAGGCCAGGGAGATAGTTAAGAGGCCTGCAGGCCATAGGCATTCCTGGCCCTGTTGGGACTGTGGCCTCCATGGGGAGCACCGTCAGCTGGTTGGGTGCAGAGTGAAGGACAGCACTGTATCCCACTCAGATGCCCAAGGTGAGGTGGGGAGGCCAAAGCCTGAGTGCAAACAGAGAACAGACACCAAGGGGAGGGCTGGCCACAGCATGACCACTAAGCTCGTCAAAGAAGCCCAGGCTCAGTGAGGCATTCTCTGTATAGGCAAGGGACCACATACCCTGCCAAGACCTCTGTCAGAAGCCTGGTGTGAGTGAGGGGCATGTAAAAGAGAGATGCAGACTTCTGGCTACCTCAGAGCTGCCACCCCTCCACCATGGGTTTTGTGGGGACCCCAGCCGTGGCAGCAAGGAATCCAGATCACAGATGGTGCACCACCCAAGAACTGTGGCAATAAATGTCATCACCCCCAGGGGGGTTCTCCTGCCATCCTCTGGGGTTCCCAGGGCAGCCAGGGGCTCTCCAGGGAAGGAGGGGGCCTCTGGAACTGAGCATGCCCAAGCTGATCTGAGGTGGCACCTGACTCTCAGGGCCAGGGCTGAGCAGGCCACCAGAAAGACAATTCAGGGCGCTCCCACCCTGTGTCTATTCCAGACCCCAGGATCCCAACCTCGCGGAGCTGCAGGCGACCGTCATGGTTCTGGTCCAACAGCCGGAAGAGGTCCAGCTGGCTGACCTGCATTGTGCCCATTGCCTCCTCGTATTCTTCAGTGGGCAGAATCTGGCTGCGCTGTAGCCCCTTCATCTGGGCCAGGTGGATGATGAGCCGACACTCTTCATCACTCAGGAAGCCAGGGATTTCTGCCAGGAGAGGAGGTGGGTGAAGCCAAGGGCTGAGCCCAGGCAGTGATGCAACCAGTACCTTCTCTGCAGAGTTTCTAGGGTACTCTCTGTCCCCTGGTGGTCACCATGTCAGGACCTCACACACCCCTTTACCTCTACTCTGGACTCCGACCCCAAGATTGAGTTGTCTTGCAAAGGTTGGCCAGCATTTGGAACGTGGGGCTTCTTTCTTTGATGTTGAGAGAACACACGTCCCAGAGGAGTCTTGGAAAGCTCGCCAGAGCTAAGCTGGATAGGGACTAACCCACCTTGCAGTGGGACTGAAGGCCAGAGGGTTGACCTCCACTTCTTATTTGGTATATATTTAAAAGTGGATGATGGTGGCTGGGTTTTGCTTTCAATTTTGCTTTTCAGAATTGTTCAAATAAAAACAAAGTGTAAAACATTCAGTGCTGTAGGCCAGTCCTTGCCCTCTATTCCGCACAAGTCTTCTGCCCAGGGCTGAGATGCCCAGTGCTGGCACATCAGTGGTGGTGGTGGGGGGCACTCAGGTCTTTGACAGATGCTCTGGGAAGACGTTCTGGGTGTCCTTTGCTTTGGGAACAAGTGTACACTGAATGTCATACCTCTAAGCCCGAGTAAAAGCCAGTCAGGCCTGGCTGGATGCCACCACACCAGCCTCACAAGCAGCTTGGATGAGCTGGAAAATGAGCCTCACACCTGGGGGTCCCACACCCCAATGTCCCCATGCACTTTTAGGAGCTACATTCCCTCATTCCTGGGAAAGGAGACTTCCTTAGATGGGGACCAAGAGGCCACCAAGAGGTGGAGGCAGGGCCACACCATCACAGTGACCCCTCAGGACTGCAGCGTGGTCTACCACTTCTTTGGGTTACACTCCCAGCATGAAGTTCCGGTCATTGCCAAGAGGAAGGAAAATGGCTGCTCAGAGCCAGGACTAAAATGATTTTTAGTGGTTATCACAGCAGATCACATTTAGGTGGTATAGACTCTGTACCCTGTCCTAATCACATCGTCAACTCCTTAATCCCTATACTCATCCTAGAAAAAAGGGCCCCATCAGTTTGCCTTCCTATTCATGACTCACGGCAAGTACAGAGACATCAGCAACTTGCTCAGGGCCACCCAGGCTGTTGCACTCCAAAGTCCATGCTCACAACCACATTCAGCTTCCATGGGTAGGTTACCCAGATGTGATGACGCTAAAGGCAGGACAAAGGCCCCCCACTCTGGCCTGCTTGACCCCTCAACCCAGTAAACTCAGAAAGGGTAGGAGCCATCCACTGGGGGAGGCAGGGGTAGCACTGGACAATGGATGACACCAAACTGCTAGTCAACAGTCACCTCCTGATAGTTTAAATAATAAACAAACAAGAAAAGTAAACCAGAAAAAGAAAAGAAAACACAGGCCCAGGTTTCTTCAGTTTATTAAGTTCTGGTAATCCGTAGACCCAAAGGAGATGCCACCAACCTCTACAGTCCCCTGCAGTGTGCTAATCAAATGCAAATGGCTCAGGCCAGCACACTGGGGCCTAAGCAGATGGGTCCCAGCACCTAGGAGGCTGCACAAACACTGCCTCCTGGGGTGTGCGTGCAGCCCTATAAAGCCCTCAACCTCAACTCATTGAGACCAAGGCAGACAGAGCAGGTGATGGATCAAAGGCTGTGGCTGTTTGTGGCACTGGTGGTGCTGTGGGGTGACAGTGGGGTAGGGGCTCCCTGGGTCCCCACACGGTGCATGCCTATTCCCCAAGCCATGGCGCTGTGCCATGACATTGGCTACATAGAGATGCAGCTGCCCAACTTGCTGGATCATGACACGGCAACTGAGGCTGTCCGGCAGTCAGTCAGCTGGTTGCCCCTGCTGGCCAGGGAGTGCCACCCTGATGCCCGCCTCTTCCTCTGCTCCCTTTTTGCCCCTGTGTGCCTTGACAGGTAGGGCAGGGGCTCCTAGGTGAGGGTGGGTGGGGGGCCTTTCCTCTCCCAGGGTCTGTTCACTAACCACTGCTGTATACCTATCCATGCTAGGTGCTGGTAGGGGTGGGGTGGGAAATGAAGATGAAGGATTGTTTTGTTAGGGTGTTCCTGGCACAGGGGAGCAGGTGCCTATGGGACAGAGGAGACATAGGTACGGGACCATCGATGGTGAGCACCTCTGGACCCATGAATCCTCAAGGGCTCTTGAACATCAACAAGGTATGACAAGTGGGTAGGCTGTTTTTGGCTGGGGGGCGGGGCAGAAGCCCCTCTCCGGTGGGCGTGGAAACTCTGCCCAAGAGATCCCAGCAAGAGACGGAGCCACATCTCATCTGGGGGCCTTTTCTCCCAGAGTCCAGAGATGGCAAGGCTGATTCCTCTTCCCCAGCCTAACCTATCCCGTGAACGGCTCCCTCAGTTCCTTCTTTGCAGAGTGAGGGACCTTCCCAGAGCCTCAGGGTGACCACGCCAGTAGCAGCAAGAATGAGCTCTTTCAGAATCCAATGATCAGGCCTCCGCTCTTTGCCAACCCCAGCCTCGACCAGAAGCGGCAGTCTCCTGCAGGCCTTTCAGGACAAGAGGGAGGGCTCTGCTTTCTCCCGCCGAAATGGGGGAGTGAAGGCCCCGAGTGCAGGGTCCTTCGCATACAACCCTCTCCCCGGCAGTGGACTTCCGCCATGGCTGGAGCGGGGCGGGGTGCGCTGGAAAGCGGGATAGTGGCCCGAGCCACGCGAGCACCACGCGAGGACGGTGGGGGATGTGAGACCTAAACGCTGGGAAGCGGTTGCGGGGCTGAGGGCTGTTGCCAGGTGACCATGGGTCGTTGCCCAGCAACCGTGGAGTCACTGGCTGTACCTCTGCACTGGGACGGGACAGGAGCTCCAGCCCAGGGGCCAGGAAGTCCTGAGCGCCCGGCCACCCGATACTTCCCCTCCCCCCACTTCCGCAGGCTCATCTACCCGTGCCGCAGCCTGTGTGAGGCCCTGCAGGCCAGCTGTGCGCCCATCATGGCCTGCTACGGCTACCCCTGGCCCGCCATCCTGCATTGCGGCCGCTTCCCCGCCGGGCACAGCCTCTGGGTCGCAGCTGTCTCCGTAGGCTCCCGCCTGGGCCGCCCATGTGAGTCCCCGCGCGGCCCCCAGGCCATGTCCACGGGCAGCGCCCCACCCTTCCAAGCCGCTCCCCGCAGGGCCAGGTACACGGGTCTCTCTGGTAGGGAAGACAGGGACTGGCCACAGCAGCAGGTCTCAGAAAGGGTGAAGATCGAGGGACCCATGGGAGGGCTCCCCCAGCCCGCGCTGACGGCCCTTCCCCCACTCTCGGCTGGCGGAGCCTCACTCGGCCCCTCCCCCCCTCCCCCCAGTGCCGCGTGCCAGCTGCAGGGACTGCGAGTTGCAGGACGCCCGCTCATCCAACGAGGTTCTGGAAGCGCTCTGTGCCAGCGACTTTGGTGAGCCCATCCCTAGCGTCCAGTACTCCTTACACCCACCTTACAAGTGCCTCCATCCCAGCTACCAGCTTGGGTAAGACAGATGAAAAGAGGGGACACTTAAATGCTATACCTGGTTAAAGCTACAAAATAAATGCCTTTAATAAGCTTGGCATTGCTAAAACAACACACCAAACAAATCTGCCTAGGAGAGTGGCCGCCAGGACTTCAGCCCTTCCCTAGGATCCTGATTAAGGGTAGAGCATCACAAGAGGGTATGGGTCACCAGGCGGTGGGGGGTGGGGGGTTATTCTTAGAAGCCCTGCACATCACCCCACTCCTCTGGTCCCATTCAGCAGTGAAGGTCTGGCTCTCCCGATGCAACGGCTCGTCCTTTGGCCTCTCAGACTGCAACCTGGACTCCGGGCTAGAGGTGCTGAAGGCAGGCCCACTGCCTGCTGTGGAACTGGCACCTATTCTGCGTCGCTGGCTGCAGCTGGATGCCACATGCATGCACAACCTCTTGCGAGGAAGGCATGCTGAGACCTACGTGCTAAGCGGGGAGGTGCAGGGCCATCGATTGCTGGTAACCACAGCCTACGCCTGGAGCCAAGGTCACAGAAATCTGCAGTTGGAGGTGCGCAGGTGGCACCATCACCAGTGCCCAGAATAGGAGTTAATGCAGGAAGAGCCTGGGACTTCGTAGCCACAGCCTCAGCAGCAGCCATACAAACCATGTCCCGCCCTGGCTGGACATACATAAAACCCTCTATCTGCTGCCCTTCATGGATACTTATAGACCAGCCCCAGGAACAGCCCAAGCAGGGCATAAACCCTTCTGTGATCAACGCTAAAGGGACCCTTCCTGAGCTATAGTGCTCTGCCCAGACATGAAGGAGGCTGGCTCCCTGGCAGCTGTGTGTGCTGGGTAGGAAAGACCACCTTTCTGTCCCAGGCCTGGGATGACAGCCTGGCAAATGCCCACAAGCCCCAGCAGCCCAATCTATTTCAGGGCAGGTGCAAAGCCTCAGGCTTTGCTCATTCTGGGCAGGATGCTACTTGTCAAGCCACACACAGACTGCCTCAAGCCGTAGGCCCATGCAAAAGCACAGGGGGTGGAGAGAGGTCCATGCAGAAAATTGTATTAAGCTGCTTACAAATCTGAACTTATATGCACACAAAAAGTTCTTCCCCTATTTCTGGGCCTCCAGTGTTTGTCAAGAACACAGTGGTCTTAAGTAACTGCCTAATTGTTTTCCTGAACTGACTTGGAAATCCTATGATAAAGCAGTCATGGTTTTAAGATAAATTGTTTTGTGTACTGGTGTTAAGTTACTCATTTACCTTAAATAGTAAGAAAATGGGCTAAAGCTCTTGTTGGCCTTCTGAAAGTGCCCCCTGCTGCTCTTGAAGGGAGTGCTGAATCAGGGGGCACCTGCCAGGGTGGTGGGAAGTCACTCCAAGCAAGCAGATAGGTGCTGGTCTGGCTGAGTGCCCAGTAAATCCCTCCAGCCAGCCAATAAGGACCAGCAATAGACACGACTCTGGCTCCTGGCTACACAGCCAGCACAAATCAGGCCTCCTCTGCATGCAGCTCATCTTTAGGGGCAGAGGCATGAAAATGACAAATACAGAAAATAGTGTCCAATGATGCCAAGTGCTGAGAAGAAAACCAAGCAGGCTGATGTAAGAGCATCTCAAAACCTCTTAAGACCAGTTTGAGGTCAAGGGAGGTATCTGAGGAGGGGATGTATGCGTAGAGGCCCAACGGAGCTGAAGCCATCCTCTTTGTGGGAAGAGCTAGATGTGAGCCTTCTGGTAGTGAGCATAGCACAAAGGCCCCAAGGCAGCATGAGCTTGGGGATAGCAGTGAGTGAGTGAGGGGGCAGCAGAAGATGAGGGTACCAAATGAAACTTAGAAGTGAAGTGGGAATCTTGGAGACTTTTAAGGAAGGGGGTGGTAAGATCGATCTGTTCAAACACAGAATGAGGGTGGGGTGGGATGGAAGGAGAAGTGAGCCACATGAAAGAAGGCAGTGTCCCCAGAGAGATGACAATGACTCAAAACTGGGACACCTCCCTTCTGAACGGAACAGGATGAAGTCCTCAGCTGACTTCCGGTGGTCCAAATCTTTGCAAAATGCCTACCACAGTCAAGTAGGTACTACGGCAAGAACTCAGGGTGGGGCCTTTGTGGCCAGGTCCTGCTTGCCCCATGTCTCTAGGGATAAAGGTGGGAAACAGGAAATGTCTCCCAAAGGGAGAGACTGGTGGTTGCATGGGGTCTTCCCCATGAAATGGTGGGGCTCCCTCCCATGCAGGTGGAGGCACCCTGGGGCAGAACCCAACCCCCTTGCCCCAGCTTACATTATGAACACCCACCCCTTGAACGCTAGCATCTTGGGTCCCTGAGGTTGAAGGTCACAGGTCTGGAGCCAAGAGCAGCAGGGCAGAGGTGACAGAACCCACAGCAGGCCCATTCTCCTTAGGCCCTCCTGCTTTTTAGGGTGACAGTAGGTGACTAAACAGACACAGAAGACAGACACTCCTCCTTGAGATGAGGCTTCATTCTTTGGGTTCATCCAACACCACGCATTCAGGAACTCCCCCTCCTCTCACACCCTTTCCCCTGTGCTTTTCCTGCCTCACAAGTGGACTGCCTGTAATCACTAATCTCTTCTTCATGTGGCTCACCTCGTTTCACCAAGGAGCAAGCCTCAGGGTAAAACCTGGGACACCGTCCACCAGCGGACTCAAAGGCAATGTAAGAGTTTGGGAGAAAATGGGGGCCACAGCCCTTTGTGATTTGCGGATACACAGACCCATCGGATGGCTTAACCAGAACCAGTTGACCTTTTGTCACATCTCTCCTGCTTCCTGCAATTTATGGGGTTTGGGTTTCTCATTCTCAGCTTTGTAAGGCTTTGATGCAACAGCTGCATGTTAGGGGGTGAGGGGTACAGTTATGGCCTCATGGCTCATCTGAATTAAGTGTCTACATGTCCCAAGAAGGCTGACGGGAGACAGTACAACCCCTTCAGACGTGTCTGTTCATGGCAGTGTAGCAGTAAAAGGGTGAGTGTTGTTCCCTTTGCCCGGATCACCTTTTCCTGACAGCCACCTGCCTTGATCCCACAGCTCCTAGAAGTCTGCAGGGAAGCCTACCTTGGCCTCCTTGGCCTCTATTAAGAGTTTCATTCAACCCCAGTTGAAATTCTGCCTTATTTGTCTGCAGTCGTGTATCACCATCTGACACGCCATATATACTTGCTTGTTTATTTACTGTCTTCTTTTTCAAATGTCAGCTTCAGATGTGTGTTGTTGTTGTTGTTGTTTTCCTCCTATTTTGTTCAATGCTGTGTTCTCAGCCTTAAAATAGTGTTTGGCATAGACTTCATCGGTTATGCAGTAGTAATAATAACAGTAACAACCTTCTAGGGTCCTTCCCAGAACAGGACCGGCATTACCTATTTCCCCTCACACAGCATGCATGTGAAATCATTCTCATAGGCCTAAGTATAATTCTCAACCAGGGCCCTCTGCCCCAGGGGTAATGGCATGTGCTCAGATGCTCTGCTTTGGTCCCCAGCCCCCTTCTTAAAGCCCTTTACCCACACCATCCCACAGCAGGCAGGAATGGCCCCAAGTCTGCAGTAAGTGTGTCACTGAGACTGAGTACCTAGGGTTGGGTGGGCAAACCTATCCTGGGCAAGGTCATGGTTCTGGGGAACCCCACCTTGTTGACACTGGTGGTCTTTGAAGGACTTCTGAATCTTCTCAGCCAGAATGTTGGCTTTAGAGTACAGGCCCTGGAGACAGGCTGCCTGGGTTCTAATCCTAGCTTCATCCCTGAACTAGCTGTATGAGCCTGACCAAGCAACCACAGCTCTCTGTGCTTCACTTTCTCACCCAGTAACCTGAGGGTGGGATCCACACTCATCTCACGGAGGGGGTGTAAGAATGAAATGAAACGATCACATGAAGCCTAGCACATAACCAGAGCTCAGAAAATGTGAGCTTATGATGCTGCTTCCAAATGAGGCCACCCTGGAAGGTTTTGCCTACAACTCCATCCTAAGAACCCCAAGGTGCTGGTAGCTAAGGCTGGTGGTCCAGGGGGGCAGGTTTGGGGGCACTGACATTCACATTGGACAGAGTGCTTTTCATCAGCCCACAGGGCCCACTTTGGGAGTGAGAGTCTTCCTCAGAGGCCCTGAGATCAGCTAGGACCTGGTTATTAGTCTCTCCCACGCTCCCCCATTCTAGAATATGACAGAATTAACGATGGCAGGGAGTGTCCAAAGACAGTTTCAATGAAATGTTTAGACAATGGCCTCAGGGTCACATTGCCCAGCCCTGTGATGGAAGGATCAGCTGTAGAGTAGGGGTCAGAGAGGGGAGTGTGGAAAGGTCACCCTGTACAACCTTATTATGGAGGTGGGGGCGGGTACTGCACTTTGGGAAACCTTTGGGTGGAAAAAGAGCTACTCTGAAGCAGCCATTTTCAAAACAGAAGTCACGTGGTCAAAACAAGCCTCCAGGCACCCCCAAACCGCAGCCCCTGGCCCTTCCCAGGAGCGCCCGGCGAACTTACCAAAGAGCAGCGGCTTGAGGCTGAGTGTTCGGATGAAGTGATCCCTGTCCGCGACCAGCTGGACTTTACGTTCGTGCCCCACCTAAGGGAAAGGGGCACTGCGGGCAGCTCGGGCCCCAGGCCGCAACGCCCGAGGAAAGTACAGGCGCCCGGGGCCCCGAGCGCGACGAGCGGGGTTCGCGCGGGGCAGACGCAGGGAGCAACGTGGAGGTCGTGGGCTGGGCGGCGGCTGTCACGGGCTCGGCCGTGCAGGGCCTGGAGCGTAGCGAGGCGGGGGTCCTCACCTTGATGCCCTCCAGCCGGGTGAGGGGACCCAGGGTTGGCGCGGGCCCGGGGCCCTGGGAGCGGCGCTGGGGCCCAGGGTCGCTGCTCTCGTCGCCGTTGCTGTAGTGCACGAAGAGCAGCAGCGCCAGCACGTTGCCCAGGTACAGGTGCACGAACACCATCAGCACCAGGAAGTAGGCGCGCGAGCAGATGCCGCGGGGCTTGCACAGCGGCCGGACCGGTGCGTCCTCGCAGTCGTCCAGCCCGGCCGCGGCCCCGGCCCGCTCGCGTTCAGGCGGTGCCCACTTCGGACTCGCGGCCTCTGGCCTCGGGGCCGCCGCCGCCGCCATGGCGCCCAGGTCGCGCGCACGTCCAGAGGAGGGGCCGCGGGGATGCCCGCGCCGTGCAGCGCCGTCTCCCGGACAACCGCCGCGGAGCCCGCGCGCGCCGCGGTCTCTAGGAGACGGTGCCCTGGGATGCTGCGCCAGCCATAACAGCCCCCGCCCGCCCCCGCGCCGCCCTATTTCTCCCTGAGCCGTGCTCGGTCTCCTTTGCGCCCTGGACCCGGCCCACCTGGGAGTTTCTCTTCCTGGGCTGGATTATCGTCAGGAGGAGCTAATCACTTCCCAGGGTAGAAGCCGATCGCCCCCCACTCCCAATGGAGATGCGGACAAGAGCAGCACTGTTAAAGGAAACCCCATTAGAAGTTTCTCCGTCCCCTGGTTAAGATGCGCTTCCCTCTTTCTGGAAATGTATGGTCTGCGTTTTCTCATTCCGGGGAGTAGGGTGGCAGCGAGGAGACGGTGCCAAAAGATGACTCAATAATGCGGCGGTTTGGGGGCGCCAAGGAGGCCGATGACTGCGCATGTGATGGCGTAGGATCCACAGATTTAGGCACTGATGCTCGCCAGCGTAGGAGGCCAAGAACGCCTTGGAGGTCCACTCTGTCAGTCTGGACCTCACACAGAAACATAGCAGTAAGTGCTTAAGCTGCCTGATGATGGGGTGCCTAGGTGGCTCAGTGGGTTAAGCGGCTGACTCCCGATTTCGGCTCAGGTCATGATCTTATGATTGGTGGGATTGCATGGAGCCCTGCATTGGGCTCTGCCCTGACAGGGAGCCTGCTTGGGATTCTCTCTGCCCCTCCCCCACGCGTGCACCCTCTTTCTGTAAATAAATTAACTTAAAAAAAAAGCTGCTTGATGCCACATACACGCGTAGACTGTGGCATCTGGTCTGGAGTAGTCAGAGAGGGCTTCTGAAGAAGTCCTGACACCAGGAAGCTCAAACCCTGAACAGTAAGTAACGTTAAGCAATGCAAGCAGGTACTCAGGTGCACAGGAACATTCCTTGCCTCAAACCTGGCACAGGTGAAGAGGGAGAAAGGGACTTTTGTATAATTGAGACACCATCACCTCAGAGGAAGATTAAACTCAGATTATCACCAGGTATGGAGGTGGGAGGACATACCAGTGCCCAAGTGCCAAAGCCTAGGCATTTTCATGTTCCCTGCTCTTCTAGGACTGGGTTATTCTCAGGCAGAGATGCACATGCCCCAGAACAGAAGCCGACATGCAGACAAGAGCAACACCACTGAGGCAAGTCCCACTAGTGGCTTCTCTCTACTCTGTTAATACACCCCCTCTCCCTATTTCCTTCTAGAAAAGTGGAGTCTGCATTTTCTGGTCTCTCCAGTAGAGCGGGCCGGGGGCTTGAGTGGCTACCTCTTTCTCTCAGAGATTTTACACACAACAGAAGGTCTCACCAGTGCTCAAGCACATGGGTGCATCTCGTCCAGCCACCCTCAGGGACCATTTTGTCAATCTCCTTAGGATACTACGGAGAAACACTGCTCAACCAAAGGAGACATTCTGGACATTTCTAAGAGGGGAAGAGGGACAGGTGGTAATGGGAACTGTTACGGCTCAATGGCTCAGCCAAAGTTGGGATGCTGACCAAACACCACCACTGGTCGAGCATCCCGTTCCAGATGGAGTGGGAACTGACAGTTCTGTGGGTAACCAGGTAAGCCTGGACTCCCTGTGCATGGAGGTGAAGACAGAGGCAGTGAGGGCCTGGCCCTGCTCCCTGAAACGAATTCTAAAAATGAGTAAATAAATACTAGAATGGTCACAAAAGAAATGTTTCTGATTCAAAAGGAAGAAAACTCTATTACCAACTTCAAAGTGTCCAGATTTCCTGCAGCTTGTCTTTACTCCAGTTAGGTCAGAAGTCTCTCAACTTCCACGTACACAGAACAATTGTAAACAAAATTTCCCCCCAATTGTATTAATCTTCTAAATTCTTTAATGTGAAAAACAACAACCGAGTCACAGTTTTACCAAGGATGTCATTATTTTCTGGTACCCATGAATGAACGTTGAGACCATTTCCTCTTTAGCCTTTTAATATCTATAATTAGATCACCTCAAAATCTTCATACTGCTCATTTTTTCTGAACCATTCTCCTATATTCCTATCTCCTGTCTCCTGTATCCAAGTGAGTTATGCCCACTGCCACGCACAGCTCCTTCTTTAACTCATCACCAGACAACAGAAGGCAAGCAAGCCTGTTGGAGCTCAGTGGAAGGGGAAGGGGGATAGGAGAGGATGCTCATTGCTTATTTCTGCTCCACCTGCTGTTGGTTGTGGGAATTTCACAACCATGATATAAGCTAACTTCTTGGCCTTTTAAAACCCATGTTCCTTTTGGCACCTAAGGGCCATAAGGTCTCCCTCCCTCCCTTGCTTCCTCCTTTCTTTTTAATGTTATTTTCTGAGAGAGTGAGTGGGGGAGGGGCAGAGAGAGACGGAAACAGAATCCAAAGCAGGCTCCAGGCTCTGAGCTGCCAGCACTAAGCCTGATGTGGGGCTCAAACCCAAGAGCTGTGAGATCACGACCTGAGCCGAAGTTGGACGGACGCTTAACAGACTGAACAACCCAGGTGCCCCTCTTTCTTTTTTTAAATAGGTTCCAAACCCAACGTGAGGCCCGAACTCATGATCCTGAGATAAGCGTCGCATCCTCTACCGACTGAGCCAGCCGGGTGCCCCATTTTAAAATTTATTATTTTTAAAAGGACCATAAGGTTTCTCACTGCTCAGGCTGGCTCACCTTAAGAGGGTGGATGTCCTGGGGCGCCTAGGTGTCTCAGAGGACTAAATGGGCTATGTACTCAGTAATCCTTAAGTGTGATTATCTTGTAGGGACAGAAACTGGCCTAACAAGCCAAAGCCAATAACTGTGTCCTCAGTACCCAAAACAGGGCAGAGACAATGCTGATTGTTGCATGAACCCTGGAGACTTACGTGGAAAATCCCTCCTCTAGCCAGAATGTGTTATCTCTTGTTCTTTTAAGATCTCTAATGGTATAGTGATCAATTCCATCCGTGTCCCGCATGTTCTGGAGGCTCTGAGCGGGTAAAACCCATGGATCTTTTGCACACCACTGTATGCCCAGTGCCGTGCATGGGGCGTGGCGCATCCGAGGCCCAGGGATGAGCAGCTGTGGCGTTCAGATTGGCAGGGTCTAGGGCCTCTCTGGCCTTGCCTGCCCTCTGCATGCTGCCCACAGCTTTGGAGCTTTCACCCCTGAGCTATCACTGAAGTTGCTGCCACTCTTCCCACCACAAGTGTGGACCCACTCGATCAGAACCCAAACTCCATTTCCTGTCCTCAATCCTTGGGATTAAACTCTGTGCACTCAGGTTTCTGTCTAGGGTCCTCTCTTTGTAACACCAGAGCCCCTGTGAAGCCACAACACCCCTGCCATACTGTATAACCCTAGGCTTCCACATCTGCTTTGCAGGGACCCAGGGGGTCTTCTGGATGAGGGGCTCAGGGCCTCAGCAGCAGCTGTGGGGCATTCCCACTGGTAGTCTGCTACAATCCCAGGATCTGTGTGTGGTGGGGGGAATGGTATGACTTGCAACCCAGGGAGGGGGAGGAGAGCAAAAACTGCCAGGATATTCCACTTCCCTCTGGATGCCCTCTCGCCAGCAAGCCAGAGAAGGCAGAACAGAGGCCAGTGGGTTCTTCCCAGCTCTCTAGAGGACGGAGCTGATCAGCAGGAAGACCCCCATTTGGTGCTCACTGGCCAGAATCCCCTGGGGTATTGGCTCAGGTTACTTACATCCTTGGAAGAAAGACCCTACACAGTTTTATAATCAGAAACTTTCAGTTTATTTTGAATAAACCACTCAACATTGAGCAGATGACATTGCCTCAATTTTTTCTTTGAAGAAAACAAAGATATATGGTAAATTCATGAAAACACTGTGCCTTCCTTTATCTTCCATCCTTTGTAGGGCAGAAAAATTCTGCCTGATCTTTCTCATCTTCCTGATGATGTTAGCAAAGGACAGCTACTGGGGACACAAAAGGAAGCTCTCCACAGGTCAAGGGCTGCAGGCTACTGTCTGGGCACAGAACCTCCTACAGCTCTAGTGGTTGGGGGCCACAGCTGGGTACAAGTGCACTACGTGGCAGCCGTGCAGTCCAAACAATGCCCAGGGATGCCCACGGTGTGACTTAAGGCGCAGAGCTGCAACACAGGTCCTGTGTCATGGTGGTGACACGGAAAGGACTTGGTAAGAGAGGTAAAGGCTCCAGACGCCAGGATCTTCCACGTGTCAATGCAGCATTGACACCCACCCCGAGGTCCTGCAAGCAGGCATGTTCCTCCTTCAGTGAGCTCCCCACTGTTCTAATTCTGGGCTCATTTGCTGCCCTCCTAGCCTGTTTTCCCACTCCACCCCCCACAGTTCCTCCCTTGTAGGTGACAGAAAGAGACAGGACCTGACAGGAAGAGAGGGAGCCTGTAGCCAGCTGTGTACCCCATGATCCCAAGAGTCACAGCTGTCTTCTATCTTCAAGAGTGATTCAGTTTACAGCTAACATGATACCTGGGAAATTGCTGACCAAGGTGAAAATGTTTGAATATCAAAGAACTTCCAAAATAATATTCACAGATCTCCCAAGCAACTCTTCTAGGAGGTTAAGGAGGCCCTGTCGAGTATGGACAGCCTCAGAGGGGAGGCAGTGAACAAAGTCACAGAAACCCCAGGAATCACAAAAGTAACTTTTAAAAGGCCCATAGGACCAGGCTCAGGACAGGCAGGACACCACACAAACCACCTGTTCCTTTGTACTCTACTGTGCAAAAGCTGGCCTTCTCCCCTGACCAGCCCTTCTAGCATCATAGCTGAGACTACAAACCAAGGACTCTCCTGGCCTCAAGACTCCCAGACCCCAGAGATGGTGTCCTCCAACAGCTAAACCCAGGCAAGTGGGAGAGCACCCAACCCTCCAGAGCAGCCACAGAACACACTCCAGATAACATAAAAACCACGTGTGCAAACAAGGCCCCTGAGGCAGAAATACCAGTGCCCTTGGGAGGGCCATGCTGAACTCTGACCCTGAAGTTCACCAGAGAACAGTGTAGCAGGACAGTGTCAGGTTATGAATGGCCATCTGTGAACCTGGTTAGTTACACCACCAGAACACTGGCACAAAAGAAGGGACCAAGGTAAAACAAATTTGTTTGGGGGAATAATTCCCTTTAAAAGTAGATCTCTATCTTTAGGAGACAAAATGAAACAACTGTGCTGAACTCACATCCCCTGGTCTGGAGGGCCACAAGCTCACCTATGCTTTGCTGTGGGCTGGTCTCAGTAGCCAGACCCAAGTAAACCTGGAAGAAAGATGAGCTCACAGACACATAGTGCCATCAGACAATGACACCCTGTGACAAGGCCCTTTTCTGTATTATCTCCTCACTGCAAGGTGAGGCAGGTGCATCCAACCACTAAAAGGCCTCTAAGGACCAGGCAGAAGGCATGATGTGATTCTCTGCGCTCCGCGCCCATTACACAGGCCAACTCCATTCCCCACCATCTGCCACCCACGTTCTTCCCTTGGGACACCAGCTGTGGCCAGACACATGAGAATCCAAAAACAGAGACCCCTGGGGCCCTCTTACAGTAGACATTCTGAGGCAGTGGGGGCAGGCAGCAAATGTTATATTCTAAGTAAAATAGCTAGAGGGTAAAACACTCCATTGCCAATTTATTTTTAAAAAGGGTTCTGTGTAATTCTATGGTTTGTTTTTTTTTTTTTTTGTATAATTATACAACTTTTGAAAATTACATAAGTTGTAATGATCTAATACTATTAATAGTCATTCAGAAAAAACTTTCCCTCCCTCCCAACAACCATCCAGGGGGAATTAAAAGTCCTGAAAAGAGGCCAATTCAACATGGCCTCTACCCTGGTAAAAACAAAAAGCAAAAAGATGAGAAGAAAACAGAAGTGGACTAAGAGGTGTGCGGCCAGTGTCTCTCAGGAGTGGGGCCCTGGCTGTTGCCTGGGGTCGTGAAAGGCAGAGCCTGCAGCATGCAGTACGGCAGCCAGGAGGCCTCGCAGCCACATCTTCCTCACTCCAGCACGCCCATGTCCCACCTAGGTGTCATGGAAATCCTTCAGCAGGGTTCTCCTCCGCTGCTCTGCTATGTGCATCTGGTTCTCTAAGTCCTGCAGCAGGAAAGCAAGATGGTGCTCACACGGCCGTCCCACGCAGGGAGCAGCCAAAGCCATGTCCACCATGTCAGGGGCTATGAGGAGTCAAAGGTTCTGCCCTCCCCACCCTTCTCAGCAGCAGCTTCTGGGCCGCATGCTAACAACCCTGTCACTTTTAACACGGCAGTCCTCCCTGGCCTGCAATAGAAGGGCCAACAAGAGGGCAGCACTTACCCCTCTGTCATAGCTGTCTGCGCGCTCCACTTTCCATGACAGGTTTTCGATCTCAGCCTCCAGCTGAGCCTGCTGGTATTCAAACTGTATGGGCAGAGCAGGAGGGTCAAAAGGAGAGGGGCTGCAGCCGGGGCGGGGCCTGCAGATGGAGGGGCAGACGCAGCACCTCAGGCTCGCAAGAGCTACCAACAACCCTGATACTGTCCTCAGCGAGCAGAGTTAGTTCCTGGAGCCAGAGCCAGAACCCGATCAAAAGGCTACCCGAGGAGCACAGCCAAGTGGCAAGGCTACACTCACCCTCTACCCCAAAAGACAGGGGGAAAATTTAAGCCATTGAAAAGAATGCTCCCAACATACAGGGAAACAGATGTTGCAGAAGCAAATCACAATGGATCTTCACAGACATGGCGTTCACAGAATCTTTCAGTTTTTCAGCTCTTGAGATACTCAAACCATCTGACTTAGTAATTGTATACCCATTGTACAATTATACACAAAATGTTCCTCAATGTCTTATTTGTAATAATGAAAGTCAGAAACAATAGATGCCCAAATGATGGTATGAACGTATAACAAGTCATTTATCCTATTATTAAAACCGGTATTTACCAGCCTGGTAGATAATGACAACTGCAACAATAAGCAGTTATAACAATTGAATGCGACATATATAATTAACATTAAATAGATAAAAATAATTCTAAAAGGCTGAAAAATGCTAACAGTGGCCATTTCCTTCTGGTGGGATTATGGATGATGCAAATGTTTTTCTATGTTTTCCAACATTTAAATAAATGTGAATTACTTTATAATTGGGGGAAATAACCCATATCTAAGATACAGAATTAAAGATGTAAAAGAGTCCACTATAATTCAAAGACATGCATGCTGGAGATCCTCCCAGGCATGGGCGCTGGCCTTCCAAGTGACCACAGAACTTTTTAGCCAATTGCCCTATAAATATAGCTGTTCAGGGGCTTTGACATATCTACCTTACTATTACACAGAATGCCAGGGCATGCAGTCTATTTAAAGATGCCTAGAGGAGAAGTGACCTTCAAAAACTGACAGCTTTTAGGGGATGAAATCACTGGAATCTACTCCTGAAATCATTATTGCACTATATGCTAACTAACTTGGATATAAATAAAATGAAATAAAATGAAATAAAATAAAATAAAAAATATATATATTTTAAAAAACTGACAGTTTTGTTCTGCCCTCCCAATAGCTAGAGTCTGGTCCCCACTCTCCTGGAAAGTGCTAGTAGACAAGGGCACCTGTGAAGCTAAGAGGGCAGAGCAGAGGACTGCCTGGCCTTACCAATTTCTTCCTGGGTCCAGACTCCATGTAGTACGCGTATGGGTAAGTGTACTGCAGGGTGTATCGGCACTGCAATAGGAGAGAGAGAAGGCACCTGTGCCTGTGAACCTAACCCACATGCATCTCAGGCAGCTCCCACAATTCTTACCCTACCATGTGAGTTAGCCTGGCCCTGGCCCTGGCCCTGTAGGTGTGGGCCCAAAAGAAATGAGGCCGAGCTCAATCACGGATTAATTGGGAGATAACATGGGAAAAGCTGAAACAAAAATGGTCACAGAAGAACCCACAGTTCCTTTTTTAAACTCTGATTTATTACCAGCAGCTGCCTCAAAGGCTCTTCCCTCAAGTCGGACATCAGAGTCCACACACACAATCTCTTAGCTCCCTCTGAGTGATGTGTGGATGAGACAAAAGAAGAAAAGAGTTTGAGTTCTCCCTAAGGAGAACTAGAAAAGGGCTTGCAGTTCCTTCCCTGGGGTAGAGGCAGTGGAATCCTCTTCTTGGAAGTGCCCCCCACTGCGTGCAGCAGGCTGGGTCCTCAGGGGACACAGCCCAAGGAAACATGGGCCCATAAGCAGAAGTGTGCAGAGCTGTACACAGCGCTGCGTTCCCTTGCCCCATACAATGTTTCCCATCCTCAGAGGTTTGGGCCTAACAGGGACAGGCGCTGGACCAGGGATCAGAAGAGTGAGGCGGTACACACCTTAGCCAAGAGCTTGGCAGCATTCTGTAGGTACTGCCAGTCGATCCATGTCCCCAGATTATTCATGACCCTCTCCTGAATCTTTTCATGAATCCGCTGGTACGTCTGTGCCTCCAGCTGCAAGCTCTTGTTGTGGTTTTCCCACTACAGGGTACAGAGAAAGGAGAAAAGAGCAGAAGTCCACACAGAAGTTCAGAATGGCTGACACCTTGGTTGGCACAGGATGGCCACAGCTTCATCTAACTTATGGGGACTGTGTGTCCTTGAGAGTGCAGGAGGAGGACTTCTTCAGTCCACACTACTAACCCTGTCTGCCTGCCAGATCACCCTACCCTCTAGGGCAACAGGGCTCCAACCCTGAAGACTAAACAAGGCTAGGTACCCATTGGTCTACTGTGCTTAGAAACCAAATGTGCCATGCTTGTGGGCTTCTGAAGAGTCTTCCTGGGAAGAACTGCCCTCTAAATCTGATTAAGATGATAGCAGATGGAAAAGACTGATGGTCCCCTCACTGTCCTTCAGCCATCATTCAAAGAGCTTGTTGGTCTTGGCTGCTCTCTGGAACCTGAAAGCCACATTTATGGAGGTATCACTCAGGTCCACTGAAGGAGCTCCATTCCCTGCTTCCGTGTGCACATACCAGTAAACCAGTCACTGGGAATTCTACCTCAGAAGGCCAACTGGAAGAAGCCCAACCCTGAAGAGCAGCTGCAGAAGATGCCTACCCTCTCAAAGTAAAACAAGTACTTCTTGAGGGCCTCCCTGGCCTGGGCTTGCTGGCTCTGGTTGACAATGTCGGGGTTCTCCTTGTACCGACTGCACTCATAGTACTCGCTGCCATGGGTCTTCCAATCTCCTAGACACATCCAGCAGAAGTCTGTGAAGGATGGAGAAAGAGGCATTTACACCCACAAGATAAGACCACATTCCTCCAAAGGCACAGGCAAAGCAGTAGGACAGACAGATCCTGTGAGGGGAGTGGGGTGGGGTTGTCACCTGACCAGAACTTCCCAAGGGTACCGTTTTCCAGATGGAATGTGCACATCTCCTCTCTGTCACATCCCACTGTCCCTGTAGCCTTTTCTTGTTGATATGAACAGTAGCCAGAGGAACCTCTCAGTTCCATGAGCACATAAGCTTGGTGCCTTTTTAACCCAACACAGGTAGATGCTGACTGTACAAGACCACTAGTAGGCTGTGTCAATGCCACTGAGAAGCAGAAACTTGTCCAATGAGGCCCATCTGTTCGTCCAGAACACATATTTCCCTCCTGACTACCTCCACCCTCGTAACACCCGTCCTAAGAAGATTTTGTACATGAAGCTGGGAATAAAGGCTTTCTCCTATTCTGTCATTATTTAAAAAAGAACATTTCTATAAAACCAACAGCTACCCAATAGTTCATATTCAGAATTATAAGTCTGCTTCTACACTAAGGAAGCAAAGAGGGAAAAATAAAGATCTGCTATACATCCAACAATTACCATCTCACGGAGAGGAGCCAACCAGTCTGTCACATGGCCAAAACCTGATCTATAACCTATCTCTGCCAAAGACACCGACAGTGGGTAAACTCTGTTTTACCAGGATTCAAGTTGGCTCACTGACTTACCAAAAAGGCCTCTTATAAAAACGTGGAGGAGCTAAAGCCAAACCCAGAGGCCTAGAGGTTGTTCGCTTCCCTTCTCCTGGAAGCCCTCGCCAAATAGCAGCAAAACTGTGATCTCCTTAATCAGGTAGGTTGTGCTTGCTATGGTCGTAAATATTAGGGTTGTCCGTATAGGTGGTAGAACTATATAGCAAAGCAAAGGATGGTAGTAACTCTGGGTGGTAAGGGATGGGGAGACTATGGGAAGGGACACACAGGGAACTTCTTGAGTGTGAGGAATGTGATGGGGTGTTCACTTTGTCATTTCTCTTTAAACCGTATGCATGTCTTATGCACTGTTCTAAGTAGATGATACACGTCCCTCTCACTCAAATGCATAGGGTGGGATACCACTGAGGAAATATGCCACTACCAGTGGTCTATCTTCATTCTACACTTCAATCGCTATTTCCTTCTAATGCCTTGCCATGTTCACTCTGATTACAGTGGGCTCCTGGGAAAAATAGCATGAGATGAGACCCTTACAAAGAGAAACCCTCAGGGCCCCCTGGTCAGCATCAAAGCTGCTGTGTAGACTTGTCTGGACATACTTTCTACTTGGATTTTATTTCTTTATTTGATCTTGCAGGAAGGAAAGCAAAACCAACAGGTCCTTCTATGCAAGCTACTCCTGATGGATGAAGAAGATCCGAAAGGCCAAATCAAAAGACCCTGTGGAAACTTTATAAAACCTTGAAGGAAGACTATTATGTTACTCCTTCCAATAAAACAGCTGCTCTAAAAGATATCTGTAAAGTAGCACAGATAAGGCCCGAACTTACCTGCCTTGGCAAAAATAAAAAGAACACACTGAAATCTTCTTGGGTGACTGAGGATCATGAGGTTGTCAAAGAGTCATCCCAACCTTCACTTCTGACTATATGTGTGAGCGAGATGGCAGCAGGATTATAAGAGGCACCAGAAAGTAATAAGTCAAAAATCAAGAGCTGCTTTACGCTGGCGATTATAAGTGACCAAGGCTGCCCTTTGTTTTGTCACTTTACTACAAAAGCACTCACTAAACAAGCACTGGAGACCCATGCACAAGACTGTGCTGCTGGGCCTTGTGCACCACACCTAGGACTCACCGTGTTTACACTTGGAGCATTGCTGTCAGAGGGAAACAGAAGAGAACATGTTAAGGGCACGCTGACCAAAGGCTCCATGGCACATATGCAAAGGGTACAGGCTTCTGCTCACCATGTGATTGCAGCCTCCGTTCTTCTCAATGCAGATGTTACACTTTGGACACTGAGGAGACAGAAGGGCGCCATTAGGCTCACACACCACCAGGCTGGTTCTAAGACAAATTACACAAAGCTCTTGGCACCCGTGCCCAGCAGCTCATCGTGCGAGCCCTTCTGGGGAGGAGCATCTCACTTAAATGTGGCGGGTCGCTGAGGCTGGAACAGCAATTCAAGGAAATGAGGTCAGCACGTTTGGCTCTGAAACACTCCAAGTACTGGCTGAGCCCCACTAAGTCTTCCACCATCTGTCTCTGCCACAAGGCTGCTCAGATTAAGCACAAGCTGAGTCAGCACAATGTCTTCCTCCTTGGAAAGAATGCCAAGCAGCACAAGAGCTGCCACACCAGACCACGTCCTGGTCAGCTTGCCTGGACTTCTGCCTCAACGAGAGAGCAAGGAAACAACCTCTAAAGCTCACCTGCTCTCATTTGAGAGGTGCCACAACGTAGGCAGCAATGCAGAGACCAGTCTGACACTCTGCTCTCCCATTGCCACGAAGTAGACTATGTTTAATGTCACAGTCACAGCTGTGTTGTGAGTGCAGCAACTCAGCACATGACTGGCATAGGGTAGGTGCCAAGTCACCCAGGGTTCAAGGGGCTGAGGGCCATGTTTTCCCATGGGAAGTTTCAGAATGAGAACTGGGCATGCCCAGGCTTGCATGAAAGCCTCGCTCTTTATTATGTGTTGCTATCAACCACCTCCTGCCCAGGGCTATTAAAGCCTGGGAGGCATTAAAACAAAATCTGGTTTTCTTCTAATTAGTTCTTCTACTGGTCAAACTTTTCCAGGTAGGTCAGCATTTTATTAAAATAAATGCATCCAACGCATACTACGATAATCCGCTGCCAAATATGCCAAGTCTGGGAAAGGGTCTGCAGACTTCAGCAAGGGCCCTGGGGCCCTGGGTGTTCCACACTCAAAAAGCCAGCCACCCTCCCAGGCGAGGACCTAGGCGGCATTAAGGAGGGCAGATCCATGACAGGTAAGATACAGTCCTTACGTCTTTAGTGTGAGCACTAATGTAGTTGGCTGTTTCGGAGTCATCTGCACACTTCGTGAGCCATTTCCGGATTGTGGCGCAGTCTGTGGGGGCGTGATACATCTGACGACACTTGAAACTTAAAACCAGAAAAGAAAGACATTCAAATAATTGTTAGGCCAGGGTCCTATGTTTTCAATTTTCCTTCTGTCCAAGCCAAAAGATACTGAATTAGAGCTTTTCAAAGAAGTAAAGTTACCTCTCAAGCCTTTGGGATCTTTACTTACCCAGAATTATACTTAAAATATTGTATGAATTTCTCTTCAATCTAAGCACTTCTAAGATACACTCTCAATACATCCAAATAAAACGTTTCTGTCTTAAATTATCTTGTGTGGTGTTAACCCTCTTTGAAAGGATGTCAAATTCAGAGTTTACTCAAAGTGCACGGTAAGGTGCTCTGAGACAGATAACTTAGCTCAGATCCCAGGCCAAACCGAGATCCACTTTCCGAGAGCTCTGACTTAGCTCCCAGCCAGATGCACACAGTATGCACATCTGTCAGAATGGGTGCTGCCTGCATGATACATCTGACGATGCCTGAAACTTAAAATCAGAAGAGAAAAACATTCCAACACTCACTGGGCTACAGTTCCGTGTTTTTAATTTCCTTTTATCCAAGCCAATACTATGTTGGGTAGTGAAGGCTTTCAGGCAAACAGTCTAACAAATGCCCCAGGGGAACAAGTTCATAACAAGTGACACAAATGATGGAGAGCAACTATGCTACTGGTTCTTAACCTTTGGTAAGCCCCAGACTCCCTCAACAATGTCTTGAAAGGCAAGAACACACACACATGCACACGCACACGCACACGCACACACACACACACACACACACACACTTTCCATGTAGTTTCTCTGAAGCGCTACCGTGAATCTTCTAGGGAGGCATGATTAGGGACAGACATAGATATGGACCTAAATTATGGCTCTGCCATCACCTTGCACACCTCCATTTCTTCCCCAAGAACATAAGGGTAACGGTATCAATTGTACAGAGCTGTGACAATGAAGTTGACGTGATGAGAATAGTGTCTTTCCCATGGTAAGCCTTCAGTACACATTAGCTATTCCCATATCTATCGAATGGAATAAACTCTAAGTAGATGTAAACTACTTTTATGAATTACAGTGTTTTAAAATTAACCTACGCAGGCCAACATGGAGAAAGATTCAGATGCTGAAGATTGTTGCTTTCAAATACAGGGATTTGGGATATGGGATTATCTGTGCAGGCAAATACACCCCCACATAGACACAATCTCTGTGCCATGAGTCTTAGCAGCATAAACCACAGCATAGTCTCCAAGAATCTGTGCCACTTTTTTGTCTCTGAGCACTGTCAAACATCCCATGGGACGTGAGATGCTGGGTACATACTTGGAGCACTGCCCAAGTGGAGCCCACTTGGAGCAGAGCTGCTGTTTAGGCTCTAAGACCCTGTCTTTCCCAGTCCCACCCTCACCCACAGCAGCAGCAGTGGTGCTTTGGAGGAGGACAAGGCAGGAGCCCAGGGATGCTCAGCACTCACACTCACTCTTACCAGAAGACCTCGTTGCACCGATTGCACTGTACTCGGCGAGCTCTAGGCTCCTGTACCCGAATAACCATGGGGCAGTCTGCACCAGGGCACAGCTGGAGCTGGTAATGACTCTGTGAACACACCAAGGGGAAACAATGAGGACATCCCCTAGTCACTGCTTCCAAATCAGACCTCCCTGAGAGCTCAAACACCTTCTGTTCTTCCAGCTGATGACTTCCATCAAAGGGCTATAGGAATTCAGAAAGGATGCCACAAGGAACAGCATTAGGTAGATACTGAAGACCTCTAACGTTTAGCTAAAACTAGATAGCAAATCACTGGAATGACTTAAGGCTAGATTACAAAATGGAATACAGAATTGTGTCTGTGAGATGAAAGTGCACAGGGACCAGGTCTGGAAAGGAACACAGCCCAATCAGCTGTGCATCTGAAGGTATTATATTAAGTGAAGTAAGACGAAGAAAGACAAATACCATATGGTTTCACTTATAGGCAGAATCTAAAAAACAAAATGAACAAACACAAAACAAAAAGGGGAAGGGAGTTAGGGATGGGTAAAATGGGTGAAGGGGGTCAATTATATGGTGATGGATGGTTAACTAGACTTACCGTGGTGATCACTTTATAACATATACAAATACTGAATTATTACATCACACACCAATTTTCCCTAAAAACAAAAACTCTGAAAGGCTCGATGACCCTCACGCATGTACCAAAGGCAGCAAACAACACAAAGAACAAGGCACTGCTTATCCCACAGCACGTGCTTAAGAAGACCGAGATGAGTCAATCCAGTAAGCTCAGGCACAAAAGACAAAGATGAAAACTGTGCTGCATGAAAGCAGCAAGTCTCAACTGGAAGCCCAATGGAGGGGATGGACTCCAAACGCTGGAATTCTGGACAGGTTTTTAAACTGCACAAGAAGCAATACCCCTTCTCTGTGCTAAATCACACAGGGAACCAAATGTAAGAGCAACTCCTGAGATCTTCATGACTCATGTTCATCCCCTGAAATACAGCAGCTTGTTAAGCAGCTGGGTAGAAGGTGAGCACGCCTGACCATTCTATCAGAGAAAATCAAGGTTCAGAGAGGTAAAACAATGGGTCAAAGCCTACACAGTGAGGAAGTAAGAGACGTGGGATTCACGTTATTGTCAGTCTGACTCCAGGGTGTATGTTCTTTCACTACCACTCTAGTGGTTTCTAAACTTTTAAAAAGCTGTGCAGCTCTTTCTTCAAATTACAGCATGTAGGAACACGTGGATGGCTCAGTCAGTTAAGCGTTCAACTTCGGCTAAGGTCATGATCTCTCATGGTTTGTGATTTTGAGCCCAGCGTCAGGCTCTGTGCTGACAACTCAGAGATGGAGCCTGCTACGGATTCTGTGTCTCCCTCTCTCTCTGCTCCGTCCCCCATTCATATTCTGTCTCTCTCTCAAAAATAAATAAACAATAAAAAAAAAAAAAATACAGCACCTAATGGCAGCTTAGTCTACAAAAAGTAACCGTGATGAGAATGGATGGGAAGTAGGTCCAGGAAGACAGAGGCACAACAGGGGCTGGGCATACCTCCACATAGTCCCTAAAGAGGTAGCGCCTGTATTTGTCTCTCAATTCTTCATTGGGCAGCAATGGAAACACGAAGTCCTCTGGTGTTCGCAGTGGGCAGTCCTGAGCCATGCAAGAGACTCCTGTTGAACAAAGGCAACATGATGGACAACTGCGTCGCAGAAGACACAACAAGAATATATTTCCCCACTGAGTTCAACCAACAAATTCAGATTCCATATAGGAAACCCTTGAAGCCACAGAATGTATTAAAAAAAAAAAGAGAGAAAAATTAATATATTTACAATGATGCAACTAAGATTTCTCTCAAATTACATATAAATCACAAATAAATATGGGGCGTCTGGGTGGCGCAGTCGGTTAAGCGTCCGACTTCAGCCAGGTCACAATCTCGCGGTCCGTGGGTTCGAGCCCCACGTCAGGCTCTGGGCTGATGGCTCAGAGCCTGGAGCCTGTTTCCGATTCTGTGTCTCCCTCTCTCTCTGCCCCTCCCCCGTTCATGCTCTGTCTCTCTCTGTCCCAAAAATAAATAAACGTTGAAAAAAAAAAATTAAAAAAAAAAAAAAAAAAACAAATAAATAGCACCACTAAAAAGGCAGTATCATCTAAAAAATCCTATACAGTACTTTGGGCACCTGGCTGGCTCAGTTGGTAGAGCATGCCACTCTTGACCTCGAGGATGTGAGTTAAAGCCCCGACTGGGCACAGAACTTAATAAAAAAAAAAAAAAAAAAAAATCCTAGGGGCACCTGGGTGGCTCAGTTGGTTAAGTGTCTAACTTCAGATCATGACCTCATGGTTTGGGAATTTGAACCCACTTTGGATCCTCTGTTTCCTCTCTCTGCCCAACTCCTCCCCTGGCCCTCCACTTATGTGCAAGTGCACGCTCTCTCAAAAATAAACATTAAAAAAAAATCCTATATGGTTCTTGGCTAACAATTTCATTTTGTGATGTTTAATATTATGTGCAAGTGATTTCTACCCAACACAATGAGATTCTGCAGACACCATTAATGTGATGCTAAGTTAGATCCAATATCAAGTCATACTCTAACAAATACTCCTAGAACCAATCACGAAATCTGAATTATGTTACCTAAATAGCAGCAATCTCTGAGTGTTTCTGAGTTATGGTTGCCACTTGGGCTATCAAGATAGGGTAGGCAGCTTAAGGACAGTTCTCCCAAAAAGTAGCCTTGCACTCACACTAATGTTTACATATATGCCCAAACAATAGCCTTAATCATCTCATTTTGTTCAGGACTGAGAAAAACCTTGCGACTGTTCAACCTGTGTTTGGAAATGGAAACCAATGGTTCTGACAATAAAAACCTCAATCAGGCTCAGAAGAAAACACGCAGCTGACCTGAGTACCTAAAGGGGCAGAGTTGAAGATAAATACTTCATGCTAGCCTTTTACAAATTCTGTGGCAAACTCACCTACACCCACACCGTCCTTGACAAGTACTGAGCAGTGCTGTTCCCAGCAGCTACGGCAAAACTGGTGCTGACAGGCCAGAGAAAGTAGGTTTTCCTTCCGCACAAACTGCATACACACTGCGCAGTGGTGAGGAGGGTGGGCTGTGGGAACCTGGGGAGAGGCGGAACAGAATGAGTAAAGAGGAGCCTCTAGAGTCTGGGAGACACAGGGGTGCCTCACACAGTTAGGTCTTTGGGAAGTGATTCTGACCCTGCAACAAGTGTTAGAGCTCAACAAATGTGTGGGCTCTACGGGTCCCAAGAGTTCTGAACAGAAAGCATAGATGAGGAAGACTTCCTAAAGGAGATGGTGCCTGAGTGTTCGCCCTGGACAATCTCTCGGATTCAGAGAGGCAGAGGAAGGCTGAATGGAAAACTTACAGTAGTTTGTAATGTCAGGTTGAAAAGCTCAGGATTTCCAAATTGCCAAGGTCCTTAGAGGTCATTCAGTTCAACTTCTGCTTTTAGAGGCTACTGGGTTCTTTTATAAACTGTCTCATTTGATGAACAGAGCTGTCCCTCAACAAGTACTACAGAGGCTCTTAGAGGCTGAGCTGAGCGTGTAAAGCTTCTAATAGTCCCACTGCAGGTTTACTTGTCAAAGACAGTGCTTTCCCCATTATTAATGCCCAAAACACAAAATATTACAGCTTTTACTAAGTCACAACTCATCCTTAACATACTGCAGAGATGTCAAGTACAATTAATTTAGAGGATGAGGAAGGCTCCTACTAGGAAAGAAACCTTCTAGGATGTGGGCAAATAACCGCAAAGCTTGAACTCCAGAATCCATGCCATGCTACACAAACTGACAGACAAAGACAATGTGGGGACCCCTGGCCCAAGCCACAAATTGATGGAAAAGTCCACTACAGGTTTACATTAGGTTCTTGGTTAGCTCACTGGGAATACTAAAAAACAATTTGAAGAAAAAGACCGTATTCTCATGTTTATCTAGTATGCTCCTAGAAATGTTCTCCCAAGAACTACCGAAGTTAAGTGGCAATTTGAGCCCCAATTCTTCCTCCTAAAGAGTGTTTCCAACATGGCCTTATTTATTTGAAAATATTTGCTAACTCCTAAATACACAGGAAATTGCCATGCACACTGTAAGATATAGTTCCTATCCTTAAAGCACACACAGTGTGGTAGGGGAGCTGAAAGGATGAGTGAGTCGGTACATCACACACGCAAAGACTTCAAGGCATAACTAGAGGATTTTGGAGAGGAGAGATCGCGGGAGACAGGCATTGTGAGAGAAAGCTCAATTTGGGTCTTTAACAAATGAGTTCCACTCCCACAGACAAAGATGGGGACAGGGTCTGAACATTCCAAGCTGGGGATAGCATGAGAAGAGTCAAAGAGGCGTGCAGTAAGCTTGGGAACACCAAAGAACCCAGCAGGAATGGAACACAGGCTGTGTGTAAGTGTAAAGAGCAAGGTGAGGCTGGAGAGGGCCCCAGGACTGGCAATGATTTATTCTCCATCCATGAGGAAACTCTTCCAACTATAATGGAAATGGAAGATTTAGGCGCATGTTGGAACAAAAATCTCTGGCATGCTGTACCAGAAACAAAGCAAGATGGTTCTCAATAACACCTTAAGCCACAGCAAGAGCCATGTGTGTCAGGAGAAGCCTTGCTCAAGTGGCAGACACTCACATGTTTCGAGGGACTGGGCTGAACTCGAGCCTCAACAAGCAGCTGAGCAGAATTAGACTTGTATCTGCAAAACACAAGCAGAAATAAAGGGAATCAGAAATGAAGATAAGCATTTTAACCGTGAACAAAATCAGAAGACACCAACAAGTGCTGCAGTTGCACTAAAGTGTCTTTGTCTCTAATTACTGTCTGACAGAACCAAGCTTCCTTTTCCTTTGTATAAATACTTTTTCCTCTTTCAACTTTTTAGTTCTCAATTCGTATGAGAATAACCCTGCTTCAAAGATACGAAACTATAAGAAAAATACTTATGAAATACCATATCTGTTTTCAATCCCTTTCATGAAATATAAGCAAACAGCTCTGTGTCTTCAGAACAGGGAATGATATCTTAAGACATAGAAAATGCAGAAGTGCCTGGCTGGCTCAGTCAGTAAAGTATGCAACTCTTGATCTTGTTGGTTGTGGGTTCGAGCCCTGCTCTGTGCATAGAGATTACTTAAAAATAAAATCTTCAAAAAATAAAATAAAAAAAGGGCACATGGGTGTCTCAGTTGGTTTAGCAGCCAGCTCTTGATTCCAGCTTAGGTTTCATAACACGGTTTGTGGGATCGAGCCCCAATTCAGGCTCTGCACTGACAGAGTGGAGCCTGCCTGGGATTCTCCCTCTCCCTCTCTTGGCCTCTCCCCTGCTCTTTCTTTCTCTTTCTAAAAAATAAACAAACATAAAAAAAAAAAAAAAAGGGGGGCACAGAAAAAAGTATACAGGGTTCCTGGCGGGCTCATCAGGGAGAAGCATGTGGCTCTTGATCTTGGGGCCATGAGTTCGAGCCCCACATTGGGTGTAGAGATTACTTAAATAAATAAATAAAAACTTAATTAAAATTAAAAAAAAAAAAGCATAAAGGAAAACTCTGAAATGTTATGTTACATTTAAGAACGTCAGTTCAGGGTGCCTGGGTGGCTCAGTTGGTTAAGCATCTGACTTCGGCTCAGGTAATGATCTGGTGGTTCATGAGCTTGAGCCCCACATTGAGCTCTGAGCTGACAGTGCAGAGCCTGCTTGGGATTCTCAGCTCTCTGTCCCTGTCCCCACCCCTCTCTCTCAAAATAAATAAGTAAACTTAAAAAAAAAAAAAAAAAGATATCAGTTCATCAGAACACACCATAAAGTGAAAAACCCGGCTATATAAATAAATAGAAGGTAACTCAATACATACATAACAGGCAAAAGACTGATATTCAGAATAAATAAAAGCAAATTTCCTACAAATCCATTTGAAAAGACAAAATAACAATAAAAAACAAAGACAGAACAAGCATTTCATAGGGAAAAAAAAGCACAAACGGCCATGAACAAGAAAAGATGCTCAACCTCCATAATAATCTGGAATACTGAAATTAAAAACAATTAGATGCCATTTATACCCACCCACCAGATTGTAAAACTTCAAGGGTGACAGTATCAGGAACATTCATACCACTGGTGGGCATATAACATGGTATAATCACTTTGGAAACATTTTGTCATTTAGCAAAGCTAAAGAAACACACACCCTATTGCCCAGTAACTCACTTCCTACACTCAACCCTAGAAAAATTATATGACACTAGTGGTCATACACACGAGTTTTCAGAGCTGCATTATTTATAACAACAAAAAACTAAAATTCACAATCACAAATGTTGACAGGAATATGGATAGGATGTCTTAAGATGCAACCTTGTTAATTTAAAAAGTTTAAGAATACAGACAGCATGATTCCATGTCTGTAAAGTTCTAAAAACATCCAAAACTAAAGCATATATAATTTAAGAATAAATAAGAGGGGCGCCTGGGTGGCTCAGTCGGTTGAGCATCCGACTTTGGCTCAGGTCATGATCTCACGGTTTGTGAGTTCGAGCCTCGCGTCGGGCTCTGTGCTGACAGCTCAGAGCCTGGAGCCTGCTTTGGATTCTGTGTTACCCTCTCTCTCTGACCCTCCCCCGTTCATGCTCTGTTTCAAAAATGAACATTAAAAAAATAATAATAATAAAAAAAAAGAATAAATAAGAAAATGATCGGGGCGCCTGGGTGGCGCAGTCGGTTAAGCATCCGACTTCAGCCAGGTCACGATCTCGCGGTCCGTGAGTTCGAGCCCCGCGTCGGGCTCTGGGCTGATGGCTCAGAGCCTGGAGCCTGTTTCCGATTCTGTGTCTCCCTCTCTCTCTGCCCCTCCCCCGTTCATGCTTTGTCTCTCTCTGTCCCAAAAATAAATAAACGTTGAAAAAAAAAATTAAAAAAAAAAAAAAAGAAAATGATCAATACTGAATTCAAGATACTGGTTGCTTTGGAGAAGGAAGGGGGTGTGGCTAAGCAGGAACTGCCACCAGAAGCTTCAGAATAAAATGTCCACTTCTTATTTGAATGGACACTTAAATGTGTTTGCTTAATCATTCTTTAAAACCTATACATTATCACGTGTGCACATACATTTTTGAAAAATATTTCATAAAATTTAATTCTTTTCTGGAATGAGGTATGAAATATATACATTTAAAAATAAAAACAGGGGCACCTGGGAGGCTCAGTCGGTTAAGCATTTGACTTTGGTCATGATCTCACCATTCCTGAGTTCGAGCCCCCGCATCAGGATCTGTGCTGACAGCTCAGAGCCTGGAGTCTGCGTCAGATTCCGTGTCCCTCTCCCTCCCCCTCCCCTGTTCGTGCTCTCTCTCTCTCAAAAATAAACATAAAAAAATAAAAATACAAATAAATAAAAAAATTTTTAAAAAAGGGGTGCCTAGGTGGCTCAGTCAGTTAAGCATCAAACTTTGGCGTGGGTCATGATCTCACGGCTCATGAGTTCGAGCCCTATACTGGGCTCTCTGCTGTCAAGGCAGAGCCCACTTTAGATCCTCTGTCTCCCTCTCTGTCTGACCCTCCCCAACTTGTTTTCACTCTCTCTAAAATAAATGTTAAAAAAATAAAAATAAAAACAGGTGCCTGGGTGGCTTAGTCAAGTGTCCCGATTCTTGATTTTGGCTCAGGTCATGATCTCATGGTTGTGGGATCAAGCTCCGTGTCAGGTTCTGTGCTATCATCATAACATAAGAGAATCCCTGCTTGGAATTCTCTCTTTCCCTTTCTGCCCCTCCCTCACTCACACACACTCTCTCTCAAGATAAATAAATTTTAAAAAGTAAAAATAAAAACAATTATCCTGTGGCAATGAAAGTGACACACAAAACCCAGGAAAATGCATTACCCAAAAATCAGGAATCTGAGCAGGGAACAATGTCTCATGTAAGTGTGACTTCCTTATTTCACTTAGAATGCCTCCCTTCCACTGCTTTTATTCCTACTTCTCACGCTAGTAATCTTAATATCTGCAGCCATCTTGTCCTTTCCCAAGTTAGGCTACAGAGTCTGGGCAGTGAGAGGTACCCCACTGCTGGAACCTACATGGTTCCAGAATTGTGAGTAGTAGAAACAGCACTGCAGACAATGGAAGTTCACACAGAAGTCTATCTAAATGTATTCGGCTCTTAAGGATAGAGAGTGAGAGTGAGAATGCAGTGGGTGGGATCAGGAGCACACTTGCTCCTTCCTGAGTGAGCTAAGCTGCTCCAGTGGGTACAGCCATCCCAGTTATGTTTAGCCTGGAAAAGGAAAGGTATGATCTTCCTTCCTCTGAAGATAAATGGATCACACCATTCAAAAAAAGACTCACTGTGGTGTGAAAGGGCAGGAGTGGCAACCAGTGATTCTCACCAGTGGCAGTTTTGTTCTCTAGGGGTTATTTGGCAGTATCTGCTGATCTTTTTGATTTCACGGACTGGGGGTGCTAATTTCAGTGTGCCAGATTATTATGAAGGTTGAGTATCTTTTCATGTTAATGGTCATTTGAGCTTTCTTTTCTGTGAAATGCTTGTTTGGTATTTTGCCCATTTTTTTAAAGTTTATTATTTTTTGGGGGGAGGGGGAGGGACAGAGGGGGGGGGGGCGGAGACAGAGAATCCCAAGCAGGCTCTGCACTGATAGGAGCAGTGGGGCTGAATGTGGGGCTCAGGTTCAAGCTCAAGAACTGTGAGATCCTGACCTAAGCCAAAACCAAGAGTTGGACACTTAACCAACTGAGCCACCTAGGCGCCCCTTGCACATTTATTGTTATTTTGTCTTTTCAAGTGGATTCTGCCAAACCTCCTACAACTCACAGAACAGTGTCCCCATGACAAAGAGTTATCTATCCCAAAATGGCAGGAGTGCTGAGGATAAGAAACCCTAAGCTAGAAAGAAGCACATGCCTATGAAGGTGGGACACAGGGACTCGTCCCAGAGGGTGCAGGAGGAGGAGAAACCCCTCCTCCTGAGAACTTCCAGGATACCTCAAGACTTGAAGATCAGAGCCAAGAGCTCTGGTTCTGATGGTAAGCTGGCCTATCTTTTCTGAAGGTAATATTCAAAAGTATGTTGCATTCCTCACTTGATATATCCAAAAGAAACAAATGGAGATGTTGGCAAGTGTTATCTAGAAGGGCACTGATTACAAATTTAAAAAGGTATTAAAAAACTGAACTAACTTCACTGTCTACAACAGGAGTTAGGAAAAAGCATGGAACATCTATGTGATAAAATACTAAGCCAGCAATAAAACTGAGGTAGAAAAAAATATAATGCAAACATGGAAAAATAGTCACCATATACAGAGAGGAAAAAAGGATATACAATATGATCCAGTGTTTTAAATATATAATATGCACATTGCAAGGATATACTCCAAAACATAATCACCACTGGGTGGGTGGGCAGAGAAAGAAGCTATGGGCAATGCCATGTCTCTTCCTCCAAACACCTTACCTGTCCAGTATCTCTGCAACTTGCCAGTGGAAATTAACTAATATAAGTTTAGCAACTGAATGAGATACCTAAAAAGAAGAAAGAAAAAAAAATCAAATTACAACTGTAGTTTCTTTCACAGAGCTCCACATTTTGAGAAGTGCATACACATTCATGTCTACAGCAGGCCCAGGCTTGACTTCCAAATTCTTCCTCTTGGTTCTCTGCTTCATCTTTTAAGTTCAGACTCTTATGATCTTAGTGATTTCCCAGATCTCTTTAACTTTCCTTTGTTTTCATTAATGACCCTTCCAAGAAATCAATCTGAATTGAATCTTAAGCAAAACCTCCCTGTCTACAGTTAACAATCCAGTGTTCAATTTAAGCAAAAAAGCTGTGTTCTCTAAAGTGGTCTATGTTCCCTCAAGCTGCTGTAGGAGGCCACACATGGGAAGTGCACCTCTAGTAAGGCCCATTACTTGCAGAAAATCTCTAGGCTTGGACTTCTTGTATAATTCCAGCAAAACAACACACACCTGTATAAAACCTCCAAATTCCTGCCAACCAATGAGCCCTGATTGCAGGAAGATTTAAAAGCCTTGGGGCACCTGGGTGGCTCAGTCAGTTAAGTGTCTGGCTCTTGATTTCAGCTCAGGTCATGATCTCACTGTTCATGAGATTGAGCCCCCACATCAAGCTCTGTGCTTACAAGTGCAGATTCTGCTTGGGATTCTCTCTCTCTACCTCTCTCTGCTCCTCCTGCATGTGCGCACGCACGCGCTCTCTCTCTCTCTCTCACTCTCTCAAAATAATCAACTGGGGGAAAAAAAGTCTATGGGCAGTCTTTGTGGCCCCTACCTTTTAAAGCACACTTGTTATTTCCCAAAAATAAACAAACATTGAAAAAATAATAATTTTTAAAAAAAGGGTGCCTAGGTGGCTCAGTTGGTTAAGCGTCTGCCTTCGACTTAGGTCATGATCTCGCAGTTCATGAGTTTGAGCCCCACATCGGGCTCTATGCTGACAGCTCAGAGCCTGGAGCCTTGTTTGGATTCTGTATCTCTCTCTCTGCCCCTCCCCTGCTCAGACTCTGTCTCTCCTTCAAAATAAACAAAAAAATTAAAAAAAAAATGTTTTTAAAGCACACTGGTTATGGCTGTTAAAGAGTCTCAGAAGGTGCTTTGAGCTAGCAATTCTACTTCTGTAAATTTTTCTGAAGAGATCATAGAGGACAGGTGTACCACAGTGTTTTACAAGAGTAAAAAATTAAAATAACCTAAATGTCTAATAAAAAGGAACTAGGTAAATAATATATGACATATCCATGCAATGAACTATGCAGTCATTGAAAAGGATGTTACAGAAATAAGTTTGACATAGGAAGAAGTTCATATTTTAATATTAGGCTAAACAAGCCAGTAGTAAGATAGCATGTACATGTTATAGCCACAATATCCTGTTAATAGGGGAAGCAGACTAGTTGCAAAAAGGAACAGCCTGAGGTTGTCAAGAGTAGGGTAGGGCCACAGAAGATGGGGTTGTGTTTGGAGGTCTAGATGAGGCTTCCCAGAGAGAGCACTGCAGAGCAGGAGGGTGCCACTAAATCAAGGAGAAACGAGAAGCACACTTGAGGCCAGGGAGCTAAGAGAACACACAGAACCTTAGTACTCTGTTCACTGGACTGAGTCTTTAAACTGGAGCTACCAAGGAACCGTAAGGTAGTACATACTTGGTTCACAGATAAGAACTGCAGAGAGGGGAGACACAGTGACCAACTTGCAACCCCTGCTCCTAGAGCTCAAGTTACTCCTGAAAGGAGATAGATGCAACTTACTAAGCAAGGGCATATCCCAGTGCATAATCAGTATCAAAGGTTGTGCACTGAGTGAATGCCTTTCTGTCTTGCAGCCCAGGAACATTTGGAGAAAACCCAGGTCCCAAGACAGCACACTTCACTAAGGATGGGGGTCCCCACTTCTCTTCCATGCACGGGAAGAGGCATCAGACTCAGGCATGTTGCTGTAGTATTTTCTTGTTGAGGACCATGGAGACTTTAGGTCTAGGATTCCTGAATTATAACTGACATTTCTCCTCACTATAACCATAACAAAACTATTTATCCACAGCAACCCCTATCACAAAATGAAAACAGAGACAAAACATACAGTTTAAACTTAAATAATGGTTTTGAATGTAGCTCCTGGCTACAAACTTTCTTAAAAACCTGACTGTGATACTGTTTTTGATGACCTCCTCACAGCCTTTTCTATCATCTCTTACCTAATGGAGCCCAGTCAGACCTACACCATCGTCTGTCCTGACTTCTAAATGTCTTGCCATGCTGTGGTATGAAACCATCTGGGAAACCCAGAGAAGTCCTGGCCATGTCTAACAGCCACCTCCCCTTTCTCACCATTGATGGCTTAGATGAAGCCTTTAAGCTGAGACAGGGGTCAGGCTGCCTCTCATCCACAGAATCCTGAACTTTACTGGACACAGGGGGACCACTCAATGACACCAATTATTAAATGATATCATGTCTGTAATCTGTGGATTTTCAAGATGGAATCCTTCAACCTTCCTTAAGAAACAGAATGTTAACACTCTACCTTGTCTGATCCCTTGATTTGAATAGCACTAACAGCAACAACAAAAAACCTCAGAATTAGCACACCAGGTACAGCCCACCTATGGAAAATCTGGCCCTCTGTTGAAACAGAAATTTTATTAATGACTGCAAATCCACTAATGACCAACTCAGAATATCCCAACAGATTTGAGTTTTGGTGAGAACAGATTATGTGAAGAGAAGATACATCTAGCACTTTATGGAACTGACAGTGGAGTGATAGGAATCTATTCTTTCAGTGCCAACAGCCAAGAATACGTCAATATATACGAGATAGTAGGCACACACATGTCAGCTTTATGCACCCCCCACTAGCCTTCTGCAGGAAGTGCTACTGTGATCCCTAAGTCACAGATGGAGGTGTGAAAATGGCCCATATTGTGTCCACAGTGTATCATAGAAAATCAGGGATTCTTTCCTTCAATAATCCAATATAAACCTGAAGACACCCAGAGACAATTTAAGCAAAATGCAGTGTGACTGCACCTTGCCCTATAATGGACACCAGGGAATCTATAGGGAAGTCAGGTTCCAAAAGGCTCTCTGGCAAAAACAGCACAAGGGTAGAGGAAGAGGACCTAGAAGAATTTATGCTAAAAAAAGGAGTCTCAGCAGTGAGGCTACCTCATCCCTGATTTGGGGTCACAAGAGAGAACTGACTGCACACACACCCCAGCAGTATCTCAGAGGAAGCAACCACAGGTGATTTGGGGGCATAAAAGGATGTGTGTTGGGGGCAGGGGCACTATTTAAGCCATTTTCCACAAAAGGGCCAGGACAAACCGTGGGGAGGATATTAAAACATTAAAGAGTACAAACAGCTAAACTCTCGCAGGAAAGAACTCCCTGAGTTTTCATGCCATTACTGTCTAATGATCAAAGAGTTATTCAGAATCTATCAGAGTCAATACTTCACAACTGGGGAGTCTTCCATTCTTCTCTATTATTTTCAATCGTGGAGAACAGAATCTTCCAGCAGAATCAAGATGAACCCTTGCTACACTGTTTTGATCAAGAAATTAGCAACCTATTAGTACTTTTGTCTGGACCCCTCCACTCCATAACCTTTAGGATTACCTTCCTGAAACCCTGACTGGAAAGTATTAAGACAGCTCTTACAGAGCTGTTACATCTTGCCAAGATCAGTTCCCACACTGCTTAAAAACCCATCACTGCTTTCCAGTACTGACAAGACAAACCTGAAGCCCTTAGTGGAAGGCATCAGAACCATTGTGCCCTGGAGTCCAGCAACAGACCAAGTGATTCTAGCATCCCCATGCACTTTGCTAACTGTTCTCTGCCAAGCATGCCCTTTTCTGTAGCAAATATTTGGAAATTAAAGAACATACTTCTGAGCAGAACTGGTGTGTCAAATAAGAAATCACAAGAGAGGGGTGCCTGGGTGGCTCAGTAGGTTGAGCATCGACTTCTGCTCAGGTCACGATCTCGTGATTTACGAGTTTGAGCCCCGCGTCGGGCTCTGTGCTGACAGCTCAGAGGCTGGAGCCTGCTTCGGATTCTGTGTCTCCCTCTCTCTCTGCCCCTCCCCTGCACATGCTCTGTCTCTCTCTGTCTCAAAAATAAATACATATTTAAAAAAAAATTGTTTTAATAAAGAAAAAAAAATAAATCACAAGAGAAATTAGAAAATGTTTTGAAGGGCGCCTGGGTGGCTCAGTCAGTTAAGTGTCCAACTTCAGCTCAGGTCATGATCTTACAGTTTGTGGGTTGAAGCCCTGTGTCATGCTAGGCACTGACAGCTCCCATCTTGGAGCCTGCTTCAGATTCTGTGTCTCCCTCTATCTCTGCCCCTCTCCTGCTTGTGTGTGCTCCTCTCTCTCTCAAAAATAAACAAACACTAAAAAGAAAGAAAGAAAGAAAGAAAGAAAGAAAGAAAGAAAGAAAGAAAGAAAGAAAGAAAATGAAAATGTCTTGAACTGAATAATGAAAATACCACAGAATTTGGTGAGATGCAGCTAACATGATGCCAGGGAGAAATTTACAACTGTAAATGTTTATACTAGGAAAAAAAATCCTTAAGTCCCCCTTGAGAAACTAGAAAAAGATGATAAAACTTAAAGCAAGTGAAAAGAAAAAAATAATAAAGAAAAAAAAAAAAAACAAGAAATAAATGAAATCCAAACCAAATAATATTGAAAATTAACAGGAGTGCCTGGGTGGCTCAGTCAGTTACGCGCCCGACTCTTGATTTCAGCTCAGGTCATGATCTCACAGTTTTTGAGTTCAATCAAGCCCTGTGTCAAGCTCTGTGTTGCCAGCGTGGAGGCTGCTTGGGATTTCCTCTTTCTCTCTCCCTCTCTCTGCCCCTCCCTTGCTCTCACTCTCTCAAAATAAATATTAAAAAACTTAAAAAGAAAATTAACAAACCCCATTAGTTGATTCTTCAAAAAAATCAACAAGGGGTGCCTGGGTGGCTCAATGAGTTAAACACCCAATTCTTGAATTCAGGTCAGGTCATGATCTCACAGTTCATGAGTCCAAGCCTCACTCTGACAGGACAGAGCCTGCTTGGGATTCCTCCCCCCACCCCCCCTCACTTGCATACTCTTTCTCTCAAAATAAATAAACTTTAAAAAAATAGATCAATAAAATTGATAAAAACTTTAGCTAGATTAAGAAAAAGAGAATACAAATGACCAATAACGGGTGAAAAAGGGATAATAAATTTAAATCTTAGGTGAAATTGACAAGATTCTTGGAAAATACTTAGCAAAACTGACACAAAGTAGAGGAGATAAACAGAATAGCTCTTATATCTACTACAGACATTGACTTTATGATCAAAAATTTTCTCACAAAATTCCCATGCCCATAAGTTTTTACTGTTGAATTCTATCAACACCAATCTTACTTTTAGAAACTCAAGGAAGTTACACTTCTTCCAATTTATTTTATGAAGCTAACATAATAACCCTGATATAAAAATCTGACAAAAATATAACAGAAAGAAAACTACAGACCAGTATCCCTTATGAACATAAACACAAAAATCAATCCAAATATTTTAGCAAATTAAATCCAGCAATATAGAAAAAGGACAATATATGATAATGAAGTGAGGTTTATCCCAGGAATGGAAAGCTGATTTAACATGTGAAAACTATTATAATTCATTGAATTAAAAAAATAAAGGTGGAAAAATGATCATTTCAGACACAGAAAACCCATTTGACAGAATTCATTCAAGATATAAATTTGCAGCAAATCAGGACAAAAAGTGAATTACCTGAGAGGTGAGGGAGAAAAAGTGAACTGCCTGAATCTGATATAGAGCACCTATGAAAAACATTATACTGAATGCTAAGATCAAGAAAATGGCACAGATGACCATGCTGACCATTTAACATTATACTGGAGGCCCTAGCCAGGGCAATAAGGCAAAGAGAAAAGAAAAAAAGACATTAAATAAAGATTGGAAAAAGAAGCAAATCTGTCTCTATTCTTAGATAAAATTGATTGTTTACTCCGAATATCCTAATATGCAAAAATTACTACTAGAATAAATGAATTATGAGATAACAAAACAAAGTCAATATACAAGAATCAAATGTATTTCTATACAGCAGCAAACAAATGAAAACTAAAATTTTAAACAGGTGAAATGTATTTTAGTAATATATTTAGACCAATATATCTGAAATATTATTTCAACAGGTAATCCACAAAAAATTATTCAAGAACTATTTTATTTTACATCTTTTTTCTTTAAGTTTATTTATTTTGAGAGAGAGCTAGCGTGTGAGCATGCACGTGAGGGCGGTGGGGGGGGGGGGGTGCAGAGAAAGACAGAGACAGAATCCCAATCAGGCTCCGTGTTGTCAGCACGGAGTCTAACATGGGGCTTGATCTCATGATTAAGACTTGAGCTGAAATCAAGAGTTGGCCACCCAACCAACTGAGCCACCCAGGCGCCCCTTACATCCTTTTTTTCATATGAATCTTCAAAGTACACTTTTATTTTATTTTTAAATGTTTTATTTACTTATTCATTTTTTAGAAAGCATGAGCGGGGGAGGGGCAGAGAGAGAGGGGGGGACAGAGGATCTGAAGTGGACTCTGCACTGAGAGCGATGAACTCGATACGGGGTTCGAATTTACAAACCGCGAGATTATGACCTGAGCCGATGTCAGACGCTCAACCGAGCCACATAGGTGCCCGAAAAGTACACTTATATTTTAGAATCATAGCATATACCAATTCAAAATGGCCACATTTCAAATCTCAATGGCTACATGTGTTCATAGCCGCCATACTGAACAACATAGCTACAGACTGAAGACAATCAAAATTAATCAAAATCAAAGCAGGGTTTTTTTGGGAGCGGGGGGCAAGAGGCACACATTAACAGTTGATCCTAAAATCCATGGACATGGAAATGACCCAGAATATTCAAAACAATCTTGAAAGAGAAGAGCAAAGTTGGAGGACTTATGCCATCTGACTCTAACACTTACTATAAAGCTATAGTAATCAAGGCAGGAGGGTACATACAGGCTTAAAAACAGACATAAAGATCAATGCAACAGAATAAAATTCAGAAGTAAACTCAGACATTTATGGTTAATTTTAAACAAAGGTGCTAAGGAATTCAAGAGAGGAAACATTCAACAGATGGTTCTGGAATAACTGAACATCATTATGCAAAAACAAAACAGAACTTGGACACTTCGTATCACACAAAAATTAACTCAAAATAGTTCACAGATTTAAATGTAAAACTAAAAACTAAAAAACTTCTACAAGAAAATCTTTGCAACCTTGGCTTAGGCAAAGATTTCTTACATAAGACAATGAAAGCACATTGATAAACTGAACTTCATCAGAATTAAACTTTTACTCTTCAAAGACATTAAGAAAATGGAAGAGATAAGCCACAGAGGGAAAATAATTACAAATCATGTATCTGATAAAG
This sequence comes from Prionailurus bengalensis, assembly GCF_016509475.1. Classification (NCBI taxonomy): domain Eukaryota; kingdom Metazoa; phylum Chordata; class Mammalia; order Carnivora; family Felidae; genus Prionailurus; species Prionailurus bengalensis. The sequence goes on along the minus strand of NC_057348.1, from coordinate 18,314,050 downwards.
GATTTAATTCAGAATCTATAAAGAACACATGCAACTCAAGAAGACAACCTAATTTTTAAAAATGGATGAAAGATTTGAACACTTCACCCCAAAAATGTATGAACAGTAAATAAGCAAAAGAAAAGATCTTCAATATCATTAGTCATAAGGGAAATGCAAATTAAAACCATAAGATACCACTTCACACTCACTAGAATGAATATAATCCAAATGACTGTCAATACCAAGAGCTAGCAAGAATGTGGAGAAACTGGAACCCCTACAGAATGCTGGCAGCAATGTAAAATAGCAGTCACCTCAGAAAACAGTTCGGCAGTTTCTTAAAACGTTAAACACACATATTACAACCTAACAATCCCACTCCCAGATATCTATCCGAGAAAGATGAAAGCATATGTCCATTTAAAGCCCTGGACATGAATGGTCATGGCAGCATATTTCAGAATAGCTTCAAACTGGAAACAACCCAATGTCCACAACTGATGAATGAATGGATAAAAAAAATGTAATATATCCATACAACCGAAAATTCAGCAATAAAAAGGAAAGCACTACTGACATGTAATATGACATGGGTGAACCTCAAAAACATTACGCTCAGTGAAAGAAGCTGGACACAAAAGACTACATATTGTATAATTCCTTTGATATGAAATTTCTAAAAAAAAAAAAGGTAAAACCATACATACAGAAAGATGATCACTAGTTGCCTGGGGCTGTGAGCAGGGACTGACTACTAACCAACACATGGGAACTTTCCAGATGACGAAAATATTCTATAACTCAGATTGTGGTGATGGTCACATAGTTGTATAAATTTACTAAAATTCTTCTAATGGTACACTTTACAATGGGTGAATTTAATGGAATGTAAATAATCCTTCAATAAAGCTGTATAAAAATAAAATTGGTCAATGGCTAGATATATAACAAAGCAAACGTAGCAAAAGGTTAGCAACTGTATAATCTTGATCACAGGTATATGGATGTCCACTATATAATTCCTTAAACTTCTTTGTATGTTTTAATTTTTCATAATAGAAGTCAGGACGGAAAAGTTTGCCAAATTTATTTAACATAATGGCAATAACTTGCATAAACAAATGTTACAATAAACAAAAGGCTGACCTTTAAGCTACTGCATTAGTCACTCTGACCTTTCGAAAAATCCTCCTTCAGAGTTTTAACATAGTTTTGACTAAAGGTTAACTGATCATACAATGTGAATTTCAGCATAAATAGATACAACTTCCATACAGGTCTATAATGCTAGTTAACTTTATAATGCTCTCTGGCTCTCTCTCGACCTCCCAGACCAAGCTTTCTTAGTGTTCCACTAGATGCTCTGCTCCTAGTCTTTTGGCTCCTTAAATGTTGCTGTTCCACAAAGCACAACTCTCAAGCCTGTCTTTGGGTTATCACAGTCATGTCTAAAAGCCTTGGTCAGTGTGAACATAAGCCCCAAAGATAAGAACTCTTATTTTTCCTGGGAGCTGGGGAAGGGATGTGACTGATCAAGGTGGGGAAGGGAGGGCAAGTAGTGGTATAAAGTTCATCAAAGACTGAAGGGTTCCCTCGAGTCTCTGGTGGCCCAGAGAAGGCTTTTACAGAGTTAAAGATAAGGTAAGAGCAGAAGCCAAGAGCAGCCTATCTTCCCTGCCCTTTTTCCCTCTTTCCCTGTATCCTCAAACCTGACCAGTTCCTAGGGTCAGGAGCCTCTAAGGAGCTTTCCTTCTAGATTGAAAAAAAACTGTGGGATTGCCCTCTGTTGTCATTTACCCTAACCACTGCTCTGCACTGCCAATCCAATCTTGCTTGGTTTTGCATTCCATTTACAATCCTCAAACCCTCAAGTGGTTTCCATATCTTTATTCCAGAAAACCCTTAGCTACATGCATGCCAGAAAGGACTTTACTGCTGGTCATCAATATATCCCAAAGGTTGCAGACAAAAACCTTCTGTCATCTTCTATAATCTATGTTTGGGACAGACGCTTAAAAGATATTTCCCTGATACAGGTCCTCAAAACATGTCCAGTAGTTACCACTTGTGCATAGATTATCTAAAGGAGTAGACAGCTGCTGGGAGTCAAGTTCTCCTTTCTGTTTCTTATAAACAATATAGTAAATGTGCTACACAATTCTATCCCTATTTCATAAGGAGGACTTGGGGGGTAGGGAGTGGGAACCAGTGGGAAATCCAGAATTTGGGCAATGATGCTAAGATTTTCTCACAGAGATGTAATAAAGTGTACAAGAATGCTTTAGCCTTTGTTGCCATCAAGGAGGTCCTCACTGGTTAACAGTAGTACACAAGTCCACAACCTCTGCATTTCAGTAGATATTCTGGAGACACTTTCTTCCATGTTCTAAGGGCTTCAGAGACTAGAGAAATGAAATAGTGTAAACATCAAACTCAGTTAGAGTGGATAACACCTTGATAAAACCTCTGAATCTCATGGCCTCCAACCCACTCATTACAAGGAGACAGCAGCAGGATTTCAAGACCTTAGATAAGGCAACAGCAGCAGCAATTTGGTTATCGGCTTATACTTCAGCAATTCTGACTTGCTGCCCCACCCTGTATTTCAAATTTACTGCTGTATATTTTCTCCGTTAGGTCCCTACGCAGAAAGCTGACTGTGGCAAAATGATTTTTTATATCACAGGTCCCTGAGCCTACCTCTTCTTAATCTCCTGACCACAAAGAACTTAAAATACCAGAGCTACTGAAGGAAATGGTAAGTACATACAACATTCTAGACCCTTTCTAACACAGCCAACATCCATCTTTGGGGAAAATGTTTTAAGACTTTCAGGAAATTTAACAGTTACTACTTGACATCCCAGAGCACTTGGATCGTATACGTTTATTATTCAAAAATAATGCATAAGATATGTTAATTTATATAAGGATCAAGGCACATAGTGAATAGCCTCTGCTCGTGACAACAGTTCTCCAAGGAAACCCACGAACATGGTCAGTTGCTTCTTCCTCTTTTTAGTCTCCTACAGTTGATTCAAGCTGTCCAGCCCTCAGGGACGAGTTAATAACACAGCTCGCAAACAGATTTTTTTCCCCCAGAAAAAAGAAATCCAGCAGCCCACCAAAACTGTCACCATCCCTTCCCACACTTACCAGTGCCATAGGGAGGATGCAGCTGATGGCAGTGAGCATCAACGGCCTGAAAAAATACAGGTGGTAGTTTCAATTTTTATTTAGAATTCTTACTTGCCAACTGCCTGAAATTTTTTAAGGCTACACGAATGGGTCTCCATGCCTCAGCCTGTGTTAAGCCACTTCGTAGTCCAATCACATTTGTTAACAAACACTAGTGGTCATTCACTAAACAGCAGAGATGAAGGAAAGGAGTGAATTGTGGGTGAGCTTCTGGGCCAGGATAGAAAGGGACATGATAAAGGAAAGCTAGCCTAAGGAGATCAAGATGGATGAATTCAGGTCTTGGAGGGTGGGGGGTGAGGCGAGAAGGTACTAAAGGAGTAAGAGGAAGAAACAAGGTTAAAGCACAGAGACAAAGGAGTAGGTGAACATCGGCCTACTAGAATGGGACAAAATCAGCAGCAGTGGTGGTGGCAGTGGGGTCCCAGCTACCTTAGGCGAGGCTCACCCCTACAATCAAATTTAAGTGGGTGGGCCTTCATTCTCCCAGACTTCACATCTACATATTCTCAGCTTCTAGAAGGTCAGCTCTCTGGCACCTGATCATAACTTGGCTTCCTTTCACTTTTTCTTTACAGGTCTCCACGGAGGGAGGGCACACTTGTAACTGAGGCACCCACATTATTCATGCTTTAAAAATCTGATTAAATGTGAAGATTTCTCTCCAGTCTAATCTTAACTCAGTGCTGTCTCTGATCATTAAAATACCAAAAAACCCAACAACCTCCCCAAATAAAGTTATTTACACAAAACACAATAAAGCAAAAATATGAAAAGTCATCATCCTTGACCATAAGGATACTTTTTTATTATGAAAAATTTCAAGCATCTACAAAGTGAAGAATATGATGAGACCCATGCATCCATCACCCAGCTCCAACATCAACTCATGGCCAGGTCCACTCTATCTGTACCTCATCTATCCCCCACCAGCTACATTATCATGGAGTAAACCCAGCCAGACTATCTTTTAGGGTGTGCATTTTAATAGAAAACCTCTGGGAAGTACTTAGTACAAAAGGCTGTGTTTTCTAGAATTCTGTGTTTTCCAGGGGGTTCCATATAAGCAGGATGATCACCATTTTTACAAACCAAGGTCGTATCCAGTAACCAAAGCCAAAAAAAAAAAAAAAAGGCAGACGGGAGCTGACATCCAACGAATTGCACATAGTAGGATTAAAATCCAAACCTTTTACCATGTTTCTGCAGCCAAAGCCCATCTTATCCAAAAATGATTTCAAATAATGCTCTTCCTCTTGTAGCTACTGCTACTGTGAGGAGGCAAGTAAGAGGTAATACCAAATACTATCTGGGCAGTACCATTCAGATCCCCCCTCTTCTCTACAGGATACCTCAGAGGCTAGCATATCTTACTGACAAAGCCACAAAGTCCAAGAGCATATTTCAAAGACAGAGCTACAGATTGCTGGCCTTAGCTATGCTCAAAACATATAATGCTATTTTTATAACCCTTCTGTTTATATAAAACTCCATCAAGGAGTGCCTGGGTGGCTCAGTCTGTTAAGTGTCTGACTCTTGAATTCGGCTCAGGTCATGATCCCAGGGTCGTGGAAACTGCCATGTCAGGCTCCATGCAGTGTGCGAAGCCTGCTTAAGATTCTCTTTCTGCTCCTCCCCCATGCTTGCAGCCATACATGCTCTCTCTAGAAAGAAAAAAAGGAAAGAAGAAAGGAAGAAAGAACAACTCTGCCAGAAAGGAAGCTCCTTGAGGGCAGGGATTTATAACAATTTCCTTCTCTGCCATACCCAAGAACCTGGAACAATAGCAGTGCCAGTACTAGGTCCTACATGCTAACGCTTCCTTCTGTCACCTCATACCCACATTCTCCTCCAGAAGCCAGAGAGGCACCAAGAGCTTTCAAGCCTTCATGGGCTTGAAAGAGGCAGGGAAAGGCCAAATATAGCTCCTCTGAGGAAGGTTAAAAACAAACAAACAAACAAAATGTAAGAGGTCTTCTGAGAGTTGCAGAGGGTTCTGAAAGGCAGAGAGGCTCACAGGAGGTTTGAGGAGGCAAAAATCAAACATATGGGTTAGGGAGAGGGGCAACAGGAAGGAGTTCAGATTGGAGTCTGGAGAAGCTACTTTAAATTTTTCAAAAGACCAAGATAATCAAAGTGGAACTTTTAGTGGATATACCAGAAAATATGAAACAAAAGTAGAAAAGGATTTATTTATATCTCCTCTCTCACCACTTTAAAAAAAGAGGTGGCAGAAACTAAAGGCAAAGAGATCTTAAAATTATTTTATGGTAGAGGTCAAACTATTTTTTCCCCATCTTTCAGCATCTGTCTAAAAGTTAAAACAACAGAAGACACTCAGAAAACACTTGTTTATTGGGAATCAACAAATTCTTAACCTACCCCAATCACCAATGAACAATGAACAAAATAAATCAAATGGTTCATAAAGAGCACTTTGATGAAAAGGATCAATACCCACCACCCCATCCTTCCCCAGCCTCCCAGTCTTCCAATACAGGAGAAATCTCTACCATTTCTTCTGGTTGTCACCAACCTCTCTAAGTGTGCCCACAATTCTCTAGCAGATTTAGTTTACTTATACCACTCCCTACCTTCCCCTTCCAAACCCCAACCTTTTTATATTTATATTACTATCAGTTCTATCAGTTACCTTTGTTAACTTTAAAATATTGTTTACAGGACCCGAATTGCATTTTCTTGTTTGTGCTTCCAATGTCACTGTTCTTGGGCCAAAGAAGGATATCCATACATTAGGCACAAATACATTATCTTTATTCAATCACCACCATTTACTTATACTTGTGCCATATATGTGTTTGCTTTATATTTGGCTTATAATTTTTTGCATGTAGTTTCTCGGCTTTGCATAGGGATTCTAGTTCCCTTGTCCCTTGTAAAGAGCCCTATGGTCTCTTTACCATATTCCAACTATCTTCCAGCTTTTTCATTTTATCTATTGCTTGAAATCTACCCATTCCTATTCTCGAATAAATTTTTCTTGGATCCCACCAAAACTGTTCAGATTTGGGCTGACTGCTTTCCAGGGTTGTTGTATAAGTAACATGAAAATTTTCATTGGACAACTAGGTTTCTAGTTCAACCATTTCTTGAATTCTTTACTTTCCTCTTTTGATTTTCATCTGCAAGTAACCGCTTCAGAAAAGGTACAAGGAAAGGAAATTTTGGGAGTCCTTGCACTTCTGAAAACAAGCTTATTTTGCAATGACAGAACTCTAGGTTCAAAACGATTTTCCCTCAGGACTTGGAAGGAAGACTGCTGTTCCACTGTCTTCTGGTTGTCACTGTTGTTGATGACATATCTAATTCCCATTTTTTTCAGAAGACCCAGTGTATCTTCACGGAAACTTTCAGGTTTTCTATCTATTCTTTTCTGAAACTTCATAGTGACAATTGTAGCAGGTGGGCCTTTATCCTTCTGGGCAAAGGGTAGACCCTTTCAATAGGCTCCTCTCTGTAGATTCTGGATATTTTCTTCTTATACTTTGAAATATCCCTTCTTTTAATTTTTTGTCCTCATTTCCCAGAAATTCTGGTAGATGATAGATCTCTGGATTGATCCTCCATGTCTCTTTTTTTCTGCATACAATTTTTGCCTGTATTTGGGCTTTATATTGAGATTTTTCTCTTGATTTTATCTTCTGATCTACGGAATATATTTTAACTTGGCAAACCCATAATTCATCTCCACAAGCTTTTTTATTTCGACAGTTTCTTCCAGATGGCATCTCTGATTGTTTCATGGATGCCACATCTTCTTGAATATCCTGGAGAATACTAAATAGTGCACTTTTATAAACAAGCAAAATCATCTAGTGGTCTGCTTCACCTAAGGTCAATTTTCCTGTTTCTCTTCTATTTTGCATGTTTTCCTCAAATGTCTGGTGATCCTTGGTTAGCTATTCACGGTAAAAAATGAAAGGTTGCCAGAAAAAGGAATGAAGTCGTGATACATGCTACAACTTGGATGAACCTCTAAAACATCATGCTAAGTGAAAGCAACCAGACACAAAAGGTCACATATTGCATGATCCCATTTATATGACACATACAGAATAGGTCAATCCACAGAAACAAAAAGCAGATTAGTGGTTGCTGAGGGCTGGGGGGAGCAGAAAAGAACTACTTAATGGATACCAAGTTTCCTTCTGGGTAAGGAAAATGTTTCAGAAGTAGAGATTATGGTTGCACACTGTGAATGTACTAAAAGTCACTGAATTTGAATTTGAATGGTTAATTTTAGGGGTACCTGGGTGGTTCAGTTAAGCTTCTGACTCTTGATTTCAGCTCAGACCACATCTGAGTTTGTGAGTTCAAGCCCCACTCTGTTAGTGCGGAACCTGCTTGGGATTCTCTCTCTCCCCCTCTCTGCCCCTCCTCCACTCATGTTTTCTTAAAATTAAAATAAAATAACATAAGATAAAATGAAATGAAATATAAAATGATTAATTTTATATGAATATTAAATTTAAAAAGGGGGGTGGTCAGGAAAGCAAATCCTAATTCTGTGTACACAGACAGAATGTGTCAACTGACAGGCTTTTCTTTAAGGGTGCTTAATCAGAGGCAGCTAATACACAAGACTCAAGAACCTCCAAACTGACCAATAAGGTCATCCAACCTCACACTCTAAGGGCCCTATTTCTCCCCAGGTTATTCTATTTCTTAAAAATAGGCAGATTATTTTGTCCTGAAACCAAGTGGGGGCAGGGCTGACTGTCCTACACAGAAACTTTTAATTAATTAATCCCCTCATTCCCAGCTCACTTATCTCTTCCAGCCTTTGTCAGTCAAATGAGAGCCCACAGTCTCTTCAAAGATCTGCTGGACAAATTGGCTCCTGTGTGCAATGTCCCCACATACCACCCCTCAACCTGTTCTGTTATGAGTTTATAACTCATAACAAATGCCTTTGTTATGCATTTTGCATAACAAAATGCCTTTACTTTCATTTTCCTGATATTTCAAAAGAGAAAACCACCCCTAAATTTACATCATGCTCTTCATAATCCTTCTCCCTTCCCCCCCAACTCTATAGGCAACCACTGATTTACTTTCCTTCACAATGAGTTTGCATTTTCTAAAACTTTATATGATCAGAATCATAAAATATTTACTCTTTTTACCCCCTGGGTTTCCCTCATGCAGCATACTTTTTTGGGATTTATCAATGATGAACCATTCACTCTTTTTATACCACGGAGAAGAAGTATGTTGTTCTATGGGAATGCCACTATTTGTTCATTCATCTGTTTGTGGATATTTGAGTTGTTTCCAGTTTTTGGCTACTGCACATAAAACTGCTACAGACATTTGAATACCAAACAAACAAAAACAAACGGAGGGGGTACAAAGGTATGTGAGGGCAGTGAGCCATCTTGCAGCAGAAGCCAATGTTAAAACACTGGCAAAAAAGATGACACAGTCTACGTCATAAAATTGAAAACTTTTAAAACATTCACATTGTTTTTATGATTGCAGATATTATTAGTCATTTTTGTAGCTACTCATTATCAACATGGAGATAAGAACACACTTTTATCTTGATAACTGATGGCATAAGAAGTACGTTTAGACATCAAAAATATTACAGGTAACCTATCCAACTTGCCAGTATAGTTGGGTGTCTTTACCCTACTCCCACTCCAGTTATGAAATCAGTACACTCTGAACACTGGACACATCCTTTCAGCAGCCAAAGAAAGGACACAACTCTTTCCTCATCACTTCAATAACCTGAATTGTTTCACAATTTTTTTGTACTTCCACATGAATTCTCCACATCAATATAATATGTAATACCTCACTTTGTGTCTGAAGATTCTGTTTTATTATACCTGCATGAAGTTCAGGCTTTTGAATCAGAATTGACAGAACTAATTCCGAGATGCACTCCAAGCTGGGAACCATACATCTACTAGGTATATATGATCTCTGCTTAGAATTCACCTGGCTTCATGGAAGTCCTCTAACAAGCATGCCTTCTTCTATCTACCAATGGGAGCACACAGAAGTAGAGCTTTGGGGTTAAATCCTCAACTTTTGCATTTATTGACCTGCTTAGACAGTCAGATCAACAACAAGCAACTCTCAAAGAATTTAAGCCCTGGCTTACAATTTCTAATCACCATAAGTACATAGCAAGAAACGTGCACACAGTAGTAGAGAGACAGGATATCCAACTCTGCCTGGGGATCAAGGAGGGCTTCGTGGGAGAAGGGAGTCAAGGGTAAATTCTCAGCTTCCAGCTTGGTGGATGGTGGTATCATCAATTAAGACAGAGAATCCAGGAAGCTAAGTTTGATGGCATTAAAGTTATTTCTTGTAAAAGAAGGCAAGGCTATCTACCAACTCTGGAAAATGATGGTGAGAGCCTAAAATAACGGACAAAAGAAATGAGAGTGAGTAGAGCGTGTACCAGGAAAGAAACTGCTAGTGAAAAAGAGCAACTTTCCCAGATAGAGACCACTCTTTGTTCATGATTATAAGAACAGCTCTGTTCTCTTAAAATCTCCAAACCAACTTTTGTTCATCCTCCCTGTATTTTTCTCTATTTATGGTTGATAACTTGTGGTTTTCACAGTAAAACCATTTCATGTGTATACAGGTTTGTGACAGTTCAAAGAAAAGGGAACAAAACATAAGCTTCAAATCTGACAATTCATGTCAATTTGAGTAATCAAGCCACAGGGCAGACACATTTTAGGAAGAGCAAGATGAAAAGCTTCCTGTATCTCACTCTGTACCTTTCTCAAATCTTTCCTATAGGTCTTCCCTCTTTTGGACAGAGAAATCTAATCATTCAAATTTTTCCTAGAGCAGTAGGGGCAAAGACAAAATTTTTAAAGCTGGCGGGGGGCTGGGGTGGGACAAAGCACAAGGAGATACCCCAATTATAAGAACCCTAAATCAACTGAGCACTTCATTAAGTAGTGCTGTCAATGCAGGCCCAAGACCAAACACTGCAGTCAAACAGAAAGGTAGGAATAACAGGCTATATTCCCCTACATTCTTTTCCTGGTCCCATTCAAAATTCATTTTGTGTTATTTTTACTTTTCTTATCAGTGGGCTCCTGGAGAAGAGAACCAGAGGTTCTGGATGAAGGCAAAAGAATCCAAAGTACATGATCTAACTACCACACGCATACTCAGAGGCATCATCAGCAATATGTCACCCAGAACCTTCCACAATGTGGCTTTTACCCTATGACTCAAAACACACAATCCTAAGAATATGTTCTGAGGAACCATAGCAAATATGTGAAAGTAACATTCCCATTTTTCTGCGCTTGCCCTGCCTCTACCATGACATCTGTTTGAACATTCATGTTCGAATATTCACGTGCCAGGCACTTTATGTGCACTATCTCATTTAATACTGTGAAGGAGGTATTATCATTATTTTACAGATGAGAAAACTGAAGCTTAAAGATGTTGAGGAACTTACCCAAGGTCACATTATATTAAATGGCAGAAAAGGGAACAGAGCCCAACCATCTGACCACCAGCCCAGGCTCTTGCCAAGGCCCAAGAGACACAAAGGCCACATTCACAAAAATGTTCACAGCAGTATAACCAGTTCACAAGAATGGTCACACATATAAGTATTCACCTAAATGCCCATCAGGAAAAGTCTGAGCAAATTATGGCTCAATATGATGGTGTGATATTTACCCGTTAAAAGTAATTTATGAGGATGAAGTAAAAACAAGGGGAAATACTTAAAATACAGGCATACCTCATTTTATTGTCCTTCGCAGATACTGCATTTTTTACAAATTGAAGGTTTGTGGCAACCATGGGTCAGGCAAGTCTGTCGGCACCATTTTTCCAACAGTATTTGCTCACTTCGTGTCTCTGTGTCACTTTTTGGTAACTCTTGCAGTATTTTAAACTTTTTCATTATTATTATATTTGTTATGGTGATCTGTGATTACAACTTGCTGAAAACTCAGGTAATAGCATTTTTTAGCCATAAAATACTTAATCAAGGTTTTTACATTGTTTTATAGACATAATGCTATTGCACTTTATAGTACAGTGTACACATAACTTTTATATGCGCTGGGAAACCACAAAACTCATTTGACTTGCTTTGTTGTGGTGTTTGCTTTATTGCAGCAGTCTGGAACCAAACCTGCAATATCTGAGGCATGCCTGTATACAAGAAAAGAGCAGAAGAATATCATTCCAGTGCCTGGCAGATAGTAAGTGCTCAATAAATATTGGTTGAATGAATGAACTGAAAGCACAGTAATATTACACACGAATACGGACAAGGTCTGAAGGATACTAAGCACGGAAGAAAACTTTTATTATAGGTTAATGGAATTACGAAGGATATTTTTTCTTAAATACTGTAGTAACACCTCAACAATATAAGGTTAAATATAAATAAATAAATAGTTCAGGATTAGAACACAAGTGTGGTGTTAAAATCACCCCTTGATTACACATGGTTCCTATGACAGTGTGAAAGCACAAGAAAAAGACTAGAATGAAAGCTGGCCTTGAATCTGATTAAAGGCTTCTCTTCTGGAAGACGGTGAACCTGCTGTATGTGGTGCCAGGTGCACAGTGAGGACACAAAGTCAATGACGACAATAACCTTTCTAAACTGGCAAGACAGGGACAATTGTAGCACTAGTTGTCTTAGGCAATTCTCAATGTCATTCTGGACATTTCTCATCACCCTTTTAAAATAAATTTATACATCAGTAAAACACACATCAGACTTCCACACTAAAGCATCATGAAGTATGTCAACACGCCCACTAATAACCAATTATTTGAAACACAGAAATTGAATCTAGATTCTATTGAGATGCAGGCATGCAAAGAAACCTGACATCAGGTCATAAAAATAGAAATCAGACGGCTGCTCAGCACACACTCAGTGTTACCAAGCCCAGCTTGAGGATACTTTCCCCTGAGAAGTAATAAAAAAACAATTACCATTAACTAATATGTAAATAAAAATAAAATGGTCCAAAATCCAGCTATATCGGGATATTAAAAAGTTGGTTAGGTAAAATGAAAGTCTTTTTTTAGATATACAAAAACTTGATGCCACTTAAGAGAAAGGTTAAATATAAGGTATTTTGTGTTAAGAACATCAACTGCTCATGTTACAAGTGAGAAATGCGTAGAAACCAGGTTGTTTTGAACACGAGACTATAAAGACTTCTGCACTTGGGAGTCAGAAGCCCTGAAAACCAATTATGATTCATCCACAAAAGGGAAAAATGATCCAGAAGAATCATAAGAGATTTTCCAGCCACATTTTGCTGAATATCTAACACCAGATTTTAAAACAAATTCAAGAGTGGCAGAATAAAGATTTCTACATAACATTTTCCCACCTCCACTGCAGTTAATACAGCAATTCATAAAGCAAGAACTGTAGTAAAAACACTCACAACCAGCCTATTTCTCCAATCCTATCCGGGGAACGAACACCAGGCTTAAGAAGTAAATAGTGCAGTCCAGCACTGAAGAAGTTTAAAAATTCTGTTCCTTTCCTCCAAATAGTAAAGACACCTCAGGCTGCATTTATGATCCTCCATGTGTTATTCTCTTTTACCTATAGTTCTTAGTCTCCCACTCTAGCACAGAAGGTAACTTTTCCACCCAATTCATTGACCCATGGAGCTTGGACTTGTGTTACCTGCACTGCCCTTCTACTCCACTTTCAAGGTTCTCCAGTCACAAGTTCAGACAGCTCATTGTTGCTCCATAGACTAGATCTAGCCCAAAGTGACTATTTCTTCTCCCTTCTTATGCAATTGGGTGGGGTCTTGAACAACATAACAACACTTGTCTCCCGCCCACACCCCTAATGTGCTACTGAGAGAAGGAGCGCACCATGCAGGAGATTCCCCTGGCCCATCACCAATGAAAGCCAGCCTAGACTGTCTGGGGTTCTCCCATGGCTGAGCTCCTTCCTGAGCAGCCAACAGCAAATCCCTCAGGATTTTCACAGAACAGTACTAACAGGATTCACTGAATGACAAAATTCCTCTTGGCTAACTAGTGCACATTTTGCAATAAAAATGTCTGTTACTACTAGAAAAGACCTCTCTCATCTATAACAATAACAATCAAATAATCTTTGTGTGAGTTTCATATAAAAACAAATACAGTGTTTTAAAAAGTTAACTGTTTTCCTTAAAGACTCATACCTACGTAACTGACTACAAATATTTGTCAAAGATTTTTCCTCTCCTACAACATAGTACCTCACCTGGCAATCATCTAATCTCTAATGACTACAGTTGACACTTGAACATGGGCTTGAACTGGGCAAAACCACTTACATGCAAATTTTTTACACTACAGTACTATAAATGTCTTTTCCCTATGATTTTCTTAGTAACATTCTCTTTTCTCTAGCTTACTTTATTGTAAGAATACAGTACACAATACACATAACATACAAAACATGTGTCAATTGACTGTTTATGTCATTGGTAAGGCTTCCAGTCAACAGTAAACTATTAGTATTAAGATTGGGGGAGTCAAAGTTATATATATATCGATTTTTGGCAGTGTGGGGGTTGGCATCCCTAATCCCTATATTGTTCAAGGGTCAACTGTATTCTATCTGTAAGATGACAGCTCATTCTAAAAACAATGCTTCTAGTTTTGTTATTATTTGAACACCAGTAGCTGCCCTCCCCACCCCCCCCCATAACAGATAAGCTTTTTCTCTGTTGTCTATCCTTAGCCCTTAATCTGATTTCCTGGGAAGTTTCCTTTCTCAATTAATGATCTTACTCATGGATCTGTCTCACAACACATATAGGAAGTTACCCTGACACCAGGGGCCCTTATGACACCAAAAGCCCAGACTGGAATTTTAATATTTAAGAGAGGTCAAATCTCAAAAGGCAATAATAAAGTTACTTTTATGCTGAAGAATGGCTCATCCATTGGCAACTAACAATACACAACAAAGTAAAATAAACACAAGTATCAGTGAAAAAGTCAAGCCAGTCCTCAAACTTAGCTTTCATTCATAGACAACTGTTCATATGGCAGAGTTTTAAACCACATACGTGTCATATTTTCTACTAGTCAAACACCTAAATCAATAAAATAATTAAGTATCTCAATATGTCATGGAGTTGTGCAAACACCATGATCAATGGGGAACACCAGCAGTGATTTGGATGATCACCACTGAGCTCCACTCTCTGATACACATGCAACAGGGGAGCTAGAACAGCCAAAGCAGCAATAAACACCATTCTGTAAACGCAGCACTTAAATTATCCCCTCCTGCCTCATGATATATTATATAGAAAAATAAAATATCACAAAAATAAAAACATTAGTTTTTAGCCAGTCTGAAAAAGAAAGATTGTGTGTGATTTCCTCTTTACTCTTAATTTAGCTGTTTTTGCCTAGCCTCTTTGGTCAAATTCCCAAACTACTTAAAACACCACTAAGTCCCTTTATATGTAGCCAAACCACCAAAAGAACCCAGACCCTTGCTGCCCAGCCCCAGAAAGAAAATGGGTTATTAACATGCTCCTCAGTGAGGTCTAGGGAGGGAGGAAAAAAAATCTATCTTCTACCGAGATCTAAATTTTCATGGGCTATTTTCTTCTTTGCCCCATTTTCTCTTTAACCCTTTCCTTGTGTTTCAACATTCTTCCATCTTTTTTTACTACTTCATCTCTACACCAAGTACTTTTTGCTTCTTCGTTTCATGATCTTTAACTTTGTTTTCCTTAAAGACTCATACCTACATAATCGACTACAAATATTTGTCAGAGATTTTTCCTCTCCTATAATACCTTACCTGGCAATCTAATCTCTAATGACTATAGTTGACACTTGAACAACATGGCCATATGCCTTTTCATGACAACAGAGAAGGATGTACAGTAGAGGGACTAGGGAATCTAGCTCATACCAACAGCATCAGCTATTGTCATCAACAGTTGACAAAACCCACAGTATCCAAGAAATCACAGTATCCAAGAAATTATTCAACACCTACTATGGATGAAACACTGAGACAGGAATGATGGGGAAGAAAAGGAATAAAGCAGTTTCTGCCCTCTAAGAAGTGACAATCTAGTTGGAGAGATCATGCAAAAATATGCAAAAAGGTTAAACAACATAAAGCAGTCAGAAGACTGCAGTATGTGCTCTAATATACATGGGTTGTGATGTTTGGGCCCTGAGACCAAAGGAGAGTACAACCACTATGTTGTAGGGGTCTCAAGAAGGCTTGCTCAGGAAAAGTATAAGCTAGACTGAAGGACCTCTGAGGGTATAAAAAGTGAAGAAGGAAAGGGAGGGCTTTCTATGGGAGGAAGACTTTCCAGGGGGCTGACCCTGTATCAGCTTAATAAGAAGAAAGAATGTAAAATGGTAAATGTTACATGTATTTTACCACAATTCAAAAAAAAAAGGAGGACACGTGCCTGGGTCCCTCACCTCTCTCCAAAAGGGTAGGAAAATCAGCACAGATTGCTTGACAAACAGAATTCTTATGCATAGATGGAATATCCTGATGAACTTAGTCAATTGATAATCTCCAGCACATAGCCACACACCTGATGACACCTTTTCTATTTAAATGCCAACACTGTGTATAACCTAACAATATGGTTAAAGAAACGAGTTGATCAGATAGAGAGGTGTGCATTGTGAGGAAGAGACCTGATACTTCTTTTTCTACCAGGGAAATGTCCTCTGGAAACAGAGGTCCCAGCAGCTTTGCTAAAGTTATGGTGTAGAAATCCCAAATCCAGATGTTCCAATGGGTCTCCATTCTTCAGAGCTTTCTGCTGAGCACAAGAATTCTCCAATCCTTCCAAAAGTGAGTCACAAAAAAAGTTTTAGGTTTCAACTTCCAACTAGCTGGTAATAAAGCCCTGACTATCTAAATCCAAGATATTAGTTAGCCTTTGCTGACTACCTGGAAAAAAAAAAAAAAATCCCTAAACTAGTAGATAAAGCAGCTTTTACAAAAATAACACAGCAAATCTTAGTTACTTCCATTTAAATACCAACAAGACAATTATTTGGTTGAAATCATGCCAATGTGTCCTTGACCTTCAATTTGAGCAGAAAACAAGATCCATATAACAGTTTCTGAAGGAAGGTCAGTGAAAACAATGAAATAAGAGAAATGTCCCCACTTTCACATAATGGCCAACATTAGAGGAGAAAGAAAACATGTTGGGAAATTGTCTAAATGACATAAAGATATTCATAGCACACAGTGTTCTATGTGAGTGTACTATGTACTAGTCTAATATTACATAGCACAAAATGTGCATGGTAAGAACAATAACTGGCCTGGGGCGCAAGATTGAAAAGCATGCTAGTTTAAGTGTTAAAAATAAGATTCTTGCTGGAATAACCAACTCTTTAAATTTTCCATATAAAACCCCAAAATCAGTGAAACACAAGCTAAAATTTCTTTCAACATTAGACATTAGTTTATGATATAACGGAGCTCAATTAGCACAGAGGCACTAATTATTCAGGGCATACCCTGGGTACCTCTCAAGACATTTGCCAGTCATTCATACATGGTCATGTAGAGGATGACAATCCTGAGGCTAATCATATCTTACCTCATAAAGTTTCATAAAACTCACTTTCTGAAACCAGTGTTAATCTATGCAATTCCGCTTCAATGTACTTCCAGTCTATCCCGAATCTACCCCACCCTTCCTTTTTAATTCTTAGTAATTTGGGAATTTGAGGACCTTAGATACACATATATTAGAAAACAAAGTGAAGCATCAAATGTGTCCAACTAATGCAGCATACACCTACATTTGGTTTCACTACAGGGCCATTCATTTGATCAATACAGAGGAGACATCAGTTAGCAACAGCTCATATTTAGATTTAACTGGGGGCATTACACCTGGAATTGACAATACTGCTCACCTTTAGGACAGAGGCTAAGCTGGTCATGTGCTCATTGAGGGCACCCTCGGACTCCTTGTAGGTCAAGCAGGTGAACTGGTACTCCTCAGGATCAAAGGCATCGGCTCCCTGCTGCTCAACATCACTGGCTACTCCCACGTAATAGTCCTCTATGTCCCCAGGGTCTTCATCTTCTTCTTCTTCCTCACAATTTGGGTCATAGTCCTCTTCATTGCTGTCAGACCCCTGGCTATTCATGTCCACAGACATCTTAGCATCCAGCCAAGTTGCAGATCAGGAAAGCAGTTTTTTTCCCCTCCCCCCAAACTTTACCACTTTCTCAAATGCATTAGTGTTTTTTGTCTTCTAAGGAAGGAAAAGAAAAAAAATAAGTGTTACTTTCACTATAAGTTATAACAGTAACCATTCAAAAATCAAAATGTCATAGGCTGGCCCTACCCCCCATTAT
Organism: Prionailurus bengalensis; assembly: GCF_016509475.1. NCBI lineage: Eukaryota > Metazoa > Chordata > Mammalia > Carnivora > Felidae > Prionailurus > Prionailurus bengalensis. The sequence goes on along the minus strand of NC_057348.1, from coordinate 18,296,481 downwards.
GGCCTATTCCAACTCTGGTCTCATACAGGAAACTTCACCATCATCTCCCTGCCCAAGCTTATCGAAGGGAAACTCTTTCCTTGAAGGGCAGAAGCAGCTAATGATGGTAACTTCACAAGAAGGGCCTCACATGGAAAAGTAAATAAGGAAGGCCATCTGCTCCATGTCAAGGGGTCAAATTCCCATGGTTTTATCCTTCTTGTGGGAGTCCTTAAGAAAGAGGCACTGGGCGCCTAGATGGCTCAGTCAGTTGGGCATCTGACTCTTGATTTCAGCTCAGATCATGATCTCATGGTTTGTGAGATCAAGCCCCACACTGAGCTCTGCGCTGACAGCGAGGAGCCTGCTTGGGATTCCCTCTCTCCCTCGCTCTCTCTCAAAATAAACAAACTTAAAAAAAAAAAAAAAGGCACATCTCCACAGGTGAAGCAACCTAAAGGCTGAACTACCAAAGTTTAAAATCTCTTTGCTAATTACACCCCACTAAGCGGTGACACATAAGTACACAAATGACATAGTTTCTTCCCTCTGTAATGTCTAGGAAAAAATACCACTGTTCCACAGACATTGCTCTCAGATATCTGAAAAACAGGTGCATAGTTAGTTAAGAAAAAATAAAAGGCACAAAGCTCTTCAACATCCTCCTCTAGTCTGCAGAGTTAACTGATTTTTCAGTTTTAAAGGATTCTACTGATCCTTTCTTTTTTTTTTTTTTTTAAGTAATCTCTACACCCAGTGTGGGGCATGAACTCACAACCCCGAGATCAAGAGTCGCATGCTCCACTGACTAAGCCAGCGAGGCACCCCTCTACTGACTCTTTTTTTTTTTTTTTTAACGTTTATTTATTTTTGAGACAGAGAGAGACAGAGCATGAACAGGGAAGGATCAGAGAGAGAGGGAGACACAGAATCTGAAACAGGCTCCAGGCTCTGAGCGGTCAGCACAGAGCCCGACGCGGGGCTCGAACTCACGGACTGTGAGATCATGACCCGAGCCCAAGTCGGACACTTAACCGACTGAGCCACCCAGGCGCCCCTCTACTGATTCTTTAAAAGGGGTACTTTGAGGCAAAGAAATTGATCCAATAGTGAAGGAAAACTACAAATTGAAGGAAAACTACGCATATCCTGCCTTGACCGAATGAAGGGTAGGAAAAACCAAAATCTATTTAAGATGAAGAAAAAGAGTTCAAATGGAACAAGTTATTAAAAAAAAACCTCAGAGGTCAAAATGTTACTCAATTACAAATGAAAAGAGAATACTAGTTGAGAAAGCAAAACAATCACAAGTCCTAACTTCACCTCAGAGAAGATTTTGGTAAAAACCCATTAACTTTTCTGCATAAGTACCGTTCCAAGTGATCATCTGCAAGAAACAGTATTAAACAGTGATTTAAATCTAAAAACTAATAGGATTTTAAAATGCAAGAGCATCTGGATTGAATGGTATGTAAATAACTTCCATAACCAAATCTGGATTAAATGCAAAAGTATATATGAAGTCTATCTGACCATAAATAAGACAAAGATAAAAATTAAAACACATTAAAATGAACGTGTACTGACTCTGTAACCAGTCTAAAGGACTACAGAGCCACCTTTTAATGATATTATAAAAATAGCAGGGAATTGAAGTTTGACATGCTAACCATAAATGCCCAGTTTTTTAAAATCACATTAATAAAAGGGAATTTGCAGTTTGACTTCTAACAAACTGTTTGGTATAGAATGACCTAATTACAAATAAACTATGGTACTTTTCCTTTAGAAAAAAAAAAGTTAATCTTTAAATTAAAAATACCTGTAATTCTTGAAGATCTTTCAAGATGTCACCCCAAATATTCTATGTCATATAACTTCCATCTAAAATGAAAAGACACAACTCTATTTAAATTTTTTAAGTTGGCACCCTGGTTTTGCAAATTTATTATTTTTTTTTAAAGCAAAGACATTTAAAAGGATATGCAGCAAGAGACCAGAGTAACTATGAAATTATTTTCTTGTAAGTCCCACAGAAACCTGTATGTCATTATACTGAAAAGAGTTACATGGCCTTCTAAAAAAGAAAGTATTCAAAGTAAACAGCTGATAATAATTTAACCTGGAGTACCGGCGATGTAAATAGATACCCAATCCCTCTCCTCAGTTTGGAAACCCACCACCTTGCTCCTATGGTTCAGATTTCCTAAATTACTAGCACAATTTCAATCCTAAAGGTTACACAGAAGTTAGCAAACTGCAACTGGCTTAAAATGAGACTTAGTATAAAGTCACTTCCATGGTGATAATCTAATACAGAATATCGCCAATATTTCAGACCTCCCTTTACTCATGAAAAAGTTATTGTGAAATAAAGTGTCCCCAATAGGATGTCAAGTAGGCTATATTAACATCCATTTACTGCCTCTCTTCTGACATGCTCAAAGGCCATCCGACCTTCTCAGATACAGATCTCACTATCCAAAACTAAGTACTATTACGTGCTTACTCAATAAGAAATCTTATGTCTATTTCTTTATCCTTTAGGATTTCCTAGAAAACCAGAATTTATAACTTCAAAAAAATACTTCTAACACAGGTAAATATAAACTAAATGAAAATTAAAGTCCAATGATTATGTAAAATTATTTCTAAAATAGAAAACTGGGGCACCTGGGTGGCTCAGTCGGTTAAGTGCTGACTTGGGCTCAGATCATGGTCTCATGGTTCATGAGTTTGAGCCCGGTAAGGCTCTGTGCTGACAGCTCGGGGCTTGGAGCCTGTGTCAGGTTCTGTATCTCCCTCTCTCTCTGCCCCCCCCCCCCCCCCCGACTTGTGCTCTGCCTGTCTCTCAAAAATTAATAAACATTAAAAAAAATTTTTTTAATAGAGAACTGATTTTTTAAATATCTTTTAACCTGTATTTTTATGCAAGATACTGCTTCTTGGGCGAATAAACTCTATAAATATTGTTCCCATCTACAAAATTTCACTACCAATATTAGTTCTCATTTAATGACAGCCAATTTCAGGTTTGACTCATTCTCATTAAATCTTCACAATCCTACAAGGTGACTATCATCCACTTCTTACAAATGAGGAAGCTACAGTTCAAAAAAGTTAAGTAACTTGTCCAGATCACACTGCTGCAACCAGTATTACCCAGAGACAATACTTCCACAAGATTCATGACCTATGAGGATTCATAAATCTCCATCACCCTCCCAGAAAACCTAATACTATCTACCTGCAGAATCAAAACAAAAGGCCATGTTTTCCACTTTCTCTGGATTTCTCCCCAGGATTGGAGCTTAGAGGTTTGCCCATAGGCTTCTCACCAACTAAATACTCAAGAAGCAGAGTAAACTTTCAGACTCCCCTCCAAAAAAGAGCCATTTCATACTTAGTAGGTGTTCTAGGTTTAGATTTAAACACTTAATCTTTTCAAAGTTAAATATCCCTAATTCTACTTAAAAGAGTGCTGACATTGCTCAAAGGGTCCAGAATGTTATTGTCTTATTAACAGAACTGATGACAACGCTTTAACTTCCTTTAGATGTTAGCTATTATCCCTACACCCTAGACAGAGGAGTAATAGAAATTACTTCTCCTCCAGAGCCAAAGTCACGTGTTCAAAAGACGTGACACCCTCCCTGGGCTAAAGGACCCAAACTGAAGACTTCTCTCTCAGTTTAAAGTTGACAAGAACAAAACACTTTTTGGCGAGTCCGACGATGTTTACTCCAGACATAATATTTGGCTCTGAATGGTCATTTACTAAGGTTACATCTCCAAAGAAAACTACTTAGCACTTTTAAAATATGAACCAGCAACTTAGTTTCAAAACTCCACACTACACCATCCTAAGATGGTTGGCACTAGCCCCATGTGGTTATTAAAATTTAACTTAAAAATTAAATAAAACCTAAAAGTTGGGTTTTCAGTAGCACCAGCCACAAGTCAAATGCTCAACAGCCACGTGTGGCTAGGGACTATCCTACTTAGCAGCAGAAGTATAGAATATGTCCATTGTGGCAGAAAGTTCTACGGGACAGAGCAACAATCAGTACAGAGGTGAAGTCATTCGAAAACACGGCTGCCTCTCCCGCGGCTAGCACAGCAGCTTCCGGCGAGACGGCAACTCAGCTCTTGGGCCGAATGTCGGTACCGAGGCGCCGGGACAGCCTCGAGGACACGGAGCCCACGCGCCAGTGGACCCTTCGCAGGCGGGCGTTAACTAACCGTGCGAATGGCACTGCGAAGGCTCCGAAAGATGACTGGAGTTGGAAGCCCCAGAGGCGGCGCGTTTCCCCGGCGCGCCCGGTAGGGAGGGCCCAGATGCGCCGGCGCCAGTCGGTCAGAGGCGCTGGCCTCCGACCTCTCCACCAGCTGAGAAGACGGCGGGAGGAGAAAAAACTGAGAGACGCCAGGCGCCCGCCCGCCCCGGCCGTAGCCTTCAGCCGCCCCTCCGCGGGCGGCGCTGGGAGCTGAGACGGTGAACCGACGGCCGGGGGGCACGGGGCCCTCGCGGACGGCGACGAAGGCGGAGCCCCGGCCGGGCCAGGGAGGCGCGCGAGGAGCCCACCCCCCCTCCCCGGCGCGCCGGGGTAAACAAGGCCGCGACCTGCGCCGCACACTTACCGGGAGCCGCAGCCCGCGGCCGCTGAGCCCGGGCAGGCCAGACCGGGTCTGGCCAGGCCAGACGGATCGGACACTGTAGCAGAAGCGACAGCGGAGGCGACGGGCCGACGCCGGTCAAGGCCCGCGCTCCTTCCTCCCGCGGAGCAGTCTCCGCAGCCCCGGAAGTGCTCAGTACGGTTGCGTCACTTCCGGCCCGGGGTCGACCCGCGGTCGCTGAGGTCGCGACTGGCGCTGGGTATTAGCGTCCCTTGGCTGAGCGCTTCGCTACACCCCGGCACTCAGATCCCGAGTGTGAGCGGGGTACGGCCGGCTCAGAAGGCTGAGGGAGGCCTCGGGGGAGAGGGGTCGGCTTATTGGAGAGTGGTCAAGGCATCTCTTCCGGCTTTCACCAGCGCCGCCTGCCAGGATATTTAACCAGCGTTTTTCTGATGGACTCCTCGCTTCACTGTTTGTATTCGAGTGTAGCGCACAGAAGACATAATGACGTCCGTGGAGTGGATAAAGGACTGTTGTTTCCCGGCCCCTATCTGGTGGAAAGAGAACTGGGCCTTCGGGTCAGCGCGCTGGGACGGCAATTTCTGCCTACACTCTCAGGCTGCCGCCTGGTGGCCCCCGAGCCGCAGAGACCATCCGGGCTCGGCTTTTCCTTTTTACTCTTTCGCCCAGTTCTCCAGCTTCCCATTCACCGTACAAGAGTGAATAGAAATTTTGTTTCTTAAATTCCACATTGCCTTGCTGCACGGTTTCTTCAAACAGTATAGGAAGTATGTGCTATCTTGTCTCCCCGTAACTTCTAGGACCTGTTGCCAAGTATTGTGGGTAGATAGAGCCACTGAGGCTCATTCAAGTTGCTGCTGGACAAGTGGAAATGCGGGTGTGAAGCGGGTGATGTTAGGGAACATCCTCGCTGTTGAAGTCCTCATAATCCAAACTATTTCCACCCATACACAAATCGTGTATGTACTGATATTCAAGATAACTATGCGTAACGAGTTCTTTAGTTCTTGATTTTTTTTTTCTTAGTTCTTCTTGCATGTATCCTTGTATCGCTTTTTTTTTTTTTTTTTTTTTTTTTTTGAGAGAGAGAGAGCTTGAACAGGGAAGGGGGTAGAGGGAGAGAAAGAATGTCATGCAGGCTCCACACTCAAGGTGGAGCCCAACGCAGGGTTCGGTTTCATGACCTTGGGATCATGATCCTAGCTGAAATCAAGAGTAGGCTGCTCAACCGACTCAGCCACCCAGGCGCCCCTCCTGTATTTCTTATACATGATTTTCAGCTTCCAGTTTAACTCAGAGCATGTACTTAAATAAGGTGCAGCCAAGTTCTAGAAAGCCTCACACCCCTCCCCCCCCAAAAGAAACAACTACTTGAAAGCCCAAATTAATTTGGAGTGAAAACTAGTAGCAATGAGTAACAATTGTAGGATTATGAATTTTATATGCATTAGCAACATAAAAGTCTACTAAAATCCACTTATTTCATTTGTTTTGACAAAACATGCCTTTAAATTAGCAAAGAAACTAAGATATATTTTGTGCAAATGAAATCTCAGTTTCATAGCTGGGTTCTCACTTTGGGTTACTGGTAATAAATGCTCTCCAGCAATTAAAAGGAAACAGTCTTTCTGTAGCATTACTGGATTTACAAAATAGAATTTGTTCATGTGTCAAGTACATGGGTGCACATACAATATATTGGAATCCTATGTGTTACCCTTATTTGTTCACGTGTCTTTCCCCTGCTAAAAGTGAGTTTCTTAAGGGCACAGATCCAACCTTATTTTCAATATTACTTTATTAAGTAAACATTTATTGGGCTGATGATAATATTTTTAACTAGTGGAAATTTCTTTCCAGGAAATAGAGATTTAAGAATTAAGCCAAAACATAAAAACAGGGAGGGGGACAAAACCGAAAATATGGAGAACAAACTGAGGGTTACTGGAGGGGTAGTGGGAAGGGGGAATGGGATAAATGGGTAAGGGGCACTAAGGAATCTACTCCTGAAATCATTGTTCCACTATATGCTAACTAATTTGGATGTAAATTTTAAAAAAATAAATAAACAAGTTAATAAAAATAAATAAATAAACATTTTAAAAAAAGAAGCCAAAACATTTAAGGATATGCATAAAAGTATGTGCACAGATATGTGCTTTGGAATGGTGATTCAAATAGAAAATGTTTGCAGGATCCAAAATGTCCCAAAGTAAGAGTTTGTTAAATTATGGTAAGATATATACAATAAAGAAAACCATTAACTATGATGCTGTACTAAGATGTCTATTGACAAGGAAAGGTATTTTTGATATACTCTTAAGTGATAAGAATAAGAAATGAGATGTGTACAATATTACATTTTCAAAATATATATGCATGTAAAATGTATAAAGTCTCATGATTTCTGTGGTACAGGAATCCAGACAGGCCAAGGTGAGAGTGGATTATCTCTCCTCCTCAATATCTAGGGCCTTAGCTAGAATGTTTGAAGGCTAGGAGCTGGAATCATGGGAAGAATTATTTACTCATACATCCAATGGTTTTTGGTGGCTGTCAACTGGGGGCTTAGCTGGGGCTGTTAGCCAGAACACATATACACATGACCTCTCCATGTGGTCTGGTTTCCCTGGTAACATGATAGCTAGGTTCCAAAGACAAGTGTCTTAAGAAAAATAGAGCCAGGTAGAAGCTATATTTCTTTTTATGACTTTGCCTTTGAAGTCACACAGCTTTCCTTCTACCACATATTATTGGTTTAAGCAGTTACAAATGTTCTCTGAGGTTCAAGGGAAGAAAATGAAGCCCCACCCTTGAGGGAGGAATACCAACATTGTATCACATTGTAAGAAAAGCATGTGGAATAGGATATATGTTGGTGTGGCCATCTTTGGAAAATATAATCTATCACATAACATATTACATATATATACCTTACACATGTAGCTTTCATCTTTGCCTTTATTGATTTGAGTTCTGCAACTAATATATTGATACATTAAAGTTGTGTAAAATTAATACAAAAATGTTTATAGCAGTGTGAATATTCCCATTAACTCTGTTCCATTCTCTTTACCCTATCTGGGGTTATTACCACTGTCCGAATCCTTTCTATTCATCTACCTACATATCTATATTCACAGCTATACACACACATTTACCCCCCTCCCCCCCCCCGCCCCACACCCCGTTGGTAACAGACTATTATAAAATTCTTCTTTTTTCACTTAGTGGAAGGTGCTATTATTATCCCCAATTCCACAAATGAGCAAACTAAGACACAGAAAGTTGTGGTAATTGCTCAAAATTATAAAGCTAGGAAGTCACCAAGCTGAGATTCTAAACTGGGCCATGTGGCTCCAGAGCCTACCCTCTTTCCACAGTGCTGGACCCCTTCTCAGTATTTTCTAGTATAAATGTATTATCATCTGTTTGACCATGCCCCCTTTGCAGGGCATCAGTTTCCAATTTTTCACCATTACAAATAGTACTACATTGAACACCCTTGGATGTACTTTTTGCATAGATGTAAAGAGTTTGGAGTTGTATTTCTAGAAATGGAATTGGTGTATCAACTGGTATCTTCATCTCACATTGTGATAGATACTGCCAAATCACCTTTAAAAAATGCCTTTAAAGGGCACCTGGGTGGCTCAGTTGGTTAAGCATCTGACTTCAGCTCACGTCACGATCTCACAGTTTGTGAGTTTGAGCCCCACATCGGGCCCTGTGCTGACAGCTCAGAGCCTGGAGCCTGCTTTAGATTCTGTGTCTCCCTCTCTCTCTGCCCCTCTCACGCTCTGTCTCTCTCTCTCTCTCTCTCTCTCTCTCTCTCTCTCTCTCTCTTAAAAAAACAAAACAAAACAAAATAAAACCTTTTCTTTAATGCCTTTGACTCTTTGAGGCCAGCTGAAGGCCAGGCACCATGTTGTCAGATAAATGGTGAGGAAAGGAGATCACAGTTGCTGTAGTTTAGGAGCTTTGGTCTAGTAAGAGATGCAGAAATTAGAGGAATAGTAAAATAAGTATGAAATTGCTGTGAAGAGTACTGCACAGGAGATTCACTACATCTTCATCCTCTGCTCCATCTACATTCATTCTCTAGCAATCTCATCTAACCTCTGCCCAAGGACCTTCAGTACACTGATAACTTACAGATTTTTCTTTCTAGCTCTACCCAATTCCCTAACCTCCACGTTCAATATATTCAAGTGTCCATTCAATATGCCCATTTGGAGGTCATATTGGCAATGTCCCAAACAAAACTCAATTTTATCCCCAAACTGGTTATTCCTCCAATGTGTCCCAGCTCAATAATGCCACTATTTCTCACTGTTTACTCAGGCCAAAAATTCACAAGTCTTCTATGACTCTTCTTTCCCTTTCAAATACTGCATTCAGTCTGTAAATGTTATATCTCCATAGTATGTCCTGATTTGGCATTTCTGCTGCTCTAGTACAAACCATCATGTGTCCCTAGATGTGAGCAATTAACTAGTCTCCATATTTCTACCCTTTTGCTATGATATCTGTTCTCTACATTATCTAAAAAGATCTTCTTAGGGGTGCTTGGGTGGCTCAGTAGGTTGACTAGATTTCGACTCAGGTCATGAAATCACAGTTTGTGAGTCCGAGCCCTACGTCCAGCTCCACAATGGAAGTGCAGAGTCTGCCTGGAATCCTTTCTCTCTCCCTCTCTCCCTGCCCCTCCTGCGTTCTCTTTGTCAAGATTAATAAATAAACTTAAAAAAATTAAAAGTTTGTTTTTGAGAGAGAGAGAGCAGGGGAGGGGCAAAGAGAGAAGGAGAGAGAGGGGATCCCAAGCAGGCTCCTCACTGACAGCACAGAGCCTGATGAGACAGATGCTTAACTGACTGAGCCACCCAAGAACCCTTTTTTTTCAAAAATTTCTTAGCCAAGGAGCACCTTGACGGCTCGGTCAGTTAAGCGCCCGACTCTTGGTTTCAGCTCAGGTCATGATCTCATGGTTTGTGAGTTCAAAACCCACATCAGGCTCTGAGCTGACAACAGGGAGCCTGTTTGGGATCCTCTCTCTTCCTCTCTCTCTGTCCCTCCCCTGATTACTCTGTCTCTCAAAAATAAATAAATAAATTTGTTAAAAAATGTTAAGCAGTAATCATGACCAAAAGCATGTTTACCTTTGTTCCTATCATTAATAGGAAAGGTTCCAATATTTTACCTTTAAATATTTTTAGTTACTAGGCTCCTGTTTTTAAATATCTTTTTTTTTTTAAAGTAGACTCCACACCCAACATGGGGCTTGAACTCAGAACCCTGATATCAAGATTGTGTGCTCTACCAACTGAACCAGCCAGGTACCCCTCTTTTATTATTTTTTAAGGTAGTTACTTTTTTATCTATTGCAAGAGAATTTACTTAAGATCTTAAGTTTATAGTCTTATGTGCTTTTCCTTTTTTTTTTAAATTTTATTTATTTATTTTTTAGGAATCTCTATCCCCACCATGGGGCTTGTACTCATGACCCCGAGATCAATAGTTGCACATTCCTCTGATTGAGCCAGCCAGGTACCCCACTTTTTATTTTGTTTTTGGTAAGGAATGATACTGAATACTACTATTGCTGGTCGGACTTTCTGGAAACAAATGCTGAGATGGAGTTGGGAGAGCAAGGTATTTATTAGGGACCAACATATGTAAAGGGAAGGGGGCAGGAAGCAGAATTAGGCAGAGGCAAAAGTTAAACTGTGTTGCAGTCCCAGCGAAGCTGCCACCTATGTAGCAGAGATCACTGGAATGAACAGTGTCTATCAGAGTATCTCATACTAGGCCAGACTGGCCAGGCATTTATATGCTTTTACATACTTGGATTTATATGCTTGCTCAATCACTGCATATGGCCTGTCTTGGGAGGTGTATGACCAGAGAGGAGGCAGTTATCTGAAGCTAAGGTATATCCTGAAGGACTGAGAGCTAGAGGCTATTTGCTACTGTATGTTCCACAGGTAGGCAGCCAGGCCTTCCTTGAAGAAGGTTCTAGGTAGTACAATTCCATGTCTACCACAAATATTACATGGTTCTTACCATTTATTGAGATGATCATAGGATTACCATCCTTACTACGTTAGTGTTATGATCACATTATGAGGTTCACAGATGAAAAAAAAAATTAACTTTTTTTTTTTAAAGCAGGCTCCATAGGGGCGCCTGGGTGGCTCAGTCGGTTAAGTAGCAGACTTCAGCTCAGGTCATGATCTCGCTGTCTGTGGGTTCGAGCCCCGCGTCGGGCTCTGGGCTGACAGCTCAGAGCCTGGAGCCTGCTTCCGATTCTGTGTCTCCCTCTCTCTCTGCCCCTCCCCTGTTCATGTTCTGTCTCTCTCTGTCTCAAAAATAAATAAACGTTAAAAAAAAAAATTTAAAGCCAACATGGGGCTTGAACCCATGGCCCTGATGAACCAGCCAGGTGCCCCATGATTCACTGATTTTAAACCATTTTTGGTTATAATACCTAATCCATTTAAAACCTTGTGGAATTGATTTGCTAATGTTTTACTTTTAATATTTTTGTTATTCATGCATTAAGCAATAGTAGTTTCTGGTTTCCTTTTTGTGTGTGAGTGCTATCTTTGTCTGATTTTGGCAACCGGGTTATGTTAGCCTCTAAAATATAGAAATAAGTATCCATGAGAGCAACCATATACAGAAACCTGTTGGATATGGCCCAGGTACCACCTCACATGTGAATCTGTGGAAAATCAAATAGCCATATTCTGGGTTAGGAGATTATAGGGAATGCATTGCAAAGCAGAACACTATTTTTTTAGCCTTGCTGAAAACCACAGGCTTGGCTTCACTTATCTAGTTAATGTATATCTAGGGGGCACTCACTTAGCTTATCTAGTTAATGTATATCTAAGGGTTAGGTCCTGCCTATACTCATAAATTCCTTAGATTATGTTATCTCATGAAATATTTTATCCTGTCTTGTTTTTCTGCATGCTTTCTTTATGTTCTTACTGGCACATAGCCCACTGATATATTGCACAATGTTTCCCTAAATGTATGCTCAATAAATATGGGAGCTTGCAAGCAGCTTGGGGAGACTTCTTTTAGCTTCCCTTTCACCTCTCTTGACTTGCATAGAGTCTTAAGTAATCCTTTCTGCCATCCTCGGCTTTGCTGGACAAAGCTGAAAGCCAAATGCACATGAATCTTCTGGCATTTTTGTATCAGATTCTTATTTTTAATTTAACATCAATGATTATTAAGATAACTATAAGTTTTGCAAGTGTTTTTGCTTACCATGTTTTCTTTCTTCAATTTATTTGTCTGGCTGTTGTATTTTCTTGAGTAATTCTTTCAGAGAAGGCATGTGAGTAGGAAACTGTCCCAAGTTTTTCTTTTCTTCATTGAAAGCATGCTTGTTGCTTCCTCTCACTTGAATGTTAGTTTGGCTGGGTATAAGATTCTAGGTTCAAAATTATTTTACCTCAGAAGTTGGAGCTTATTTTCTGCTGCTTGCAGTCAGCGTAGTGAATGAAGAACCTATGTTTTTATTCTTATTCCTTGCTTGATAGCCTCTTTTTCCCACTCTGAAAGCTTTTAAGATTCTTTTCCCTTTTGTTCTAAAATTTTATTATTCATCTTGCTTGGTATTCATTGGCCCTTTTCAGTGGAAAGATGTGAGTTTCCAACTGAGATATTTTCTTCTTTATTCTTTGGTTATATATTTCTCCCCTTACTCAGTCCTTTCCTATTGTAACTATTATTAGAGAGGTGGGAACTTCTTTTTTTTTATGTTTTTATTTATTTTTGAGAGAGAGAGAGAGAGAGAGAGAGAGAGAGAGAGAGAGCTCAAGCCAGGGAGGGGCAGAGAGAGGGAGACACAGAATCCAAAGCAGGATCCAGGCTCTGAGCTGTCAGGACAGAGCCTGATGTAGGGCTTGAACCCACAAACCATGGCAGCATGACCTGAGCTGAAATCAAGAGTTGGACTCTTAATCAACTGAGCCACCCAGGCTCTCTGTGAGGTGGGAACTTTGGAACTTGTCTTCTGTACCGCAATTTCCCTTATTTTTCAGTTTGTCTTTTTTTCCACCTTGCTTTTTAAAGAGATTTATCAGTTTGATTATCCAACTAAGTGGCCATACTTTAATTCAACTCACCTGTGAAGTATTTTTTTTAAGTTTTATTTATTTATTTTGAAAGAGAGAGAGAGCATGAACATGAGTGGGGGAGTGGCAGAGAGAGAGGGAAAGAGAGAGAATCTCAAGCAGGCTCCATGCTGCCAGCACAGAGCCTGACACTGGGCCCAAACTCACAAACCACGAGATCATGACCTGAGCCAAAACCAAGAGTCAGACACTTAACCGACTGAGCCATCCAGGTGCCCCTGTGAAGTATCTTTAAATTCAAGATTTCTTGTGGGTTCTTTTTTCCTAGATGCCATTTACCTTTTTTTTTTTTTTCAATTTTTTTGTTAACGTTTATTTACTTTTGAGACAGAGAGAGACAGAGCATGAATGGGGGAGGGTCAAAGAGAGAGGGAGACACAGAATCTGAAACAGGCTCCAGGCTCTGAGCTGTCAGCACAGAGCCTGACGCGGGGCTCGAACTCACGGACCGCGAGATCATGACCTGAGCCGAAGTTGGACGCTTAGCTGACTGAGCCACCCAGGCGCCCCGATGCCATTTACCTTTAAGTGTATTCAGTTTGAGATCCCTGTGGGCAGTATGGTTGGAGCCCGTGATAAGAAGAGAGAAGGGAGAGATTTCAGCCCAGATTTACAATCTGAGGCCAAGAAAAAAGAAAGAAAAGAAAAAAGGACCAAAGAAGGGACATTAGGAAAATTAGTCCATATTTGATTTCCACAGTCTAGGATAGGAAAGGGCTTCTCATCTGAGATCCAAGGATGGCTTCAAGTTCTTATGAAATTGAAAGCAAACCTGGAGGTGCATATGTATATGTACATTTTTCTGGGGAGAGGGCACCAGAGATTCTCCACTGTGAAAATGGCTAAAAACCACTGGTTGGATACTGTCTTGCATATGGAAGCGACTTGGTATACATCTCTTGCATCTGCTTGTTATTGAGGAGGAAGGGGAAGAACACTATGTGCTGAAGGGGAAAGTGTGTGTAAAGGCCTGGAGCGAAGGTGGGAGGCAGTTAAATAACAGGTTTCTGTGGTAAACCAGGAGACACTCAGTTTGCTCAGAGGTGAAGATACAATCTAGAGAAAAACAAGGTTGGGGAAGTAAGCTACCATGAGATCATGAAAAGCTTTGAGTGCCCAGAGAATACTACTTGTATTCTCTTTTATTTTTTCATGTTTATTTGTTTTGAGAGAGAGAGAGAGAGAGAGAGAGAGAGAGAGCATGAACTGGGGGGTTGGAGGGCAGAGAGAGAGGGAGAGAGAGGGGATCCCAAGCAGGCTTCACACCACCATGCAGAGCCCAATGCAGGGCTCAAACTCATGAACCGTGAGATCCCAACCTGAGCCGAAGTTGGGACGCTCAACCTACTGGGCCACCCAGGGGCCCTTACTTGTATTTTATTCTGATGCGTTGAGGATGGGGTGCCTGGGTGGCTCAGTGAGGAGCTCAGGATGATTTTTGGCCAGAAAATGACACAGATTAAATTTCATGTAAGTTTTCTAGTTGTGGGTAAGGCTGACCAGATGAGTAGGCAGGAAGACTATTTGTTTAGTGGATTATCAGTTACTCTTTGAGGATTTAATAGGACCTGGTGGGCTTGAGTAGTGTCCATTCTGAGGTCTGTCATGGAGGTGCTCAGGTTTACCAGGAGGGCTGTTCTATATCAAACACCATCTTTCCTAGAAGCTACTCTGAGTGCAGGTTAACTCTAATTTAGCTTCTCTTCTGTAGCCAGAATGATACAAACAGTAAATGAGAGAAACAAGGCCCCATTACTAAACACTGAATCTTGGACCTTCTGCTCAGTAAAACTCCTGAGGTCAATCTAGTGATTAGCACAGAGTTTTGCAAACCAGAGGGGCTCAGTACACATGTGGCTTGGATCCTCTCCTGGTTAAAATTCCCTCACGATCTGTGGGAAACAAAGACAATGATGTTCACTGGCGAAGAAAGTCAGGAAGAAATCTCAGGTCTCAGGAGCTGACAACTGCTTTTCACTGGAGCTCTCTCCTACCTGCCCTTTCTTATTCTAATGTCTGAGAGTCTTCTCCTCAGCCATACTGAAGCCCTCTGAGGACATAAACCCACTTCTAACTTACTCAATAACATCATCCTTTTAGGTACCTACTGTATGTCAGGCATTATGCTACCTTACTTTACAATTGGCCTATAAGCTGTCTCCTTGCTTAGTTTTAAGTTTTCTTCTATCTCGAAGATTCTTTAAAATATTTTTAACATTTATTTATTTTTGAGAGACAGAGAGAGGCAGAGCATGAACGGGGAGGGGGAGAGAAAGAAATACAGAATCTGAAGCAGGTTCCAGGCTCTGAGCTGTTTGTTAGCACAGAGCCCGATGCGGGGCTTGAACTCAGGAACTGCAAGACCATGACCTGAACTGAAGTTGGACACTCAATCAACAGAGCTACCCAGGTGCCCCTGTTTTTTAAAAAAATTCTTTTTTAACACTATCTCGAAGATTCTTAACAATGGGTGCTTCTCCAACTCAGTCAAAAAGCTTTAAATACGTTTATGCCAGGACTTAATTCCAGACATTCAGAGTCGGAGCCCTGAAGATCCCAGGGATTTAGAAGAAGCTTGCTGGGTGATGCCACACACACCAGATAACCACACCTAGCACCTTAGGGACCATGTCTTATCAGCGGCACTTTCTTTCTCTTTTATTATTATTTTTTAAATGATGATCCATTTTTGAGAGAGAGAGAGACAGAGCATGAATGGGGGAGGGGCAGAGAGAACGGGAGACAAGAATCCGAAGCAGGATCCAGGCTCTGAGCTGTCAGCACAGAGCCAGCCCAACGCAGGGCTCGAACCCACAAGATCATGACCTGAGCCAAAATCAGATGGTTAAACGACTGAGCCACCCAGGCGCCCCTCTTTCTCTTTCCTTTCCTTGATATTTCCCTCAGCCTCAGTCCCATCTTAAACACTGAAATCTAAACCTTCCTTTAACCCTTTGTTCTTTTTGTTTCCCTGCCAAACTCCTTGAACCAGTAATTAACTGAGTCTTACTTAGTGCCTCTACCTTTTTGCTGCCTGTTCAGTAGTCAACCCGCCAGGTCGACACTCCTAGCAAGCTTCTTCTAAAGGTCACCAATGACTAATAGTTAAACCTAAGGAGCATTTAATATTCCTTAGTTTGACCCGGCATTTGATCCTTTCATCCCTTTTACTCAGAGGCGTGATTCTCTTTTGGGTTTCCTCTAAAACTATGGTAACAACTTCTGCTTTGGGGGCTCCTCCTAATATGCCATCCCATTTCCCCATGGTATAGTCTTCCAGGGGTTGCATATACATCTTTATGTTGAAACCTTTCTGGTTTCTGTTTCTGGCCTTCACCTTTCTCCTAGTTCTCAAGCTGTATACCTAATACTGACCAGATGTATCCACGGATGTGCCACGGGCACTGCAATTGCAGTGTGTCTGAAACCCGGAGTTGCTGCAGGTTTCTGGTAATATTAGCTTCTGGGTTCTAACTCCTTTCCCGTCCTTTTATGACTCCTGCCTCAGTTTATGCCTTCACTCCCTTTTGCCTGGGTTGCTGTATTCTCTCGTGTCTGGTCTCCCTGCTTCCAGTCTCTCTCAACACAAGTTCGTCTATCCAAAACAGACTTTCTTTTTTTTTTTTTTTTTTTTTAATTTTTTTTCCCAACGTTTATTTATTTTTGGGACAGAGAGAGACAGAGCATGAACGGGGGAGGGGCAGAGAGAGAGAGGGAGACACAGAATCTGAAACAGGCTCCAGGGTCTGAGCCATCAGCCCAGAGCCCGATGCGGGGCTCGAATTCATGGACCGCGAGATCGTGACCTGGCTGAAGTCGGACGCTTAACCGACTGCGCCACCCAGGAGCCCCCAAAACAGACTTTCTAAAACACATCTGATCATGTCACCACTGTGCTTAAAACTCTTTCATGGCTCCCCATCCCCTCTTAGAAAAAGGGTATGGTGCAGAGTAGACAGGCTTTGGGGCCTTGCCCTAGCATCCTTGCCCTCCACTCCCCTATAGGACTTCTGAACCAGCCAGGCTCAGAGCCTGTTACTTATCCTTCTGCCCCCAGCACATATGGCTCATCTTTCCCACTCCAGGCTTCCCTGTGGTCTGGCAATACCTACAAAGGGGGACTATTATCAGGTCAGCTTGGCAGTGAGGTACCTGCTACAGAGTAGGGGCATGTCTATTGTTCACAATTTGTTTGTTTGTTTAAGTTTTATTTATTTAAGTAATCTCTATACCCAACAAAGGCTCGAACTCATGACACCAAGATCAAGAGTCACATGCTCTTCTGACGGAGCCAGCCAGGCACTCCTGTTCAAATTTTTAATTTGAAAATTTTCAAACATACAGAAATGATGAAAGAATAAGATAGTGAATACCTGGATACCACCCACCTAGAGTCAATAATGTAAAAACGTTAGCATTGTTCTTAACTCCTTTCTCACATACCTTATATTCTATTCATTAACAATTCCTTTAGGGTCTTCTTTCAGAATATATCCAAAATCCAAATACTTCTCACCACCTCCTTTTCTGTGCACTGATCCAAACCAACACCTCTGACCATGACCTTTAGCTTCCTCAAGCCTCCCTGCTTCCTCCTTGCTCCTTACAGTCTATTCCCAGCCAGCAGTCAGAGGGATCCTGTTAAGTCATTTGTCAGACTATGTCACTCCCTTGCTCAAATCCCCAGAATGTCTTTATTATTATTATTGTTTAATGTTTATTTATTTTTGAAAGAGAGACAGAGTGAGAGTGGGGGCGGGACAGAGAGGGAGACACAGAATCCAAAGTAGGCTTCAGGTTCTGAGCTGTCAGCACAGAGCCCAAAACGGGGCTCGAACCCACAAACCAGGAGATCATGACCTGAGCCCAAGTAGGACGTTTAACCGACTGAGCCACCTAGGCACCCCCAGAATGGCTTCTGTCTACCATCTCCTTCAGAGTAGAAGTTGACGTCCTCAGAGCGGCACACAAAGCCTGTTGAATGTGCCACCAATATCTCCACGTCTTCATCTGCTACTCCTCTTCCTCACTCTGCTGTAGCTACAAAGGCCTTTCTCTATGTGGTTCTCCAAAGAGGCCAGGCACAGCCCATCTCAGGGCTTTTGTATTTTCTTTTCCTTTGCTTGTTAGGTCCCTCACCCTCCATTCTCCCCACCCCCATGTCTTTGGGCAGGACTCACTTCCTCACGTTCTCAGTGAAACCCTCCCGTACCTACTTAAAATTACATACTACTCGCCCCCTCACTCCCATACTCTCTAACCCTCTTTCCGGGTTTTTCTCCATAGCAATTATCACCACTTGATACACTATGCAGCTTTCACTTATTTATCTTAGTCATGGTCTATAAGCTCCACAAAGACAGGGATCCGTGTGCTGGGCTACCAGCTGCGCTTCCAGCACGTGGAAGGGCGCCTGGCACTAAGCCGAGCGCGGTCGGCTTCTGCGGAGTAATGCGACGCGTAGAGGAGAAAACATTGAAGTCTGGGAAGACTTTCGGGAGGGGTAAAGCTAACCGTCTGCACTTCCAACCTAGCCCTGAAGGGGTCAGGGCCGGCTCTGCTACCTCAAACCACGCCTACAGAGGGGCGGGACATCGGCCGGAAGCCGCCCCCCAGCGGAAGACGGACTGGGCAGCTTGGGCTGCCCCAGGCTCCTGCCCCAGGCTCCTGCCCCGCCCACGCGAAAGTGGGTGAAAGGTCGGCGGTGCCAGCGCTGCGGCTGCTGCAGTCGAGCAGGGCAGGCCCGGAACAGACTGACACAGTGCCGGCCAGACGGACGGACCATGGCAGACGAGGCGAAGCCTATCAGCCCACTCAAGAACCTGCTGGCCGGCGGCTTTGGCGGCATGTGCCTGGTGTTTGTGGGGCACCCGCTGGACACCGTCAAGGTGCGAGGAGACTGGGGCGCGCGCGGGCTGGAGGGAGGAGGCCCCGGCCAGGCGCAGAAAGCAGCGTCTCCCACGAGGCGCAGCCCGGGGCAGAAGCGGGGCCTGTGGGAGCTTCCGTGAGAAGTCCAGGGAATCTCCCTTTCGTTCTTTTTGGGGGTCGCAGAGAAGCTGTTCTTCGCTCCTCAAAGAGTCATACAGCGCAGAGGGAGCAGACTCTAACCGTCCACCAAGGGCTCTGATTTAAAGTTCTCGGTCCGGCATTGCGCCACCTCTTTGGGGATAGGAAAGAAAAAGCACCTGCCCAAAGCTCTGATTGCAGCAAACCTTACAACATTACCAACAGGATTGAAACAGGTCACCTGTTAAAGCCCTCCTCAGAAAGAGAGCTAGACAGAGGTACAATTATTCTAGAGATGTCTTTTGACACATTCCTATGGGGCCAAAGTGCCCCCATCATTTCCTTCTCACTTTCCCACCCCAGAGAGGAGGTTGGCCATCTTCAGCCTATCACCTCACATAAGCCTGATAGGCCTCCGGTGGGAAGTGATCATATCCTCAGGGATAAGCTCCTTCCAAGAAAAGCAGGTGACTGACTTCGCCCAGGGCCACGTTGATCCTGACAACTCCCAGGTGAGGAAGCCATGGTCAAACTGAGGCTTTGGGAAGGAGGAAACTCATTAGGGCTTGTTCGCTGGTATTCCTCACATCTTGCTTCAATTCTTTCCCCTGCAGCACATTCAGCAAGACCTGCCTGGAGACCAAAGTCCATGCCCTGTGACTTAGCATTCAGAACTTCATCCTAGTTTTCTACCCTTATTTCTGGACACACATTTGGAGGAAATTGACAGATCGTGTCCAGGGTGGGCCTGTGGGGAGCCAACATGAGTCTTACAGGGTGGGAAGTCTGTGTAGGGGACTTAAGACTAGTATGAGAGAATTGTCTGGCCTCTCTTCCTACACTTGATCCACGTAGCCAGATATCTTGTAAGTTCGAGGCATTTGGGACCTCTCTTAAAACCCTCACTTGCTGCCTTATACAAGTATTGCTCTTACTTCTGTATCCTCTTGCCCTTCTTCCCCACAGATGTTACTCTCAGGAAGGGCTCAGTGATCTCTGTACTAAAGTGTAAATGACTGAAAATGTTCCCTGGCATTTTTAACAGCCAAAAAGCCGCTTTTTAGCTTAAAACCACAAATTGCTGATTGCAGTCCTTTTGACCTCAGAAAGGCACATGGGTTCCAGTCAAAGCCTGGCCTAGGGGCACCTTCAGAGGTCCAAGGTGACTAGCTGTTGCCTAAGAAGGCAAGAACTGCAGCACTTCAGAGTTGGAGCTTGGAAAGGCTGTGTGGTGGGTGGTAAAGGGCTGGCTGAGTTCTGACTGGAGAAGTGGAGAACCCAGACATTCTGGGCAGGGGAAGAGCAGAAGTGAAGGCAGATACTGGCTTGGCAGTGGGAATCAGGCTGTAAAATAAGATCAATCATGGAGTACTTTAATGTTCTTGCTGGCTTGGATGGTTGACGTCATGATGGAACAGGTGTGAAATCTATACAGAATCACAGAAAGGTATCACTCAGAAGTTTTGATCCATCTCTCCCTCCTTACTGAGCTAGGGAGGTTGTGCCTGATTATGGAGGATCTGAAGGCCAATAAAAGGGATTTCAGATGTCAAGCAGTTCTGTTTTACACTTCTGTCCTATAAACTCCTCAGACTTGCATGGACTCTCCATTGCCTAGAAAGTGATTTCCTTATTGTGACATGTAAGGCCCTAACAAATATAAGAATAAGAGATTCTAAAGAAACAGAGGAAGAGCAGGGCGAAAATGGTGTTTTGAAAAGGTTAGTATGATAGCACCATGAGAAGGACTTGGAAGCAGAAGGACTCTGAGCAGGAAAAACAGCCAGGAAGTAGACTGCAGAAGTAACTGGATGTATCAGTTATCTATCGCATTATAACAACTTACCCTAAAATTTAGTGATAGGAAACAATAACATTCATTAACTCTCATAGTCTTTCTGAGGCAGGGTTTTGGGAGCAGCTTAGGTGGATAGTCTGGCTTAGGGTTGTTTGTGAGGTTGCAGATGTTGGCTGGCATCCAGGATGAATAAAGAACTCTTGCAACTCAATAAAAAGACAAATAGCCCAATTGAAAAATGGGCAAAGGACTTAATGAATAAATATTAGATAAGCTTATAGAGACAGTAGATAGGTGATTGCAAGGGGCTTAGAGGAGCAAGGAATAGAGAGTAACTAGTAATGGTGTGGAGTTTCTTTTTGTGGTGATGAAAATGTTCTAAGTTGATTGTAATGAAGGTTGCACAACTCAAAATACTAAAAACCATTGAACTGTGCACTTTAAAAGGGTGAATTTTATGGTATGGAAATTATATCTTAAAAAGCTGTTGATAAAAAGTACTAAACCAGGGTGCCTGGCTGACTCAATCGCTAGAGCATATGACTCTTGATTTTTGGGTCTTGAGTTTGAACACCACGTTGGGTGTAGAGATTACTTAAATTGCTTAAATTACCCAAAGACAGTGCCCTCCCCCCCCCCCCCCCAAAAAAAGATGTTGTATGGGACTACACTCATCTTAAGGATTGGCTTCCACGTGGTTCATTCATATGCTGGCAAGTTGGTGCTGGCTCTTGTCAGGAGGCCTTCTTTCTTCCATACATGGCCTCTCTAAGCTACTTGAGTGTCCTTATAACATGGTGACTGACTTCCCCCAAAGCAGATAACCTGAGATAGAGCCAGGCAGAAGCTGGCCTTTTTGTCACCTAGCCTTGGAAGTCATATAGCATCAATACCACCATACTCTACTTGATAGAAGTAAGTTGGCTGAGTCTGGCCCACATTCAAGGGGAGTGAATTAGGACTTAAATTTGAAGGGGAAAGAGCATCAAGGAATTAGTGGACATAATTGAAAACCACTATACTGGGTAAGAATGGGTTAGGACTTGGCCTAGGAAAGGATTCAGACAGAGGAAGAAATTAGGATTCTGGAAGCATCTTGAAGGACCACTCCCACAGACTTGGTGCCCATGTCAGTAAGAGTAGGGAGAGCAGGGGCGCCTGGGTGGTGCAGTCGGTTAAGCGTCCGACTTCAGCCAGGTCATGATCTCGCGGTCCATGAGTTCGAGCCCCGCGTCAGGCTCTGGGCTGATGGCTTGGAGCCTGGAGCCTGTTTCCGACTCTGTGCCTCCCTCTCTCTCTGCCCCTCCCCTGTTCATGCTCTGTCTCTCTCTGTCCCAAAAATAAATAAAAAACGTTGAAAAAAAAATTAAAAAAAAAAAAGAGTAGGGAGAGCAATAGGAAGTAGTCAGAGGTTATGCTATGGTTTCAAATCCTGAGGTAGCTAGGTTGCTCTGGCACAAATGGAACATTCATCAGGAAGGTGAGATTCCAGAGGTGATTTGAGTAGGGAGATCTTTACTTGGAAGTTGAAAGTATAGCCCTAAAGATGGGAGAGGAGGTCTGGAGATGGCCAAGTGATAGTCATCACTGAGTAGCAGCTGAAGCCCTGCAATCTGAGTTTTCTGAATGGGATCATGGACCACATGGGTAGGGTGCTAAGCCTGAAGAATGCCCGGAGTAGAAAAGGAGACAAAGGAGGGAGTTCTAAGAAGGGAGGTTTCAAGAAGAGACATTTTGAAGCACTGTATATATCAAAAGGTCAAGAAGGATGAGGATCAGCAAAAGTGGGAGAGGAGCGCCTGGGTAGCGCAGTCGATTAAGCGTCCGACTTCAGCCAGGTCACGATCTCGCGGTCCGTGAGTTCGAGCCCCGCGTCGGGCTCTGGGCTGATGGCTTGGAACCTGGAGCCTGTTTCTGATTCTGTGTCTCCCTCTCTCTCTGCCCCTCCCCCGTTCATGCTCTGTCTCTCTCTGTCCCAAAAAATAAATAAAAACGTTGGAAAAAAAAAACAAATCTAAGAAGTGGGATTAAATCCACCTTACTCCAGGGGTGCCTGGGTGGCTCAGTTGGTTAAGCGGTTGGTTAACCAGGGGTGCCTAGGTGGCTCAGTTGGTTAACTCTTGATTTCGGCTCAGGTCATGCTCTCATGGTTCGTGAATTTGAGCCCCATGTCAGGCTCACACTGGCAGTGCAGATCCTGCTTAGGATTCTATCTCTCCTCTTTCTGCCCCTCCCCAGCTTGCACTCTCCTTCTCTCTCAAAATAAATTTACAAATTTTTAAATACATTTAAAAAATCCACCTTACTCCAGAATGCTTTTGTGGAGTGCCTTACCTAACGACCAGCATGCCACCACAAATAGGAAGCTGGTCATAACTATTGGCATATCACTTGAACTCTGTAAACCCAGCCTTCTTATCTGTAAACTGGGAATACCTATCCCATTGGGTCATTGTGGGATCCATTAGGTAAGAAATAAGTGGTGGAAGTGACTAGATGAGGGGAAAAAAAGGCATGCTACTAATGACATGTGAATACAGAGTTTGAATAAATTGGAGGAAAGAGAAGTCTGAATCTAGCAGGTTAAGCAAGTGCCAAAGACATGTACACAGGCACAACTATTCTCTGTTCAGAGTTTGGCAAGCAGTTCTGTTTCTGGGAGATGATTGTGTTTTAACTTCTGGTTTCAGGTCCGACTGCAGACACAGCCCCCAAGTTTGCCTGGACAGCCACCCATGTATTCTGGGACCTTTGACTGTTTCCGGAAGACACTTGTTAGAGAGGTATGGTATCTAGGTGTTGGGCATTCCTCTTACTCAGAGGACCACATTCACAGAGTTGGTTTGTTGCTTCCCTGGGGGGATAGGGTGTCTTTCTGTTGGAGGGCTAGCCCACAGCTGCGGCTCTCTCACTGTGCCATCCCATGCCCTCCTGTTGTTGCTCTGGACTCTTTGATGGTTCCAGCTGCTGTTTTATATGGATGACTAAAACTAACAAAATGGTTTTCTCATTTGAAAGGCAGAATTCAGGGTGCTTAGGTGTCACCCAGATAAAGAAGGGAGACTGCTAAGTGATGGATTAAGCCTTGGGGGAGAAGTTGTTCCCAGGGTTCCCACAGGATCCATGCCCAAGATGGTGCTGCCTTTTTTTCTTTAAGGCATTCTTTGATCTGTGCTTCCCAGAGCTGAGTCTCATCGGTGTCCCATTGAGGCTTTAGGCTTTGGATCTGCCCCATATCCTCTGCGCTGGTGGAAGAAAGGCAGGGTTTACATGCCTCTTGGTCAAGGAACACTGAGTATCTGTTTAGTGGCTTGGCAGTGTGCTGGGTCATGGGGGCCTGGTGAGAATGGCTTGTACAAACCCAACTCCCTGCAGGGTTGAATAGGTTTCCTTCGTCCATATGCATGCACATCCTTGGTTTTTGCTGTGCCAAACTGACCTCTCTGCTTTCTGAAACTGCCAGAGGTCTTGGCTGTGCTGCGTGGAAGTGGGTGGGCCAGGATGGTGGAAGGAAGGCTAACCAGGAGGCAAGGGCTTAGTTAGGCCCTTAGGACTTGGACATGCTTTTCAGCCCCGGCAGGGAGCTGTAGGCTTTGGAACGACTTTGTCACATGCTGCTTTTGTAGATCCTCCTCAGAACCTTCTCTTCCCCCTTCACTCTTTACTGTTTTCTGCCTTTGCACTTTGTCCTCAGACAGTCTGCTTACAGTGTGTGACAATGTTAGACCTGTGCAGGACCCAGGAGTGCCGACTGGTACAGTTGTGCCCCTTTAGTTCAGGAAAGAAGATTGGTTGTGAGTGCCCAGGATCTGCAGAGAGACAGGTTCTCCAGCCTGTGTCCGTGGACTCTCCAGGTGTGGAGCACCACCCTATTTCTCCTGCGGTTCTATCTTAAGCAGCAACTATAGGGGCACCTGGGTGGCACAGTTGGTTGAGCGTCCGACTTCAGCTCAGGTCATGATCTCGCGGTTCGTGAGTTTGAGCCCCACGTTGGACTCCGTGCTGACAGCTTGGAGCCTGGAGCCTGCTTCGGTTTCTGTCTGTCTGTCTGTCTGTCTCCCTCTCTCTCTGCCCCTTCCCCACTTGTGCTTTGTCTCTCGCTGGCTCTCAAAAATGAATAAACGTTAAAAAAAAATGTAAAAGTGGGAATGCAAGCTGGTGCAGCCACTCTGGAAAATAGTATGGAGATTCCTCAAAAAACTAAAAATAGAATTACCCTATGACCCAGCAATTGCACTATTAGGCATTTATCCAAGGGATACAGGTGTGCTGTTTCGAAGGGACACCTGCACCCCCATGTTTATAGCAACACTATCAACAATAACCAAAGTATGGAAAGAGCCCAAATGTCCATCGATGGATGAACGGATAAAGAAGATGTGGTATATATATACAGTGGAGTATTACTCGGCAATCAAGAAGAATGAAATCTTGCCATTTGCAACTACATGGATGGAACTGGAGGGTATTATGCTAAGTGAAGTTAGTCAGAGAAAGACAAAAATCATATGACTTCACTCATATGAGGACTTTAAGAGACAAAACAGATGAACATAAGGGAAGGGAAACAAAAATAATATAAAAACAGGGAGGGGGACAAAACAAGAGACTCATGGAGAACAAACAGGGTTACAGGAGGTTGTGGGAGGGGGGGGATGGGGTAAATGGGTAAGGGGCACTAAAGAATCTACTCCTGAAATCATTGTTGCGCTATATGCTAATTTGGATATAAATTTTTAAAAATACAAAATTAAATTTAAAAAGTGTAAAACAAAATGAGCAACTATAACATTTGTTTTTAAAATTATTCCTTATTTTGTATTAAAGTGATACAAACACTTGGGTTTGTTACTGAAAGGCTTGTAACAAAGTAGCAAAATGATTTATCCACCTCTTCTCCAGAGGTAATTTTTTTCAGCTTTTCCAGTTGTTTATGCTGTTTCTACCTAAAAAAATATACATTTACAACTATATTTAATACACTTTTTATATGTGTTAGCTACCTATTTGTGGTAGATGGGTTTTAAGTCTTACATTTCTTTTTTAATGCTTTTTAAAAAATATTTATTAAACTTTTTTTTAATGTTTATTTATTTTTGAGAGAGAGAGCACAAGTGGAAGAGGGGCAGCAAGAGAGGGAAACACAGAATCTGAAGCAGGCTCCAGGCTCTGAGCTGTCAGCACAGAGCCCTATGCAGGGCCCAAACTCACAAACCGCGAGATCATGACCTGAGCTGAAGTCAGATGCTTGACAGACTAAGCCACCCAGGTGCCCCTATTTATCTATTTTGAGAGAGAGGAAAAAGCACACACATGCACACACGCAGGGGAGTGGCTGAGAGAGAACCCCAAGCAGGCTCCGCACTGTCAGCACAAAGCCCAATGTAGGGCTTGAACTCAAACCATGAGATTGTGACCTGAGCCTAAACCAAGAGTCACACTTAACCAACTGAGCCACCCAGGTGCCCCTAGTCTTACATTTCTTTATGCCCTTTCTACCCTGCCTGTATAGTTTTATCATATGTTGTGGTTTAATTCAATTTACTGTTTTCATGATTACGACTTTATATATTTTTTTCCTCTTAAGTAATATAGTATGATGCACATTTTATTTCTTGTGTGACTTTTTGTTTTTCTTGAGGTTAGGTAAAATAATTGTGTCAGTTTCTTTTGCTTGTGTTTCTTTGAATTGCTGTCTTGGTTATCTTGTACCTAAGAAAGCTCTGTGGAGTACCTTTCTGTTTGGTTTTCCACACTGCCTAAACAGTTGTAATCTGTTCTTCCACTGTGAGTTGTTTTGCTCTGTTTCTTTTGTTTTTTGTTTTTTTTGGGAAACTTCCCTTCTGGGGTCCTCTATCCTCATACTCTTGTGTGGACTGGCTTCTTTCCAGGCCCACAGTACCCAATGCCATCCCAGAAGCCTCCTTTACCTCTCTTGGGCTCAACCCTTGGTCTCCTGGGTCCCAAATCTTTTTCCCTGGTTACGAACCTCATTTGGTTGGGATATCTGTTTGTCTGTTTATTGGCTACTGGCATAGTTGATTTTATCACAAACTACATGAGTGAAAATTGATGTGCAGTCTTACTATTGTTTCTAATAATAAAAACCCTATATCTTAGTACTTGGAAAATACAAAAATTTCTTAATTACCTGTCATCTCATTCCGAGGAAGTCAGATCACATTATACATCTTATCTTCTAGCCTGCCTTTTTAGTGGTCTCTAAGTAGACTTAATAGCATCTTCTCATGTTACAGTGTGATTTAATGGCCGTGTGATAGTCCATTTATGGAATTCCCATCATTTGTCTTGTTAATCTCCTATTTGGGAGTTTTTTGGATTATTCCAAAATTTTGGGAGCTTATAAATGCCTAATGTCATTCTCTTTTTACATCTCTGAGTATTTTCTTAGAATAAACTTCTAGACACAGAATTTCCTGATGAAAGGGCATGCTGCATATTGCCAGATTGCTTTCCAGAATAAAAGCTGTTTCTGGTTTCTTCAGCAGTGTATAAAAGGACAACTATTTCTGGGGGTTTCTTCCTTTTTTTTTTTTTTTTTTAAGTTTATTTATTTTGAGAGAGAGAGAGAAAGAGATGCAGGAGGAGAGAGAGAGAATGCCAAGCAGGCTCCGCACCATCAGCACAGAACCCAAGGCAGGACTCAAACTCATGAACTGTGACATCATGACCTGAGCTGAAACCAAGAATTGGACACTTAATTGACTGAGCCACCCAGGCTCCCAGGGGTTTTTCTTCCTTTTGAAAGTTCTCTTCACTCGGAGAAGAGGTGAAGGAAGGAAGCCACAGTTTAGAGGACACAGTACGTTGCTGTTTCAGCGGTATAAAGGGTACTTGTGTCTATAAACAGCTTCTGTTTCTGTGATTCCTTGCAGGGCATCACGGGACTATATCGGGGCATGGCTGCCCCCATCATTGGGGTCACCCCCATGTTCGCTGTGTGCTTCTTTGGGTTTGGTTTGGGGAAGAAACTGCAACAGAAATGCCCAGAGGATGTGCTCAGGTGAGTACTTACAGGTCTGGAGCACTTGAAGCTGTTCCGCCTGGTGGTGTGACATGGGTCAAAGTGAAAAATCTTGGCAGATAGGGAGTGGCTGCCCCTCTGGACCCCTAACACTGGCTCCTGGTTGCTCCACATGAGGGAGGTACTTGAGCTTCTTTTGCCCTGTGAACCAAAGGGAAAAAGAAAACAACCCCAAATCCTCCCCCATCTTCCCTACCAGGTTGTCATAATTTCTTCTATGAAGTAGTATCACTTACTGTGGATATTAGTAATATCAACCCCATAGCATTGAGAGGTCTGAATGTGAAAAAGTATGTAAAATGCCATGAACAGTCCCCAGTGCTACAGCAATGACAACAGCAGCCTTGTCTTCCATCCCCTGCTTGGGAAAAGGGAAGGACCCTTAACCAACTGAGTCACCCAGGTGTTTCTCAATTTTTTTTTTTTTTTTTTTTTAGTGTTTATTTGTTTTTGAGAGAGAGAGAGTGTGTGTGTATGAGCAGGGGAGGGGCAGAGAGAGAGGGAGACACAGAATCCAAAGCAGGCTCCAGGCTCTGAGCTGTTAGCACAGAGCCCGACGCAGGGCTTGAACTCATGAACCAGGAGATAATGACCTTAGCCGAAGTTGGACACTTAACTGATTGAGCCACCCAGGTGCCTCTCAATTTTTTTTTAATTAAACCTTTTTAAATTTTTAATTGAAGTATAGTTGACACATAATATTAGTTTCAAGTATATAATGTAGTGATTCAACAATTACATACATTATGAAATGCTCACATGGTAAGTGTAGTTCCCATCTGTCACCATACAAAGTTATTACATAGTGACTATATTCACTATGATGTACTTTTCATCAGACCAGCTTCTTGGCATGCAGGGGGATTCAGAGTGGAAACATGGGATGATAAGATGTCCTCAGTCTGAGACTTGCAGGGTGACAACAACTCCTGGGAAGGGCTGCAGGCAGCACAGATCCCACAGAGGCTGGCCAGGCCTAGGTCCAAGAGTTTGAGGGAGGAAGCCCAGGGTGCTGTGTGGTTGTTTTCTGTCACTACTTCAGGCCACAGCATGCTGAGTAAGGGTCTAGGACGTAGATGAGATGCTTATAATGTGAAACTATTTCTGGAGTCCTTGTGACCCTCTGAATGTGACAAGTTTCTATAAATAGCCACAGGTGGCCACAAATGAGAATGTGTATGGGGTCCTTTTGAAGCTGTGTTTGGCTGTTAGTAGTCCAAATGTCCCAGGGACACATGTCTTCTCTGAGAAGCTGGTATTCTAGCTCATGTACCAGCTCATAGTTATACTGGGGCCATGCACTAAAACCCCCAGTGGGGTCATTGTTAGTACTTAGACCTGTGGGTTGTATTCCCTGTACAATCACATCAGCATACAAAGAAATACCCTTCCTGCTTGAGCAAAGGTTGAGACACTGAGGACCCCACTCGTATAATCTTGCCATGTTTTAAATTCTGGACATCAGCCCTGCCATGTTTCCCCTCCCTGCAGTGGTATTTGAGGATAGTACGGAAATGAGCATTACCAGGATCTTGGAGTGGATCCCCAAGAAGGTTCAGACTCACAGATACCAGCCTAGGGTGGGGGTGGGGAGTGGCAGAATGGGCCAGGCAGTCATAGAGTGTCTAAAGAGTTCCCTGGGCACACACAGAGAACCCATTCAGAGAAAAGTCCTTATTCCCAAGAGATGGGGATGTGCCTGGCCTGGAGTAAGGGCATCCTGCAAAGTACAGAGCATGTTGGTCTCCTGAGGAGAACTTCAGTTGCTGAGAGGGGTCCTCTTGGAGACAGCAGTATGAACTGTGTCTGTGAAGGAGGCCGTGCATGAAAGCAAGTCTCTTGACTGTTCGACAGCCAACCTGTGTGCTAGGTCTGCATGCCTGAGGTATATGTGTGGGCCCTGCCTGGAGTGAGAATATAAAACAACAACAACAAAAACAGGGCTGTTGAAACTTATGCCCTACCTAGAGGGAAGGACTGCAGTAGATGTCTCTCTACCCCGTTTGACATCTGTTCTCCAGGTCTTGGGCTCTTGTTGAGTGGGACCTGGCTGAAGACTCAACTGTCAGAGGTTGGGGTCAGGAGGGGCCTGAGGCTCTGGCAAGTAACTGAAGATTTTTAGTAACCTTTCTTAAATTGTGGAGGCTCTGTTGAGATGTTAATTATAGCTTTGTGCTCCATTGCCTCCTGGTGACCCTTGTATTACTAATAGAAAAGGAGATGCCAGAGGTAGCACAGACAGCTGTGTGCTATAGATACCTGGAGCCTCACCTCCAAATACTTCGTGTGGTTTATTCTGTAGGGGCCAGGGTGAGGATCCATCTCTCTGGCCGCTGAGGGATCATTCCCTGCCCAGAGGGCTACAGAAGTCATCATGCCTCTCTGGGTACCATCCCTGTCTGGGCCTTTTTCAGCATCTTAACAGCACACTCTTTGCAATTGGCCTGGGTGCCCTTCATCCTGTGGAAATGGCCACAACTGTCCCCCCAGCCTTGATGCTGTCTCACTTGAGTCTTGGCTTAAAATGTTCTCAGGCCCTTGCTGATCCAGAAGAAGTGAGATTGGAGGGAAACTGGGGTTGACTGAGACCCAAATCTTGAGTTGGAGGCTTTTTTCCACAACAACCCTGAGTTTTACAAATGGGGAGTCAAGGCTCAGTGAAGCCTAAAAACTAATCTGTAGTCATTGTGCATGACAGGCCCAGGCAGGGAACTATGTCTCACTATAAAGCTTCTGTGGGTGAGGCCAACCGAGTGTGCAGGTGGCCTTCTTGACCAAGCTCATATTACTCTTGGTACTGAGACCTCTGCCCTGGAAAATTTGACCTCAGAATACACCTAGAACTTTGCTTTTGTGCAAAATATGGTTTATTTCTGCTGGGCTTCTGCCTAGTCCAAGTGCTTATTTTTTCTTACAAAGTCATCCTTCGTGCTGGGATTGCTGCTGTCCTGGGTGGTTAGTCACAGGGGTTGCCTCTGGTTTTTGTTTTCAATACAGCTACCCCCAAATATTTGCAGCTGGGATGTTATCTGGTGTATTCACCACGGGAATTATGACCCCTGGAGAACGGATCAAGTGCTTGCTACAGGTAAGAGTATGAGCTGGTGTGGGGGAATGTGATCTGGGGGGAGGCAGCTAGCTTTTTCCATTCAGTATGCAATTTTGTGTGGATGTTTATGTCCTTTCACCCTTTATAAAGGCTTCAGGTCAGGTGTGCAAAACAGTTTCAAGGTTTTCAAGAGCATGGAAGCAATCGTAGTAGAATCGAGAACGAGGACAGTGTAACAAACCAACCAAAATGTCACACCTGTGATGTGTCATTCTAGACTTATCGACTCTTATTAACAGTACTTCAGGAACTCTGAAAGGTGAACCGTGTTTCTTCAGAGGTGGAAGGGAGGCTACTTCTGCCTGTGTATCTTATGTCTCTACCAGTTGCCCAAAGACTCAGTGCCCTTTGAGTACCTGGCTCATTGACAGCCAAGGGTGTGAATTGGTCTCCTGGCTTACCACACAGGCTCCTTTTAAAACAAAAAAGTTACTGCTGTTTTCTTCTAATAGCTGAAGTAATTTAACACATAATTCTTGCTAGAAAATTTTGATAATGCAGAGAAGCACAAAGAAAAAAATGTATTTATCACCCATGATACCACCCCACTGAGGTAACCACTGGTATGTTTTTGTGTGAATTCTTCTAGCCTTTTTGGTAAACATGTATGTTAGGAAATGTTAACTTTTGAAATAAAATTGAGGTCACATAATGCATTAGTTTTATAACCAGCTTTTTTCACTTGATGTATCCTAATTTTCTGTGGTTGTTTTTTCTCAAGCATCATGTTCTGTATCTTATTTCGTTACATGGCTGTCATTTACCCAATAATTCCTTATCTGGGGGCATGACAAATTATATACGATAGCAAAGATCTTTATAAATAAGTTTTTGTGTGTATATCTGATTCTTTTCTTTTCTTTCCTTTTTTTTAATGTTTATTTATTTTTGAGAGAGAGAGCAGGGGAGGGGCAGAGTGAGAGGGAGACAGAGGATCTGAAGCAGGCCCCTGCTGTCAGCACAGAGCCCAATGTGGGACTCCAACCCACTAACTGTGAGATCTTGACCTGAGCCAAAGTGGGAAGCTCAACTGACTGAGCCACCCAGGCACCCCATGTATACCTGATTATTTTCTTAGAATAAATGTCCAGACATGAAATTAGTATGTTTAAATGTGTGTACATTTATTTATTTATTTATTTATCTATTTATTTATTTAAGCTTTGTTTATTTTGAGGTGGGGGGACAGGGAGAGAGCTAGAGAGACAAAGAGAATCCCAAGCAGTCTCCATACTGTCAGCATAGAGCTCAATATGGGGCTTGATCCCATGAACCATGAAATCATGACCTGAGCCAAGATCAAGAGTCGGACGCTTAACCAACTCAGCCACCCAGGCACCCCCTAAAGGTGTATACTTTAAAAAGTTTTTAAAACATATTACCAAATGGCCCTCCTATAAAGGCCTATCCCTTTCTATTCTCAGTCAATAATACAGGAGCACCCACTGACCAGGAAACTCTGCAGCATCTAATTTACAATCTCTGCCAGTCTGATGGGTGAAAAATTTGCATTGTTTTAATTTTTTCATGTTTTTATTTTTTTAAATGGTTGTTTTTGAGAGAGCACAAGTGGGAAGGGGCAGAGAGAGAGGGACAGAGGATCTGAGGCGGGCTCTGCATTGACAGGCAGCCTGATGTGGGGCTCGGACTCACGAACCACAAGATCATGACCTGAACTGAAGTCGGTCACTCAACCAACTGAGCCACCAGGAACCCCAATTTTTCTTGCTTTTAAACGATAGTGAGGTTAATTACTCTGATGAATATTAGTTGTTTGTATTGTTTCTTTATGAAGTACCTATTTTTCTTTGCTCATTTGTTTGTTTTTTTGGCTTATAAAAGCTTTGGACGTGTTAAGGTTGTTAATTACTGTATGTGGCAAGTCTTTTACATGGTTTGCATTTGTCATTTAATTTTGTGTATTTTTTTGAGCTTTTAACAGTGCAAGCTTTATTCCAATTTTGTGTATTTTTTAATTAAGCTTTTTGTTTTGAGATAATTATAGATGTATGTGCACTTGTAAAAAATAATGTAAAGGGAAAAATAATAATACAGAGAGATCACATGTACCCTTTATCCAGTTTTCCCATAAAGGTAACATCTTGTAAAACCTTAGAACAATATTACATCCAGAATATTGATATTGATATGGTAAAGATACAGAATATTTCCATCATTGCCATGGCCACATCCATTTTCCTTCTCCCACTCTAGTTCTTAACTGGCCCAGCAACCACGAGTCTATACTCCATTTCTGTAATTTTATAATTTCAAGAATGTTATATAAATGGAATCATACTATAGTAAAGTTCTCAAGTAAACTTTTTGGATTGGCTTTAACAATTTTTTTTTGTAATTATGAATTCTTTTTTGGGGGAGGGGGAGGGACACACCGGGGGTGGGGAGGGGTGGGGCACAGACAGGATCTGAAGCAGGCTCTGCACTGACTGACAGCAACAAGTCCAACGTGGGACTTGAACTCACAAACTGAAATGATGACCTGGGCCAAAGTCGGATGCTTAATTGACTGAGCCACCCAGGCGCCCCTGGATTGGCATTTTTAACTCAACATAATTTTCTGGAGATTCACCAGATTGTTGCATGTATGAATTATTCATTTCTCTTTAATAGTCCATGGTGTGTTTAACTTTTCATCCATTGAAGGACATCTGGGTTGTTTCCAGTTTGGGGCTGTTATGAATAAAGATGGTATAAACATTTGTATTCAGAGGTTTTGCTGAGAAAATAAGTTTTCATTTCTCTGGGATAAATGCCCAGGAGTACAATTGTTGAGTCATATGGTAGTTGCATGTTTAGGGTTTTTTTTTTTTTTTTTTTTTTTTTTTTTAAAGAGAGAGAACAAACATGGGAGAGGGGCAAAGGAAGAGAGAGAGAGAGTGAGAGAGAGAGAGAGAGAGAGAGAGAGAGAGAGAGAATCTTAAGCAGGCTTCTCGCTCAGCACAGAGCCCAATGTGGGGCTCGATCACACAATCCTGGGATCATGACCTGAGCCAAAATTAAGAGTCAGAAGCTCAACCACTGAACCGTCTAGGCCACCCAGGTGCCCCTTTACTGTTGAGTTTTTAGAGTCCTTTATTCTAGATACCAGTGGTTTAAACTAATAAGAACAAATACTATGCTTGATCTTAGCCAAAATGCTGAGAAGTGATAGATAGATACTAGTGGTTTGACAGATACATGGTTTGCAAATATTTTCTCTCAGTTTATAGTTTGGCTTTTCATCCTCTTAACAGAGTATCTTGAGCAAACATTTTCTTTTTAATGTTTATTTTGTGCTCCCTCTCTGTGTGGGGAAGGGGCAGAGAGAGGGGAGAGAGAGAATCCCAAGCAGGCTCAGAGCCCGGTGCAAGGCTCGAATTCATGAACCATAAGATCATGACCTGAGTCAAAACCAAGAGTCAGATGCTCAACTGACTGAGCCATCCAGGAACCCCTTGAGCAAACATTTTTAATTTTAATAAAGTTGGGTTTGTTAATTTTTCTTTTATGGATTGGACTTTAGGTATTTGAGGCATTGGGTCTCTTTACCTAGCCTGAGATCCCAGATTTTCTTCTGTGCTTTTTTCTAAGTATTCTATTTTTTTTTTTTTTTTTTTTTTTTAGAAACAAAAGAGAGAGACAAAGCAGGAGAAGGGCAGGGTCAGAGAGGGAAGGAGACACAGAATCCAAAGCAGGCTCCAGGCTCTGAGCTATAAGCACAGAGCCTGATGCGGGGCTCAAACTCATGAACTGAGATCATGACCTGAGCCGAAGTCAGACGCTTAACTGCCTGAGCTACCCAGGTGTCCCTAAGAATTCTGTTTATAGTTTAACATTTTACATTTAAGTATGTGACCCCATTTTGAATGAATTTGTATATAATGTACAAAAATTTGCCTATGGCTGTCCAATTGCATCAGTGCCACTTGTTGAAAAGACTTATCTTACTTCACTGAATTGTTTACATTATGTTAAAAATCAACTCAGCATAGCAGCACCTGGGTGGGCTCATGCAGTTAAGCGTCGGACTCTTGGTTTCAGCTCAGGTCATGATCTCACGGTTCACAAGTTTGAGCCCTACATCAGGCTCTGC
Source organism: Prionailurus bengalensis (assembly GCF_016509475.1). Lineage (NCBI taxonomy): Eukaryota > Metazoa > Chordata > Mammalia > Carnivora > Felidae > Prionailurus > Prionailurus bengalensis. The sequence goes on along the minus strand of NC_057348.1, from coordinate 18,261,660 downwards.
ATTGACAGTGTGGAGCCTTCTTGGAATCCTTTGTTTTCTCTCTCTCTGCCCTTCCCCTGCTCATGCTCTCCCTCTCTCTCTCTCTCAAATAAATAATAAACTTAAAAAAGAATCAACTGGGCATATTTGTGTGGATCTACTGCTTTGTTCTGTATTTCCTCCCATTGATCTATATGTCTATCCTTTTACTAATACTACACAGTCTTGATTAATATAGTCATGTACTAAGTCTTGAAATTGAGTAGACTGATCCCTCCCACTTTATTCTTTTTTTTTTTTTTAATTTTTTTTTCAACGTTTTTTATTTATTTTTGGGACAGAGAGAGAGAGAGAGAGCATGAATGGGGGAGGGGCAGAGAGAGAGGGAGACACAGAATCGGAAGCAGGCTCCAGGCTCTGAGCCATCAGCCCAGAGCCCGACGCGGGGCTAGAACTCACGGACCGCAAGATCGTGACCTGGCTGAAGTCGGACACTTAACCGACTGCGCCACCCAGGCGCCCCCCTCCCACTTTATTCTTAAAAAAAAAAAAAAAAAAAAAAAACAACCTTATTCTAGCTATTCTAATTGCTTTGTATTTCCATATAAACTTTAGGGTAATATAGAAAATTGAGAAAAATTTTGCTGAGATATATGTTAAATCTATAGGTCAATTTGGATGAAATTGATACTGTTTTGAGTCTTCCAATCCATGGACATGGTATGTCTCTCCATTTATTTAGAACTTTAATTTCTTTCATCAGTACTGTGTACTTTTAAGCATCTAAATCCTGTACATGTTTCTTTAAATTTATATTTAAGTCTTCTCTCTTTTTTTGACTTTCAAAAATGGCATTGTAGGGGTGCCTGGCTGGCTCAGTTGGTAGAGCATGTGACTCTTGATCTCAGGGTTGTGAGTTCAAGCCCAAGTGTTAGGTACAGAGATTAAAAATAAAATCTTTTTAAAAATGGCATTGGGAATGGTACTCTAAGTTTAATTTTGTTATCTACATGTTCTTAGCTAGCTCATAGAAACACAATTGATTTTTATATGTTAATCTTATGTCCTGTGACCTTCCTGAATCCCTTATTAGTTCTAGGATTATTTTTTTTATACAATCTGTGAGATTTTCTATGTAGGAAGTCATGCCATTTGCAAATAGAGACAGTTTTATTTCTTCATTTCTGATATGTTTAACTTTTATTTCCTTATTTCACTGGCTAGAACTTCCAGTACTATGTTGAATGACGAGAATGGACATTTTTGCCTTCTTCCCAATCTTACAGGGAAGTATTCACTATTTCATTGTTAAATATGTTAGATATACTTTTTTTTTTTTTGTAGATGTTCTTTATGAAGTTAAGGAAGTTACCTTCTTTTACCCTTTTTTCTGAGAATTTTATCATGAATGGATATTGACTTTTGTCAAATACTTTTTTTATTTCTGCATGGATTGATGTGATCATGTGAGTTTTCTTTAACTTGTTAATATGGTAGATTACATCAATTAATTTTCAAATATTGAACCAACTTTGCATTGCTAGAATAAACCCACCAAGTTGACATGGTGTATAATTCTTTTTATATGTTGCTGAATTCTATTTGCTTATGTTTTGTTAAAGATTTTTGCATGTACAATCATGAAAGATATAGGTCTGTCATATTTTTTTTTCCTGTATTGTTTTATCCGGTTTTGATATTAGGATAATACTAATTTCATGAAATGAATTGGGAAGTGCTCCCTTTTCTGTTTTCTAAGAGAGATTGTAGAATTGGTGTTAATTCTTTAAACCTTTGTTAGGATTTTATAATGAATTATGGATTTGGGAGAGAAGAGTTTTAAAATTATGAATTCAATTTTCTTAATAGTTACCAGGCTATTCAAATTATTTCATGTTGGGCAAATTGTGGTAGTTTATGTTTTTGTTTTCTCATCTATGTTGTTAAATTGTGTGTAGAGTTGTTTGTAGTATTCCCTTATTATCCTTTTGATGTCTACAGGGTCTGTGGTGGTATCTTCTGTTTTATTCCTGATATTAGTGATTTGTGACTTCTCTCTCTTTTTTGTCAGCCTCACTAGAGGTTTAATTTTTTTTATCCTTTCAAGAAAATAGTTTTTTGTTGTACTGATTTCCTCTATTTTTCTGTTTTCAATTTCATTGGTTTCTGCTTGTATCTTTATTATTTACTTCCTTTTGCTTGTTGTAGGTTTAGTTTGCTTTTCTTTGTTTTTTTTTTACAAATGTTTATTTTTGAAAGAGAGAGCATGAGCAGGGGAGGGGCAGAGAAGGAGCAGGGGGACCGAGGATGTGAAGCAGGCTCTGCGCTGACAGTGGAGAGCCCAATGCAGGGCTTGAACTCACAAACTGTGAGATCATGACCTGAGCCACAGTTGGAACACTTAGCTGACTGAGCCATCCAGGTGCCCCTTAGGGAGGTTTTTGAGGTGAGAGCTTATTAGATTGTTGATTTGAGCCTTTTTCTCCTTTCTAATGTATGCAGTCAGTGCTATAGGGTTTCATTTCAGCAGCACTTTAGCTATGTCTTACAAACTTATTTATATATATAAGTTTATTTATTTAAGTAATCTCTATATCCAACATGGGACTCAAACCCACAACCCTGACTGAGATCAGCACTCACGTGCTTTTCTGGCTGAGACAGCCAGGCATCCCAAAGTTAGATATATTTTAATTGCCAGTCAGTTTAGTGTGTTTTCTAATTTCCTTTGAGGCTTCCTTTTTGAATTATTATTATTTCCTAATGTTTATTTATTTTTGAGAGAGACAGAGACAGAGTGTGAGCTGGGGAGGGGCAGAGAGAGAGGGAGACACAGAATCTGAAGCAGGCTCCAGGCTCCAAGCTGTCAGCACAGAGCCCGACACAGGGCTCAAACCCACAAACTTCGAGATCATGACCTGAGCTGAAGTCAGATGCTTAACCCACTGAGCCACCCAGGCGCCCCCTTTTTGAATTGTTTAGAAGAGTGTTGTTTGGTTTACAGTGTTGGAGATTATTGATTTCTAGTTTTTAGTCCATTGTGATCAGAGAACGTATTCTGTATTATTTAAAACCTTTAGGGGTGCCTGTGTGGCTCAGTCGGTTAAGCATCTGACTCTTGATTTTGGCTCAGGTCATAATCTCACAGCTCGTGAATTTGCGCCCCATGTTGGGCTTTGCACTGACATCATGGAGCCTGCTTGGGATTCTCTCTCTCTTTGCCTCTCTTTCTCTCTCAAAATAAATGAGTAAGTAAATGCAAACAAAAATTTTAAATCTTTTAAATTTCTTGAGGTTTGTTTTATGTCCTTGGCTTATGTCCATGGGCACTTGAAAGAATGTGTAATCTGTTGTCATTTGGTGGAGTGTTCTACAAATGTCGATTAGATCCTCTTGGTTGATAGTATTGAGTTCTTCTTTATCCTTGGTGATTTTCAGTCTTTTTGTTCTACCAATTTGTTGATAGAGGGAGTTGAAATCTCCAACTGTAATTGTGGGTTTGTTTGTTTCTCCTTTCAATTCTATCAGTTTTGCTATACATAGTTTGTAGGTTTTTTTTGTTTGGTACATACACATTTTGAATTGCTGTGTCTTCTTGGTAGATTGGCCTTTTTATCTCTATCCCATAATTTTGCTTACTGTGTTCTTCCTTCCTTCCCTGATGGTTCAGAGTTCTTTCTTTCATTGTTTCTTTTCTGTGTAGAGAACTTCCCATTCTTTTGGGGCAGCTATTCTTTTGGGGTAGGTTATCTTTTGTTGACATTCTCTCAGTTTTCCTTCATCTGAGAATGACTGATTTCCCCTTTATTCCTGAAGGATATTTTTGCTAGACATTGGATTCTGGGTTGACAATTCTTTTCTTTCAGTACCTGAAAGATACTGTGCCATTTGTTTCTATCATCCTGGTTTCTGCTGTCATTCAAATTGTTTAGCTAAAGCGTCATTTTCCTCTGGCTGCTCTTAAGATTTTTTTTTTCTCTGTCATTAGATTTCAGAAGTTAATTTGTGATGTGTCATTGCATGGATTTATTAGGGTTTATTCTGTTTAGTATTTGCTTAGCTTGTTGAATCTATATGTTTTGCCACATTGGGAACATTTTGGGAACTTCTTAGTAGTTATTTCTTCGAGTATATTTGCAGTCCCATCCTATTTTCTCCTCTCCTTCTGGGACCCTGAGGCCACAAATATTAGATTGTTTTATTATAGTCACACAGATCCTTGAGTTCCGTTCAGTCTGTTTTAGTCTGTTTTATTTCTGTTGTTCAGATTGGGTTTTCCATTGTTTTATCTTCCAGTTCACTGATTTTTTTCTCTCTTCTGTTCTGCTCTGGAGCAAGCCATCCATTGAACTTTTTATTTCAGTTGTGTTTTTCTTTTCTTTTTCAGTTGTATTATCTATCTATCTATCTATCTATCTATTTATTTATTTATTTATTTTCTTCTTATTATTTTTAAGGAGGCACCATGCCCAGCTTGGAGCCCAATGTGGGGCCTGAACTCACAACCCTGAGATCAAGACCTGAGCTGAGATCAGCAGTTGGATTCCTGGGGTGCTTGGGTGGCTCAGTTGGTTGAGTGTGTGACTCTTGATTTTGGCTCAGGTCATGATCTCATGGTTTTGTGGGTTGAGCCTCACATCAGGCTCTGCACTGGCTATGCAGAGCCTGCTCAGGATTCTCCTTCTCCCTCTGCCCCTCCACCACTCGTGCTGTCTCTGTCTGTCTCAAAATAAATAAACTTAAAAAAAAAAAAAAAAAGAGTTGGACTCCTAACCAACTGAGCCACCCAGGTACCCCTCCATTTTTCAATTATACAGTTTCCATTTAGTTCTTCTTTATATCTTCTATTTCTGTGCTGTGGCTTTCTATATTTTAATCTGTTTCAAGCATATTTATAATTACTTACTGAAGGATTTCTTTTTCCCCATGGCTGCTTTAAAATCTTTGGCAGATGGGGTGCCTGAGTGGCTCAGTGGGTTAAGCATCCAACTTCGGCTCAGGTCACCATCTCACAGTTTGTGAGTTTGAGCCCCACGTCAGGCTCTGGGCTGACAGCTCAGAGCCTGGAGCCTGCTTCAGATTCTATATCTCCCTCTCTCTCTGCCCCTCCCCTGCTCACACTCTGTCTCTCACATTGTCTCAAAAATAAATAAACATCAGGGCGCCTGGGTGGCTCAGTCAGTTGGGCGTCTGACTTCGGCTCAGGTCATGATCTCACGGTCCGTGAGTTCGAGCCCCGCATCGGGCTCTGGGCTGAAAGCTCAGAGCCTGGAGCCTGTTTCGGATTCTGTGTCTCCCTCTCTCTCTGACCCTCCCCTGCTCATGCTCTGTCTCTCTCTGTCTCAAAAATAAATAAATGTTAAAAATAAATAAATAAACTGAGAACAAGCTGAGGGTTGATGGGGGGTGGGAGGGAGGAGAGGGTGGGTGATGGGTATTGAGGAGGGCACCTTTTGGGATGAGCACTGGGTGTTGTATGGAAACCAATTTGTCAATAAATTTCATAAAAATAAATAAATAAATAAATAAATAAACAAACAAACAAACAAACATTAAAAAATTAAAAATAAAATAAAATAAAATCTTTGGCAGATTAAAAAAAACAAAAACAAAGAAACAAAACAAATCTTTCTTTGTCAGATAATAATAATGGCTCTGTTACCTTGGTATTGTCATCTGTTGTTTGTCTTTTTCCTTTCAGTTTGAGATCTACCAGGTTTGGGACATGATGAATGATTTTCAGTTGGGACCTGGATATTTATATATTACGTTGCAACTGTGGATCTTATTTAAACTTTATCTTTTAGCTGGCTTTCTCTGACTTTTTATCAGGAAAGGGAAAGATGCTGCTTTGTTACTACCAGGTGGGGGTAGAAGTCTAGGTTCCCCACTCAGCCTCTGTTGGCATCGCAGGGTGGGGCACTTCTTTTTACTGCTGGGTGGGTGTGGGAGTTCCAACATCTCCACTGACCCCGTAGAAGGGCGCTGTTACTGGCTGGCAGGGATGAAGGTCCTAGTTCCCTACTTGGCCTTCTCTGACTCCACCCTGACAGCATGTTGTTACAGCCCTACAAGGGTGGAAGTCTAAGCTCCCCACTTGGTCTTTGATGGTGTGGATGGGAGTGAGGCCCATATTTTGTTTTTTGTTTCCTATGGTGAATGGCTGGGAGTAAAGTGTTTATTGCCTAAAAAATTTTTGTCTTTCTAGGCTATCCCTTTCCTGGTCCTTTGTGTAGAGAACATAGGCTTTTCTTGAGGTTTTTTTTTTTTTTTTTTTTTTTGGTTTATGTTTGTTTGGGTTCCTGGATTGCCAGTTTCCTCAGCTTCAAGTCAGAGACATATCAAAAAGAAAATCCAAAGAACTCACCACCATGTCATTACTCAAGTTCGAAGGTCCCTAGCCAGTCTTCCTTTTTCTTCAAACTTTCAGACTCTTCTCATGTTTGTTTTAAAAATAATGTCTAGGGGCGCCTGGGTGGCTCAGTCGGTTAAGCGTCCGACTTTGGCTCAGGTAATGATCTTGTGGTTCATGGGTTCGAGTCCCTCGTCAGGCTCTGTGCTGACAGCTTAGAGCCTAGAACCTGCTTTGTGGATTCTGTGTCTCCCTGTCACTCTGCCCGTCCCCTACTCGTACTCTGTCTCTCTGTCTCTCTCTCTCTCTCTCAAAAATAAGTAAAAAACATGAAAAAAGATTTTTAAATAACGTCTAGGATTTTTGGCAGCTCTTTCTGTGCATGGGTTCTGTCCCCATGCTTTAATTAAACCACCTTTTCTGCACTGAAAAAATAAATAAAAATAACGTCTAGGGTTTTTTGTTGTTGTTGCACTTTACCAGGAAGAATAGGGAAAAGTACTTCCCAGAAACAAAGTCTGTATATTGATTTTAACTAAGGAAATGTTTATTTTCAGTAACCGTGTTCATCAGTCTTTTCCATCACGGCTTCTTCCTTTTCCAATGTGCCTGAAGTCCTTTTCTGCTCCTAGATGAGACAATCTGTATCTGTATTCTTCTCTTGCACTCCTCTGCCTGCTGGGTGACTACTTTATACCTCTCCTCTCTTCTCAAATCTCCACTCTCTCAGCACATAACTTGGCTTTCTATTTCACTGAGAAAACTGAAACTACCGGAAGAAGACTTCACCAGATGCCCTCCACCACCTCCATCCACCTTTTGGCACCTGTTACTACATCCACGGCTGCTCAGCTTGTTTCCACCGATGGTGGCCCATGCCTTTGCTTGATCTTATCTCCTCTTACCCATCCATAGACCTCACTTCAACAGTTCTTCTTTCTTTTCCTTCAACATTAATTTTTGCACTCCACTAGATTGTTCTCATTAGCAGTAAAAGTATAAACATGCTTGTATTTTCACCTTGAAAATACAAAGTTCTATTTCCCACATCAATTTCTGTGCTTCGTGTCTTTGCTTCCCCTTATGTCAAAACTCTTTGAGAAGTTTTTGGGTTTTTTTGTTTGTATTTTTTACTCATTGTCTCTAGCTCCTCTTCCCTAATTGTTAAACCCACTTTAGTCTGGCTTTTACCTCACAACTCCAACGAAATAGTTTTGTCAAGGTCACCAGTGAGCTTTGCACTAAATCCAGTGTTCAGTTCTTGGCCCTCGTCTTTCTTGATCCATCATTAGAATTTGACTCAGCTGATTCCCTCCTCTTATTAAAGAGAGCTATCTTCACTTGGCTTCTCTTCCGATTTTCCTCTGACCTACTTGGCTGGTCTTCTTGGTCTCCTTTGTTGATTCATCATCATCTTGATCTTTTAATGTTCATGCTCCACAGAGCTTATTCTTATTACATACATTTCCTTGATGATTTCTTCTTTTCTCATGATTTTGCAACATCATATATCTGCTGATGATTCTTTGGTTTGTATTTCCAACTCAGCCTTTTCCTCAACTCCAGACTGGTTTATCCAACATTTCCATTTGGACACTAATAGGCACCTTAGAGTCACTGTGTGCAAAAAACGAACTCCTGGTCTTTCCCAGTAACTGCTCCACCTACAACCTTCTGCAACTCAGTTGTGGCAACACCATCCTTCTAGTTGTTCAGCTCTAAAGCCCAGGAGTCATGCTAGGTTCCTCTCCTTCTCACTGTATATATCCCATCTGTTGAATAGTTCAAGTTTGCTTTCAACAGATGCCAAGTCTATCCCTTCTCATCCCTCCATTTGCAGTCAGATTGCCCCAGGTCACCTTCATCACTAAACAGAAGATTCTGATAGTAATATGTCAATTCCATACCGATCCTCTTTGGCCTCCCAGGTCACTGTGAGTCAGCTCCAGTGTCCTCTGGTCACATGGGTCTCCTTGCTATTCCTCAGACATTCCAGGCCTACATGTGCCCAGATCATTTGGGGAAGTTGTATTTTAAAAAGCCATTGATACTTGATTGACATTGTTTTAAATTTATTATTTTTAGAAAAATTGATCTTTCCAATAAACCAGAAATTATGACTTTTTATTCATTTCTTCTTTTATGTCCCCCAGAGATATTTTAGAGTTTTATTTATGCAAATCCTATTACTGCTTGATATGCATATATTTTATTGCTATTTTGTTATTTTTAGAAAAAATTTTAATGTTTATTTATTTTTGAGAGAGAGACACAACATAAGTGGGGCAGGGGCAGAGAGAGGGGGAGACACAGAATCCAAAGCAGGCTCCAGGCTCCGAGCTGTCAGCACAGAGCCTGACGTGGGGCTTGAACTCACGAGCCGTGAGATCATGACCTGAGCCGAAGTTGGACGCTCAACCGACTGAGCCACCCAGGTGCCCCTAAGGGAGGGAGAATCTTAAGCAGGTGTCACATTCAGCACAGAACCTGATGTGGGGCTTGATCCCATGACCCTGGGATCATGACCTGAGCCGAAATCAAGAGTTCAGCGCTCAACTGACTGAGTCACCCTGGTGCCCCTTTATTGCTATTTTGAATGGAATTATTTTCCATTATTTTCAACTTGTTATTGCTGGTGTGTAAGAAAATTATTAGACTTGGGATATGTGTCGGTTGAGTGTCTGACTTTGGCACAGGTCTTGATCTCATGGTTTGTGAGTTCAAGCCTTGCATCAGGCTCAGGCTTGCTACCTTCAGTGTGGAGCCTGCTTTGGATCCTCTGTCCCCCTCTCTCTCTGCCCCTCTCCTGCTCGTGCACACTCATAGGCACACGTTCTCTCTCCCTCTCTTCCTCTCAAAAGTAAATAAACGTCCGACTTCGGCTCAGGTCATGATCTCACGGTCCGTGAGTTCGAGCCCCGCGTCGGGCTCTGTGCTGACAGCTCAGAGCCTGGAGCCTGTTTCAGATTCTGTGTCTCCCTCTCTCTGTGCCCCTCCCCTGTTCATGCTCTGTCTCTCTCTGTCTCAAAAATAAATAAACGTTAAAAAAAAATTTTTTTTTAAAAAGTAAATAAACGTAAAAAAAGACAAAGAAAGTTATTGGACTTCTATATTTATTTTGTAAGTGTTTCTCCTTGGGACTGTTAAAGCCGAACTCTCCAGCTTTAATTATTCTTTGGTTGATGCCTCTGTGTGTTGATTCCCTTTGACTCTGTACTTCCTATGGATCTTGCATGGGGATCTTTCTCTCGGATCTTTTCTGGGATTACCCCAGCCTGCCTTTCTCATGCTCTTGACTCTTAGGCTCTGGATCCCTGAAGCTGGGATGGGGGCCTCTCCTTGGCCTTCCCCTGGCTCTGCATAGGACTTCTATCCCAGGACTTAGAACTCTGAATGCCATTTCCTGTTCACCTTTCCTTAACCAGGCTTCCTGATCAGTGAGGGCTTGGAATGGGTTTGGTATTCAGTGGATATTTGTTGAAGGAATAAGTGAATGACTGAAGTATTTGTCTCCTTTCTAGACCTTCCAACTAGCTTTATTGGGAATGCTTTTGGATTTGAGGGTTCCGCCACTTATTTTCCAATTCTTCTGTTGATTTTTTTTTTCTTGTCAGTATATGCATACTTTGTGATATTTTTATTTAGCTTTATTTCCTAGTGACTTCCACCAATATTCTATTTTCCAAATAACCGTCAGTTTGACAGTGAAGTGTTTCTTGGTCTAATGCCTAATGACCACATCCACACTCACCTTGTAATCTTCTGTAACATGCTGAGTCTATTGACTTCGATGTTGCTGCCGCTGACTTTGATGACTTTTCCCTCCCTTTCAGATTCAGGCTTCTTCAGGGGAAACCAAATACACTGGGGCTTTGGACTGTGCAAAGAAGCTGTATCAGGAGTCTGGGATCCGAGGCATTTACAAAGGGACAGTGCTCACCCTCATGCGAGGTAACCTTTTAGGTTCTCCACCTGAGGTCACCTTGGTTGGGGGCTCATCTGAGGTGCATTTGCCACAGAGGGTCTTACCTGGGTCCCCAGATTAGCTTTGGCACCATGCAAACCACACTTATGGCTGAGAAGGCTGGCATGGTGTGCCCTGGTTCTAGGCAGTCTCACCCCAGCCAGCATGGACACAAATGAGGATGGGGGCAGGGGGAACCAACATCCTTCTGGCAGGCTGGCCCTCAAGGATGTATTAAGACAGTGGCAGTTACAGGGGACTGGAAAGTAGGTAGAAATCATGGCTGGAGGGATGAGTGGGAGGAAAGAATGACTTAAGGACACTGGGGCTCACCATGGTTTCGAGAGGCATGTTCTGCTGGGGTGGCAGTAGGAAAGGCAGACACAGCCTCATCCTTGTCCTCACATGGTAGCTTGGAGGAAGGCCAGAGACTAGCAGTGCTTGTAACTTGGAGTGGGCATGTCAGTGGGGACTACTCAGAAGGGGCTTTGAAGGTGAAATGTTGTCATGCATGTTTGTGCTCACTCACACTAGTGCTTGCCCCAAAGTGGCATCTAATTACTGCACAGGAGTTAATGCAGATAAGAAGTGCTGCTGAGGACCTTCCCAGGGAGCCTTGAAAGGGCCAGTGCCAAGCTTGACTCTTCTAAATTCAAGAAATCTGTAAGGATTTTATATCATTTAATTCACCTCTTTCTTGCTGCTAACAGATGTTCCAGCCAGTGGGATGTATTTCATGACATATGAGTGGCTGAAAAATATCTTCACTCCAGAGGGAAAGAGGTAAGGAGAACAGAAGAACTTAGAAGCCACTTTGCTCAGTCATGGGTTGGTTGCCCTTTACTGTGAATGGGTCTGATGGCAGAGTGGGGCTTGCTCCTGGTTCCATATCCACTTAACTCTCCTTGCTGCTGAGACCCATCTAATACCGCTAACTCTGTACCTCACCTACTGGAGCAAGTATATAAAACAAGTTCATGAAACTTCCTCCAAGGAGTGGCAGCTGCCATGTCACAGGAGCCCTGGCCTTGGACCTCCTCCCTCTGGCCAGTTTCTCCCTCTCTCTCACTGCCCCATCTGCCATAGGAGGGATGGTCTAGACGCCACTCTCATAGCCTTTGTCTGACTGCGGTTGGTATTCTGCGTTTGGTATTCTGCAGTGTCAGTGAGCTCAGCGTGCCTCGGATCCTGGTGGCTGGGGGCATCGCTGGGATCTTCAACTGGGCTGTGGCAATCCCCCCGGACGTGCTCAAGTCCCGCTTCCAGACTGGTTAGTGGAGGGTAGTGGGGTAGATGAGGGTGGAGTGGGTCCCAGCACTGGCTGCCCCTGGGGTGCAGAGCTCTTAGGGCCCTGAAGATACTCACTCTCCACAGCAGCACCCAGCATCTGTCTGATCAACATTTTCCCTTGTAGTCATTTGTGTTCTAGGAACCCTAGACTCACTTCCTGTTGGCCAAAACACAAAATAAGTGAGGTAAGCAGTCAAATCAACTCTTCTGCCTTCACATGAGCAGAGGATTATTTCATTCTTTATTCTTCTCCACTCCCTTAGCATCAGTAATCCAGACAGTGTGTCTGTTTCTCCCAAAGTGAACTGTGTTGTCTGTGGACTTGTCCCAGATGACCTGCAAGGTGTCTTCTTCCTGATGCTGTGACCCTGCAGGAAGACTTGACTACAAAATTGTCCCCACGTGGGTCATCATGGTTAGGTCAGGAAGCTTCCTAAAGCCTTAACAGTTGGATTTCACCCACAGCACCTCCTGGAAAATATCCTAACGGTTTCAGAGATGTGCTGAGAGAGCTGATCCGGGATGAAGGAGTCACATCTTTGTATAAGGGATTCAATGCAGTGATGATCCGAGCCTTTCCAGCCAACGCGGTGAGTGGCAGACAGGGGCTGTACTTTCCCTTTGGAGCTTAGAGCAGGGTCCAAAGTCTAGGTGGGTTGACTTTTGCTTGCTCCTAGGATTAGATTGGGAGCTCAGTTTTCCCCAAATCCTACCCTCAGCCAGAGCCTCCTTATTTGCTTCCTTTCCTGAAGCTTCAGGAGGGTTTGTCTTTGGGATTCTCTGAGGGGAGGGGCTTTGATTTCCGACTTGGCCATCAGAAGTGGGCAATTGTGAAACACGGATGTTCTTCCCCTCTCAGGAATGAGAAAGCACAGCTTGATTCCCTGACCTGGGGTAGGAATGAAGTTAGGGAGGGTCCTGATGAAGTTAGGGAGTAGTTCTGGTCCTGACAGGGTTAGCTGTGGTCTCTGTGATAGTCACAACGCCTGCTGGTTTTTCTCTTCCTTCCAACCCCTTCTCAGGCCTGTTTCCTTGGCTTTGAAGTTGCCATGAAGTTCCTTAACTGGGCCACTCCCAACTTGTGAGGCTGAAGGCTGCTCGAGGCTTCTGGATGATGGAAGCTATCACCGAGGAAGAAGCAGTGGGCAGGACTAGTCAGTCCTGAAGGGCAAAAGGAGGGGAATGGTGGGATCAGAGCTGTGTGCATGGACTTGTTGAGACCATTGCCTTAATGACATCCTCTACCTGGTATAACTTGGTCTGCCACTTTGAGACTTGAATTTACTCTTGTCAGTTTAAGGGATCTCAAGAGGATTTGGCGGTGGAGTAAGTAGCTTTCAGACCAGATACGACCTGTGGTCAGAGAGCTGTCTACTGGTTGACTACAGGCCCTATTATACCCAAAATACTCCTCGAGAAAGAGGGAATCTCAGCGTCTCACTGGAGGCACTATGCATGTTTTCAACCAGCTGACCAGGAGCTGGGGTGTTCTTCAATCCCTACCAAGGAACACACACCAGGTTTTCAGGGTATCATATAATCCTGGCCTGCATGTGAGGATGTGGACTTGAGGCCCACATCTCTCTGTCCAGGTGGACTGAACAAATGTGCCTAGGGGCAGATAGCCTGTTAACAGTTTGATTTTTTTTTTTTTTAATGCATTCAGGTAATCAAAACTTAAACTAAGTAGCCCAATTTCCCAGGAGTAGATGGAGAGCTTTCCCTCCTACAGAGTGAGAAGGGTTTGGAATCAACAGTCCGAGCCCTGCTGAGATAAGTGACAAAACCTAGGGTGTAGAAAAGGCCATTTTTGCACACTCTTTTCTCATGAGAGCGCCCTCTTTTAACAGGAAACAATAAATATTGTTTCTAATTTTTGCATTGTGTGAAATTTTCTTTTGATTTGGGTCATTTCAACAGGTAGCCTGTAGCCTTGACTGAGGCTGTCAGGGATCTGGTATCTGTCCTTGGTGGCTTCAGGCAGGGGCTTCAGCAGGAGAAAGAGGAAGAAGTTTTGGCTAGCCCAGCCTTCCCTGATGTCCCAACAGCAGCTGCTTGATGGGGAAGGGTGTGGGGGTACCAGGTGACTTGATTGCTAATTGTTCCCACAGTTCTCAGTACAAGCCTGCAGCCCTTCTCTTCATTCTTTTATCTCTCTGCCCTCAGCCACATGGCTGTCTGAGCTAACAGAGAGTTGATTGTTCTAAAAGCCAAAATCAATCTTGACTCTTCATATGGTTATTGGGGTCACTGTGATCTGATGTCACCAAATGGGCCTTGCTAATTAGACAAATTGATGCCTAGGTGCATCCAGAGGAGGTGAAGGAGACAAATTAGTTTGTCCTTGTCTGGTGGATGGCAAGGCTACAGGAGCTGGGCTTCTCTGGCGTTGTCTCATCTGGCAGTTACAGTTCTGCTGGCACTTCCCACCTTACTGCAGCTGCACAGAGATCCTTGGACTTTGGCTTTAGAGCCATCACTCTGCATAAAGGGGTGAGGGGGTAGGGACCCACCCCCATCTGGGAGTGGATATGGCCAGTTGAGCAGGAAGCTGAAGATTTGGGGGTTTAAGGAAGGACACTTTCTTCCAGGGAACATATTTTGGATGACCAGATAGGAATTATGGTCAAGTAAAGCAAAACAAAAAACATTTAGAGATGAAAATTGTGTGCCCTCTGCTTGGGAAGATTAATTCAGTGTTACAACTGCCCCCTCATTCTGCAGGATGTCTTTAATTTCTCACTGGTTTGGAGATGGCCACATATGTGTTTCCTGAAGCTCTTCTCGGGAGCACCCTGTCCTTGAGACAGTGCTGCAACCTCAGCCTTTGCCTGGAAGCCCATGTGAGTGCATTTACATTCCAGCCAAATGACAGTCATTCCCATGGCTCAGGATCACTTTTACAGTCTGTGCTTCTGGATAATTTGCCCTTTGAAACAACTTCCATTTTAAAATGGAATGTTTTGGTTCCTTGATGTTAGTGGTGGTAGATTCTTTTACTCCTTTGGTTGTTCAGTAGGTGTTAAGTCAAATAGGGAAGCCCCAGGAGGCATATTTGTGAAGGGAGCAGAACAGATGGTGAGTAACTCCCTCCTGACTGGCACTTCCTTTTTATGATGCACTTTGAAATGCCACCTGTTCCTGATATATCTTTTCTCTCCCTGATGGGGATAGGTGGGGGAAGAGGTTAGGGCCCTCCTCAGCAATTTCTCTGACTGTCACAGTCTTAAGGTAGAAGTGAGACGCAAGTGTTAAAACAACCAACTGGTGATAACGGCCTCACCCAGGCACAAAGCAGAGTATAAGTGGGTCAAAGGTGAGAGGCAGATGGTGGGATGTTGCAACAAGCCTATTAGAAGCAACACTAGTGGGGCATCTGGGTGGCTCAGTCGGTTGAATGTCCAACTCTTGATCCGAGGGCTGTGGGATCGAGCACTGCATTGGGCTCTGCCCTGAGCATAGAGCCTGCTTAAGTTTCTCTCTCTCTGCCTCTCTCCCCCACTTGTGTGCTCTCTCGCTCTCTCTCAAAAAAAAAAAAAAACAACAACAACAGTAATGCCATTTCTGCTGTAAGGTCATATTATCTCAACACATAGTTCTTTCCCTACAGTTCTTTTGAGTCTGGAACCCTCTATGCCCTTTCTAACCTTTTCATTGGTTTGGTCTTATTTCTTTATCCCCATGTAACTCAATGTTTAGTGGGCAAGAATTTTTACCCCCACTTTCAGATGTGGAAGCTATGGCTCAGACAGGATAAACTGATCTGTCAAGATCATTGGCAAGTTGATAATAGAGGACAGGTAATAGAGTGAGGTCTGGGTATCCACAGGCCTGAAGAAAGGCTTGTGATGCTATCAGAGGCTGTCCTGGCGCTGCTTGACCCAAGCTCCAGGAGGCCTGTCTGTGCCACAGGGTCAAAGCCCAGGCATCTGACCTGTGAGTCAGGCCACAGATAGCACACAGTCCCTACAGGCACTGGGAAAGCCCCAGGGCCAGATGTTCCCTGAGGGCTCTCTTTTCTGCTTTCTCTGCTCTGGTGAGCATGTAGGCCTGTGACTCTCCAGCCAGGCTCTCCCTTGCTTTCCAGGTTCAGTCCTTGCCCTGACGGGTCTCTGAGGCAGATCCAAGGTCCACTACAGAGACTGACACTTTCTGGGGACACAGTGTCCTGGGAGGGGGTGGCTCACAGGTACAGAAACACGTGCCTTGGGATTTAACTGCTTCCTGGGGCATGGATGCTTGTTAAAATAGACCAGACTTTCTGGACCAAAGGCAGTGGCCCCATGAGGGAGGCATTATAGAGGCTGAAGGACAGCTTGGGTGATGACAGAGAAAACATAACCTATTTCCCCAATTATTCCTGTCAACGAGGATCATAAACGCTTTTAAGGCAAAATAGAAACTGATGGTGGTAGATACTAAATGAGCTGGGATGACTGACTGGACCAGTGGGGCTGGTGTGCAGAGGTGATCAGGTGACCAATGGGTCCCTGGAGACAAGTAGGGGAATGGAGTGGCTTAGAGATCCCCTTTGGGCAGAGAAGAGGGAGGTGTTGTTGCTGGGGCTGAGTCTCCTCCCCCACCCCCAGTGGGCAGAGGAGTATAAGCTGGGAGGTCTGAGCCAAGAGCAGCCTTCCAGAGGAGTCTGGGAGAGTTTGGGTGTATCCCTTCCTCCTGGAAAGAGGAAAAAAAAAACAAAAAACAAACTGTAAAATAATAAACCTATCGGGGCACCTGGGTGGCTCAGTTGGTTAAGCATCTGACTCTTGATCTCAGCTCGGGTCTTGATCACACGGTTGTGAGTTCAATCAAGATTACATGAAATCCACTGTTTCGTTGGACATAATAGTTGGTGCCCCACCCATGTTCATTTTCACCAGACCCACTACTATGGGGCTAACCATGTACCCCACCTGTATTACTGTGTATCCATAGTTGTAAAATCTCTGATAATTGGCCCCATTGTGTTCATGTCTGCCTGTGGTTGTTGGTGTGGCAGTCTGTGCAAGATTTGACTGCCTGCTGGGTAGTGACTCCTAGGACTGGCTTGGAGCTGAGTGCCTGTCATGTCAGTGCTCTGGGAACTCCTCTTCTCTACCACAGTCTCTGTATTTCTCTTGCTTTTGAGAGTCTGTGTTTTTGGCCTTTTCACCCACCATCACACTGTTGGCAGCTGTTTCCCGGTTACTGGCTGCCTGTGGGTCTGGTTGCCACAGTAACCTCCAATGGTGCAGCTGGACAGGCTTGAACAAAGGCAGTCCTAGGAGGGTAAGGGTAGAAGATGTGGGATTCGGGGCCCTAGTATTCTTTCTCTAGGGTACCCTTCTTTGGCCAGCTCAGCTAGGCATTCATGAAGGCCCTTGAGACTCCACTTACTACAGAAGGGCTTCTTGGAAGGTGCAGGGATGGGTCCCTGCTCTTGGACCAGGTGTTAGGGGAGGGGAGCCAAGTAGGGCCTCGAGGCTGGCTGGCTGTCCTTCCTCTCTCTCAGGCTAGTTTGGAACAGCTATGGGTTTCCTGCTTTCTGTTGCTGTCGTTCCTTCCAGTTCCAAAGATGCCCTTTGAATGTCCCGTTTGCTGGATAGATGGTGAAGCTTTGGTGCATCTGAGAGCAAACTGACCTGCTCCTGGCAGAGGCTGATGGAAGTTCCTTGGTGTGACTGGGAGAGCCTACCCACACCCAGCTCTGTCATCAGCCCTGGAGTAGCCTTCCTCTATCTTATTTTGTAATTGAGGTCAGAGTCCTAACTGTACAGGCACCTGTCCCCCTTTAAAACATATAAAACCTGAAGAATGAGCAAACTAGGGAGTGGAGTTATGAATTCGCCTTTCCAAAGGGTTGGTTGTAGGATTGTTTGAAGCAGGCAGATCCTCAGGCGTGGTGGTGCAGTGGGAGTCACACCCAGGTTTTCTGGGTATGTTCTGACTCCTGGAAAACTTGGAAGGGTCGGTTTACTCAAGAGCAGAGAACAGTTGGGGAACCCTGCCCCTTTAGCTTCTTACTGCCTATCCTTAGTGCAGTGTTCATATGCTGAGATCAGAAACACAGCTTTGAAGAAAAGTATCCTAGTTCTGAGACGGGTCAGGAGAACAGTTTCACTGGCTTTGCTTGGTGTGTGGAAACCATTCATTCATTCATTCATTCATTCATTCATTCAGTAAATCTCTAAAGAGTGTGCAGTAAGGACCAGCAGGAAACAAGTTGGATACTATCCCTCCTCTCACAAAGTAGAGGGTCCAAGACTCTTTCTAGGGGTCCAGGAACATAACCAGGGAGACACTGCTATTTGGAATCACAGGCCTACCTGGCCTAGAGCGTGGGTGGCTTCTATACCAGTGGGGATCGGTTGCTCTTATTTCCAGAAGCTCAGTTCCCAGCAGCACTGAGCTCCTGGGTGTGTGCCAAGCCAATATGAGAGGTCTTAGTGCTGATTTTAATTAATACTAGGTAATTACCAGGTGGAGCTTAACCATCCTAAATGCCTTTGAGGTTCCCAAGCCTACAGCTAGTCACTTTCTGGCTGGGCCCAGCAACGAGAGGCAGGACTCTGTCCTATGCCTACCCAGCCTTTTGTCAGCATTGTGACCCAGGGCAGTCACCTTTTTCTATTCCCTTCCAATCTGGTGTGGGTGAAGGGGGCAACTTGGGAAATAGCCTAGCCTCTCCAATTCACCTATGCCCCCTCCCTAGGGGCAAAGGATAACAGTGCCTTGTGGTCTGCTCAACACCATCAGTGTGAGTCCAGGGTGGAGTGTGGGAAGAGAAGAGGTGCGCAGGCCTAGTCCTGGGAATCTTGGTGGGAATGCTCAAGAGGAGGAACAGGCATAGAGGTTGTTCCTGCCCTGGGCCTTATTCCAGTTTCTCCAAGTTTGGCTTAGTGACTCTTCCAGGCTTATTTCTCTGCCTGTGGCTCCCAAATTACTGTATCACTGAAACTCCTACTATCTACAAGGCCTTCCCCGTTTGACATTTTGCAGATCTCTTGCCAGACTTCCGAGGGTCTTGTGGTCATGCCACCATTCCACCCAGTGACCAGGGTGGTCCTAACTTTTTACCAGGCCTCCGAGTCAGCTTGAATGTCACCTCCTAAAGTGGGCCCTCTTGCTCTCCACCACAACTGGAACCACACTGAGGTTTTTTTTTTTTTTTTTTTTTTTTTTAATTTTTTTTTTTAAATTTTTTTTTTTTTCAACGTTTATTTATTTTTGGGACAGAGAGAGACAGAGCATGAATGGGGGAGGGGCAGAGAGAGAGGGAGACACAGAATCGGAAACAGGCTCCAGGCTCCGAGCCATCAGCCCAGAGCCCGACGCGGGGCTCGAACTCCCGGACCGCGAGATCGTGACCTGGCCGAAGTCGGACGCTTAACCGACCGCGCCACCCAGGCGCCCCCACTGAGGTTTTAATGTATGTGCCTGCGTCTGGCTCTCTGGCTGTAGGCTGTGTCCGTGGAGCCTACCAGGTGTTGGCAAACAGGAGGCTCTTAGCGAGTGTTGAAACAATACATGAAAGGTCTTAGGGACTAGGTGAAAAGCACTGACGACTCCCTTTGGCGGGTAGACCACTCATTACCGCGACTCGATCTCGACCTCGGACGGCTCTGAGCCAGCGTGCTGCCCAGCGGCGCACGCGCACTGAGGGCCGGCGGGCGGCGGGGGCGCGCACGCCCGCGGCCGCGTGCGTCACAACCCGGGCTCCTGCCCCGCCCGTCCCGCCTGCCCGCCTGTCGGTCCCCGAGGCGGCGGCGGCGGCTGCCCAGTGACAGCGGCGGCGGCGCCAGGCCAGCCGTAGTAGCGTAGGGTCGTGCGGCCTGGAGACGCACACCCGGCAGAAGGGCGGCGCGAGGAAGGCCGGAGCCGGGTCGCGCGGGAGGAGACCTTGCGGGCACCAGGCGAGAGGCCGGCGTGAGGGAGCGCGGAGTTAGTGGCCGCCGGCGGCCCGGACCCGCCTGTCCTCGCGGCCGCCGCCGGCATGAGCCACATCCAGATCCCGCCGGGGCTCACGGAGCTGCTGCAGGGCTACACGGTGGAGGTGCTGCGGCAGCAGCCGCCCGACCTCGTCGACTTCGCGGTGGACTACTTCACCCGCCTGCGCGAGGCCCGCTTGCAAGCCGCCAGCCCGCCCGCTGCCCCTCCTTCCGGCTCCCAGGCTCTAGAGCCCGGCCCTGGCCTGGTCACCGACGCGAAGGCGGAGAGCGAGTCGGAGGACGACGAAGACTTGGATGGTAGGCGGCGGGCTGGGCCGACGTTCGCGGTGGGGGGACGGAGGGGCGGTGCAGGGGTCTCCAGCGATCTAGAGGGGCCGCGGGGGCCGAGCACACTGGGCTGGGACCTTGGAGCTCTCCAGCAGAGTTTGCCCGGGTTTCCCGAGCCGCGGGCGTGAGCCCCGCGTGCTCCACTTCCCAGCTGCGCTCCACGGTCCTTTGAGCCCCGAGCGCACCGAGTGAGTTGTCAGATTCAGCCTGGGAGCAAATGTGCGCGCCTTCGGCCCGCGTGGTGGCGCGGAGCCCACGTCGGCCTCGCCTCTACTGGGGGACACTTCGCCCGGTTTCGTGCCGAAGACAAGGACGCTCACATCCACCGACTCGCTCGTGTTCAATAACCGGGATGGTAACTTTGGAAATCATTCGTTTTGTGAAAAGTTATGGTGAAAACTAAGCATAGGCAAAAGTAGACAGATAAAGGGTGAAATGAACCCCTGTATGCCACTATCCACATTCAACAGTTTAAATATCTGTCACAAATGTTTCATTTCTACTTTTTTTTTTTTTTTTTTTTTTTTTCCTTTGCTGAAGTATTTTCAAGCAAATACCAGTCGGGTCATTTCGCCTCTGCATAACTGGACATGCATTTCTTTTTCTTTTCTTTTTTTTTTTTTTTTTAACGTTTTTTTAAATTTATTTTTGGGACAGAGAGAGACAGAGCATGAACGGGGGAGGGGCAGAGAGAGCGGGAGACACAGAATCGGAAACAGCCTCCAGGCTCTGAGCCATCAGCCCAGAGCCCGACGCGGGGCTCGAACTCACGGACCGCGAGATCGTGACCTGGCTGAAGTCGGATGCTTAACCGACTGCGCCACCCAGGCGCCCCTGGACATGCATTTCTTAAAATATTCTTAGTATTTCTTAAAATTTCTGAAAATATTTATTAAAATATATGTAGTATATATATAAACTTGAGTAAAACGATTGGATCACATTTGGTGAAGGTAAACGATAATTATCTTGTTTAGCATATAGGGTGTAGGAAAAAAGACAACTCTTTTCTATATCTGGTTTAAGCAAGGCTGTCAAAAAGCAATTCCATTTTCCGTGGTTGCTTTAACCTAAGCTTGGTCAGTTTAACAGTAGAATAATCCTAGTTTTGAACCGCCAAAATTTAGCAAAACAATGAAAACAGAGACCAAGCTAGAGACTTTAGTGTTATTAGAGCATACTGGAAAAAAACAAAACAAAACAAAACTAGTTCTGAGTTGAATCCACATTCAGGTCACACTAACAAGGAGTTAATTATCGGTCATTGCTGTTGGAGGTCGTAAGCTTCAGTGTTGTGGACAACTTCCCATAGTTTATTCACCATTAAGAGTAGAAATGGTTCTTCTGTTTCTTTGACATTGCATATTAAATTATGAGGTTTTTGCCTAAAGTCTCGAAATCAAGTTGTTATTTTCCAAATCTCCTGCACAGATTTGCTTTGTGGTCTAAGAGAAGTGGTCAGACCTGTTTGATTTCAGATTCACTTTAAAATGGGGACAGTGACAATGATCTCCCAGGGATAAATGTGTCTTTAAAAGTTTTATTTCAGGAGTGTCTGCTATGTTTGTTTCATTGACACATATATAAATCACAAAGCTGTAACCTGCTTTGTGAAATTTTTATGTATACACGTTAGTATTTTAGAAATTAGTCCCAGATGAGTGAAACAGTTTACAAGTTTTGTGTTATCTTTGTCATCTTTGATATCTTTTTAAAAATTGAGTTGACTTAAATCTTTGTGACTCTGTGCTTTATTTTACTAACATGTAAATATTTGTTATTTATATTTCTAAAGTGGCTGTGCTACGTATAATTATAGAAATCAACACAAGGTGAACTTTTATTTACAGATAATAGACTAAAAATACATTGCACACAATGAGATACCACTTCACACCCATGAGGATGGGTATTATGAAAAAAAATAGCAAGTGTTGATGAGAATGTAGAGAAGTGGGAGCCCTTGTTCATTACTGGTGGGAATGTAAAATGGTCTGGCTGTTGTGGAAAACAGTTTGGTGGTTCCTCAAAAAGTTAAACATAGAATTACCGTATGATCGAGCAATTTCACTGCTCTGTATATATCCCAGGAAATTGAAAGCAGGGAGCCAAACATATAGTTACATGCCAGTGTTCACTGCAGCATTATTCACAATATCCAAAAGGTAGAAACAACCCCTGTCCTATTAGAAGATGAATGGATAAGTAAATTGTGGTATATACATACAATGAAATACTATTCATCCTTTAATAAGAATGAAATTCTGATACATGCTACAACATGGATGAACCTTGGAAACATTATGCTACTGCAATATGCCAGACACAAAAAGACAAATATTTTATGATTTCACTTATATGAGGTACCTAAAATAGGTAAATTCAGAGAGATATAAAGTAGAATACAGGTTAACTGGCAGCTGGAGGTTGCTGGTAATGGGGTGTTATTGTTTAATGGGTGTTGAGTTTCTGTTCGGGATGATAAAGTTCTGAAATTGGATAGGGGTGATGGTTGCACAACACTGTGAATGTACTTAATGCTGTGAGTTGTACACTTAAATGTGTAAAATGGTAAATTTTATGCTATGTATATTTTACCACAATTTTTTAAATGTTTATTTTGACAGAGAGTGAGCTAGCAGGGGAGGGGCAGAGAGAGAGAGGGAGAGAGAGAGAATCCTGAGCAGGCTCCGCACTGTCAGTGCAGAGCCCTACTTGGGGCTCTGTCTCACCAACTGTGAGCTCATGACTTGAGCCAAAATCAAGAGCCAGATGCTTAACTGACTGAGCCACCCAGGTGCCCCACCACAATTTTTAAAAAGACAAGAAAAGAAATACATATCCAGTGATTAGGAACATTAGGGCAATAAGCCTATAATACTTAAAATAAGAAATAGGATATGTAGTGTTAGATATGTATATAACAAAGAGATTTTGTTTAGTATGGCTAACCACCAATTCAGTTTATAAAATTATATGCTATTTGAAACACTCTTTTAATAACAGTTTTGATATCAAATAGCACATTAAGTATGAAGTATTATAACGAATATTTAACTCTTGGGAAAACCTGAAGAGTTCGGATTTATTTTTTAATTTTTTTAAAATGTATTTATTTTGAGAGAGAGAGAGACAGAGCAAGCGCGTGCATGTGCGTGCCTGGGGGAGGGGCAGAGAAAGAAGGAGAGAGAATCCCAAGCAGGCTCCAGTGCTACCAGCACAGAGCCTGATGTGGGGCCTGAACCCACAAAACTGTGAGATCATGACCTGAACAGAAACCAAGAGTTGGATGTTTAATCGACTGAGCCCGCCAGGTGCCCCAAGAGTTTAGATTTATTAATATGTTTCTGTAACTGCATTCTCATGAGGACAATAATTGGTATCCAGACTTGGTTCACTTCTATAATTATCATAAAACATACACCTGTGGGTCTCCCAGCATATATATATATATATATATATATATATATATATATATATACACACACACACACATTAATATTATATTGTATTATATCATATCATATTATATTAGTAGTATATTTATGTGTTATATATATATTTGGTAACAGCTTTGTGGAATATAATTCACATACTATATAATTCACCCATTTAAAGTGTATAGTTCAGTGGTTTTATTATATTCAGAGATATGTGCAACCATCACCACAGTTAGTTTTAGAACAGTTTTTGTCACCCCAAAAAGAACCCCATACACTTCAGCCATCAACTGCCAACACCTCTGTTCCCCTCTCATCTGCTTTCTGTCTCTGTAGATTTGCCTATCCTGGACATTTCATATGAATGGAATCATGCAGTATATGGTCTTTTGCCATTCATATGAAATGTCCAGGATAGGCAAATCTATAGAGACAGAAAGCAGATGAGAGGGGAATGGAGGTGTTGGCAGTTGATGGCTGAAGTGTATGGGGTTCTTTTTGGGGTGACAAAAACTGTTCTAAGACTTCTTTCACATGGCATAATGTTTTTAAAGTTCATCAGTGTTGTTGCATAAATTAATGTGTCACTCCTTTTTATTACTGAATGTTCTATTGTATGGATATACCACATTATTTTATCCATCAGTTGATGGGCATTTAGGTTGTTTTCACTTTTTAGCTTTTATGAATAATGTTGCTATGAATATTTCATGTGTACAAGTTTTCGTGTGGACGCATGTTTTTCTCTTTGAGATGTATACCTTGGAGTAGAATTGTTTGATCATATGGTAACTCTTTGTTTAACCTTTTGAGGAACTGCCAGATTGTTTTCCAAAGTGGCTGCACCATTTTACATTCTAACCAGCAGTGTATTAAGGGTTCTAATTCCTTCATGTCCTTGTTAACACTTATAGTCTTCTTTATAATTAAAAAAAAATTTTTGTGTGTTTATTTACTTTTCAGAGACAGAGTGTGAGCAGGGGAGGGTCAGAGAGAGAGGGAGACACAGAATCCAAAGCAGGCTTCAGGCTCTGAGCTGTCTGCACGGAGCCCGACATGGGGCTCGAACCCACGAACTGTGAGATCATGACCTGAGCCGAAGTCAGGCCTAACTTACTGAGCCACCCAGGTGCCCCTACAGTCTTCTTTATAACAGCCATCCACATGGATGGAAAGTAGTACCTCATTGTAGTTTTGCTTTGCAGTTCCTTAAGTGATGTTGAGCATCTTTTCAAATGGCTCTTGGTCATTTGTGTATCTTTTTTTTGAGAAATGTCTATTCAGGTCCTTTGTCCATTTTTTAATTGGGTTTTTTTTAAATTTTTGAGTTGTGAGAGGTCTTTATGTATTGTAAACAAGTCCTTTATCAGATGTACGACTTACAAATATTTTCTCTCATTTAGTGAGTTGTTTTTTCAATTTTTGATATTGTTTTGAAGCAGAAAAGTTTTTTATTTTGATGAAGTCTAATGTATCATTTTCTTTTTTGTTTGTGATTTAGGTGTCATATTTAAGAAACCATGACCAAAAGCAAGATCATGAAAATTAACCTCTGTTTTCTTTTAAGAGTTTTATAGTTTTAGCTCTTACATTTAGGTGTTGGTACATTTTGAGTAATTTTTTGTGGACAGTGTCAGGTACTTCATTCTTTTGCATGTGGTTATCCAGGTGTTCCAACACCATTCATTAAAAGATGGTTTTTCCCTCATTTAATTGTCTTTGTACTTTTGTTGAAAGTCAATTGACTGTGGTATGTCATTGTTTCTAACTCCATTCTGTTCTACTGATCTGTGTATCTGTCATATCCCACTACTACACTGATTGGTAAGATTTGTAGTAATTTTGGAATCAGCAAGTGTTAGTTCTCCAACTCTGCTCTTTTTCAAAATTGTTTTGGCTTTTTTTAAAATTTTTTTTTTTTTTTTTTTTTTACGTTTATTTATTTTTGAGACAGAGAGAGGCAGAGCATGAACGGGGGAGGGTCAGAGAGAGAGAGGGAGACACAGAATCGGAAGCAGGCTCCAGGCTCTGGGCCATCATCAGCCCAGAGCCCGACGCGGGGCTCGAACTCACGACCGTGAGATCGTGACCTGAGCTGAAGTCGGACGCTCAACCGACTGAGCCACCCAGGCGCCCCTGTTTTGGCTTTTGTAGTTCCTTGAATTTCTATATGAATTTTAGAATTAGCCTGTCAATTTCTGTAAGGAAAGCAACTGGGATTTTGATAGAGATTGCATTGAATTTGTAGATTAATTTGGAAAGTATTGCCATCTTAACATTATTAGGTCATCTAAATCTATGAATATGGGATGTCTTTCCATTTGTTTAGACCCTCTTTAATTTTTAAAGGTAACAATGTTTTGTAGTTTTCAGAGTATAGGTTTTGCACTTCTTTTGTTAAATTTATTCCTAAGTAATTCATTCCTTTTGATGTTATTGTAAATGGAATTGTTTTCTAAATTTCATTTTCACATTGCTCATTGCAAGTGTGTACAAATAGTTAATTTTTAAAAATAGTGACCTTGTTTCTTGCAACCTTGCTGGGCTTGTTTTCTAGTTCTAGTAGTTTTTTTAGTGGATTTTTTAGGATTTTTCCCCAGCATTTTTACTGTACAGCATAGACCACATAACATAGGAGTTGGTTCAAACAACATTAGCAGAACTTTTTTGGAATTGCTTAATAATGATATTCCCGCAGTTCACATATCTGGATCTCTCAGCAGGATTTTGACACTGTTGAACCACCCTCTCTTGAAATTCTCTTCCTCTTGGCAACTGTGTCTTCATTCACCCGGCTCTCCACCACTTGGCCTCTCTGCCCTCTAAATGATGGCTTATGATCTCCAGAATTTAGTTTAACTTTTTTGCCTCAGTGAACAATTCTTTTCCTGAGCATTTTTACTGCCTTGAACCTGGATCTTCAAAATCAAAACTTTTCTGCTCATACACATACCTATTTATGCTTTTTTTTTTTGAACGGGGGGGGGGTGGGGTGGAGGGTGGCGGGGGGGGGGAGGGGACAGGGACAGAGAGAGGGGCAACATGGAATCCAAAGCACACTCCAGGCTCTGAACTGTAAGCACAGGACACCTAACTGACTGAGCCACCTAGGCACCCCTTTCTTGTCTTATTCTTTATTTTTAATAGAAAAGGTTATAGGCATTTAAAAATTTCTCTAATGTGTTGTCATAATGAATTTTTTTATTGTGATAGACTATACATAAAATTTATTATTTTACCATTTAAAAGTATAAAATTCAGGGGCATTGAATACATTCATTATTTTGTGCAACCAACACCACTATTTTGTTCTTCTTTTTAAAGGTTGTTTTTGACGAGGCTTCTGGGTGGCTCAGTTGGTTAAGCTAAATCCGACTTTGGCTCATGTCATGATCTCATGGTCCGTGAGTTCAAGTCCCATGTCAGGCTCTGCGCTGACAGCTCAGAGCCTGGAGCCTGCTTCAGATTCTGTGTCTCCCTCGCTCTCTGACCCTCCCCCGCTCATGCTCTGTCTCCCTCTTTCTCTCAAAAAATAAATAAACATTAAAAAATAATAATAAGTAAAAGTGTTTTGGGGGAGCACCTGGGTGGCTCAGTTGGTGCCAACTCTTGATGTTAGCTCAGGTGTTGGTCTCCGAGTTGTGAGTTAGTCTCATGTTGGGCTCCATGGTGGGTGGGAACCTACTTAAAAGAAAAAAAAAAAGATTATTTTAGGTTTTTGAGGCTCCTGGCAATTCAATATGAATTTTGTGATCAGTTTTTCCATTTCTGCCAACAAGCCTGTTCCTGGGGCACCTGGTGGCTAAGTTCAGTTAAGCATCTGGCTCTTGATTTTAGCTCAGGTTATGATCCCAAGGTCATGGGATTGAGCCCTATGTTGGATTCCATGCTGAGCATGGAGCCTACTTGGGATTCTCTGTCTCTGTCTCTCTCTCTGCCCCTCCCCACCCCCTTTTGCAAAATAAATAAACGTTTTTTAAAAAGAGGCCTGTTTTTTTTATTTAATCATCAGAATGTTGATTGTTAGTATATACAGCTACAGCTTTTTTGTGTGTGTGTTGTTTTGTACCCTGAAACCTGTGGATTTTTTAGAGTTTTCTGTATATAAGGTCATGTAATTTGTGAATAGTTTTGTTTGTTCCCTTTCATTTTGATTGCCTTTTATTTATTTTTCTTGCCTAATTGCTCTGGCTAGGACTTTCAGTACTATGCTGAATAGACGTGAATCGACAAGGCATCCTTGTCTTCTTCCTGATCTAGCGGGAAATTTTTCAGAGTTTTACCATTGAGTAAGGTGTTAGTTGTGTTTTTTTGTTTGTTTGTTTTTGTTTTTAATAAATGCTGTTCACCATGTTGAGGAAATTCCCTTTAATTCCTGGTTGTTGAGTGATTTTATCATGAAAGGGTATTGAATTTTGTTAGATGTTTTTTGTGCTTCAGTTGAGATGATGTAGCTTTTTCCTTTCATCTTTTAATGTTGTATACTACACTGATTGATTTTTGTATGTTGAACCACCCTTGCATTTTTGGGATCACATTTTAAGGTATAATCCTTTTGATATACTGCTGGGTCACGTTTTAAGGTACTGGGTCACATTTTAAGGTATAATCCTTTTGATATACTGCTGGATGTCATTTGCTGGTATTTTGTTGTCATAATGATTTCTTGCTGCATTTTGTAAATTAAGTGAATATATTATACTCTACTTAATTATTCTCCTTTTAGGTTGCCTCCAGATGTTTGCTTGCATGAAGTTTTTTATGTATATGGGTTTTGATAATTTATTAAAGTAATTTAAGCATTGGCATTGATGACTTCATCCTCAGTTCCTGGCTCAGATGGAAGTAATCTGTTTAACAATCTCAGAAAGACTGTGCAGGTCAGTGGATCCTCATCTGAAAAAGATTCCAAGTCTTACTACCATCACCACAAGGAGTTTTCTAAGTAGTGATTCTCAGAGTCTTGTTAGGCATCTGAACTGTTCCATCCATTTTGAGGTTCTTTTCTTTTGTTTCAAGTCAGCACATAACCTTCTCAGAGGTTTTACATTGTGGCTGGTTAGGGTAACTGTAGTTTGGTGAATCACTACCTCTGGTTCCCGGGGTGATTATTCTGTTATATTTAAGAGCCAGGGCTGCAGCTCAGCTTCCTGACAGAATTGTTCCTCTGGGAGAGCCAACAGCAGTGAGTCAAGAGCAGGAGCCAGCACCCCAAGCTCCACTGCAGCTGTGACCATGTCTTCCTCAAAGATTGCATAAGCCTTTTTAAAATTTTTGGCTTATTCCCCTAGAATAGATTGATAGAAATATAATTATTAGGTCAAAATGTACTTTTTTTGGTCATTTAATAAGTATAGTCATATGCTTTTCAGAAGGATTGTTCCAATCAGTATACACAGTCATCAGCAACATATGTGAATACCAAATTTGCTGTGCCATTGATAGCACAAGGTATTAAAATTCTTTAAAAAGTACTAATTTGGAGAAATTTTTTCTCAATGTTTTAATTTCAGTTTTACTCATTGTAGGAAGGTTGAATGTTCATCTTCATCTAATGTTTGCTCATGTTTCATGTAGGGCTGTATACTTCAGATACTTACTTTAACTGAATTGGTAAGAATTACCCCTTGCTTTTGTTTTAGTTTTTTTTAAGTAATCTCTACCCCCAGTGTGGAGCTCAAAGTCAGGACCCCAAGATCAAGGGTCACACGCTCTACTGACTGAGCCAGCCAGGTGCCCTGACTCATAGCTTTTGGAAGGTGAGAGAGAGAGGAGAGTCAAGATTTACTCCTCCTCACACCATATCTGGGGTGAACCTGGTATTACTTTGGAATACCAGAGGGATGGTGCTGTTAATAAAGATAGTAGATAAAGAAAAGCTGTTGTTTCTGTTCTTATAGCACTTCTGACACTACCTGGAGTTAGTGCAGACCTCACAAGTTAAAGGCTCAGTCCCACAAGATGGCCCCCATACTTCAGATGCTAATCACAAGTCCTGGCCTCCTATACTTCTAACAGACCATCCATAAATTTGGGGGTTTCCATGACCCCCTCCTGGAGTTTGATAATTTGCTAGAATGGCTCACACAACTTAGGAAAATGCTTTACTTACTGTTAGCAGTTTATTATAAAGGATACAAGTCAGGAACAACCAAATGGAAGAGATACATAAGGCAAGGTATATGGGAAGGGGCACAGAGCTTCTGTGCCCTCTCTGAGCATACCACCCTTCCAGCACCTCAGTGTGTTCAACCTGGAAGCTCTGAACCCATTTATTTAGGTTTTCTGGAAGTTCTGTTATGTAGGTATGGTTGATTAAATCATTGGTCATTGGTGATGAGCTCAATTCAAAGCCCTTCTCCCCTCCCTCTAGGTCTAGGGACTGAAAGTTCCAATCACCTGGTTGGTTCCTCTAGTAACTAGTCCATCTCATTAGCATAAGCTTAGGTGTGGTTGAAAGGGCCTTATTATGAATAACCAAAGACATTCCTCTCAATCACTTAGGAAATTCCAAGGGTTTTAGGGGCTCTGTGCAAGGAACCAGGGCCAAAGACCAAGTAAATATTATTATATCACAGTATCACACTGGGAAATTTCAAAATTAATCTTTCTCCCTCCCCTCTTCTCTCTCCTCTCCTCTTCCTTCCTTTCCTCTCAAGGGGAAGACAGAGTTGGACCTACTGCATGAATTTGAAAGGCTTGCAGGATGGCCTGGTAGAAATAGCCAGCAGGCCTGAGTTCCTGGGTGGCTCAGTCAGTTGAGCATCGACTCTTGATCTTGGCTCAGATCATGATCTTCAGTTTGTGAGTTGGAGCGCCCATCAGGCTCTTCATTGACAGTGTGGAGCCTGCTTGGAATTCTCTCCCTCTCTCTCTGCCCCTACCCCACTCGTGTTCTCTCTTAAAATAAATGAATAAACTTAAAAAAAAAAAAAAAAAGAAAAGAAATAGCCAGCAGGATGGTAATCACAGGCCTGGAACTGGAAGACAGGTCAAGGCTAGATGAGAAGTGTGAGGAGCCATCAGTGTGATATGGGAGTGGATGAGGCTGTCCTATCCAGTTTGAAGAGAATAAGGCTGTGACAGTGATGAAGTTTTGGAGGTGATGATGGGGTTCATGGGGTCTGGAGCAGACTGCCAAGAAAGAATTTTTGAAGACGTCTTTGGTGCAAAAAGGTAATCTTATTAAAGCATGGGGACAGGACCATGGGCAGAAAGAGCTGCACTGTAAGTGGGGGGCGGTGGTGACTGTTTTATGGAGTCTGGGGAGATTAAGTCAAGAGGGAGTTTCCAAAGAGACTTTCACATGCTAAAAACTTACTGGAGGCTCAGCTATTGTCAAGTTAAGGTTGTTTTTCCCTCTAGCAAAGCATTAACATTAAGACAGTAGGGAGTTCCTGGACTTTAGGCTGTTGATGGGATTGCCTTTTTTGGGTAAACTGGTGGAGTCCCTTATCTTTAACCATTTGTTTTTTGTCCTTTCTTGTTTCGGGGTAGCCGGGAGTGTCCAAAGTATAGGACACCTGTCCCACTGGGAGGGGGGATGGTGCTAGCTTGTGTTTTGCCCTCAGTCTGCCTCCTCAACATGCTCCCTCAACATGCTCCTCAACATGCTCCCTCAGCCACACTGATCCTGGGACCTCTGACAGACATTCTGGTTTTTTGTTTGTTTCTTGAGAGAGAGGGCACAAGTGAGAGAGGGAGAGAAGGAGAATCCCACCAGGGGCAGAGAGGGAGAGAGAGAGAGAAGCAGGGCTCACCTGGGGCTCATGTTTTGTGCTCATCACCCGAAGTGGGGCTGTGCTCATCCAAAGTGGGGCTCATGTGCACCCGATGTGGGACTCGTGACCTAAGCCGAAGTTGATGCTTAGTGACTGAGCCACTCAGGCACCCCTAACATTCTGTGTTTAAAAAGTATGGGTAAATGCCAAGATTTAAGACAAGATTTAGGGTGAGAATGAGACCCTCATGTGGATGTAGTTTCTCCACATCCTCTTGTCTTATTTTCTTATTTATTTGCTTATTTATTTGTTTATAAGTTTTTAAATGTTTATTTTTGAAAGAGAGAGAGAGAGAGAGAAAATGAGCACGAGCGGGGGAGGGGCAGAGAGAAAGGGAGACACAGAATCCAAAGCAGGCTCCAGGCTCTGAGCTGTCAACATAGAACCTGATGCAGGGCTGGAACTCACAAACTGAGCCACCCAGGGGCCCCATTATTGTCTTTTTAAACAAATAATTTGAGGGACTCCTGGGTGGCTCAGTGGGTTGAGTATCCGACTTTGGCTCAGGTCATGACCTCATGGTTCGTGAGTTCAAGCCTCGCATGGGGCTCTGCGCTGACAGCTCAAGGCCTGGAGCCTGCTTCTGATTCTGTGTCTCCCTCCCCTCAGCTCCTCCCCTGCTCGCACTCTGTCTCTCTCAAAATAAGTAAAGATTAAAAAAATAATTAAAATAATTTGAGTGAAATTCATGTAACATAAAATTCATCATTTATTTATTTTTTAAATATTTATTTAGTTTTGGGGGAGTGCAAGCAGGGAGGGGCAGAGAGAGGGGGACAGAGGATCCAAAGTGGGCTCTGTGCTGACATGCGAACAGCAGTGAGCCTGATATGGGGCTTGAACTCAGAACCGCAAGATCGTGACCTGAGCCGAAGTCAAGACACTCAACTGACTGAGTCATCCAGGTGGCCCCCTTATTTATTTATTTTTAAATGTTTATTTATTCTGAAAGAGAGAACGAGTAGGAGAGGGGCAGAGAAGGAGAGAGAGAGAGAATCCCAAGTAGGCTCTGAGCTGTCAGCACAGAGCCCAATGCGGGGCTCACTCTCACGAGCTAGGAGATTATGACCTGAGCTGAAATCAAGAGCCAGATGATTAACAACCTGAGCCACCCAAATGCCCCAAAGTTCATCAATTTACAGTGAACAATTCATTAGCATTTAATACACTTAACTATATTGTATAATAACCACCTCTGTCTTGTTCTGAAACATTTCTATTACTCCCAAGTAAGTGATAATCCTCCATTAAACAGTTTGTACCCATTTCCTCCTCCTGCCTCCTCCCACCCCTGACAGCCACCAGTCTGCATTCTGTTTCTGTAGGTTTGCCTGTTTTGGACGTTTCATATAAATGGAGTCATACAGTATGTGATCTTTTATGTCTGCCCCTTCCTCTTGGCATTGTGTTTTCAAGGTTCATCTGTATTGTAGCATGTATCAATCAATACTTCATTCTTTTTTATTGCTGAATAGTATTCCATTATGTGTATGTACTGTAATTTGTTTATCTGTTAATTGGTTGATGGACAATTGGGCATTTTCTACCATTTGGCTATTGTGAATAGTGCTGCTATTGCATACCTGTGCATTTCCTTGTTTGAGTACCTGTTTTTAGTTCTTTTGGGTATATACCCATGAGTAGAATTGTGGGCTCATATAACAATCTGTGTTTAGCTTTTGGAGGAGATGCCAAACTCTCTTCTACAGTGGCTTAACCATTTTACCTTCTTGCCAGTGTACTTGGATTTCAATTTCTCCATGTCATTGCCACACTTGTCTTTTTGATTATTGTCATCCTAGTGGGTGTGAAATGTATCTTATGGTTTTCATTTGCATTTCCCTAATGACTAAAAATGTTGAACATCTTTTATGTGCTTGTCCATTTGTATATTTTCTTTGGAAAAATGTCTATTCAGCTCCTTTGTCCGTTTTTAAATTGGGTTGTCTTTGTTGTTGAGATGTACGAGTTTTTTTACATATTTCAGATACCAGTGTCTTACCCAATATGTAATTTGCAAATGTTTTCCCCTATTTTGTGAGTTGTCTTTTTACATTCTTGAAGAACACAAGTTTTAAATTCTGATAAAGTTCAATTTGTCTATTTTTTTTTCTTTTGTTGCTATGCTTTGAGTGTCATACCCAGTCTGCTTTTTATGGATCCCTACCCCAAAAGAGCACCTTGTCCTCTCTAGTCCATTTTCCAGCTAGTAGCCAGAGATACTTTTTTTAATGGAGATCAGATCATATCATTCTTCAGTTTAAATCCCCTCATTGCAAATGGAATGAAATCTACATATCTTCCCTGGTCTACACAATCCTGCAGGATTTTGTCCCAGTCTTTCTCTCTACCTTTTCTCTCTAGCCCTACCCATCCTTGCTTGCTAAGCTTATTTCTACATTTGCCTCACTCTCCCTAATTACTGTATGATTGCTGTGGGCCCTTCCTGAATCTTTCTTTCCTGGCTCTGACAAGCTGGCTCCTCTCTTCTTAGGATTCAGCTTCAGAGAGGCTTTTCAAATTGTCCTGCTTAGAGTGGGTCCTTTTGTTGTTGAGATTAATAGCACCCCAGGTAGTTACATTAGAACTCTAGTAATGATCTAGAATTCTCCTTTGCTTTTTGTTGTTTCTCTATCAGTAGAACAGAAGCTCCTTGAGGATGGGAAGCTGTCTTATTCTTTGTCTCCAGTGCTTAGCTTACACTTGGTCCATAATGGATACTTAATGAGTGAGTTTCTGACAGCTGATTTTGGAGACTGGCATCACAGAGTACACTGGGGGAGCACAGATACGGGAGCAGCAGAAGGGACTGGTCAGTCAGTGGTGTTGGAAGCAATGGAGAGGTCAGCAGAGGTAAGGCTGGTGTTGAAGTGGTTGCACTCAGCTGTAATTCTCAGGGTGTTACGTGCTGGTCACAGCCTGTGCTGTGGTTGGACTGGCCCTTGTGCTTATTATAATTGCAAGACACCCTTCAGCAATAACCATCAGGAAACTTTGAAGAAATAAAGGTTTATTATTTACAGGATGTGGAAATTACACAGCACACGTGGAGCCACACAGTGAGGACGTTGAGGGTGGTTAGCCGGGGAGGGGTGGGGGGAGAGTGCACATGCCTGGGAGTGAGAGCAGGAGCACACACAGGCCCAGGATTCTGCTTTTATTGCGAGTTGAGGGTAGGGGCCTAGGGTGTTCCGGCTCACTCTTTATTGGGGAATTTAAAACATAGAAGGAGAAAAAACAAGTGTTCCAAATCATTTATCAGAATCAACCAAGATCTCTAAAACAAAGGAGCCTCAGTGAGGGAAGGCAGCCTGGCTTTTTATCTAATTAAGTGGCTGGCAATGTGTTTATTCAAGATAGCCCTCTTGAAGTAGATGCCTCCTTGAAGTGAATGCCTAATCAGTGTTTAAGTCAGTCCCTTGCTTTACAAAAAAGAACAAAAAAACTGCATACACTGCACAGGGACAGAGGCTCCAAGTGGAGTTGTGGTGGAAGAGGTCTGGTGGCAGCAACACTGGGAGTGTGTGTGACAGCAGATGGCTGCAGAAGATGCACATAAGGAATGGGGAGTCCATTTTGAAGAAGTGAAGAAAGAACCAGTGATAGCTTGAAAGAGAGGTGGGTGTGAAGGAAGGTTTTTGTTATTGGTAAGACATAGTCCCCCCTAGCATGTTCCTGTCAGAGGAAAGGAGCCAGTGAAGGCAGCTGATGCAAGAAGGCCTTAAGGCTGGGTGGGTGAGAACAGAAACTGGGGACATCTATTCAGAGAGTGGAAAGGAATGTTATTTGTCTTTATTTAATTTAAAAGATAATTTAAGATTTTACTTAAAAGCCTTGTCTTTTACTAGTTGAATCTCATAGAGGTGAATGTTTAAGAAGGGAAAATTATTTCTTGAAACGTGTTATTGATTTTTCTAAGCTTATCTGTTGGCTATTTTTAATACCATGGATCCATGAAAGAGAAATAAATGCATTTAAAAAAAATGTTTATATATTTTGAGAGAGCTTGTTCTGCTCGTGCACGAGAGTGAGCAGGGGAGGGGCAGAGAGAAAGAGAGGTAGAAGGATCCCAAACAGGTGCTGCACTTCCAGCACAGAGCCTGATGTGGGGCTCAAACTCACGAACCGTGGGATCATGACCTGAGCCAAAATCAAGAGCTGGACGCTTAACTGACCGAGGTCAGTTAACTACCCAGGTGCTTCTGCATTTTTTTTTTTTAAAGATTGCTATAATGCAGACTTTATTTGGGGGAAGGTTCTTTTTAAAAAATAACAACTTCTTCATACAAAATCTTTTAACTAGAAATTAATGAAAAGACAGCTTATTGGAACTTAGTTCTTTTTATTTTTTTAATAAAATTAAAAAAAAATTAATGTTTATTTACTCTTTGAAAGAGAGACAGAGTGCCAGCAGGAGAGAGGCAGAGAGACATAGAATCTGAAGCAGGCTCCAGGCTCTGAGATGTCAGCACAGAGTCCAACATGGGGCTCGAACTCACGAACCATGAGATCATGACCTGAGCCGAAGTCAGACACTTAACTGACTGAGCCACCCAGGTGCCCTTATAAATTAAAAAAAAAAAAATTTTTTTTAATGTTTATTTATTTTGAGGGAGAGAGAGACAGAGTGCGAGCAGGGGAGGGGCAGACAGAGAGGGAGAGAGGGAGAACATGAAGCAGGCTCCAGGTTCTGAGCTGTCAGCACAGAGCCCGATGCAGGACTTGAACTAGACAACTGCAAGATCGTGACCTGAGCTGAAGTTGAACGCTCAACTGACTGAGCCACCCAGGAGCATGAGTGGAGAGACAGAGCATGAGTGGAGAAGGGGCAAAGAAAGAGGGAGACACAGAATCCAAAGCAGGCTCCAGCCTCTGAGCCGTCAGCACAGAGCCTGTTGTGTGGCTGGAACCCACAAGCCGTGAGATCATGACTTGAGTCGAAGTTGGACGCTTAACCAACTGAATCACCTAGGCGCCCTTTGAACTTCTTTCAAGTCTCACAACTTTTCACTATCTGATGAGAAATGATGAGCTATTGGGAATTTTCCATATGTTGCTCTTATAAACTTCTTACTGTGTTAAAAAAATGAAAGAAACTAAAAGGTCACTATTATAATGAAAATACTTAGGAAGCAATTATGATAATGAGGAAATCACTAACTAACTTTCACATTGTGGTTTCTGGAAATAGCCAGATATTTTAAATCCGCAGTGAGGTGATTTAGTTTTTTTTTAATGGAGATACTTGAGAATACTGAATTTTAAGTGTTTTTTTTTTTTAAGCCCTGCTTCTAATACTTACTGTTAAA
This sequence comes from Prionailurus bengalensis, assembly GCF_016509475.1. Lineage (NCBI taxonomy): Eukaryota > Metazoa > Chordata > Mammalia > Carnivora > Felidae > Prionailurus > Prionailurus bengalensis. The sequence continues at coordinate 18,225,290 of NC_057348.1, read as the reverse complement.
ATATTCTCAGTTTTAGAAAAAGAATGATGTCCCTCAGTGATCTGCTCACACACTGTTTTTATTATAGAAAAGAACAGAATAGTTTCCAGTTAGAGAAGTGAGCTACACAGTGCTATGAATCACACACTGCTCCTCTGCCTAGTTTTTCTCTTTGAGAGATATGTTAAGTCCTGTTTTTATCACATGGTAATGAACATATCTGTGACTCTGGTGAGGCTCCTGTGGCCTGTATTCCCTGTGAGGCAGGTGAGGGTGGGGCGTGGCACTCAGTAGCTTCCTGGGTGTGAGAATGTGGGGTTACTGCTCCTTAGGAACCCACTTCATTTGTGCGTCTAAAAGATGTGTGGCCTTCTTCCTTCTTCCAAGCTTTTAGTCAAACTGAGAACCCTACTGCTCTTTTTGAAAGCAGCTATGAGAATGAATTGTGTGGAAGAAATAATTTTCCAAATACCGTACAAGAGAAAAAGCAGCCTCTTTTTGCATGGCGGCCCTTACTAAGGAAATAGGATTATTAAAAAAATAATTAGAGGACACTTATTCACAGAACACAAAAGATTTACGCTAGCATTAATACAAAAAACTGAGCTTTAGTGGGCTCTTGGGTGGCTCAGTCGGTTAAGTGTCCGACTTCGGCTCAGGTCATGATCTCATGGTTCGTGAGTTCGAGCCCCATGTGGCACTCAGTGCTGACAGCTCGGAGCCTGTAGCCTGCTTCGGATTCTGTGTCTCCTCTCTCTCTGCCCTCACGCTCTCTCTCTCTCTCTCTCTCCCTCTCTCTCTCAAAAATAAATAAATAAACATTAAATAAAAAAACCTCAGCTTTAAAGTATTTTTAGTAATCTACAGGCAGCTTTGAAATGTCCTCATTTGAAGAACCAAATGCAGTTGAGGACACCACTGTGTAATATGTAGGTAAGGACAGGTTGGGCATATGTGCCCATTCTAGAGACTGTGAGGAGCTTGTTTTCATCACCTGTAGCACAGAATAGCCTTAGTTTACAGTTCTGGTGAAGGATGAGATATTATTTCAAGATTAAATGTTTCCTCAGTAAAAATGGATCAAGGCTTCCCCTTCAAATAAAAAGCAACTTGAGGGAAATAATAGGGGAAACATTTTGCTCATTAAATCTTTTTGTAATAATTTTGGATGATGTGGCTCCAGACTAAAATAGGTGTTGGCACAGCTATTTTGTCTCTAGAAATATGTGGTTGGCTAGGACTGTTCTTGTATATCGTATCTTCAAAATAAGTTTTTCTCATGTCATTTTTCCTCTTAGGTGTAAAACTTAGTTTATGATTCTTTGGAGTTAAAAAAAAAGGGGAGGGGAGTGTTCACAGCCCAGTAACTAAAACTTTTAGCTTCTATTATTTATTTTGCATTTAGGGTTCCACTTAAATGAATTAAAATAAAAAAAATAGATGCCTTGAGTTTTTCTCAGTCCAAGCCCTAATACCTGCCTGGGAGGTTGTTAGAAACAGTTTTAAGATGTGATACCCCCACAAGATACTATGTGTGAAGACAATGATTAATGATGTTCAAATTTGGACAAAAAGTTTTTGGCTAAACCAGTGGCTGGAGAATTACTGTTCAGTTTGCAATGTTACAATTAAAGCATTTCCATTTTTTGAGACATCCAGTATTTTTATTTTTATTAAAAAATTTTTTTTTAATGTTTATCTTTGAGAGAGAGAGAGAGAGCGTGCATGAGCACGAGCCGGGGAGGGGCAGAGAGAGAGGGAGACACAGACACAGAATCCCAAGCAGTCTCCAGGCTCTGAGCTGTCAGCACAGAGCCCGATGCGGGGCTCGAACTCAGGAACTGCACGATCATGATCTGAGCCGAAATAGGACGCTTAACCGACCAATCCACCCAGGTGCCCCAAGACATCCAGTATTTTTAAAGAAAAGTAAAATTATGATTAGGGGAAGATTTGTTTCATACCATAAATAGGCATACTTGTCACCTTTTGCCACAGTCTTGATGGCTCCTTTGGGAAAAATTATTGAGGCTCTTTTGTTTGGTGATTCCATTATTATTAACAAGGAGGTGATTTGTCTTGCCATTACCAGGCCAACTCTCAACTACACAAAAGAGAAAGAGAAGCCCGATCTGGTTGGTGATGTTATAGAGTTTTGTTGCAATCACTAGATAACTCTTGGAATATAGTTAAATTTAACGTATAAAAAATTTTTTTTAATGGTGTGTAGTCTACTAGATGAGTGGTATCTGAAAGTGGTATCTAATAAATGAGAATGGGATTTAATGCTCCTAAAATGAGTGAGCATCTGTGGTCTTAGATATCTTTACATTTGTCTTTATTTTTGTAAGTTGGCGAGAGAATTTTAGCAGTTTGTTTTTGTTGTATAATAAAGAATGTGCTTGGCCTTTGTGCCTTCCGAAATTCTTAGACTTTCCCAAGGGATGGAGTGTCTTTCTTATTCATGAGTTCCTTGGATCACACCTGAGTTAATGTTAATGGGATAATTCAGAATGGGGCCTGGTTACCAGAAGGACCAGCCATATAGTTAGAGGATTGGGACTTTGAGCCAGTCTGACCTCTGGGGAAAAGTGGGGCTGGGGATTGAGTTTAAAATCATGTGGCCCAGGATTCAATCATGAATATGGAATAAAACCCTGAAAAAAACCTTTGAACTCTAAAGCTTAGTGGAGCTTCCTTTTTGGTGAACACGTTTATATTCTAGGAGGGTGATGTGCCCTGATTCCAGAGGGCATGGAAAACTTTGTGTTCAGGACTCTTTCAGACCTTATCCTGTATATTTCTTCATTTGGCTAGCCCTGATTTGTATCCTTTATAATAAAATTGTAAGTATAGTGCTTTCTGGGGTCCTGTGAGTTGTTCTAACAAATCATACCTGAGTTGTGGGAACCTCTGAATTTGTAGCCAGTAGGTCAGAAATATGATTGTCCTGGCGACTCCCAAAGTGTAGTTGCATCTGAGGCGGGGGCAGTCTTGTTAGGGACCATGTTCTTTAACTGTGGATTTTGATGCTACTCTGGGTGGTTAACATCAGAATTGTATTGAAATCCACCAATTGGTGTCAGAATAGTTTTATATTCCTTCTACAATTCTACTTAAATTGGTGGCCATATGTGAGTTGGTGCGAGGATATATACATCAGAAAGGAGATTTGGCTTTTAGTCCTTTTCAGCCTGGATGATAGGAATAATTCATTCAGTCCATTTATATTTAGTGTCTATGTGTGCCAAGGTTGTGCTAGACAAAAGGTGGCAGGGAAGTCCCTGTCTCCACTCTTAGGAGATTTTAGTGTGATGTAGTAGACATATGGGGTTTTTGTGTGTTATGATAGAGAAGGAGTGCTCAGCCCTTGAAATGGAGCTGTCTTCTTTGAGTCTTGGACAATGGCATTGGGTTAAAGATGGATCTTTTTAGTCAGTGGGCACTTTAGGAGCAGAGAGGTATCACATCTACTAGTACACATGAGGCAGGGGTTGTGTCTGGCAATGGTTATTTCAGAATAAGTGACTGTGTTTAGTGGCTGGATGTGTTAGGGCAGTGTTTTGTAAACTGTGTAAGTGAACCATCTGTATCAGAATCACCCTGCCCACAGAACTGCTGATTTTCTTTTTTGTTTTTTTTTTATGACAGAAAATGTTAATAATTGACAATAGCAAGAAGAATAGTGTAATAAACCCATCTACTCATCACCCAACTTCATGGTACTGATACCATGGCAACCAGCTCTGATTTATAGTGCTTGCTAGTTTCCCTTGGGGAATATTTACCCATGTATTTACCGTGCCAATTTCAAGTTCCCAACACAATTTCATTGAACAAAGAGTTGCAAAGAGTTGGGGAAAGATTCTTTTTTTTTTTTTTCTTTCTTTTTTTTTTTTTTTTTTTTCAAATTTTTAAATGTTTATTTATTTTTGAGAGACAGAGACAGACAGAGTGCAAGGAGGGGAGGGGCAGAGAGAGAGGGAGACACAGAATCCAAAGCAGGCTCCAGGCTCTGAGCTGTCAGCACAGAGCCCGATGCAGGGCTCAAACTCACGAACCATGAAATTATGACCTGAGCTGAAGCTGGACGCTTAACCAGCTGAGCCACCCAGGAGCCCCTAGCTGAGGAAAGATTCTTGGAAGCAGTTCTCCTGATCTGGTGTGAGCTTGCACCAGTTTTGAGTCATTCCTACTTAAACCACCTTCCTCCCAGATAATTAAATAAAATTGTAGGAATAATTTTATCCATAAATATTTAACCTTATATCTTTAAGGACTAGTTTTAAAAATATACCCATAAAATTTTTATTACCTCTAAAATAATGAACAATATTTCCTTAGTATCAAATAGTCAATCTGCATTCAAACTTCAGTCTCCAAATGAGGTCCATAGGTTACATTTGGCTGCATTATCTCTTAAGTCTCTTTTAAACTATAGGATCTCTCTTTCTCCACTCCCCCATTCTCACTCTCTTTTTTTTTTTTCTTTTGAAGCTTATTTGTACAAGGAAGTTTATTTTGTAGATATTTTTCAGTCTAGTGTTTACTGATTGCATCCCCATGATGTTTGCATCACAGTTCCTCTCTCCCATTTTTTTCTCTAAATTCATAATTAGTACTAGAGCAGTGGTTCTAAAAGTGAGGTTCTAGGATCAGCAACATCAGCTTCAACTGGGAAACTTGTTAGAAATACAGATTCTTGGTCTTACTCTGTTGAATCAGAAACCCTGAGAATGGGGGCCTGCAATCTGTATTTTAACAAGATCTTCATAATGATTTTGATGTACCCTAAAGTTTGAGAGCCATTGTTGTGTAGGCTTGATCAGATTCAGGTTTGTTCCCCACCTGCTACCTCCCACCACCTCCACCAACTATTTCATAGCTTCTGAGCTTCCATTAGAAGGCACATAAGGCAGGGTGCCTGGGTGGCTTAGTCAGGTAAGTTTCTTGACTTTTGTTTTTGGCTTGGGTCATGATCTTACAGTTTATGGGTTCCAGCCCTGCATCAGCCTCTGCACTGACAGTGCAGAGCCTGCTTGGGATTCTCTCTCTCTCTCTCTCTCTCTCTCTCTCTCTCTCCCCTCTCTCTCTACCCCTACTCTACTTAGTCTCTCTCAACATAAATAAATAAACTTAAAAAAAATTAAAAAAAAAAAGAAGGGACATAAGGCTAACTGGTCTCTCATTTATGATGCTGATGAGCATGTTGACCATTGCCTGGATTGTATCCATTAATTCACTCAAGTTTCAGATGGCATTAATTCTGTCATTCTTTCTTACTGCATACTGGAATGTTTCTGTAAAGAAAAACTTCCTCTCATTAACTTTGGTCACTCTGCAAAATAGTTTGTTCAGGAAAGACTGGATAAATGCGGAGTCTTTTCTTCTATTTACCTGTTTTCAGAATAATAAATTGATTCTCTGGCATCCTCCAAAGATGACCAATGAAGTCTTTGGCAAAATACCATATAAACTAAATTATTTTAATTGTATTTGGTGTTTTAGTCCATTGCTATATGTTCTTATTTGATGCTCATCCCATTTTTTGTGTAGTGGAAACCTCTTTAAGTATATTTGTTTTGCGGGGGGGGGGGGCATGTGTGCGCTAGCACACAAGCAGAGGAGGGGCAGAGAGAGAGGGAGAGAGAGAATCCCAAGCAGGGTCCAAGCTGCCAGCACAGAGCCCAATGTGGGGCTCAAACTCACGAACTGCTAGATCATGACCTGAGCCAAAACCAGGAGTCGGGTGCTTAACCAACTGAGCCACCCAGGTGCCCCAATCTTAGCAGTTTTTTATAGCATCTGTGATTTCTGGTAGAAAATTTCCCAGTCTTGTTACATGTTTAGCTCCAGACCAGCAATCAGCAATTTCTTCAAGGAGCCTTGTTTCCTTTTATGCAAAAATGGGGGAGACCATAATCTGGATGGTAGAGATACTCATTGCTACTGGGTTTAGTTATATTTCCAACTCAAATTCAGGACTATACTGCTTTTACTTAACCTAATTTATATCCTTTCTCTAATGCCAGAAAATCCCCGTGTTCAGTAACATAATTACTCATTTTCTTAATCCCATAATGCACATGAAACAGTCTCAGAATCATAAGGCTGGAAGTAATGATGTTTGAAACAAACTGTTGAAGATTTTCTTGAGTTCTTATTATCTTTAGGATATATCCCACTAGGGTATCAAGTTCAAGTCTCTTGAAACAGTTATTTTTATGGTTTTTCTCTCAATTCAATACACAGTTTGCTTTATGTTTTGGGGATTGCTTTTTCAAATTCAAAGTTAAATCTGCAAAAAAAAGGTATATTCAGAGAAGTCTGGCTTCTACCCTTAAAGCCTCCACTTGATTCCCTCCCTCCTCTGTAGTAATGGTTTTCAACCTTGGGAGGTTTGTTTGTTTGTTTTTGTTTTTGTTTTTGTTTTTTTGGTGTTTATTTATTTTGAGAGAGAGGGCAAATGTGCCAGCGGGGGGTGGGGGAGGTGGGGGTGGGGGTGGGGAGGAGGGGGGAGGGCAGTGAGTTTGGAGTGAGAGAATCCCAAACAGGCTGTGTGCTGTCAGCCCAATATGGGGCTCAGTCTCACAAACCATGAGATCATGACCTGAGCTTAAATCAAGAGCTGGACACTTAACCTGAGCCATTCAGGGTGCCTCAAGCTTGGGTGCAATCAATTCATTATTTGAGGAGAGGAATTGAAGGAGAGTGAGACCAAGCATCAGTAATTTTTATATGATTCCAGGTGATTCTCATGGATAGCCAAAGTTAAGAGCTACTGACATTTAATTTTTTTAATGATATATTGTTCCATTAAAATGTGTGTGTCGGGGCGCCTGTGTGGCGCAGTCGGTTAAGCATCCGACTTCAGCCAGGTCACGATCTCGCGGTTCGTGAGTTCGAGCCCCGCGTCAGGCTCTGGGCTGATGGCTCAGAGCCTGGAGCCTGTTTCCGATTCTGTGTCTCCCTCGCTCTCTGCCCCTCCCCCGTTCATGCTCTGTCTCTCTCTGTCCCAAAAAAAAAAATAAATAAACGTTGAAAAAAAAATTTTTAAATGTGTGTGTGTGCATGCACACACATGTACACATAAGAAAATAGATCTATTTTGATTCCTTCTTTTTCTTTCTTTTTTTACTTTGAGTATAGTTGGCATACAGTGTTACATTAGTTTCAGGTATGCAACAGTGCTTCCACAAGGTTATGTATTATGCTGTGCTCACAAGTAAAGCTACCATCTGTCCCCATAAAATGCTATTACAGTATCATTGACTATATTTCTTATGCTATCTATGCCCTTTATTCCCATGACTTATTCATGCCATGTCTGGAAGCTTCTATCCCTTCACCCATTTTGCCCTTCCCTCCCCTCTGGCAACCATCAGTTTGTCCTCTATATTTATAGGTCTGGTTTTGCTTTTTGTTCGTTTATTCACTCGTATTTTTGGATTCCACATATGAGTGAAATCATATGGCATTTACCTTTATCAATCTGGTTTATTTCGCGGGACACCTGGGTGGCTCAGTTGATTAAGCGTCCGTCTCTTGGTTTTGGCTCAGGTCATGATCACATAGTTTCGTGAGTTTGAGCCCTGTGTTGGGTTCTGTGCTGGCAGTGTGGAGCCTGCTTGGGATTCTGTCTCTCTCTCTCTCTCTCTCTGACCCTCACCAGCTTGTGGTGTCTTTGTCTCTCTCAAAATAAATAAACTTTAAAAAATCTGACTTATTTTGCTTAGCATAATATTGTTTAGGTCCATCCATATTGCCACAAATGGCACAATCTCATCCTTTTTATGGCTGCATAATATTCCATTATATATATTTATACACATACCCCACATCTTCCTTATCCATTCATCTATTAATGGACACTTAGGTTGCTTTTATATCTTGGCTATTGTATATAATTTTGCAGTAAACATAGCATTGCACAGATCTTTTTTGGGGGGGAGGGGGCAGTAGGTAGGCTTCACATCTAGCATAGAGCCCATCATGGAGCTGGAACTCATGACCTTGAGATCAAGACCTGAGCTGAGATTGAGTCAGATGCTTAACCGACTGAGCCTCCCATGTGCCCCACATATATCTTTTTGAATTAGTGTTTCCTTTTTTTTTTTTTTTTTTTTTTTGGTAAACACTCAGGAGTGGAATTATTGGATCATATGGTATTTTTATTTTGAATTTTTTGAGAAACTTCCATACCTTTTTCCCTTCTTTCTGAAACACAGGGAAGTATACTGCTATACTCTTCACTGAACAACATGACCCAGAGGGAAGTTGTGACACACTGTGCAGTTTAACAAGCTCCTCGGTTATCTTGCCACCTGCTAAAGCTGGAGGGAGAATGCCAGCGTAATAGATGTTATAGGACTTAAAAAAAGAAAAGTGACAATTGAGTAATTTTTATTCTAAAATGTATTTTTAGGGGCGCCTGGGTGGCTCAGTCGGTTAAGCGTCCGACTTCGGCTCAGGTCACGATCTCACGATCCGTGAGTTCGAGCCCTGCATCGGGCTCTGTGCTGACAGCTCAGAGCCTGGAGCCCGTTTCAGATTCTGTGTCTCCCTCTCTCTCTGCCCCTCCCCTGTTCATGCTCTGTCTCTCTCTGTCTCAAAAATAAATAAACGTTAAAAAAAAAATTCAAAATGTATTTTTAAAGTACAAAACTAGAAATTCTAAACACATTTATATAATTATAAAAGTTAAGAATACTGGACATCATGAACACATACATGTGTGACTTGGAATCTACAGCTTACATTGCATGATTAAGATTTACTAACTAGCATGATATGTGATTTCCATTTAATTGCTAGTCTGTGACATTTGTTGTGTGCTCTTATAACTTGTGAAATTTTGTTTATAAGAAAATTAAAATGGCTTAATTTTTTAATGTTTTTTAAATTGATTTATTATTTTTTTGAAGTAGACCTCATGCCTAATTGTAGGGCTTGAACTCATGACCCTGAGATCAAGAGTTGCGTGCCCTACCAACTGAGCCAGCCAGGGGCCCCAATTTGGTTTTTATTTGACCATAAAGTTTGTTTGTTTGTTTGTTTTTTAAATATTTTTGAGAGAGACACATACAGAGCACAAGCTAGGAGGGGCAGAGAGAGAGGGAGACGCAGAATCTGAAGCAGGACCCAGGCTCTGAGCTGTCGGCACAGAGCCTGATGTGGGGCTCGAACTCACAAACCGTGAGATCATGACCTGAGCCGAAGTTGGACGCTTAATCAACTGGTCCAACCAGGCACCCCATTCATTTATTTTTGCCTCAGTTACTGAGGCCATGTTTTCCTTTCTATTCCAGTCCAAGAACTCAGTAGATATTGTGAGTGCCAAGTGATATCCTTTTAGTTTAAAACAGTCTTTGGCCACACAAGTTTGGAAAATGCTGCTGTGGTTTGGTGACCCATTAATAAAGCTTTATAGGGGCGCCTGGGTGGCTCAGTCAGTTAAGTGGCCAACTCGATTTCAGCTCAGGTTGTGATCTCAAGGTTTGTGAGTTTGAACCCCACATCGGGCTCTGTGCTGACAGTGCAGTGTCTGCTTGAGATTCTCTCTCTGCTCCTCCTCTGCACTCTCTCTCTCAAAAAATAAACTTAAAAAAAAAAAAGCTTTATAAATGGGAGGGACACCATCATGTTTGTACCCTAGGCAAGCAGTGTGAAGAGCTGGTTTGAAGCAGAGCCAGAGTGGATGCTGGGAGACCCCCTTATAATCCATTATAATGATACAAATGAATAGTGATTAGGGCCTGAACTGAGCCAAGTGAAAGAGTTAGTGTTACGGGTTAGCAGGAATGTTATATTAAAAAAAAAAAAAAAGGATGTTTTCCTTAGTTGAGTCACCACTTCTAAAATTTGTTATTCTGTTTTTCAGGTCCAGAAAATAGATGCTTTAAATATGCCCATATATGATCAGTCCCTTGATGACTGACTCATGTTAATTAAATTCACTGGAAACTGACTTACACTAAATCAGGCAGACCTTGCTTTATACCCTTGCTGTGTCACAGCACTGACCTTTAGTATTTTCATTCTTTTTTTTTTCCTTAAGTTTATTTGTTTTGAGAGAGAGGGAAAGTACAAGCTGGGGAGGGACAGAGAGAGACAGAGGGAGAGAATCCCAAGCAGGCTCCACGCTGTCAGTGTGAAGCCCAACGTGGGGCTTGATTTCACAAACTGTGAGATCAGGACCTGAGCCAAAATCAAAAGGCAGACGCTTAACCAACTGAGCCACCCAGGTGCTCCTTCAGTATTTTCATTCTTAAAAGGGGAATCCTTGACTATTCATCAATCGTGGTGAACATT